>NC_080698.1:21927293-22552293 GCF_030445035.2 Dasypus novemcinctus
AGCAGCACCAGGAATGTGTCTCTTTTTGTTGCGTCATCTTGCTGCATCAGCTCTCCATGTGTGCAATGCCATTCCTGGGCAGGCCGCACTTTTTTCATGCTGGGCGGCTCTCCCTATGGGGCACAATCCTTGTACGTGGGGCTCCCCTACACAGGGGACACCCCTACATGGCATGGCACTCCTTGTGCACATTTGCTCATATGGTAGGCGGATGCTCTATACATTGAGCCAAATCCGCTTTCTCCCCTTATTACCATTTTGATGTCTATAGGGTCTGTAGGGGTAGCCCCTGTTTCATAATTTGTATACTCTCATTTTTCTTTGTTAGTCTTGTTAGAGGTTCTCAGTCTTGTTGATTGTTTTCAAAGAACCAGCTTTTTATTTTTCATTGATTTTTTCCACTATATTTCTGTTTTCAATTTTTAAGATTTTTGCTTTTAACTGTATTATTTCCTTCCTTCTCTTTGCTTTTTTAGGTTCTTGAAGTATGAATTTGGGTTAATGACTTAATAATTTTCCTCTTTTCTAATGTAAGCATGTAGTGATATTAATTTATCTCTCAGTAATACTTTCACTTTGTTCCACAAATTTTACGATTGTATTTTCATTTTCTTTTGGTGCAATATATTTTTTAAAATTTTTCTTGATACTTCCTCTTTTTCCCAAGGATGTACGTAGAACTATATTGTTTAGTTTCAAGTATTTAGAGATTTTTTAATTATCTTTCTTGTAGTGTTTTTAGTTTGACTCCATTTTGTTCAGAGAAAACACTCTATGGTTTCAATTCTTTTAAATTTCTTGAAGTTTGCTTTTGTGGCCCAGAATATGGCCTAGTTTATGTTCCATGGGCACTTTGAAAATAACATGTATTCTGCTGTTGTTGGGTGGAGTGTTCTACTAGAGTCAATTATACTCTGTTGGTTGATGGTATTATTGAGCTCTTCCTCATCCTTGCTGCTATTTTGTCTAGTTGTTCTATCAGTTGATGATATAGGGGTTTTTAAGTCTTCAAATATAACTGTAGATTTGTCAATTTCTCCTTTCAGTTTTATCAGTTTTCACTTCACTTATTTTGCAGTTCTGCTTGGTACATACACATTTAGGACTGCTAAATCTTCTTGTATATTAATCCTTTAATGTCCACCTCTATCTCTGGTAATTTTCTTCACTTCCTAAGTCAACTTTATAAGATATCAATATAACCACTCCTGATTTCTTTTTATTAATGTTTGCATGCTATATTTTTTTCTACCTTTTGTTTTCAGTCTGTGTATAATGTTATATTTGAAATGAGTTTCTTATAGGCAGTATATAGTTAGATCATGTTTTTTAAACCACTTTGCCAGTCTCTGTCTTTAATCGGTGTATGAAGACCATTGAACTTTAATGTAATAATTAATATTTTAGAGCTTAAATTTGCCATTTTATTTTCTGTTTTTGTTTCTTCTCTCTACTTCATTTCTCTTTGATTTTTCTGGCCATCTGATAGATTACATGAACTTTAAAAAAAAATTCTATTTGATTTATTTAAAATGATTTTGTTTTAAGATTTATTTTATTTCTCTCTCCTTCTCCCCCCATTGTTTGCTGTGTCCATTCACTGTATTTTCTTATGTGTCTGCTTGCATTCTTTTCATGCAACACCAGGAAACTGTGTCACTTTTTTTTTGTTGCGTCATCTTGCTGCATCAGCTCTCCATGTGTATGGCACCTCTCCTGGGCAGGCTGCTCATTTTTCACGCGAGGCAGCTCTCTTTGCAGGGCGCACTCCTTGTGCGTGGGGCTCCCCTATATGAAGGACACCCCTATGTGGCATGGCACTCCTTGTGTGCAGCAGCACTGCATTTGGGCCAGCTCACCACATGGGCCAGGAGGCCCTGGGTATCGAACCCTGGACCTCCTATATGGTAGGTGGATGCTCTATCAGTTAAGCTACAACCACTCCCCTATCTAAAATTATTTTGAATGCAACTGTTTATATAGCTATTTTAGTGGTTTTTCTAGGTATTACATTATATATTCATAACTTATCACACACTACTGGTATCATAATTTCCAAGTTCAAGTGAAGTATAGAAAGCTTACTTCTCTTTATGTCTTTTTACCTTGCTCCATTTACAATATAATTGTCTTAAATATTTTCTCTACATATTTAGAACCGCATTAGACAGTGCTGTAATCTTTGCTTCAACTTTCAAACATAATTTAGAAATATGAAGAGGAAAAGTAGAGTCTATTGTATTTACCCACATTTTTGCTTACTATGTTCTTTATTCCTTCCTGATATTCCAAGTTTCCTTCTTTCAACATTTCCTTTTTGTTTAGAAAACTTCCTTTAGTTATTATTTTAGGGTAGGTATGCTGGTCGCAGATTTTCTTAGTTTTCCTCCATCTGAGAATATCCTGACTTCTTCATTCCTGAGGGAAATGCTCACTGGGTATAGTATTCTGGGTTGACAGTTCTTTCTTGAAAACTTGGTAAGTTTTCAGTACTTAAAAACTGTTAAGTTCCTGAGGCTTAGCAGAAACTAGAAAATGAGGCATATAGGGAGAGCTAAATAAATATACAATAAACCGGCTCCTACTGATCTGAAATGCTCCGGGACACAAAGAGCTCTGAATCTGGCAGGAGGAATAGGGTGTGCAAATGATTACAATAATGTGTGATAAGTACAAAAAATGCCAGTATGTACTAGTCACAGTGAGTGACAGCAATGTTTGGAAGAATCAGTGAAGGCTTCCGTGAGTTGTGTGAGCTGGGTTCTGAAGGTTGGGTTGTAAAAGGAGTTCACATACAGAGGGGGAAATGGAGCAAAAGCCCTGAAAGAAGTGGAAAAGATGACTCATTCAGGAAAGCACAGAACTTAATATATGAATAAAGTATAAAACATCTGCAAGAAAGCAAGGCATAATGAAGTAGAAGAAGCAGGTAAGAGAGGTGTGCCAGGGGCCTTCATCCTCTACTAAAATGTTTAGGTTTTATCCCATGTACCACAGGCAGCTGCCAAATAGATGAAACTGGTGAATATAATATTGAAAGCAATGATTGTTACTATTAGACCTTTTTAAAATAGCTTTTCAATGAATTATTAACATTTTATCTTTAGTGTAATATGAATCAAAATTTGGTTTATGGACTGGTAGGATGTTTTGATAGCCAATTAAAACAGAAGATTCAGCTGAGTCCCTGTCTTCTATACTCCATTTTAAACATGTTCCATTGTGCCTGCCCCATTATTTCAGTGAACAGCAGCATGGAATGAGATCATGGCTAGATGGCAGCACATTAAGGGAAGTGTTTCAGCTTTCCTATAGCTTAGAATTCCCTGGTGTTTGTCAGTTTTTATCAAAACATTAACATTAGTTAACATATATTTTGCATTATTTGCTATAGGAAAAATTTCCAACGCCAGAGGCTGAGAAAGAAATATCAGATTTAAGAATTTGTCAAGGTTACACTCTGATCTCCAGAAAGCTTCAGAGACTGGCACTGTTCCACTACTCTCATTTATTATGCTGACCATTTGTCCAGTTACATACTCCTCTCCATCCTCTATGAGTGTTTAGAGTTTAAGCAGAACTCATTTCTGCCTTCATATAGGTGGGTATCCCTGTCTTTAATCGGTATCACAGTTTTGGTGAAAAATAACTTCAGAAAAGAGTAGAAAAAAAGTAAAGAGCAGAATAAAAGGTGTTAAGAGTTAGCAAAAGTGTTTAATCACAGTCAAATACCCTTTCCAGTCCATCTATTAAAAAGAAATGAGTACCTCGTTAATGCTGCCTCCTAGAGGACATTGTCCCTCCCTGGGTAGAAGGAAGGCAAGATCTGCCTGGATACTTGATCTAACTTAGAGCTGGTGGTGAGGTGCTTCAGTCAGCTCTGCAGCACTTAGTCCTCTTTCAAAGAAAGAGCTCTTCATAGCCCGATGGCCTTGAAAGAAATATGAAACTTTGAAAAACAGAAAAAGAAACCATAAAAAGTTCTCATTAAAAACATAGAAGTGAACTAGAATATTTACAGATAGGGAGTAAAGAGCCAAAAATTATCATCCTAGTTAGGCTAGGATGCATATCAGTTTGGGAGCAAATTTGCTCACATTTCTTTGTCATTAAGTATAATTTTTCTTTTAATTTCAATTTTCATGCTATATATATCATTTTGTTTTGTCTCTATGATTGCTTTTCTATGATAAGTTAATTTTATGCATATGAACTAGAATCTGCATTATGTCCTAGCAGCATGCTCTTTGATGAACTTGACAATTTGAATGGATTAGTCCTTTACAGATAGAAAACTATTCCCGCAAAGTTCCCGCAAAGTGAGAAAGAATCCCTTGCTATTTGTAAGTTTGTTTAATTAAATTTTAACCTGGGAATGTGCTTTTATGAAATATGTAAAGTGTCCACATTTATTAAAAATGAATATGTACTCTTCCCTTTCTTCTCTACACAGATTTTCATTTCTCTTAATATTCTTATGGGCAACTTTTTCCATATTGCCTTGAGACTTTTCTCATACAGTTATGAAACAAACTTAATCTGAGTTATGTGCAAATAAGCAGGAAGACTGGCATTTTCTGTA
The DNA here is from genome assembly GCF_030445035.2 of Dasypus novemcinctus. NCBI lineage: Eukaryota > Metazoa > Chordata > Mammalia > Cingulata > Dasypodidae > Dasypus > Dasypus novemcinctus. Next base: position 21,931,876 of record NC_080698.1, read on the forward strand.
GAAAGATATATGGCCTGTAGCAGTTTCATATGGTTATGAATTCCAAAAACAGATATTGGATTATGTTTGTAATCTGGTCTGTACCTGGGCATGATTAAGTTATGATTAGGGCTTTTATTGGGCCATGTCATTAGGGCATTGAGTCCTCACCCCTTGGTGCATGGGGACTCACAGATAAAAGACATAGCAAAGGACAGAGTTGAGAGTTTTCTGATGTTGGAGTCTAATGCTGAAGTCTTAAGCTGGAGCCCCAGGAAATCAGCACACAGAGGAAAGAGAAGCAAGCCCCAAGAAGAGAGGACCTGAGCTAGGAGAAGAAAACAGAGGAATAGAGATGGTTCCTTAGACATTGCAGAAACCCCAGGAAGAGAGACACAGCCATTTACCTGATAGTCTACAGCTGACTTTGTGGAGAAAGGCAAAGTCTAGAGAGCCTCATAGTCTACAGGTGACCTTGTGGAGAAAACAGAGGTGCTGAGCCCTGAGGAACCCAGGAAGCCTGAACCCTCACAGACATTGCCAGCCATCTTGCTCCAACATGTGGAAATAGACTTTGTTGAGGGAAGTAACTTACGCTTTATGGCCTGGAATCTGGAAGCTCCTACCCCAAATAAATACCCTTTATAAAACCAACCAATTTCTGGTATTTTGCATCAGGACCCCTTTGGCTGACTAATGCAGGCCTATCAGAAGCGATCTAAACTTTTGCCAACAAAGTTATATGACTTAACTAAGGACACCATCTCACATAGGTAGGACAATATGGCATCTAGCAGATATGTGTAAAATGCCTAAAATGAAGCAAATACAATCATGAGTTAATATCATATTATCATGCAGTAGTATTTGCTATTACTTGATTATAAAAAGCAAATGAAAAGTCCATAGTGTTCATCGCAATACAGCTGTTTCTGATTTTTTACTCTGGAAATCTATTGGTCTTTACTTTACCCTCTTCTATTTTGTGTCATTATTTTACCTGGAAAACCCAAAATACATCTATGCATTTATATGTATAATGTGGAAATGATGAGTCTCTATATCCGACTAATTTTTGGAAGGCAACTATCTTACTGTAAGTTTGTCTTGTTCAGAAGAAGTGAAAGTTAGCATTGTGGCAGTAAAGGACAAGCTGTCAATCCTTTAAATAAATTCCTATTGAGAAGTAACTGCATGCATTGCATATTAACATAATTTATTAGAACAATTAGAACGCATCCTTGTTGTCTTCTAATTAAATTATTCCTTGTTCTGGTAATTACGCTAGACAAGAGAGGAATGATAGTTTCGGGATTCTAAGATTATCTGCAGACTATTGGAAAAAGAATGATCAATAATGCTAATCTACAGGAACACTTAAATTCCCAGAAAGAGATCTTTTATCATGAGCAATCCTTTGTATAATCAGCATTATTTCTCAATGACTAGGCTTATCTTGCCCAAAGTTGACAGGGGAAGACTCTGGACAAATAATGGACATTTATTCCACTATCAGAAACCTAGTCAGACTGGGTCATCTCTGGCCTCTAGTGGCTCAGACATTGCTTCACTCCCTTTGCAAAATGCCAACAAGTAACTGTAAAGGAAGGATTTAAGATTCCATGCAGAGCAGCACAGCTAGCAGCCTGTATGTATAACAAGGACAACGCAGGAGTTTTAAGTTCTGATCCTAGGTGAAGTAATCATAAAAATCCTCAGTGTAAAATCTATTTTCAAATAGATGATAAGTTCTTATAAATGAGATGACCACTCAATTTATAAAAAAATAACTAATGATATTTCCTTACATGAAGATATTATTTGCAGAAAGTAAATTAATAGGGAGATTGTACAACAGCAAAGATATCTGGCTTTCTGGAATGGCCTAGGCTGAGGCCTTTAGATGCGTGTTGAACTACTGTCACTTGTTTCATGTTTTGGAGACCATAAGGAATTTAAATGCTCCAAGGACTCTTCCATGCCCTATGCAACTATTACCAAGCATGCTAAGGCAGCCTAGAGAGTAGCTCCCAGAACTTCTGGGATTCAGAATCTTGACAAAAGACATGGGTTGACATGTCTTGTCCTCAAAGATAACTCTACAGTTGAGTGTACTTGTGCTGGGATACACAGAGTTGGCATCAGTGAACCTGGAGTTCACTGTAATAATTGACAACAAATATATGCCCCCAGCAGTCCAGATTACAGAAATCTCAGCCCTGCTGTGGACTGAATCTGCCTTAGTCAATGCAAAGTCCTAATGAGACCATGTCTAGACAGTATTGATCTCCCACAAGAAAAAACAATTCAGAGTGTGACTCCTCTTCCAGCTTAGTTCAAATGACATCCAAATCGTGATCTTTCATTCATACATTGCTAACACTTTTCCCAACCAGAGACATTTTAAAGTCATAGAGGAAGGGATTATAGTTTAAAAATCATGGAGAAATGAAGTTCAGTGCTCCCCACGTAATGTGATGGTGAGCTAGGACTGGGAACAAGCTGAAAGGGAGAAACAGAGGGGATGTCCTCTTACTTTGAGAGTGAAATGAAGCCATGACTCTGAGGCATTCTGGTGGTTCCAGAGAATGGAGAGCCTCATAGGACAGGTTTTTGTTTTGTTTTGTTTTCTCATTAAAGGAAAATGAAACAAGCACCTTGTTAGGCTGCAACAGTATCAAGGTAAAAAATCTATCCTGTTGAAGAATGTAAAATAAAAGCATAGTCCAGGGAGACGTTCAATGACCATAAAGAATTCTTTATAAATGCTACCTGGAGACAAACTTATCATTTCTGTGCTCCTAACTAAATAGCCTTTCAATTCCTAGAAACAGTTTGTCCTCTAAAGCAACCAGAAGAAAGTTCCTCCAGCCTATAGTATCTTTTCATGCTAGATTTTGAGCTGTTTGAGCATTCATTCCCCAAATTGAAATTCAAAAGACTAACAGCAGTGACACCTGGGTAACTAGAAACCTTATCTATTGATAACACAGGACACTTCCCCAAATGGACTGTGTATAATTTCTTGAAAGCTTGGTAAATAATCCTTCATTTGTCTGAAATGAAGAGAAGCCAATCATGAATTTCCTTCTCTCTGTTAATGAAAGACACGTGTACACCATGAAAAGCAAGAGAGAATGGCACCATGTTCATTCTTTTCTTCTCATCGTAGGCAGGTAACAATCCAAGGGTTCTGTGTTAGAGTATTCCATTGGGGCATACTTCTAGAAGATAAAATGAATTTACAAGCTACCGCAATTCTGTCACACTGGGATTAGGAAAAATATGTAATGTATGTATTCCTAGTTATCAAGAGAAAAAGAAAGACAAGAGAGAAATTAAAGCTTGGTCATATATTTAAAAGATGTGGAACCTATTGCAAAATAAGGTAAGATCAGTTTTGATTCAGGATAATGTTGGAGAAACCAAACTCTTAAGAAAATGCAGGTCCTAGCAAATACCTTATACATAACACAAAGGCATGCTATAGAATTTGGTAGAATCTTATTCGACCATACTGATCTGGCAAATGTTAAATTACCCAAACATAATAGGAGAGCTATTTCTCTATTGAGTAGGTGACTGATTTAAAATATTCATGAACTTTGCAGACGCATAAGTAGTATGTTCCAGAAATAAGAATTAAATCACATATATCCACCAAGAGAAATGAAGGCATTTTGTATAATCTTGAGGAAAAGATTCTTTTAGGTATTTCATAAAATCACTGATTCCAGGTTGGGAAAGACCCTGCACACATAAACTCAGAGCATTCTTAATTCAGGTTCCACATTTAGAAGAGCCCAAGAATGAAATATCTTTCTTAAGACTTACCTAGAATGTAGTTCAACACACTGTCTATTTACAAAAAAAGCTTTCTGCCTTTTAATGTCATGTGATAATTTTTCCCAGTGGCTGACAAAATGTGCCTCACTATTATATAAATCCATTCTTTCTTAATATTACAAGTTAGGACAGAGAGCTAGTTATTAGTCGCCATCCTCTATTAGAAAAATCACACTTCAGCTTTTTCTTTTGAAATGTGATTAATCATACCTGTGACTGTCTTCCAAACTTAGTTGAACTTTTCCTGAATCTTTTTAAAATCAGTACAAGAGCTAGAAAATGTCTTCCCAAGATTACTATAAAGATAAGAAAGTTTCTCTATTTCTCTTGATTTATTTAAGAATTCAGCTTGGTCTTCATTAGTGCCAAATATCTCGCTTGTTATTCAAGTCCTCTCTAACCCCTGATAATTTTTCCCTGAAAGTGCATATGTGTTCATGAACTAAATTACAATTTTGAGATCTGCTGGCTTTTCTCTCATAGTCTACTCTACATTTGTCCTGAATTAATGAATTCCATTCTTTTTTGATGTCTACTATTCCTATTTATAAAATTCACTCTCAACATGAAATTTATTTTCAAAGATTCATAAATCTTTATTCCCAGTATCAAGTAAACAATGAATTTAACAAGCATTAAGCTTAATCAATTTTTCAAGAGTAGTAAAGTTTTGTTAAAATGATAGTGTTCCAAGCCTTCCATTTCCCACAAAATAAATATTATTTTGCTTAGCCTTTCCCTTTCATCCAAATCCTAAGAGAAATATCTTTTTTGTTTTTGTTGTGATACAGAATTATGTTTATTGTAACAAAAGCAAAACTGGAAAGGTGGGAAGACAATGAGAGGAAGAAAAGGGCTAAAACTATAGCCTTGAGAGGAAATAATATAGTGATTTAAAAGTAAAGGGTTGAAAGAGAGAGTACCTGGGTCCTGAGCAGTATAGAGTGAAAGATCACTGGAAAGGAGAAGAAGGGGTAAAGGGGATTTTAAAAAGAGTCATCATGCCTAATGAATAAAATAACTTTCAATGTTCTTAGAGAGACAGGAGTAGAATTGAGGATTATTTTTCATTATTTCATTTGCTATACCATCATAAAACTGAAACCTATGGGACCTCAGAACTTATTTGAGTTACACAAGTACCCTCCAGTACTGATGCTTATTCATTTATATCTAGATTTCAGTTTCCTTTAAATGTCACAAATACACACTTACACCAGAAACCAACTTAATTATCCTTGAAATTTTCAAGAGCTTTTGTTCTGTTTTAAATGAAAGTCTGCCAGTTAATTCACAGGTCAACATCCAGGACAACCTCACAGATAAATGTCTGGGACATCCTCAAAGAATACTAGACCTATTAATAAATTTATAGGAAAACATATTGAAAATAAACTACTGGTGATGTTACCTAATAAAGTCATAAGGAGGAAATGAAGGAATAACCTTGCAACTTGTATGTTAAGCCTCTTGCATACGATTATTAGGAAAGTAAGGAGTACTTATAGCTTCATTGCTTTGCTAGACACTTTCCCCAACAAGATGTGGAAATAACTCTGTTGGAATATGAGTATCTGCATGCCTTTTTTAGTTGAATTATGTTTCTAAAAATCAATACAGCACACTCATACAATTTATTATTCTTAAGAAAGTATAGGAAGTAAAAGAAGAGCCTGGAGCTAAATTAAAAGATTATCTTTCTTCATACTGATATGTTACATGTTTATAAATTAAATCTGTCACTAATTAAGATGTACCACACAGTAAGGGCTTGTGTGAAGGAAGGAGAGAGAATGGAGGTTTCAGAAATATATATATATATATATATATATATATATATATATATATATACACACACACACACACACATACTCCAAGTTATTTTCAAGGTTCTAAATAAAATAACCATTACACAAATAAAGTAAAGCAATATCTTAAGGGAGGGGACTTGAGTTCTAAAGCCAGAACTAAGGCAAACACTGTATATAGTCAAAATTACCACTGAAGACGATGGGTATGGGGAAAGGCAGGAAGAGATGAGAGGTGGAGGCGTCTTTGGGACATGGAGCTGCCCTGGATGGTGCTTCAGAGGTAATCACCGGACATTGTAAATCCTCACAGGGCCCACCGGATGGAATGGAGGAGAGTATGGGCCATGATGTGAACCATTGTCTATGAGGTGCAGAGGTGCCCAAAGATGTACTTACCAAATCCAATGGATGTGTCATGATGATGGGAACGAGTGTTGTTGGGGGGGGGGGAGGGGGGGGTTGAATGGGACCTCACATATATATTTTTAATGTAATATTATTACAAAGTCAATTAAAAAAAAAATTACCACTGAAGATCAATTTAATCATATGCTATAGGGTACAGATTATGTTGCTTTATGTTGCTTTGTGTAAACCAGGCTGACAACAAATATCTGAGAACAAACAAATGAGCTAGGTCAAAGAATGGAAAAAAAGAAAAGTTCATTCACAGATGTCTGGGCATTCAAACTATGTTAAAATAACTACCAAATCTCCACCAGTGAAGCCTTACTAAGTAGGTATTGAAGCATAGAGCTTAAACTCTCTAATAGGGCTTTTTGCACTTTTTAAATATTAAATGTTTGTAACTGCATGTATTAGCCAGCTAAAGGAGTGCTGATGTAAAATACCAGAAATCTGTTGGCATTTATAAAAGATATTTACTTGGGATAGAAGCTTACAGTCACAAGGCCATAAAGCATAATTTACTTCCTTCACCAAAGTCTGTTGCCACATGTTGGAGTAAGATGGCTGCTAGTCTCTGCAAGGGTTCAGCCTTCCTCTTCCTCGGAAGGCTTTCTGGCCCAAGCTCCTTCCAATCTCAGCTGTAGGTTAGCATAAGACTTTTCTCTCTCTCCAGGGCTCATTTCTTTCCAGGTTCAGCTGCTCTGCTCTCTTCACAAGGTCAGCTATAGACTATCAGGCTCATTCTCTTCCTGGGGCCTCTCCCATATCTAATGAAGCCTTCTCTCTTTTCTCATGTATCTGCTTCTCTGTGTATTTATTTCTCAGGGCTCCAGCATAAAAACTCCAACTCTCTTCTCTGCTGTGTCATTTTCTCTGTGAGTCCCTGCCCTTTGGCACATCCTACTGACATGGCGGAATCAAAGCCTTTAACATAATTTAATCAATTAAAAGTGAAACCACTGAATTTAAGACAATCTACTATGCCCAGAGGAACAGTTTACAAACCAATCCAATATGTATTTTTGGAATTCATAACCAATACCAAACTCCCACACTGTAACATATTAATAAATTTATCTGTCATTCTTAACATTAAATGAGATAATGCATGCAAGAGTACTTGCCACAGGGACTGACACAGAGCAGATACTCAATAAATATGCAAGTTTTAATCTAAGTCTTGCTTCTCAAACACATTGCTCTTTGAAGTATTGTAGAGGAGAACTTGGCAACTTGCTTCTTTTCTTTCCAAGCTGGCATTTCCAGTTGTGGCTCCAGTAAGCAGCTATCCCTTGCCCATTTTAGGCTTCCAGGCAACCTTCCCATGGTGCTGGGTTCTGGGTTCCAGGTATGCATAGAGTGAATCCACTATACACAGGAAGCCCTCCTTTTCGCTTGGATCACATCTCAGCAGATTGGCTCCCTGATAGGGCCTGCTCTTTCCAAAGGCATAACACAGCACATTAGGCTCAAACCACAGGGCTATTAAGTGAGGAAGGCACATTTATTTTCTAAAAAGGCATTCCTATCAATCTACCAGGCAAGCACATGAACCCATGAAATCCATGAATTTCTGTCTTGTATAATATTACTTACAATGGGATGCCACAAAGCTCTAGAAAACTGGATTTCCTTTTCTTCCATTCTCCTTCCCTCCCTCCCCTCCTTCTTTCCTCACCCTGAAACTTCTGCTTACAGTAAAACCACAGCAAAAAGAAAAGTCAAAGGGAGTTTCCCATTAGTTGACATTTCCATGATGTACTCATTTTTTGGTCCTTATCTGAGACCCCTCCAGGGTGCTACTTTATAGGAATAACGTATGCCAAATGAAATAGAGAACTCGGGGCACAATTTTACCCTTGTCATATGAAGACAGAATATTTTTCTCCTGGATTTATGATGTAATGCAACTCAGACACTTTCTTTTCCTCTTTTCCCTAGTTTGTACTTCCTACTATTGCTGCACACCATCACCACCATCATCATAAATTTAGAGAATGCCGAAGGCTGGACCCTCTAGGGATCTCCCAAATGATCTAATCCAGATATCATTGTCTTCACCTTCCCTTTGGCAGGAGTCTATTTTCCATTACTCTTCCTCATTGAAATCTGTTTCCAATTATTTTTCATAAGGTGTTTTAGCTTTCTTTTCTTTCCTTTAAGTTGAATCTTTAATGTCTTCCTCTCATTTCTAAGGCCTCCTGGGCCCTTAGCATAGTTCCTCCACATTTACAGGGTTTACATCTCCAAATTTAGACGTTCATGAAATCGTTACTATCAAACTGCCTCTTCTGGATAATATTTTAGCAATGTGAACCAGAAGCAGACTTTTAGACTTTTGGAATGCCAGACTCCACATCTCAGATCTCAGCTGTACTGTTTCACACTTTGTAAGAAGATGACTAGAGCTAATACAATATATGCTTTCAAGCAGATCCAAACTCTTCAAAGACGCCACTCTTCAATGCCCTGTGATTCCAACTCTGCTTCAGGAGACCGGAGGTCCAGGCTTTGTAGTCAGACAGACATGGGTTCAAATGCAGCCTCAGGCACTCAATTTGGGTACAACCTTAATTAAGCCATTTAGCATTTCTGACCTTCAATTTCCTAGTCTGTAAAATGAGGACACAAATAATGAGATTGTTGAGAGGATGAAATGAGGTAATCTTTGTAAAATATACACAATGTCTGACACACAGTAAACATTCAAATTTGGTAGCTGTTATTTTTATTATGAGTTTAAAATGTTGTTTAGAATGGATTTTTATTCATCATAAGAATCCCAACCAGCCCTCCCTGCCTCACAAAGTCGACCTTAAAAGCAGGCATTGAATCATTATTTATTAGACCCCCACCAGTCCAAAATACCACCCAGTTCAATGTTTTCATACTCTGAGCAATCACTAAGTGTTTCTGAATATCTCTGAAAACTGAGGACAAACATATGGAGTTAGAAGTTGGAACCGAAGGAATAGCTAACCAGTCATAAATTTAGACATATCATTAAGAGCCTCTGTTCTCAGAAAATACATCCCTTTTAAAACATATTTACTACAGTTACCCATGGAGACTGAATATTTTTATCATCAGTTGCAAAACTGTCTCCTGAAAGGCAAAACTGTGTAATTATAACTAGAGCAGACTTCACAAGTTAACCTTTTATATAAGGAAAGAACAAAAAGTAGACTTTCAGAGAGAGAGAGAGAGAATAAAAGCAAAGGGGTTCTCTATTTTTGAACGAGGAATACTATTTGGCTTTTGGCCCCTTCATGTACAAAGGTAGAGAGGATGATCATGCCTTTTTATCACTGCTGTCAATTCTCTCCATGGAAACCGGCTGAACAATGGGACACCTCCTATCTCTCAACACAAAGAAAGTAAAATTGTCAATTCTTTACAGGAATTTTGCTCAAAGGAAAAAGAAATATATATATTTTTAATTATTATGGTACCAAAAATAAAGATAAATATCTAAATGTGATGAAATTAATTGGGTCCAATTCAAGAGAGTAAGTGAAGTTTTCATTGTGGGAGATGAGTAAATTCATTTAGGGCACCAGAATGAAATGATTCCTTGATTGATCCTGATCTGTATAAAGAGCAGTCTGCTCCACTCTTGTATCAAATGGATCTGCTTTTAAATGCTATTTCTCCCACTTAGCTGTTGTTCCTTATCCTTCATGTGCTTGGCTTCCTAATACCTCAAACAGATAAGACAATATCTATAAAGAGGGGAGTACTAGGTCTTTCTCTCTCTCCTCATACTACCTGACCAAATGTTCACAACTACCTATTTCTTATCCTCTGCTTTCGTCTTGACAAAACTTCAGTCAGGCTTCTCTACTCCCTTTTGCTTGTCCCTTGCTTTAGTTTCCTGGCTGCTAAAACAAAAATCAGGCAATGGGTTGACTTAACAAAAGAAATTTACTGGCTCATGGTTTTAAGGCTAGGAAAAGTCTAAAATCAAGGCATCATCAAGGTGATGCTTTCTCCCAGAAGATCGTGATGTTCTGAGCCTGGCTGCCAGTGAGCCCTGGTCCTTGGCTTTTCAGTTGTATGGCATTGCAGGTGGTGGTGTCTCCTGACTTCTCTGGGTTCTGTTGACTTCCAGCTTCTTGCGTGCTTTCTCTTTCTGTATCTGAACTTTATCCTGCTTAAAAAGGACTCCAGTAATAGAACTAAGACCCAACCTGACTGAGGTGGGCTACACCTTAACTAAAGAAACATCATTCAAAGGTCCTACTTGCAATGAAGTCACACCCAAATGGATTAAGATCAACAATATGTTTTTCTGGGGTACAGAGCTCCAAGTCTCAATACCCCCAGTCCTAAGCAAACACTAAAAAGCAGAATGTATGCTCCTATCAACTTATCCCAAGAATCGGCTGTCTACAGTGATACACATTTCCAATCAGAACCGTCCAATTATGGCCCTTGCTTTTGCAACTTGCCCTTTCTGTTAAGGTCAGCTTACCCCCTCCCTACAAAAGGAAAGCCTTTTCTGTTTAATTTTGAGAAGTTTGCAGTTCCTGAGTTTGGAACACTCTCCTTATCACAAATGTCTTTCTGAATTAAGTCTCTACTAATCTAAGCCTGGATTTGTTTTTATTTGATTCTCGACCCCCATCCCCTCCAAGGAGCAATTCCTAATTTAACTGGCCAAATTTAAGCATACTGAATCATGTTTACTAAAGGGTGGGGTCACTGTATAAAATTTTCCTTCCCCCATTTCCAATTTTTCTTTCTTAAATTGGGAAAAGTCTGCCCCTGAGGGCAGGCTAACTAGTTCCTTCTCTCTCTCCTGCTTTTACCTCAAGTTCAGGCAATAGCATCTGTGGACCAGGGCAATATTCACTCATCTTGCTCTTGCCCTCACACTTTCAATCTCCCTTTCCCCAGTATCACACTGGGCCCCATTCAGAGTTCTTGAGCATACTGTTCATGTGAGGGGGATATTAGGAAGTGGAAGGAAGTTCCATTTAGGACCCCCTTCCAGGTCAACCTACTTCTATCAATGTTCTACACTGGGAGGTACTGGGCATTGGCCCAACTAATAACAAAGAGGTACTTGTTACCATTTTCCTTTTAGAAACTTTGCACTTGTTCTTTCTTCTCTCTGGGATGCTTTGCTCTTTAAAGAATGGATCTTTTAATCTACTAGGTCTCAACTCTAATGTAAACTCTTCAGAGAGGTCCTCCCCAGCCACCCAATCTTACCCCCACCAAGTCACTGCATTACATCATTCTTTTCTTTTGTTAATGGTGCGCATCACTTCTCATTACTTTGTCTATTTATTTGTTTGCTGCCCATTCCCAACACCTCCTTCCCAAGCACATCCCTGGGAGAAGGTAGGTCCAAGAACACTTGGATCTTGTCTGTCTTATTCATCACTTATTTACTGGGTCTGGAGTAATGCCTGTCACAAAGCAAATGCTCAATAAATTGTAGCTATTCTTACTGTTTCCTCTTACACTTTGAGTTGCCATCCTCTACGCCCAACCAGGGTCAGTGAAAATCCCTTAGAAAGTTCCTCTCATCAGCTGGTATACCATAGGCCTTCTAAGTTTTAGATTAGGTGATTTTATCATATAATTTTTTTTCTCCTATCAGAATTTACTCTTACTTTCGATAGTATCATATTCCATTTACCTTATTTTTTTCTTCTTTAATGGAGAGGAATAAACCCCAATGTAAGGGGCATAGTTTCATAAATGTCCCTACCTTCCTCGAAAAAAGTGGCTTAGATGCCTTTCTCCTTCATATAGGTAGTTCCTCAGAATCCCTTTCACACTACCCTCCACTTCACTCCACATATACACAATGAAAAGCTGTTATTTGCATTCCAGATAATTCTCAGATAAAAGGAACAAAATTAAAACCACCATGCTCTTGAAAACATTACCTCTCTTGAGAAAGTCACAATCCCTGCACCAAAAATAGCTCAGTAGCATCTTAAGTGGGAACTAGTTTTTCAAGTTGGAGATTAGAATCAAAACAACTCTTGGAAATCTTTTCAATTTTCCACATAATAAAATGTGGAATTGCCTCTCAATAAGACTAATGCTGGATTTCCTCTAGCCTTAGAATATATAACTATTTCTTTGGTTGAAGCCTAGATGAAGTCTTTAGCTTGAATTTACTGGTCATATTTTTGTAAAAATGCACAGCAGAATATGCCAATACTGGAATCACACTCAGCACTAAGATGTTCACATTATAAAAAGTTCAAGAGAAAAAGACTGACTCCCAACTCTCAGCTCCCATTTATTAAGAAGCATATGTTCAATGAAAGGAATGTCTCACAGAACAGCCTATGTTCTTTGAATTGGTACTTTTCACTCTCAGAACCTTTTTCCCCAGTTCTGTATGGTTAAATCTTTAAAGGATCAATGCACACAAGACACAACACCATTCTATTCAAAATCTTTATGTCATGATGTCTATAGGTTAAAAACCAAAAGCTACCTGCCCTACAGAACTTTATCATGTCATACAGATCCCATTCACTCATTTCACAGACAAAGAATATAGGCAGATGGCTATAGTCAGTGAAGATCCCTAAAGCAATACCCTTACAAGTTTAATTTTAAAAGCAAACAAATAGGCCTGAGCTATGGTATGGTTATTGTTACAATACTATACACATAATTCTTTTGGAAATAGACTTGATATGAAACCTGAAAAAGAAAAAGAAAGTAAACCTAACATCTCCATAAGTTTAAACCCAAAGATTAATAACCTTCTTCATCAGTCTGGCACCTAACCATATGTCTATTTATGGACTCTAAATTTTTTTCATGAGCTAGCATATGTCACTCCAGCACTCATTTTGGGACTCTCTTTAGATGTTTAAAACATGTTTTATTATATTAAAATGGAAAACATCAAGGAAGGATATAGTGAATATAAACTGGAAAGAGAAGTTAGTAATGCTAAGTATACGGCAACCATGAATATAAAGCAATATTCTATTTTCTCAATGAGAAGATTTTTTAAAAATGTTAAAGGTAGGATGGTCATGTTGAACATACCAATGTTTCAGAGATAGAAAAAAAATAGCTCAAGCATCTACTTGTAATTTTTATTTTATTAACTTAATTCTATGTTTAAAAATACATTTTATTCAAACTAGGACGTGAAAGTCCTCACCATCACAAGAGCTGCTTTTTGAGTCCTCCAGCAGCAGAGTTTTCCAGAGCTCAGCTTCTTTTCTTGGTTTGAGGCTTGGCACTCTTTAAATCCACATATGGTGCTATCTCTGGAAGGTGTCATTCAAGCAACAATACCCATTTATATTATATTAGCAACTTCTTCAAAAAATAAAAACCCATCCTCCTGTAAGTATATACTTTGAGTTCCACAATGTGTCTATTTCTTGTATTGATCTTTAAAGTTATTTTCAGAAGGTCTGTTTAGAACAACATCTAGTACTCATAACTGTGAAGTCACAGCCACAGGAATCACGGCTGACTCTGGGTTCAGTTTCTTTCCTCCTTTTTTTAACTGATCCCAGTAGATGACCCAAAAGGAGCAAGACCATTTCATTCAGCCCTTTGTAACTTCCTGAAGCAGCTTGAAAGGATCCAAATATAAAGCAAAGCTATCTTTCTTAGGGTTAATACATTTTGAAGAAAAGAAAACCTTGCCTTTGTTTTTGAGCATATGTGGTATGTTTTAGTATGTCTGTCTTTAAGAAAAAGTTCCAGTTGATTTAATGACAGTTTTGATACTTCATTTCATTTTATCTATTTATCTACTAGTTAGTAAACCTAACTTCCTAAAAAATAAAGTACCTTTTTTTTGCACATCACAATCATCAGTGGTTAAAAGCCTATTTTTGCATTAATGTTCACCTGCAATACACTTACCGGTTCCATTTAGAAAGAAGCATCTGACTTTTTCCCAAAATTTGTGAAACGTAGACTCTTCACTGTCCTAATAGCACAGTAAAGATGTCCTCATGTAAAATTTAATTTGGTACCTAATTATCTTACTGTGAAAAATCGTAAACACCAAACAAAAGCAAACATAATATATAAACACCTAAATATCTAAAAAATTACCAGTGGGATCCAAATGTCATCTTCTTGAGTTGATTCTTCCAAATCATTTGGCCACCAGAGTATAATATTCCCATGAAACATATGGTAACATGATAGAATGACTAAGCTCAAAGTATTAGAACACTGGAACATTTCATGATCATAATGTCATGACAATTATAATTTTTACTCCCCTTTTCCTCCAAACTTTGCTCATATAAAGCTTTTTAGATTTTTCCTTGGCATTGTGTATCAGTTAGGATTACTTTTAGTTGTATGTAATTGCACTTTAACCATTAGTGACTTAAATGCAGGGAGTTTTTCTTTTCTGTTTTTTTCTTTCCATGTAAGAAGATGTCTGAAAGTAAGCAGGCTGGCATGGAGGCAGTGTGTTCCAGTTCCTTCAAAGCCCAGGCTCCTTCTATCTCACTGCTCTGCCATTCTTAGGTGGATTTTCCTTGTCCTTGTCATACATAGTTGCTGTACCTCCAGGCATGGCATCCTCATTCTAGGCAAGGGAAGGGAGAAGGGTAAAGGGCAAAGGGCAAAGCACAGAGAGAGGATGCCAGCTGCTTGAGTCCCTCTCTGAAAGCTTGCCAAAGAATTCCATCCACTGACTTCCACATACATCTTCCTGGCCAGAAATAGGTCACACAATCTCTCTTTACTATAAGGGAGTGTGGGTGTTTGAACTGAGCATTACTACTCCAAACAAAACCAAATTTCTTCTAGGAAGGAAGAAGGGAAAATGGACCTTGGGACGGCAAATACCAATTTGCCATAAACAGGTATGTGGGATGAGCAGAAAAGGCTAAGTGCCTCTTGATATCTGAGAGGGTAAGGATAATTACTCAAGATTGCTTTTGTGCCAGAGAACTAGGAAACCAGCCAACTAATTTGCTTCTCCTTCTGGTGTCTGAAAGTTCCTGCTATGGTTTTCCTCTTGGGCCCTAATTTAGAAGTCTTATGAGTATCATTTCTTAATTCAAATGTGACAGATAGTATTCTGCCTCTTTAAGAATGGAATTCAACATTGATGGACAGCAATGTGCCCATCATAGAAAATGAAGAATGGTTGGTCTAAGCCATTCCCTTTACCAAAGCTTAGTGTTAGTAATTGGTGTGTGATCCAGTTCTAACCAATAAGTGGTAGTCTGCAAGGGCTTCCATGAAAGATTTTAACTTTTGATAAAAAGCCAGTGTTGCATGAGGAGAAAGCCCACTTTGGATGCTACCATGTGAAAACTTTGTGCTTGGAGCCGTGGCAGTCATCTTTTGGTCACAAGGCAGCAAGCCTAAACATAAGAGATCCTGAGGCTGAAAGATACTGCTTTTTTTGTGACATCACTGAACTACCAAACTAACCTGAGGACACTTTACTTCCTATCTACTTGTAAGCAAATAAATACCCTTATAGTTTAAGCCACTATTACTGGAGAATTTTGTTACTTGTACCTAAAAACATTTCTAACTTCTATGTCATCCTAATATTAACCTCCATTCATTTTGGGGTAAGAAAATTTGTTGCTTTATCCCTACACTGCCCCCTTAGAGTATAGGTGGTGGGCAGTGGACCTTCCACAGAACAGAAGAATATATAGCCCCCTCTCTGCAGCACCATGGAACTCTTAATTTAAGACTGACAGAAAGGATGAACTTGAATGAAAGTGAAACTAAGCCAAAAGAAATAAAACCAAGCAAGAAAAGCAAAGAATGCACATTCAAGTGAAGTAGTGTGAGTATAAAGTTTAAAGAGATTTATTATTTTAAGAGAAAGTTGAATCATCCTCGGCTTGGACAGGGGAAATTAAGTTGTAATCATGGTGGTTGTTTCAGCTACAGTATATGATGAGGAGGAAGAGGAGACTGTTCCAACCCATAATTTGGCAGAGTCTGTAGAGGTGAGCAAAAACACTACAATGGAAAAAGCTTAGGGATTGTCATCTGAAATGGTAATGCATGCAAGGCAGATAAATTTGCTTCTGAGTTGACAGGGATGGGATAAGCAGTAACGCAGTTGATGTCTTCACAATTACAAAAGGCACAGATATGAGAATCCTGGGCTGATTCACCCAATCCAAGAATAGCAGAATTACAAAAGCCCTAATGCAAAGCTTTTAACTGATATCTGGGCTTCCCATCTCCCTCAGTCTAACCCCTTCTCCCTACTGTGAAGTAATCTCCTAAAAGCCCAAATATGTCCATGTCCCTCCTCTGCCTGCCATCTTCAGTGGCTTGCCACTGTTGCTGTAATACAAATCCAAAACCCTTCTATGATCCACAAGGCCTTTCATGATTTGACACCTGCTTGCTTCACTATGTTATTCTCTCACCACGATCCTCCCTCTCCATGTTTCAGTCTGCCATCACTTTTTTCAGTGCATAGATGCTACCATATTCTCTCAGGCCTTAAGACCAAGTGCTACCCTGTACCCTCTGCCATAAGCATTCTTTACCCTAGCTCTTCAGACTCATGACTTCTGAAATTATTATTCACTTTTATAAGGAGGCCATCCTAACCATGCACCACCCAAATCAGGTTACCTTCCCACTGTGCTGTACTTCCCATAGCACTCTCCTCTTCCTCCTTTCTAACACTCATCACACTTGTACTTAATTGGTTAATGGCTGTCTTCTTCTCCAAATTGGAAGACTCATGAAGGCAAGGGCCATGCCTGTCTCCATCACTTAGTTTCTGGCATAGAGTAAGCCTTAAAGCACATACAATGAAGACCAGTTATAATTTACCATTGTGCTGACACTATCTGGGCAGGGAGAGGGAAGAGAGAAAGAGTGGCTTTTAACAAATCAAGGGAATATATTGAAAACAGATTCATGATAAATTAATAAGAATGGCAAAAATATTAAGGGTGGTTTTAATAACTGGGATATAGCTTTTACTGTTTTAGTTAGACACCAAGGAAAATTCATTGACCTTCCCTAACATGGTCCATTTCTATACAATTGAATTTTGAGCACCCACTAAGGAGTCAGACAGTCCTGGGTGGGTAGCCCAGGTTTGCTACTTACCAGTTGTATTATTTGATGTAAATTTCTTAACCAACACCTCTAAGTTTCACTGTCCTCATCTTTAAAAAGGAGATAATGACAAAAGTATTCCAATAGAGGGGAGAGCGTTGGGGATTAAATGAGATAATACATGTAAAGCCTGTTGCCCAGTGCTTGCCAAGAAGTGAGCACTCACAGACTGGTAGGGAGGGTTCTTTGTTATTCTGGTCATCATTATCAGAGACAGACTATAAATCAGACTGGATCACTAGACTATAAGAACTTAACAAATATTAGAGAGTATGGTTATGATTGTTATTATTCGTGGGGGCAAAACCTGTAAGGGCTCATCTGAGCACACAGCTTCTTTGCCCTTAGGTGGGTCCATGTTTGTTTTGGATACTGCTCTGGCCCAGTGCCCATACAGTGCTTGACACACAGGGTGTACACAATAAACACTTTCTGAATGAGTACTTGAATCAAAGGTCCAAACCAGTGTGATAACGCATATATTCTTGTAAGCAAATGGAAAAAGAAAGGCAATGTTTTTCAGGAGTGGAAGAGAGGGGAACAAAGAACAGGATTGATTTTCGTTTTTAAAAAAAAAAAAAGCTTTTAAGCAGTAAGATTAGAAATTCAATTTTAATGGTGCAAAATAGAGAACTCATAGAGAATTTTGTGGTATGACATTGTCAAAGGAGAGCCTGATATTGAAGGCAGCAGCATTTGGGGTCATCACATCTCTGGCCAGCTTTCAGACTCTGAAAAAAGCCGATTAGACCATTCCAGGAATCAGCTGCACTTTCCGTCTAAAGGAAGATTCTGAGCTCTGTTCATATCTCTCACCCATTCATATTGCTTTGTCTACCAGTGTGGCCTTTATCAAGTGAGGGATTCTATTCTCTCTTCTACCTTGCTCCATGACAATAAAACCCAAAGCACCTTCCACCCTTAAAAGGAAGTGTTGGTGAGCGCCTTATTATAACTATTACATGTGACACAAAGCCTGCAATTTCATGTGAGACGGATGAGACTAAATTACCCAAATAGGACAGAAATAGCCATTCACTTCAAAAAAGGCCCACTTCCTTGAAATTCTGTGGCACCAAGAACATTTAGCACTTGCTGTCAAAATTCCTAGCAGTGCTCATTACCTTGGCCAATCGTTTTTCCGGACTACTGAAGACTTATTTGATATATACATAATCATTAGCTACAATGCCTAAGTGCAACAGGATGATTCAAAAGCACCCCTATAGTCTTCATCCATGATATTCATCTCTTCCTGTCTATTCATCCATGAAAACTTGGAGTGCAATTTGTATATTGATATTCCCTAAAAAGAATTTCAGCAGGCTTTTAGGGAGGATTGTGTTAACAGTGTTAGAAGTCTCAAACATTCTGCCTTTATGGTATTTAGGGGTAGAGCTTCTACTAATATTGCATCAAAATAAAGTCCCACTAAGAGCAATGTTCAATTCCTATCCCAATTTTGAATATAGCATAGTAGTTAAATGCATGTAATTTGAAGTGAGAAAGACCTGGGTTCCCTTCTCCCTTCTGCATGAACCATGGACAAGGCAGTCAAGCTTTTTAAGCCTTAGCTACATCATTAGGTAAATTATAGCATGCGTTAAAGAGCTTAATAAATGTTTGATGTTATAGGCATTAAGGTTGTCATGTCATTTTATCTGGCAGAGACTACTAATGTTTACCCAGGCACACAGCTAGATTTCATTTCCTAGCCTGTTAGCCGGGTACTAGTGGCTGAGTTCTAATCAATGGGATATGCACAGAAGTAATGAGCACTTCTTTGTGAACGAACCCATACAAATCTTCCAGGTTCCATCCTTAACTCCTTCCATTTCCATTATCAGCAATCCTGTAGGCTACTGTTGAAAACATTCATGCTACAAGATGGAAGAAACCTTCATTGAACCTTAAAATATCCCAGGAGAACCACCCTTCAGGAACATTTGCAATGGATTTTGTATCGGTAAGAAATGAACTTTTTTTTCTGTTAAGCTACTGAGATTTGATGTTGCCCATTAGTTAGCCTACCCCAGGTTTTCTTAACTTGGAAGCTAATGATATTTTGGACCACATAATTTTTTGTTATGGGAGGTTGTCCTATGCATTGCAGGATGTTTAGCAGCGTCCCTGGCCTCTAACCACTGGATGCCACTGTGACATTTGAAGTTCTTTTATGAATTCCAAAAAGAAAGAGAAAATGTTCTTGAACTAATCAATTCCTATGGCATGAGATTCTTTTGATTAGACTATGTCAATGAGGCATGACTGGGAAGCGGACTTGGCCCAATGGATAGGGCATCCACCTACCACGTGCGAGGTCCGCGGTTCAAACCCCGGGCCTCCTTGACCCACGTGAGCTGGCCCATGTGCAGTGCTAATGCACACAAGGAGTGCTGTGCCACGCAGGGTTGTTCCCCTCACAGGGGAGCCCTACGTGCAAGGAGTGTGCCCCATAAGTAGACCCGCACAGCACGAAAGAAAGTGCAGCCTGCCCAAAAATGATGCCATACACATGGAGAGTTTGACATAACAAGATGACGCAAGAAAGATTCCCGGTGCCACTGATAAGGATAGAAGTGGTCACAGAAGAACACACAGCGAATGGACACAGAGAGCAGACAACCGGGGGGGGGGCGGGGGGGTTGGGGGGGAGAAGTAAATAAAAAATAAATTTAAAAAAAAAGAACATTATAAGGCAAATAATTTCTAGCAGTTGTACCTAATGTTTATCATGCTAGCCACATTTCAAGTGCTCAGTAGTCATATGAGGTTAGAGGCCACTGTACTGGACAGCTTACATATAAAACATAGCATACATACAAAAATTCCATCAATGCAGAAATTTCTAATGGAAAAAAATAAGTATTTTTTTACACAAAAGCAGTAATTTATTAGACTTCCCTAATACAATTCAGTCTATTTTAAATTCTTATAATTAGACTCACATACTGTGGAGTCTAATGAGGTCCAGAACTTTTGCTTTAATCATCACAGGGAATCCCACTCCTTTTAATATCAAGAAAGTCTATATCAAGAGGCTTTCTATACAGACAGGATCCAGCACCAGCTCTGCCCCAGAATCCATGCTGGGGGTTTTCACATCTATTCTGTTACTTAAGCCTCATGGGTCCCTGTGAGATAGACATGGTCAACCCCATTTTACAGAGGAGGAGGTTGAGACAAAGAGAGAATAAGGCACCTTTCCAGGGGCAAAACCTAAGCAGCATTTATTTCTTCCCAAGTAGCTCTACTGCTACTAGGAAAAGTAAAATTCATGGACTGAACAGCTATTCCATAGATGAGGTTTACTTTGAGGGAGATTAGAGTTCTTTCTAACACAATTATAGACTTTGTCTAATGGTCAGATGCACTGTGTTCTGGCAGTGGCTAAGAAATGACTGAGAGAAGTATTCGGCAATAAGAAATGAGGAAGTCTGCCTAGCTTGAAGCATT
This sequence comes from Dasypus novemcinctus, assembly GCF_030445035.2. NCBI lineage: Eukaryota > Metazoa > Chordata > Mammalia > Cingulata > Dasypodidae > Dasypus > Dasypus novemcinctus. The sequence continues at coordinate 21,952,458 of NC_080698.1, forward strand.
GAATCAGATATTCATATCATCAGCCCCCAAAGACTCGATTCCCCTGCCACAAATACCTCCTGTTATTCACTCCCATATAGTCATTTCCACAAAGAATAGAGCGTAACCAATAGGATATTGCAGAAATGATGGTGCATAACTTATAAGTCATAAGGTTTCACCTTGTTCTCTCTTTTGGATAGCTTTCTCTTGTGGGATCCATTATTATATCATGAAGACAGTCAAGCAGCCTATGGAGAGACCCCTTTGGAGATGGACAACCACCACCAACTTGCCAGGTATGTGAGTGAGACACCTTAGAGCACATCTTCCAGCCCACACAAGAAACTAACATATAAGAGATATATAAGAGACCTGGAGCCAGAACCACCCAGCAAAGCCTCTTCCACATTCCTGACCCATAGAAATGGACTCAGATAATGGTTATTGCTGTTTTAAACCATTTAAGTTTCAGGGTAATTTGTTATGCAGCAGTAGAAAAATAATACAGAGAGTTTCTCAAGTTTTGCTTAGTAGAAACTCTACAGACCAAATGTCTAACTTCCTGCTTTATATAGCTAGCTCTCTTTCCCTCACTATGTCTTATCTTGGCTCTATAATTATTACAGCTTCTTGAAGGCAAGTGCAAATTCTTATATATTGTTGTATTCCTGTTCCCCATACTTGTTTATTAATTGGGTTCCTGTGATTTTCTTCTTTCCCCTCTAACTGCTGAAATCGTTTTCCTCAAGGATTGGGTTCTTTCTCTTCAGAATTCCTACTTTGTTTACTCCCAGCAGAGCAAAAGTCAGAAAATTGAAAGTGTTCTGCACAAAGCGTATGTGGCCAACAGCAACATGAGCCCCTAGTAGGCTTAACAGTGACCAGAGAAGGAGTACAAGGACTCTCGATTATTTCATTATGAACACCCCCTCCCATAAGGGAACCACTAGGCATTGTGGAATAAACTAAGTAAAATTTGCAAATTTGCTCATTATTCATTTCCTACCCTTTGAGTTTATGGTCACCTATAGACTACATTCGTTCCATAGACACTTACTCAACATGCAAGGCACTATGGGAAATATAAAAAAATATGCATTGCCTACTTTCAAGGTACTCATAGTTTAATATAGGAAAATTGTCATAAAGAAATATTCACCCACACTCACCTTTATGTATATGAATACATTTATATATCAAAGACAGGGAAAGCTAGGAGTCAGATGAGTGGCATAAGCAAGTGTTAACAGGTCTTCAAAGGGAGAGGTAAACACTGTGAGCTGAATTGAGGAGGGCAGGCTTTGTGGAGGAACATAGCCTTAAGAAAGTTTAACCACGGAAGATGTTATTATAGATGTCACTAGTTTCATCCCACTTCAGCTCTCTCCTTTGGCCCTGTGCAGTCTACACATCTCATTCTCCTATGGTGGGGCCTGACCATGTGACTGGCCTAGTAAAAAAAAGTAACATATTGCATTTCAGGATTAAGTCAGCGAAGAACCATGTTTAATTCTCCAGTCTCTCTTCCCTAAGAAGGTCACATGTTCTGGCTGTTAGAGTTATAAAATTTTGGTGCCTCTATCAGGTTGGGTCCCAAAATGACTATCGTAAGCAGAGCCCGTGACAACCTGGGTTGGACATAAAACATAAGCAAGAAATAAACCTTCCTTTGTATTATGCCACTGGGGTTTTGGGATTAATGTATTTCTGCTGCATAACCTAGCTTCTCCTAACAAAAACAGGAGCTTCTGAAAGGTGGAAAGATGCAGAGAACAGTATAGGGAGCTTGCAAATCAGATGTTACATGACCTTTTTCAACGGCAAATCTATGTGCATATCCGGACATAGCTTGTTATGACATATTTTAATAGAATTGAAAGTTTTTAAGTAAACACAAGAAGAGGGCTGGAAAGGCAGCCAGAGAATGAGCTTCTGACCTTGGGTGATCCATACAGAGCTCAGAGCAACAGGATTATTGATGCCTTGGCCAGCAGTATTCCTTTCTCTTCACTTTCTTTTTCTTTGCGATTATGAGCCATATATTTCCATTTGGAAAACAGTATTTCATAACCTCTAAACCTAACATGAGTCCTGTAAAACCCTAGCCTACAGTTGAATGGCCAAAAATAAAGACTTGGAATTCCTTCAAAGCTATCCCATTTTACACAGCACTGCTTTCTCTCTCTACCAAGGAAGTGTTCCAGCTTGATGGATTCTCCTCTCTGGCTTTATATTACACTTACTGCTCTATGCCTGTCACTCCCAATTCTCTGCCTAGTTGTTTGTGCCTTATTAAATTCAACACTTTGAAATAACCAATAAGAAACAGAGAGCCCCAGGAAGCCGTTCCTCTTAAAACCAGAGCTCCTTCTTTTCTAGGAAGTAATGACATTTTCCAATCAATTCATGGGTGGGATTCATTAACAATTTACTTACTTTGCAACTCATTTCCCAATAGGTAGCAAATGGTCTTCAAGGAAGATGTGATAAATTTTAGCTAAGCCTTTTCATGCAGAAATTAACTCCCCTGTTAACTCCTCAAATCAAATCTCTTTGAAATTGATTTGCAAATAGAACTTAAGAGTCTTTGCTTTCATTTTCTTTTTAAAAAGTCTTTACTACCAAAAACATAATTAAATAGTCATTTCTACCTATTATTCTCAAAGTAAAGCTCTAAGCCAAGAATCTCAAGATATGCATTAAAACATCAAGTGAAAATTCAAAGGCTCATCTCAGATTCAACTATCTTTGAATATCTGCATGTTTGGGAGAAAGGTACAAGAGCAGGTGAACAGATGAAGAGACAAGAAGGCTTGAGGAAAACATTTAAATGATGTACATTTTAGAGTGTCTCAAGTCTATGGCCTTTAAACATTGTATGACTGTCCAATTTCTGTCATTTGGAAAAGATTTCCCAAATAAGCATGTCCGAAAGAACCTACCTTCAGATTGGACATTTTTCTAATGAAAGATTCTGACAACTCAAAAGAAAGGAATTGTAGTTTTTTTGGAGTTTTAGAAAGACCTCTAAAAGAAAAATTTTGAAGATAATACCTATTTCATCCAAATTCTCTAATCTACAGCAGAATATCTATTCTACTAACAGGGAATATTATTCCTGAGCCTTTGGTTTGGAGTAGATAATGTACTAGTTAAGGCCCTTTGAGTCTAAGCAACAGAAACCAAGTCAGGCTAGGTTAAACATGAAAGGGGGATTTATTAGAAGGGCCAAAAAGGATCCCAAAAACTCAGAGGCAAAGGTACAGCCAGCTCTTCCAAAAACAGGAAATGGAAAGCAGACAGGAACCCAAGGAATACAGACAGTGTCCTTCTTTTTCTGCTTCTCTATCCTCATGGAGAAGTATGGCAGCCCCCACAGAACTCAGATTTATCTGTAATAGAGCCAGTCATATACAGAGAGTGACTTCCTCTCTCTGAATTCCAATATCTAGGAAGAGAGACTTTGGCAGGCCAAACTTGGATTAGGTGACCAAATCCAACCCAAATAAATTTTGCCAGGAGTCCCGGGTCATGTAGTGATCAAATACTACTGCCAAGGCCAAGGGAACACACTTATAGGGAGGAAAGAGAGTTCTCTGAAAAGAAATAATGGTTTGTAGACTCCACAGATACCCAGGAGGTGCCACTACAGTAAAAAGGGAGTCACAGTTTAAGCAAGAGTCACCATTACTGCAAGGTGTCCCATCCATTGTTTCTTATTAAAGGAGTTGATACAACTTCAGATATTCATATGTGATACCAACAAAGAGGGATATCTCGTTTTTGATATCTTCTCAGCTTCCAAGGAGCCCCCAAAACTTTGCTTTGATGTACAGCATAGGTTTAGACAAAAGAACAAATGAAGCAGCCTTGATTTTCTTCTTTTTTTCTTCTTCTTATATTACAGTAAATAGCATAGACACCTGGAAATAATCCACCAAAGCACACACAATCTGTAGACTTACATCAGCCTCCATTTTCCTCTTTGGTCTGATGTTTAGATTCACCTTGTTGCTCAATTGTCACCTACTGTTTTCAGTGCATCCTAGCAACAGTAAAGTATATTCCCACAAGAACTTAGAAATGAGAACACTAATATTGCTCTGTTATATACATAACGGATCAATACAAATATATTTAATCACTTGAAAGAAAGCAAGTTAGCGGGGATTTACTTTGAACTGACAGGAGATATTTGGGGATAAAAAATGGCTAGTCAAGGAAAAATAGACAAAAAAGGACTACAAAGACAGATATTGGCAGTGACCATTTAAGCATTACCTAGGGACAAGAAGTCTTCAGCTAATGGCCTTTGAGTATTCTTACATGGGGACAAGGACACCCCTAATGTGCAGAGAGATCTAGGAGATTATGGGTAGCTGAGGCCATCTTCATTGTGAGCCTCTGCCTCAGACTATCATAACCTGAAGCCATTAAACAGTCAAGTCACTGAACTTTTCTTTTGTTCTGTTCTAATGCAAACCAGGCAATTTTCTGATTTTGTGGCTTCCTCAGGAAGAGGCTGTAATAATCGTACTGACCCAATATTCTGTGCAACCGTTCAGTCACTCATTGTAAATCACAAAGGGACATTCTGAATTAGTACTCAGTCTCACAAACTTGAGTGATGTGGGTCCAACATGAAGAGAAGAAATCTTCCATGAGCCAGACCATGGGCCACAGTAAACGAGTGTTACCCAAAAAAGCTTCTTGAGAAAGTCACTGAACCTGTTCTCATGGTGATGCCCTGGACATTGTCAATGGGGCCCCACTGGAGCAGTTTCTTACTAATTTCTACATTTGCCAGCTTGCTTTTATATACAATTTCTAAAAAGACTCCACAAAAGCAGCATTAAATAACATGATTTTAAATAAGAAAAATAGTCACATATAAACCCACTTCCATTTCTTGTCTTTAGGTCCTTAACTATACGTCTGCATATTCTTACATATCTGCAAATCTTGTACACCAGCCATATTGTATCTTCTTTTCTTATATTGTATTAGAACTTAAATTATAGTAGAAGCATTTTTGCCTATTTCAACATTCTATTCACAATGAAATTATAGATAGCATTATAATGGCATTGTAATGAACATTTTGTTCTGCCTCTGTTAAATTGCTACTGCAGGAAATATCCCCTAGAATTCCTACCTCAGACAATCATCTGTCCAGAAAAAGCTCTATACTGCCCCACTGCTCAGGAAAAGGAAATTTGCCAACTCATAATGCCACCAGCAGTCCAACAGCACAATTTCACCACAACTTTCTCAGCATAAATATCATCACTTTTTAAAGTAGTGAATTTATTAGTTACACAATGCTACTTTCAAAGTGCCATCTTGTTTTTAAAAGGATCTATATATTAATAAACTCAGAAGTTATCCAGGAATGGTGACTTTTTAACATGTAATTCAGGATCCTAAATATCCTACTGTGTTTTTAAAAAGAATTATGTGGAGGCAAATACAAATGGAGTTCAACCAATCAGAGAAAACCTCTTTCATGATATAAACAGGCATACATATTTTGCAAAGTCATACTGAAAGGGACTATATATTTTGCCTTCTGTGAATCCCTAAGGGTGACACATGTCTGAAAAGGAGTCTAATTTGCTGTAACTGCCGGCTTTGTTTTCTTTACTGTGTAAGTTCCCTGCTATGAAGAAAGGCTTTCAGTTGTTTCTCTATCTCATGAGCACCTGTTGCAAGAAACATTTCTGGGCAGTAAACAACTCTACTCATATTAGAAAACTTGTAGAGGAAAGGCAAGAAGCAAATTTTCTAACAGGAATTGTCAAGCTTAGGGGTATATGGTCCTGCAATTCGGTTATTATCACTTTGTTTTGGCTCCAATAAATACATAATTTCTGTGAGACACTGTGAGGAAAGGATCAGCAGGTATTTCACATAGTGGGGACAGCCTCCTCCCTTTGTCCCCCTTCCTTTCTTCTCTCTTCTTGGCTTTTTAATTCTTCTCCCCAGAAAAATTCTCAAGAAGCAATAATATATCCCTCTCTTTGCCTATTTATAAATTGGCCAGTGTTGCTTCCAGGTTTCTGAAGTGTTTGGACACAGAAAATTTTCCTCACAAATAATCACATGGTTTTGTCAAAATCATTTTCTTCAGTCATTAGCCAAAACACCAACTTTCCTTCTGAAAACATAAGAAAGAATAATAGTCATTTTTGGAGACAAACCCTCATTCAGATGATTCAAAGAGAATACAAATTTAATGATCACCCTGAGAGCCCTAGTAATACATCCTAGGAAATAATAATAAAATTTACGATGGCCTTAAAATTGTTTAACTTCTTTCAGGAATCTCTGAATTATAGGGTAGTAATATAACCAAGGACTGGCAACAACTCACAAAAGTCCGGAAGAGTTTTGCCTTTGAGTTTGTAGGCAAAGATGCTTAAATTGTTCCCTCCACAAGAAATAAAAGATTATTTATTATTTCCCTTCCTGTGCTTCGGACACTCTTGCAACATGCCTATAATTCTTGGGTTCTTAGGCTTGAGCCTCAAGGTCTCTGAATGCATGGAAAAATTTGTAAGGTAGTCAGCAAACCAATTTTTTGTTGTTATTCTCATAGAGGGAGAAAGGGGAGGGACACGGGACTAAGTGAAGAAGAGGAAGGGACAGAGGGAGGGAGGGAAGAAGAAAGATGGAGGGGTGGGGGGAGAATGATCGAGACTGACATAATACCCAACACTTCCGTAAAGAAACCTGCAAAGCAGAACCAGAGTGGATGAATCAGAAAGCAGAAGGATACATTTTTTCCTTCCAGGTGATTTTACTAGGAGGAAGAAAGATTTGAAACCATTGAATGCTTTTCTGATATCCACCTATGGCTCTCTCCAAAGAGACACATGTAAAGTTGGGTAAGTTGTTTTCTGTCCTGTCAGGAAAATATTTAGTAACAGCCTTATAAAAGTAAGTACTCACAGCTGCCCTGGGGAGAGGAGGATCTGCTTTGTAGTAGTGTTTCTTTCAACAAGATCCTTTGTTGCTTTGCATGTCATCCTACAAAGGCCCAGCCTCCTTTTACACCTGGATTTACCATTCTCTCTGCATGAAGACTGTTGGAAGTACACAATCCATCTAAACTGGCTCTGCCCAATGGTCCTGGCATGTGCAGGGCCTTAATAGGGATCCACAGGTTAGGAATGATGAAATGCATATTGATTGACCTCACAGGGGTGTGGGGAAGATTAATTGGCTAGTAGCTGTAAAATCCGTTGAAGGGCAAAGCATGTTTAAAATACTAAAAAGAAATATTATAATTTGCTGAAGGCAAGGAATATTACCTGGCTAACATGTAGTTACTATTTCAGAAAGTATTTTTTTCAACAGCAAAGCCCTTTACAAAAACTTAAATTTCTGTAATGCATGGGAAGTCCAACAGAAGACTAAACAATGGGGATTGCTGCTATGGGACTTAAAAACACGATAGGTGAGCACAACCTACAAGATTGTGGCAGAATAAGGAGTCAGCTCATGCTACAGGACAGTTAGTAATCACCCAGAGCTATCTAAAACACCTGTTCAGGGGCTCCAGATGACCAGAAAAGAATTCTGCAACATCCGTAAAGGAATGGAAGTAGGAGACTGCCCATCTGTAGAGGAGATTTGTAAGTAGAGCGCTCCATGCCACGGAAGCTGGTGCCCATCCTCCACTGGCAGGACAAGCCGAATGGCTATTCCACAGCTAGAATTGGAAGCACAACTTCCCAAAAATGGGAGAGGAAGAGATGGTTGGGGACCAACTTCAGCTATTAATGAGTAAATTCAGTGGGCTAAAGTATAACCCTAAAAAGAGCTTAAGTTTGAAATTGTTCAAGTCAGAAAGAGACCAGTAGCCACCATTTTGACTCCACTCCCAGTATGAAAGGAAGCTGGGCTGAAGGAAAATCACAGCAAAGATAGGGACAGTCTTCTTTCACCCATATCGGCCTAAGTCCTAGCCTAGGCTTCAGCCCCACCTCTAGCAAAGAAGCTGGCAGGCCTTGCACCAGCCTCTTTAGATAACTGCAGGTACATTCAGCTGGCACAGACTGAATAGTCAGAAGTCTACAGGGGCAAATGCAGTCATTTTGGACCTGCAAAGCACAGATTGCTGCACACACCTGCAGCAACATCCTCGCATCCGGCAATGGAGAAAGGTGCATGAAGCTTCATCAGTCTCTCTGGGCAATTACAGAGAGTCCTGGCCTGCACCACTTGGATTATTACAAATGGCTGTGGCTCTGTTCCTACTCCAGGCAAAGGAGAAAGCTGGGAGAAGCTTCACTAGTCCCTGGAGCAATGAGGGCAGCTTGAGTCTCCACAGCCTACAGCACCAACTACATCCTTGGCTCCTACTACACAATCAGCAAGGGAAAAAGGGGCAAGAAATCCCTAAACTAAGAAGAAAAACTGCACAGAATAAATACATCTAGTAAGCCCAATGCCAAGATACCAAAAAAAAAAATTACAACCCACACCAAGAAACAGGAAACTATGGCCCAGTTAAAGGAACAAGATAAGCCTCTAGATGACATAAAGGCATTGATACAACTACCCATAGATGTTCAAACAAATCTCCTTAATAAATTCAATGAGATACCTAAAGAGATTAAGGCTATTAAGAAGATATTGGATGAGCACAAAGAAGAATTTGAAAGCACACATAGAAAACAGCAGCTCTTATGGAAATGAAAAGCACAATAAATGAAATTAAAAATACATTGGTATCATATAATAACAGATTTGAGGAGGCAGAAGAAAGGATTGGTGAGTTTGAAGAAATGGCCTCTGAAAACAAACATACAAAAAAAACAGATGAAGAAAAGAATGGAAAAAACTGAACAAGGTCTCAGGAAACTAAATGACAGCAAGGGACATGCAAACATATATGTCATGGGTATCCCAGAAGGAGAAGAGAAGGGAAAAGGGGCAGAAGGAATAGTTGAAGAAATAATGAGAGAAAATTATTCACATAGATATCTGTGTCCAAGAAGCACGTACTCCCATCCAAATAAATCCAAATAGACCAACTCTGAGACACATACTAATCAGAATGTCAAATGACAAAGACAAGGAGAGAATTCTGAGGGCAGCAAGAGAAAAGCAATGCATAACATGTAAGGGATACCCAATAAGATTAAGTGCCAATTTCTCATCAGAAACCATGGAGGCAAGATGACAGTGGTATAATATATTTAAGATACTGCAAGAGAAAACCTGCCAGCCTAGAATCTTATATCTGTCAAGATTGTCTTTCAAAAATGAGGGCATGTTTAGATATTCACAGATAAACAGAAAATGAGAGCATTTGTAATCAAGAGACCAACTTTGCAGGAAATAACTAAAGGGTATGCTACAGTCTGAAAAGAAAAGACAAGAGAGATAGGCTTGGAAAAGAGTCTAGAAAAGAAGATTTTACCAGTAGAAGTAACTAAAAGTCTCAAAAGAGTGGTGAAAATAAAATATGACAATAAAACCCAGAGGTCAAAATGGGTGAACTAAGAACCGCATTTAAAGTAATAACATTGGATGTTAATGGATTAAATTCCCCAATCAAAAGATGCAGACTGGCAGAATAGGTAAGAAAATATGAGCCACCACAATGCTGTCTGCAAGAGACTCATCTTAGACCCAAGGACACCAATATATTGAAAGTGAAAGGCTGGAAAAAGATATTCCATACATGCAGTAAAAAACAAACAAAAAAGCTGGAGTAGCTATACTCATACCAAATGAAATAGGCTTTAAAAAAACACTAGTAATGTGCAGTCTGAGGGGGAATTCAGGGGGGAAATTCCATTTACAATAGCTACTAAAAGAATCAAATATTTAGGAATAAACTCAACCAATGATGTAAAGCACTTGTATTCAGAAAACTACAACTCACTTTTAAAAGTAATCAAAAAAGACCTAAATAATTGAAGAACATTCCATACTCATGGATTAGAAGACTAAATATCATTAAGCCAAAAGAAGGAAATAGGACCCTTATCTCACACCTTATCCAAAAATTGTCCAAAACGGGTCAAATATCTAAATATAAAAGCAAGAACCATAAAGCTTCTAGAAGAAAATACAGGAAAACATCTCAAGACATGGTGGTAGATGGTAGATTCTTAAAGGAGATAAGAGAAGGACTGAGATGGACTACTGATGTTTGATGTATATAGAAGTTTTAATTACCTGTGGAAATGTATAGAGTTGATGGTAACACATTATAGTGAATAGCAGCTGGTTTATAAATGGGAATGTGGCTGAGAAGGGTAGTTTAGGAATATAAATGCCAATTGAAAGAAAGCTAGAGAATAATCTAGGGACTGAATAACCCAGTAAATCCAGAGGTGGATGAGAATTGTGACTGAAGGTACAGATGCAAGATTGTCCTTTGTGAGCTAGAGCAGATGTACATTACTATCACAGGCTGGTGGGAATGTGGAAAAATGCAGCTGGAGTTTCCTATGGACTGTGGTTAACAGTAATGTAATATTCATGCATCTGTGCAAGATGAACTGTGGTGTTAATGGGGGAGTATGGAAAAAGTGTGCCAAATGTAAGCTAGGGACCTACTAATAGTATGATGATATTATTTCATAATCTGTAACAAATGTTCCACCACAGTGCAGTGTGTTGATAGAGAGATATTGTATGGAAATTCTTCACATGTGCATGATTTTTTGTAAGTTTACAACTTCTGTAATAAAAATATATTTAACAAATAATAAGGTGGGTTGGGGGAAAATACACCAAATGTAAGATAAAAACTCTAGTTAGTAGTTAAGAAGATTTTGATGATATTGTTTCATAACCTATAACAAATGTGTCATTACAATGCAAGGTGTTGGTGGCAGGGTGATATATATAGGACCCCTGTATGATGTTATGCATGTTTGCTTAATAAATTCATAACTTTTATTATACACTTATTGTTTATGTATGTTCATGTATAAATTATATAAAAAATAATAATAATAGGGTGGGTTTGAGGGAAAATACACCAAATATAAGATAGTTTGGTTGGTAGTAGCATTTTGAAGATGCTCTTTAATTATTAAAAACGTTTCACAACAATGCAAGGTATTGGTGGTAGGGTGAGGTATGGGAGCTCTGTATGATGCTTTGTATGTTGATTTGTAAGGTTATAGCTATTACAATACACCTACTGTTTATGTACGTTTATGTATGAGTAATATAATTTAATAAATTTAGAAAACACTTGTAAGAAAAAAAAACATGGTAGGTGAAATTTGTTACCCCCAAGCAAGTGCTGACAATAAAAAAAAATCATTGTTTATTTATACAGCCTGTGTTAAACATTGTCCCTGCTTCAAAACAGCACTGGGCCAAAATCTCAAATATGTTTTTTAGAAAGTTATGAAATTATTGAACTTTACTGAGTACATCCAGACTTACCAGCTCTGTTTTTAAACCTCTCTGAGTCATTTCCTGATCTACAAACAAGGCTAACGATGATACCCACCTCATAGGTTGTTGTGAGAGTTTTAAAAGAATCTTAGAAAATGATGGCTGGTAAATACTAAGTTCTAAATAAATGTTTGCTACCATCAGCAGAAGCAGCAGCAGCAACATGATCTTGCAAGAGTGCCACCACTGCTTTACAGAAATACTTTTGAAAAGGCTCTGCATCCATGGTCTAAAGATTCTCTTGCACTGGTGACCAAATCCTTGATTAGTTCCAAGAGTTCTGTGAACCCTCTGAAATTGAAAGTATAATGGTATGACTGTGGGACTATGAGTATTTTTCTAGGACACCTCTTCATATCTTTCATCACATTCAGAGGTTAAGAATCACCACCATAAATAAAATAGTTTAACTTTCTCTTCTACTTCTACTGGAGAACCAGAGTCCTGTTTAGTGTGAAACGACCAGGCCATGGACAGAGCAAGAGTGTTTTTATGGAAAGATCATGACCTTTGAGCTAGGAAGACCTGTTCTGGATCTTTGTTTTACCACGTACTAGATATACGACTTTGAAAATATTTACTTAAGCTTTCCTTTTGTCATCTATAAAAAGAGACAATAAGACTTATTTTGTAAGCCTATCAGGAAAGAAATGAGATAATACAGAGAATACATACATGGGTGCACAATGCCAGGCAACAATAGGTGCTCAACAATGTTCTCAACAACTTAGGTTTCAGCCTGGCTCTTGGTCACCTGCCTAGGACCTGGTAGGAAGGAGTGCTGGTTCTTCTGCTTCTTTATCCCTCTTTTTGCTGTGGTGGGCAGGCTGCACTTTCTTTCGTGCTGGACGGCTCTCCTTACGGGGCACACTCCTTGTGCGTGGGGCTCCCCTACGTGGGGGAGATCCCTGTGTGGCACAGTATTCCTTGCATGCATCAGCACTGCGCATGGGCCAGCTGCACACGGGTCAAGGAGGTCTGGGGTTTGAACCGTGGACCTCTCATGTGGTAGATGGCCACCTGATCAGTTTACTTTTGAAATACCACCTTAAGGTTGCCAGACCCAACCTGCAGACACATCTCATCTTTAATCCCATGCACTCTCTTCTTCTGCCCAATACCACAGTGCAAACCAGTTCAATTGTACTTTTTAATGGATTTAATGGGTCTCTCTGGCATTTTTCATGTCAGGAAATTGACTGAATCTAAGTTAATAAGATCTAACTGGCCCATGGTTATTTGAGGGTAAAACTTGAAGGCACTATAGTTAATAATAATCTCAAAAATAACATTTCTGAGCTCTTTATGTAAGCCAGTAACTATCCTAAGCAGTTACATAAATGTTCGCATATGATCCTTATAACAACGCAATGGAGTAGATATGATCATTACCACTATTTTATAGGTAAGGAAACTGAGACTTAGAGAAATTGAGCACATTGACCAAAATTACACTGCTAGTAAGTAACATATGTGGGATTGGCAGGAGAGCCTCCACTTAAAACAAGGTAGAAAAAAGGTTCAGAATGTCCATTTCTGATTAAGGATGAGACATATCATACACATTGGGCCCCAGAGTTAAGGTCACAGTTGCAGGTCTCTGAAAAACTGACCATACTGCGGTCATGAATGACTATGTAACTTTACATGAGAAGATAACCTTGGGTTCACTAGAGAACCAAACCCCAACCCACCTGAGATGTTACCATTTTTAGCTTAATAAGTAAGGGATTTTTCAACCCTGGGGCAGATAAGAATTAAATAGAATTAATTAGACAGTCCATGGACCCCATGGCAGTCACGCATTGGTGTTAAGTTTAAGCACTGGGACAATCTGAGTATTTGGTATCAAGTATTTATAATGTTTACGAGAATTTATCATATTTAAGAATCTGACAGATAAGCTCCATGATTGCAGGTTTTGATTATTGATTACTGTAATTGAATATTGACTTCTAATTTTTGGTAGAAAGATTTATGAGAATTTGACTGTAAATGATACTGGGATATTTAAGATAACTGATTTATGATGTTTGCAAGCTTAGTATATTTGATTTGAAACATGGTTTAAGTACTTGGAAAGGTTTTGCCTATTAAGAGTTATAAGTTTGCCCTGCCAAGCATTTGAAGTGTTTACAAAGAAAGTAAAAATGTCAAATTTGTAAACATATTTTAAAATGTTGATAGGGGAGAAATTTAACTAAGTGGGTAAATGCAAAAGATTATTTAAGTGGAGTTTAGTCTCTTCTTTTACAACATTCATAAATCGTGCAAAAAGATTCTGAGATAATTTAAATACTTATGCAAAATTGTGATAAAAATATACAACTTTAATAAAGTGAACACTAATTTAAAACCCAAATTATAGTAAATATACCTTTCTACATACAAAAGTGGTCCTTCAACCCCTAAAAAACTCACATTTACAGACCCAGACACAAGAGCAAGCATAAAATATAAATCTGATCCTTCCATGTCTCTGCCTAAAACCCTCCATTGGCTTCCCATCACATTTAGAAAAGATTCCAAACTCCTAACTAAGGACTATGAAGCTTTGCCTGATCTGAGGCCTGCCTACCTCTCCTACCTCAATTCTAATTACCCACCCACCCCCACGCACCATATCCAGTCACACTGGCCTTTTGTTCTCTCCCCAGTACATCACAAGTTCATTACTGCAGCAAGGCTTTTACATTTGCACTATACCTGGAATGCTTTTCCCAAACTCTTTTGCATGGCTGACTTCTGCTTGACATTTAATTCTCAGCTCAAATGTCACCTCCTCCAGAAGCCTCCCCTAATCTAGTCTAATTATCCTTTCCTCCATCACTCTCTGACATGTTAGGATATTTTATAGTCTTAAAAGTACCCTGAATGACTGAATTATCTTGTTCATTTACTGGTTCACATATTTATTTACCCTCTTCCCCAAGTAAAATGAAAGCTTAATAAGAGACCTTATTTGTCTCTCCTAAAGCATTTCCTGACACAGCTTAGGCACTCAATAAATATCCACTGCATGAATGAATGAATCTAAGTAAATAAAACCTGTCTTTGCCTTCAGAGTTATTTTTAAAACTTACCCCTAAATAACACTGAGTCCATAAGACCCAATTGCCTGGTGTTTATTTGACAAATTTGATTATCTTATTTTGGGTTAATATCCATGAATTGCTGAAAACAGGCCAAATGCCAGCCACAGCATAGAAGCAAATATGATTCCTCCCCAGGACACTTGCCATCAAAATTATAAGCATTCAAAAATCTTGGCAAGATGCCTATGCTAATAAGAAAGTAATCCAATATTCATGAGAAGAACTTGAAAAGCCCTTATTTTGTCTTAAATCTTCTTGGATTTTCCATAATTAATATGTCATTATTATCAGAAGACTAACAGACCAAGAATGGTAAAAGCATTCTTTCATTTAACACTCACAGGAACAATGATATTTAGCAAAATATCACAGTGATTTCTGATAAAAGAAAAATAATCTAAAAGCTGATGCTAAGAAGTACTAGAAAGCTGCTAGACAGGAAGAAGATAAGAGCAGTTGGCATCAAGACAGAAAGGAAGAGTGTTAAAGCTAGTCTAGAGATGACTGGGGAGAGAAAAATTCCAGTGCTAATGGGCCATTTAAAACAATTTGATCGGGGTTCTGCTTTCTGCCCCTAGTGCTTCTTCTTTCATAGTTCTTTCTGATTGGATCAGGAAGAAAATAGTCTTGAATGACTGCAAACCCATTCTCTCACTTTCTCAACATTCTATCCCTATTTCAAATTAGCTCACTAAAAACCAGCTGTCTTCAATATATTAGCAAACAGTAAAAACGTTATTTGGGAATTCCAGTTTACAATACACCTTAGTTTCTTATTCACGGTAGCTCTAAGAAACAGCATCTTCTGTTAGACTACATTTGCAAACATGATAAATTATGCATTTTTTTAACATTATGTATGTAATGATCCATAGGAAAAGTTTTTCTTATAGTAAGAAGTTTGTCCACCCCAACAAAATGGTTTTAAAAAGTATCCCATTAAGGTTTATAACTGTGGAAGTGTGCAAGGATGGCTATTATCAATACTGTATACAGAATGCACATACTTGCCGCCCCTCCTTCAAGGGGTGCAGTCTATTTCTCCTCTATTTCAATATGGGCAGGCCTTCTTACTTCCTCTGGCCAATAAGATGCAGCAAAAGTAAGAGTGTTCTTCCTCCAGGCATAGCCATTAAGAAGAATACTTTGCAGCTCTCCAAGTAGGTCAGCTGACACATTGTAAAGAAGTTAGGATGGACTCCCAAATGATGACTCTCACTTCATGGAGAAACTGAAGTCATGAGGAAAGTACCTAGGCACCAGGCTTGTGGGTGAATGAGTCCTTCTTTACCTTCCAGGCTGTTATAGCCAAAACCTGACTGTAGCCTAGTGAATGACCCCAGTCGACACCATGCAACTGCTCAGCTGAGCCATATCTCAATTCCAGCCTCATAGAAACTTGAGAAACAATAAGCAAAGCTGATCACCTGAAAATTCATTCAGCAACCCTCCATTTAAACTTGTTGGTACAATAATGAAAGATTTTCCAAACAGGTAATCCTCCTTATATGACCTAGAATGTGTGGGATGCCTAGAAGCAGTTTTTCCAAATGAATTCATCGATAAACATAAAACATAAAAAGAACCATTCTCATTTTCCCGGAGATCCTGCCTCAGACCAGTGACTAAGGCAATGATTAAGATAGCTTGGATCCAATGCATGACTACATAACATGGAGTTATGTCTTACACTCTGTCCGCTCAGGCAACTTGGGAACTTACAAAGAAGTTCTGCCAAAACTCAGAATCAATAGGGCCTTTTAAATGAGAACATTCCCAGTGGATACAGATATTTCACTCCACATATCAATGGCATGAGCTACTGGCGTGGGCATTCATCAATAGATTGAAGATCCCATTAAAGCTTTTTAATTTCTGCTCAGTAATTTCCAGATTTACTTGATGCCAAAGACACTGCTTGCCACTAAACAATGATGTGGTGGCAGTCAGTAGAGAATGCCTTACACATAGGTCTGCAAGCCCTTCCCAAATAGGCCAGCAGTACTACTGGCTGCATTTCCTGGCTCAGCATGCCACTGCTGTTTCATAGCAGCTTTTTGTTGTTCTGTCTGCCCATGATCCATGTCCACATCTTCTTTTCACAGCAACCCAATTTTCCCCTGGGAAACTACCCCACACCTATTCTTAGTCCATGTTGTTCAGGAGGGATTGATTCCACCCACAGCTTCAGGGATGAGCACATAAAGAAAATCTCGTCAATCATCCTGGGTATATAATCCAAGACAGTGCCAATGAGAATGAAACTTTGGGCTTTCTCTAGCACTAGTGAAAATGTGAAACTTTATTGTTTCCCACTGGGTAGGAGGGAATGGGTGTGGTATGTATTACAGGAAGCCCTCTTGCACTTAGAAGGAGAACAAATAACTAATAGAACATTTGTCTGGATCTAGCCATTCTAGAAGTCAGATGTGTGTGTATTTTTTCAATACAGGAGCCAAAAAAATATCTTTTTGTGATTAGGCCATTTTGAGTTGTATTTTCTCTCTTGCAGTCATTCTCAGCAACTTCAAAAATATGGGCTATTGCACAGGCTACATGGATTAATGGAATGTCATTTATAATGTGGGACTGTAATTTATTACAATTTAGCATACTCCTTTTCTGAGCCTTAGATAAAAAGTGCCCAGCATCAAGACAACAGGACTTCTACAAATGATATCATATTTGATATTCATAAATTTGAGTGATCATATAAGGAAAATGTGACTCAAAAGCTACCCATCAAGTCAGATATGGTACCAAGATTGGAATCCAACTCTTCAGTAAATAGAAGGCTTCATCAGCTTGACTCAATGGACCTTAAAGATTATTTGGTCTTACGGCCTCCAAATATGGGTCCATAGACTGGGATCTCTTGCTAGAATGCATCCAAACCATCAGCAAGCCACAGAATAATGAGAAAAAAACAAAGACATTTGAATATATTTTAATGGAACTATTTCATTTCACTTATAAATTCTGAGATTCTGCCCTTCCATATATTTTGGTATTAATATACCCTCTTTGGTGAAGCAATAGCAATAATAAATGGATATAATCTTTTATGGCAAAAAATAGAGTGGACAAGACCATGGCTGCCACCCCTTTACCCCCTCCCCCACCTTGGCAGCTGCCCTGGTTGCTCCGGATACTCTGTTTTAATACTGACAGAAGACATTTTCTGTCTTCCTCACTTACCACCCCCACCCACCCTTGACAAGCCACTCTGTGTGCTGCTTCCCATTCCCGGAGTTTTCCCTCCCATAGTTCCCTTGTCTTTTCCTAGATAGATTAAAGTGGCCTGTCTTTGGCTTCTCCAAGTCTGCATCTCCCCCCAGAACTCTGCTCAGCACATTACCTCTTTAGGCCAGTTGCAAGAAGAAGCTATACTTCCTCTTGAGAAGGCGGGAAAGGGACAGATTATAAATATTTATAAATAAGTATTTGCTGTTCTCAAAAAAGCAAAGATACATTTATAAATATTGATACCAACATTAGTTGAAGCATCAAAGCATCAGAAAGACCATAAGTGCCCCACAATAGAGGAAGGATTAAATAAATTATACCATATGAGAGAAAAACTTGCAGCCATTAAAATTATGATCATGAAGACATTTTTAATAATTTGGAGAAATACTTATGATATCAGTTAAGCAAAAAGACACCTATGAAAACACAACTCTTTCAAATGTGCGTATGCATGGATAAATCATAACATAACATTGATCACAAAGATTTTGCTGCATAATGTGATTATCAATAATATCTATCTTTGTCTTTATACAATTCTCTTTCATCTAGATTTCACAATGGGTACATTTTACTTTTAAATGTAGAAAACATGTATTTATTGAATTTAGTTCCACTATTTTATGCAACAAATATTTACTGATTACTTATTCTGTGGAAGTCAAAACAGCAGTATTCTTTCCTTTGTCAGGCTAGATTTGCCTTGGATTTAAGCAATGCTGTCATTATTATTATTTTATTTTTCTTGCCAGACAGGGTAACTTGTGCTAAGCCAGGCAGCCACTTCTTTCAAAGCTATTCTTTTTTTTTTTTTTTCAAACATGATCCAATATCTATTTTTGGAATTCATACACAATATCAAACTGCTGCACTACATAAAATTAAAGATATTTGAATAAAATAAAATAAAATAAAACTTTAAAAAATGTAATACACCATGGAGAGATCTCATTATCTTTAACATAGGTAACATAGGAAGCTGATGGGCTGGGTGTTGCCTCTAGCTGGGAGTGTTATGTCCTCTTTTTTTTTTTTTAATTGATTTTGTAAAAATATTACATTAAAAAAAATATATGAGGACCCATTCAACCCCACCACCCCCACCCCACCACTCCCCTCCCAGCAGCACTCATTCCCATCATCATGACACATCCGCTGCATTTGGTAAGTACATCTCTGGGCACCTCTGCACCTCATGGTCAATGGTCCACATCATGGCCCATACTCTCCCCCATTCCATCCAGTGGGCCCTGTGAGGATTTACAATGTCCGGTGATTGCCCCTGAAGCACCATCCAGGGCCGCTCCAAGTACCAAAATGTCAAATGTCCACCACTGCACCTGAACTAGCTCCAGGGCTGACCCTTCCCCATTTGGCCCAAGGCCATGCCTATCAGGGAACCATCTGAACAAGTGCCTTCCAACCAAACTGAGGTCAAGGATCACATCCACAGCACTAGACTAGCACAAGCCAAGAAAGAGAGAAATCAAGGAGGCACATAGGAGTTAGCACAAGAAATCAAGCAATCCCAGCAGGATATTATACAATTTATATTTCCCAGTGAGACCCATTTGAGAATAATAGGAAAGTTTCACTGTTGTCAGAATGTCAAGAGTGAATTCTCTAGATGTTGGGCTTCACTGATATCAACACTTAGGTTCTGACAACTTTCCAATTCATCCTCACCAAAATGCATTAAACATCCAACATGTTTTGTTTTTTATGGGGAAAGGGATGTTTTTGCTTGATTTGGTTTACATGGCATCTGACACTCAAGATGGCAAAGGCTAACATCACTTCTTAACCTTTGTGTAATGGACCAAGACAAAAAAGGCTATATTTTGATACAATTAAACTTAAATATATACTAATTTCAAAAGGTTTTTATTTCAGATGGACACTCTGAGACATTTCCACACACACACCCCCCCCCCCCATGACAAAACAGTGCAGCTTAAGGGATGCAAACAATTATAGTATATGCAGGAGGGAAAAAGCATGTGAATTCTGTTACCTGATGACTCCAGGACCCAATTTCACAGCAATGGGTGAAATAATTATATAAAAACCCTTCCTTTGTTTCCTTTTGCAAAATATAATTAGATAGATAGATGATGAGAGATTTAGATAGATGATACATAGAAATACATAATCTTATTTCCCCTCCATTCTTATACAAAAAGTAGCATATTATATTTCCTACTTTGCTTTTTCCACTAACACCATCTCCTTGCAATCTCTCCATATCAGTTCATAGAGATCTCCTCATTCTGTTTTACAGCATCCAATCTATGAATGCATTATGGTTCATTCAAACAATTTCCTAAATACAGTCCTTTCGGGTGTTTCCATTATTTCATGAAGATGCATATCTCTTATTATAAGTGAAGCTGAACATACTTTAATGTGTTTAAGGACCATTTTTATATGAATTTTTTGTGAACTGTCTAGGTCTTTTGCCCACTTTTCTATTGGATTTTGGTCTCTTTTCCTACTCAATTTGCAGGAACTCTTTATATATTAGGGATATTAGCTCTTTATCAGTAATATATCTTGCACACATTTTCTCCCAATTTCACTTCTTTGACTTTATGCTTTTGCCAAGCAAAAAAAAAAAAGAATTTTTTTTATTTTTTATTTTTTATCATCAAATTTTATTGCATCTGCATTTTTGAATCAAAGAAAGACTTTCTTCATATCAAGGTTAGAAAGGAATTCCCCTTACTGGTTACTTTTAAGTATCTTTCACTATACTACGCATAAGAGTGTGCAGAGTGTGCGTAGGGATGAAATGCTATCTGCCTATTGACCTCTGGGCAATTTTAAAGATGCTGAACTTTATTTCTGCTGGCCCTTCATCTCCAAATAGCCTCTCTTTCATTTTCCTAAACCCCGGGTCTCTGAGGCAAGCCAGCCTCACTAGAGAGCTAGCTGTAACTAAGCCTAAATTAAAAAGAAGCCATTGCTCACTCATAATAACGACAGGACTCTTTCTCTAGAGCAAATAATAATTTGTAGTGCAAATCTGTTTTGGAATCATGTACTTTCTTAAAGGAAGGATCGTCTGTATTATATTTTATTGTCTCTCAATAAGTACAAATTTCCCTTCTTTATTATTTTTTATTACCAAGTAGCCCATGTTTATTTTTTAAAAAATAGAAACCTTAAAGTAAAAATAAATAAAATTTTTGCAACTGTTAACATTTTAGGACAGATTCCTATATAAACATATAACTATAAAATATCCTCTTTTCAATGGGATTATGCTTATTATACTTCCTGTTTTGTAATCTGTTTCCATGTTCACTTAATATGGAATAAACACCTTTCCACGTTATTAGTCCTGCTACACCATTTTAAAAGGCTATATGGCGTTCCACTGTATGAAGACATAAAATATTTAACCGAGTATTGTATGCTTAAGATATTTTCAGTTTTTTAAAATATCATAAACAACTCTGTGATAAAATTGCTTATACATACACCTTTGTGTACTTGGCAAATATTTCTTTAAGATAAATAGATGTGGAAATTGCTGAATCAAACAATATATAATATTTTCAAGTTTTTTATATGTACAGCCAAGCTGTCACCTACAATGTACGAAAATAACGGTTTCTCTCACCCACAGTCTCACCCACCTGCCCTCTGCATTGGCATTCTTTGTAATCCTTTTGTAGTCCTTGATTTCTCAACACAAAATTAAATAATAGGCTAAAGCTCTGTGAAAGCACCAGACAAGCAAATTTGGAGCAAAACAGTACTGTGTGTCTAAAAACATTGTAAACTGGTCCCAGACTCTAAACAACCTATTGAAAAGTCCATCATTCAAAGATGGTGGTTTCTACTCTGCCTGAACATCTTACTCTTTAAAATCTTAAAATCCAGGTGCAGCCAGATTTTAACAATCTTCCTCACATGGTAGGACCCCAAGCTTGGTTCTAGTTATAAATGAATAGGAAGGTTGTATATATAGGAAGTTTAGACCTAAGGACGTTGTGAGAAGAAGCTTATATGAAAGCATCTCCTATCAGGACTTCACTAATTTAAAATCCATGAGTAATTCTCCCTTGTCAGTTACTGGGTAAACACATTTGCCTGAGAAATTTTTACTTCAGGTTGTAGTCTAATGGCCCACACTTCGAAATTACACTTTTAATTGAAAAACAACAACATGGAATAATTTTTTTTCAGAACCATCTGTGCTTTCCCGAGAACATGTGACTGCTAATTCACTATTTTGCACACCCAGGTCTTTCTTTTTAGGGTTCGAAAAGCTTAGGAAAATTATGATGTTTCTCAAAAAACAGTATGTGATTGGAAACACTTGCTTTAAAATTCGATATGTGGTGTGTGAAGCTTCTTAACAAGTGTTTATTAAACTGCATAATTTCAAAGCCTGGAGTGGTATATTGCAATGTTTTCCTGGGAGTTGATCACATTTGCATATCCTTTTACACTTCCTGTGAAATTAATATTGCCTTTTGTATCTTGAACTTAGATAATATAACTTGTCATTTTTACTTTTTTCATCGCTATGGGTAATACATAGTGAACCCCCAAAGGGACCCCTGCAATGTCTGCATAAGCTTTATTCTCTTGATGTTACATTTCTTCCTATGAATACATTAAATCAAAATTAATAAACTGTTGCAGAATCTACTGATCTTGCAAAAAGGCAAGATTCATAATGGTAAAGGCTGCCTAGCAAATGAAGGAAACCTGCTCCTGATCCTGGGATCAAAGGCCAGTATTCAGGAAGCTCTGGTCACATCCAAGAGCAAGCCAGAGTTCCTTCACCATGCAGGAAACATTTCAACAATTACACTTACATATATGCCAGAGCAGTTTAACCACCAGCACATCAAGACCCAGTTGGTGGTAATTAGACTGCTTTATCTCAGGGATACATGTTTATCAGACATAAGAAACCGACCACAGTTCAGGATTTTAAAATTCCAGCTAAGGTAAATGAGGGTTGAATGGGATGATAATCAAAGAACCAGGATGGTAAGAGCTGAGGAACAGAGGAGCATCAAGAGCAGCTGAGAAGCTCCAAATAGCATATCAAATTCAGAAAAGAGAAATCTCTCAGAAAATCACATACCACAGTGGGTAAATGTCACTGGAGATCTCGAAGGAGCATCCCCCATTCAACCGCCTCTAGCAGTGGCTTTGCCTAATTGACAATGTAGTCAAAGTCAAGAAAACCTGAAAGGCAAGCAAGAGGAGGAGTTGGGAGCAACTTCAAGATACCAGAATATTGGTGTAAATACCCCATGACAGGTGAGGAAGCCCTAACCTCTATTGCTGTGATTTATTCTCCTACTCCCAGTTAACTTGGTTGAAAGGCAAGAAAGTAATGGAGATTCAGAGTCAAGATTAGGATGAGGCAAGGGAGGCACTCACTTAAGGTACAAAATTTAAGGGGTAATCAAGATAAAGAATATTTTAATGCAAAATTTTAAAATTTTAAAATTAATGCAGAATCTATGGTAAACAAAATGTCAAAATATTAAATAAAGAGCACCATGAAGAGCCATATTTGAGCCTGCATATGTGCTCCTACTTACATGATTTTATGTACTTTTTTAAAAGTTAATTTTTTCCAGAACATTAAAGTAATTGAAAAAACACTGAAAAATTGAAAATCGGTATATTAAAACTCACATTATATATATTTATACTGGAACAAGAATTTATTATAATTTCATTGTCCTGGCTTAAACAAAGGAAACATCAACAATATTTTCAAAATTTGCTTGTTTTATCTCATTTTTGATGGAGAGGATTGCCATTTTGACATTCTCTTTCTCTCTTGATCAAGCAATAATCTTAAATAATTTTAAAATAACTTATTTAATTTAATTAATTTAATTAATTTCATTTTTGCTTTTTCCTCGTGCTCCAATGTGGCTTGGCATTGCTTTTTATTTACAGTTTTGATATTTTGTTCATCATAAATATTGCATTAAAATATCCTTTATCTTTGAGTATTGCGTATTTTGGCATCCCCTAAAATTTTGTTCTGCCTATTTTATCCAAGTCAAAGTTAAAGCTATAGCCATTTTAGACATATAATATAATAAAAAATGACTCAAAGTCACCATATGTGCATGGATTTAAAAAGGTAAAGAACTTAGTCATCAAGATGAGAACTTCTCAGTCATAGTGCTGTAAAACAATATGTCAGGTGCCCAAGCAATATGGACCTAAAATACTTCTCTTTGATAATGTCTGATATTCTTGAAAGACTTTCTCTATAATAATAATTCTTGTTCACTTTCACCTAGGTATGTTTTTTTTATTTTGAGAGGAACAGGTGGAATTAGAGCATGCATGCTGGGAATGATAAGCAATAACTGGCAAGTCCAAGTTTGTGGGTATCTCAACAACTTTAAATGTCATGAAAAACCAACTGAGGGAAGGGATGTGGCCCAATGGATAGGGCATCCGCCTACCACATGGGAGGTGCATGATTCAAACCCTAGGTCTCTTTGACCGGTGTGGAGCTGGCCCAGGCGCAGTGCTGATGCATGCAAGGAATGCCGTGCCACGCAGGTGTGTCCCCTGTGTAGGGGAGCCCCATGCCAAGAAGTGCGCCCCATACAGAGAGCCACCCAGTGAGAAAGAAAGTGCAGCCTGCCCAAGAATGGCACCGCACACACGGAGAACTGACACAACAAGATGATGCAACAAAAAAAGAAACACAGGTTCCCAGTGCCACTGATAAGGATAGAAGCGGTCACAGAAGAACACACAGCGAATGGACACAGAGAGCAGACAACTGGGTGGGGGAGGGGGGAGAAATAAAAAATAAATCTTTTAAAAATAAATAAATAAATAAACAATGGAGAACCACTTAGAGCTAGCCACTGGTGAGTTCCTATAAACCAGGGATACCTTCTGGGTTTTTTTGTTTTGTTCGTATCTGCTCAGTAGACATCTTGTTTCATTAATAGCAATTTTTTAAAAAAGCTAAGTCTAAGGAGGTATATGTTAAAAACAATAAAATTTACCCTTTCAGGTGTACATTTCTATGAATTTTGACAAATGCATATAGTCAATATAACCAACACCACAATCAAGATATAGCACATTGCTAACACCTCAAAAGATTCCCTCGTACACTATTGTAGTCAAACCTTTCCCCTATCCTCCATCCCCAGGCAACTACTGATCTGTTTTTGCACTTGATAATGTTGCTTTTCCTACAATGCCATATAAATGGAATCGTAAGCCTTTTCTGCCTGGCTTCTCTCAGTTAGTATAAAGTATTTGAGATTCATTCATTCATTGTGTGTATGAATAGGTTATCCCCTTTTGGGGAGAGTAGCAATTTATTACAGGGATATACCAGAGTTTATTTACACTTGGTAGTAAGCTTTTCATTTTTATTTGGCAAATCATCCATTCCCTAACCATTCCCTAGTTCATATGATTTGTAAAGAACTGATGCAACCCTAGTTCCAGGGGTGCCCATACACAGACCTGTTCAATAATCTATTCTATCACCTTGACTATAAGGATGGGTAAAGAGCTGGGGACATGATTCTATTTTATCTAATAATAATCATGAAAACTGACAGATCTACTCACAACAAGAAGTTATTGTGCTGGTATGACGGAAGAAGATATTGAATTGGGGTTTCTGGTAACTACCTTTCTACAACAAGGGAGTCTCAGCCTGAAGATAAGGTCAATATGAAGGAAGGCACAACTAAAAGAGTGAGATAAATTCCTGTCCTAAACTTGGGGTTTCTTCCATCTGACAACCTGGCCTATAAACCAGAAAGAATGCCTCTCATTTGTTCTTCCATTTCTTATTTCTTAGACTGGGTGCTCATTAGAGTTCCAAGATATAATCTAATTTTTAAGGCTTATTCATCATTCCCATCTGAACCTTTATTCACTCATTCATTCTTTCTGCTACTCGGTGATACCTTTATTTGTTGTGTCCTGGACTAGGGATCCAAAGTTCCCAGCCTCAAGGAGCTCATGATCTACTGGAGGAAGTGTTCTTGTGAACTGACCATCACATGACCAGGCAAACATGTGAGGTTTACAGGGGATTATGGGAACCAAAAAGAGGGAGAGACTAATTGTACCTATAGAAGCCAGGAAGAATTCAAACAAAAAAAATGACACATAAGCTAAACCTTTAAGAATGATCTGAAGTCAGCTGGGAGAGACTGGGAAGGTTACAGGGACCAGGAACTTGTGTTTGAAGAAGCGTCAATCTAATACACACCTACCTTGGAGAAGCAGGCATACCTCGGAGACCACCACAATGAAGTGAATATTGCCAGAAAGTAAGTCACATGAATTTTTTGGTTTCCCAGTGCATATAAAAGTTATATTTATACTTTACTGTAGCCTATTAAGTGTGCAATAGTATTATGTCTAAAAACAAAACAAAACAATGTACAGGCATACCTCATTTTATTGTGCTTTCCTTTATGGCACTTTGCAGATATTGGATTTTTTACAAATTGAAGGTTTGTGACAATCCTGCATCAAGCAAGTCGACTAGTGCCAGTTTTCCAACAGCCAGTGCTCATTTCATGTCTCAGTGTCACATTTTAATTAAGGTATGTACATTGCTTTTTTTAGACATAATGCTATTACACACTTAATAGACTACAGTATAGGGTAAACATAACTTTTATATGTACTGGGAAACCAAAAAATTTGTTGACTCACTTTATAGTGATATTTGCTCTATTGTGGTAGTCTGGAATGGAACTCATAATATTTCTGAGATATGCCTGTACATATCCTAATTAAAATGTAACAAAGAGACACAAATCGAGCACATGCTTGATCATCCCTAGGCTAATCATCAATTCTCATCTATGGACAATGATTCTTAAATTTTTGGGGTCATGGACTTAACAAACTTTATGATTTCTATGGGTCCTCTTCCTGGAAAAATATACATACATCCCTAATTTTACATACAATTTTAGAGGACCATTGGAAGCCCATCCTTGCACCCCTAGCAGTCTATGAACTCAGATTAAGAACTCATATTAAATGTGCAGTCACCTGAAGTTCTGCCCACCAAGGAAATGGCCCTGCTACAACACTGGGAGATGTAGGGAGCCTGGCCTCCCCATCTTTCCCTTTTCCTCCAGTTATAAGTTTCAGCTGGAATTAATTCTTTTGCGTTCTGGTCATCCCTTGCTATTCAATATAATTCAATAACATTAGTTTTTAATTCAAGAGCAAATATTAATATAAGAAATCAAACAATATAAGTGTTATAAGAAAACACAGGTAAATTCCTTTACAACCTGAAAAGTGGAGAAAGACTTTGTAACCATCACTGAAATCCAAACGCATAGAGAGGAAAAGACAGAAAAGCTCAACAATAGAAATAAT
Source organism: Dasypus novemcinctus (assembly GCF_030445035.2). Classification (NCBI taxonomy): domain Eukaryota; kingdom Metazoa; phylum Chordata; class Mammalia; order Cingulata; family Dasypodidae; genus Dasypus; species Dasypus novemcinctus. Next base: position 21,979,601 of record NC_080698.1, read on the forward strand.
TTTAAAATTCTATTGCAGGGCAATAAAAGCACCATAAACAAAGTAAAAAACAAATGCATGTCAGAAGAAAATAATTTTATATCACAGATTAAATGCCAATCACCCTAATATAGAGAGTTTTTAAAAATTCTTAAAAGTTGAGGGAGGAAATGATCAAAGACCCATGTTTTAAGTGAGCAAGGGAGAGGAACAAGCAGTTCACAGAAAAGGATATATAAGTGGCCCTTAAACATTTGAAAATATGCTGAACTTCACTTTTACTAAGAGAAAAGCAAATGAAAACTACATTGAGACCTGTGCCAAACAAAGAGGTTAACAATAGGGAAAACTAGGCATGAGGTATATGGGAACTCTGTACTATTTTGCAACTTTTCTATAGAACTAAAATTAATCTAAAATTGAATGTTTATTTTTAAAAATAACTACACTGAGAAACTGTTTTTTTACCTATCCGTTTGGCAAAAGTTCAAAACCTTGACAATACACTCTGTTGGCAAGTCTATAGAGGAACAGTCACTGTCACTCATGCGGTGCTAGTGAGAGTACAAGGGGCATAAACTGTAAGGAGGGAAATTTGGTAATAGCTAACAAAATGCTATATCTATTTATACAGCAATATCTATATATAAATTTACCAGCAATCTCAGTTACAGGAATTAACCCTGAAGATACACTTTGAACCATATGAAAAATACAGGCACAAAGTTATTCACTGTGGCGCTATTTAAATTAACAAAATACTGGGAACAATCTAAATGCATGCTCAGGGATAACCTTGGTATAGCCACACAAAGTACAAAGGGGTACTATTTAGTTATAATAAAGAATGTGGAGGATCTTTATAAAACAATTTGAAATCATTTCCAGGATAAAAAAGCAAAGATATGCTAACTTCTGCATAAGAATGGGAAGCAAGCATGGGTATGTATGTATGTAGGTAGGTAGGTATTTCATTATTTTTGTAAAGAAACACATAAAGGATAAGCCAGAAACCAATGATGATGTTTAGTATAGCAGATAAGGAAGGGGAGGGAATAGAACTTCCCTCAGAACAAGTCTTCTTATCTAGTTTTGACTTTCAAAATATGTAAATATTTTACTTACTCAACATATAAAATTAAGTAAAAAGGTGTTTATAAAACAAAACCTAAACTTGCAAATGAACAGGAAAAAGAAATGAACCTAAAAATATGTCATATAGATAAAAATAACCACAAAGGAAAACAACAAATTCAAATAACATTTGAATACAGCCCTCAATGTATCCCTTAGCGGAATCTGAGGACAAAAAGTAGTACAAATAAATCTTGAACTTTACTTAGTAGATTGGTTATTGGGAGTGGTATTGATGTAGCAATTTTGAAACAGTTTTGTGTGTATTATAGGATAGAGAGAATGAATCAATGTGTTGGGCTCTGTTTGTGGAATAAAGGAGATATAAATACAGAACGGGAGAAGGTGAGGAAGAATACTGTGGTGATGAATTTGAATTGGAGATATCAATATGAATATACATATACATCCACCTACATACATACTCATCTGTGCATATTTATTTAGTCATAAAATCTTCATGGAAGGGTCCTAGAAACAAGGATACCCTAGCAGCAATGAGCCCACCCAGCAGCCAAGTCTTTGTTTCTAAATCTGATTCTCTACTAAAGTGATTCAGGACTCCTTGAAGAAATTCCTGATTCTTGATCAGGGATAGGAATATATAAGGTGCCTGAAATATCTTGTTATGTTCAAGGGAATATTCAAAGATTAAGGAAGGCATATTAAAAGGACATAGGAACAAATTTCCAGGGGCTCCAAATGGCTAAATTAGAGACAATTTGAGTCTCACAAAAAATAAGGAGGTGTTTATACAGTTACATTTATTTTGTGGAACTTCATTGACCTATATACTTTTGATTTGTTTATTTAACTGTAGGTATGTTCTACTTTGATGAGAAGTTTAAGGTGAAAAAAAAAAAGCTATGATACAAGAAGCAAAGGAAACAGAGATGGCTTCCTCATCCTGACTGAAAGTAGATATACATATATATACATATATAGTTTTTATTTTTTCCTTTTTTTAAGAGGTACCAGGTATTGAACCCAGGACTTCATACATGGAAGCAGGTGCTCAAACACTGAGCTACATACACTCCCCTGAAAATAGGACCGTGCTCTGTGAATAAATTGTTCCAGCCATAACAGAAAATTACCCATCATGCTATGGATATGAGCTCCTTTTTTACACAAGAATGTTAGCTAATAAAAATATAAGGATTATAGAATTAGAATCATCAATGGATAATAAAACCAAAGGATGGAAGGTTCTTGGGAAAGAAGATATTCATCTGACCTCAAAGTATTATACCCACAGGTTATTTACTAATTTCAAAGAGAAAAATAAACCTTAAAAATGGAGTGATCTGTAGAATAACACTTAACGAAGGGATCAACAGCATCACCAATAACAGCACAAATTATGCCTCTAACCTGATACAATGGGAATCAAGCAACATTAATTATGTAATATTTGGTCCAAAATGTTTAAACTGAATTCAATTTTGAGGAAGCATGATCCCTGCATTGTGAGGAACTCTACATGTCGATGGCTTCGAATCTTCAAAAATATCAAAGTCATGAAAGACAAATAAAAGGTGGGGGACTATCCAAACTAAAAGATGCAACAAAAAAATGCAATGTGTAATCTTTGACTGAATGAAAAAAAAAAAAAGGAAATAGAAATTAGCATTTGGATATATTAAATAATACATCAATGTTCAATTTTTTTGCATGTGATAATGGTATTATGGTTATACGGTGATCTTAAGAGATGCATGTTTAAGTTTCCAGAGGAACTATCATGATGCTTGTGGCTGAGCTGCAATTGTTTTTTTTAAGTATATAAATTAGAAAAAGAAGACAAATGAACATTTGTGACCAACTGATGCTAATAACGGAATCCTCATTAATGGTACCTGGGTATTTATTGTTCTCTTCTCTCAAGTTGTCAAAATAAATGTTGGAGGAAAAAAGAATTGGAAAAGACTGTAAAAAACAATAAATCTATCAAGGACAACTGGCAACTTTTGAGTGTCCACTATCAGGCCCTAATCACAGGCCTTTGCAATATTAACTCATTTATTCCTCATGTGATTATACACTACTGACACTAATACTATCTCCATTTTACACATGAGGAAATCAAGACCCATTTAGGTAAAGTAACTTGCCCAAGCTAGTAAGTGGAGGAGCTGGGATTTGAACCTAAGAAATTTGGATTCAGAGTCCATTACTGTAGCCATGATACTATTCTGCCCCTAAAGTAAATAATGCATCTGAATAGTGAAGCATACTTATCAAATAATGTGAAATAATAAATCTGATTAGTAGAGCAAACATATTAATCATTTCAACTCAATGATTTATGCTTTTGATGTCTCCTACATGCCCAAAACCAAATTCTGAAGGATTTAAGTGGTTCTAATGATTTCTCTTTCCTGTGCTGAAAATCAGATCAGCAATGACAGGAGGTAAAGGGAGGCGAGTAGATTTTTATAAACATAGCACCTAAAAATAGAATGTTCAGTTGTGTTATTTTTAATATATAGAAGACAGGAAAGGGCAGAAGGCCAATATTCATATCCTCAAGGTTAAAGAAATCAAAACAAAAGGATCAAAAGTATAGGTGCCTGAGGATTGGATGCTTTTGAAAATGCCATTATAAAATGGTCAGTTTCCTCAATTGGGAGTCCCAAAAGACCCCAGACACAGTAGAAGTTACATGATTAATCAATTAATCAGTTCTCTTTCATAATGGCACCATGGAGTATCTTCTTTATTTCAATAGCGTAATGAGCTCACCAAGAGTATCTGAAAATGAGGAAAGTCATAGAATGGGAAAAGAGATTCGAAAAGCTATAGAGAAGAAAGACTGAAATAAAAGTGGTTGTACTATCTTTTTTTTTAAGTGAGAAATGAAAAGGGAAATGTCAGAGATCAAAGGTTAAAAAAGAAAAGATCAGGATTAAAAAAAAATGATAAAGAAATCTCTTATGAAAGCAAAGGGACCAGTGAGGATATGAAATCATGACCAGAGTTGAAGCTTAGAAACACAAAACAACAAAGAATCTGTATGAGCCATTTGCTCATTTACTCATTTACTCATTCATTTTAACATCTACAATGTGGACGGTATTTTGTAGAGATTTCAGGGACACAAAAATGAGTAAGACAGGAACCTTATCCTCAAAGAGCCCAGCTGCTCAAAATATGGGAACATGTTCTTATTTTTGAAATGTAATTTTAATTATTGCTGTCAAACTTTGGCTAATATTCTCATACTCGACCCATACTTCCAAAAATTACAGCAGTTACATGGTCTCTAAACAAGAGGAAATGTTACTGGCCACTGCAGCACTGAATGAGTAAGTGCATTATGGAATGGAGACATGTGTTCACATTTCTGACACCCTTATAGTTACAAGGAAGCATCATTAAGTGGCACTATGCATTGACACTTGCAGCTTCAGATGCAGCATTCTTCCTATCATCTTGATATCTTTTCATCATGCTGTTCCAGAGAGTAGGTGAACATTAGCAAGGGACAAAGAAATCTAAAGGAAGTAGAAGACAAAGAAGGAGTTTAGGGATCAGGTTTTCATTTCCTTTACAGCTTCCCACAGGGTTTCCACAACAAAAAAGCAGCACTGACCAATGGAATGAATATTTGTCATTAGTATCTGAGAGTGAATTCTGGGTAAAGAAAGATACTACGAGGTAGAGACATGATATATCTTAGCCTAAATCATACAGTTAAAAGATACGTAAGTGTAATGTGACTTGGGAAAACTCAAACTGACCTTTCAGCATGCCTCTGTGTATGGTCTCTGCTCTTACTAAGGTCAGCTTGTTCCTTAAAAAGAGCTGAAAATTCAAGTTTGAATGGCTGTTTCATATACCCAGTTTAGAGCCCCAACCAGCTGTACAAGAGGGGGTAAAGAGCATGGAAGTGAATACCTGTTCTTTCGAGGGCTCAACATTTGCTTTCCTTTAGGGCACTGTCCCTCCTGAATTCATTGTGGTTCCTTTGGGGATCTCAATCAAGGGGCCTCATCTTCCCTACCAGAGATGGGAATGTGACTCAAGTTAACCAATCTGAGGTTTTCTCCCCCCAGAGGATTTACATGAATCAGCCAGAAGAAAGAGGGCCTTCTGAGATCTTGGGCACCTAATTCCACACATTAAGCTTCAAGGCCATTTCTCCTAACACAAGGAGTGAGACTGAAGGAGAAAGGAAGACATGGGAAAGAGAAGAGCTCTGAGATGAGAGAATAACATGAACTCTCCATGAAATTAATACAATATAAGCCTACAGGTTCTTTTCTAGAAGTGTGTTCACATGGTCATCTGTAATCTTTTCTAAAGAAGACTCCCCAAATTGTATAAACTTCAGGTCACTCAAAACCTAGATCGGCCTCTGGAGGAGAGAGTTTTAGAGGTGTACTCAAGCCCTGAGAGCCATCCATGACAGAAGCCAGTTCCACCCTTCTTTTTCCTCTTGGAATAGTTTAAATTCTGTCATACCCACTTACAACCAAAAGAATCCAGGGATTTTAAAACAGAAATAAAGGTATTATTCTTAACTTCCTGGCAGGAAAGAACATGAACCAATGTTATTTTCAACACACAGACCATCTTTTATAAGCTCTTATTTTGTTTTTGGCCACATTTCAGGCTGTGGTTTATAGTGAGTTTAGATTTGTAACCAATATCAGATTTGTACCAATTTTAAGGAAACAAACCATAGGACAGCCTTTTTCAAGGATATTTTTCCTTTAATCAGCCATAAATGACAAAAAGGATTAAGTTGACACAATAAAAATTTGACAATACTCTCTTGTATGCTATTCACTTACCAAGTATGTATTTATATTTCTCCAATCCATAGAGTTTTTCCTTATTGTGTACTGAGAACTCTGTTTAAATTCTCTTCTTTCTGCCAGTCCACGTAATTGCTAAGGAATACATTCCCAATATCTTGTCCTGTGTCAAACCCCCACCAGCAAGCCTTTGATACCTACAGTCTCCTCCCAACAAATTACATTAGACATCCGAGATTCTTGGAAATCTGCAAGAGAAGCATCTTTGGAAATGTTTCATTTAAGCACCACTCTGTTTTCTTGCAATTTCATAATTAGAAAGGTAATTTAGAAAGTGATAAAATTAAGGAAGGATATTCTTTACTTTTCTGATTAAAAATATGCAAACAAATAAAGGTCCAGAGACTGTGGTTATGCACATATCTATACATGTACATCCCAAGAACAAAAGGAAAAGGAAACTTGATTCCTATTAAATATTCCTAATAATCTTCTTATAACCTTATTATTGGTAGAAAAAGTTAGGTAATTATCCTAAATGAAATACAGCATATTTCAGTCACTCAAAGTGGACAATTTGTTTTGTTAATGATTCATTCAGAATGACAAAGGAAATCGCTGTAATACCAGGAACTATCCAGCTCTTATGTTCAAGCACAGCAAGCAGTGGGGAAAAAAATGGATCCTGTAGTTTTGATTAGTCACTGTTAGTTCTGAGCAATGATTCAATCCCATGCAAATCCTGTCACCACCCACATACATCTTGCCCCTTTGCCCAAAGAAGACAACAGAATCTGTACTGACCACACCAAAAAGTATGGAATCAAATATGCTTCCCTTGAAGAACGGACTCTACACACCACAACAACCACCACCACCACCGCCGCCGCTGCCGCCACGTTGATTTCTAGAGAACAGCTATCTCAGCTGTAAAGGAATTTGAGAACTAAGTAAAACCTCCTGGTCAGAGGCGTCTTCATTTAGGCTGAGGTCACTCATAGGGTGGGCTCCCTGCGGGGCACTGCTTTGGCTCCACAGAACACTTCCATTTGCAGCACTGTCAGCTTCTTTAACCTTCAAGAGGGCACAGAAGACACATTCAAAGCCGACAAGTGAAGAGATGTCCTGGCAGTCTAATTTCAAACTAGGTTTCATATCAGTCTTTTTTATGGTTTTTAAAAGAAGTATTTTATGCTGCTCTGATTGAAACCTCCAAAAGTAGTAGCTTCTGTCTGATACATGACAATGAGAGTGAAACAATAAGTGTGAAGCAAAGGGGGAGGGGTGAAGTGATTTACTTGAAATAGGCAGCACACCATGAAAACAAGAGACTTTTGAAGTTTAAAAGAATAATCTATATTTATTCTGGTAAAGACTTTCCTCATGTCAGCACTTTAAATACCACTGTAAAATGCTGACAATAATTATGTGAATGTGGCTATAAAAAATTAAATCTCTCAACTAAAATGGATTTCAAAGGTGCTTCCGCTTCTGCTTTAAACACACATTCACACATTTCAGATATCTCCATCCAGATCTCCCAAGATTAGCTTCACTACAAGGAAGGAAAATATCTATAGACTGTTACTACTACTACTAATAATATCAGTAATAATGAGAAGAAGAAAATAATAGTAAGTTAAAAGGCAACAGAATGCAAGGTGCAGTGCGCTTAAAGCTCGAATGCACTGGGTAAGAGTTGGAAGGTAGTGTGACAGAGCAGTTTTCTGCCTAGGATGTGGAGTCAGATCAAATCTAGGATTTAATCCTGTTATCTTTGGTGACCAGGGCTAGGAACTGAACCTCTCTGAGCCTCACTTTCCTCATGTGTAAAATGGTGACAGTCATGTTTAACACATGGTTGTAGGGATTGAAGGAGGAAATGTATATATGTTGTGGAAATCAAGAGAGGTTCAATTATTTGCGTATAGAAAGGCCAGGACTCAGGAATGATTTTGAGAAGGAAAAATGATTTATTGACAGACAGCTGGACTTGGGAGTTTCCTATTTCAAACCTGAGCCCCGAACAAGAATTTTGAATTCTTTTTATACAAAAAGGAAGGGCCAAATCGTCTTTGTTTCAGTGCTCAATAGGCTTGAATTAGCATATATCTTCCACATCCTAGGTAAGCTTTAGCAAGGACTTTATACATTCTAGATAAGCCTTTAGCACATTTGGTTTGCATTTTCCCTGAATATTTAAAGTTTATAGAGTTTGCATTGATAAACTGTTCCTGGGACTGGAGTCGTTGCCATGGTCACCAAGGGCAGGACTGCAGCCTCTTACCGTCCCACACCCACAAGTCAGGAAGCAAACAGCTTAGGTGATCTACAAAGAAACAAACAGCCTCCCACCCATAGCCCACATGATATAAAGTGCTTAGTACAGAGTCTGGTATACAGCAAAGCACTCGGTATGTGGAAGCAATTGGTATTATTATTTCTACTATTATCGATTCTTACAGAGTATCTTGAATAAACAGATAGCATGCCTAGGGCATAAAGTTGCCCTGGGGAAAGTTAGACTTGAAAATACAACTTGCCTTGCCAAATATTTTGCTCAAAACACTCATTTGTTTGCTTTTATATTGTCAGAGTTGGAATGTCTGTTGTACAGATGATAGGATCATCTATCCTATTTGGAATTTGGAATTGCAGCAGAATGGTACGTATAACATGCCTTTGTATAATAAGCAACGTTTTAATCTTTGGATGTATATTCTTCCCTGCTTTGACCCTTGCTACTCAAAATGTGGTCCATAGACAAGATCATCAGTATCACCTAAGATCTTTTTAGAAATATAGAATCTTAGGTCCAGCTCCAGACCTACTGAATCAGAATTTTAGCAAGATCTCCAGGTAATTTGTATGCACGTTAAAGTTATCATTTGCTTATAACCACTCCCAAACTTAGTGACTTAAAACAATAACAACAGTTTATTTGCCCAACTTCTTTAATTTGGGCAGGGCTCAGCAGGGTGGTCCATCTCTGTTCCATGTGGGGTTAACTGGGGCTGTTCAACTTGGGCAAGATCCAAGTTGACTTCCCTTGACTCACATGCCCATTGGCTGGCACACCTGGAAAAGCCAGGAACTGGCTGGGCCTGCCTCCATATCTTGTAGTCTTTCAGGACCCTGCTCCAAGTAGTCTGTCTACCAAACAGTAGTCAGACGTTTTACATGATGGCAAAGGAATCTAAGAGAGTGAAATCAGAAAATGCCAGCCATCTTAAGGCCTAGACTCAGAACTGGCACCATGTGACTTCTGCCACATTCATTTGGTCAAAACAAGTCAAAAGGCCAACCAAGATTAAAGGCAAAGGAAAAAAGACCTTTTGATGGACAAAAGGCATGCACAGGCAGAAATGGAAGGATTGGTTGGCAACTGTTTTTGCAGGCAAACTATCATAGGATGTCTGTTACATATTTACTTTCTTTCTCTCCTTGTTCTCTTGATGGGTAAAATAGTGGCATGGTTTCAATTACACAACTATAGGCAAGTTCAATTGGGAGCATAAGTAATTTTAAGGCATGGTGTCTCCCTTCAAGGAGCTTGTTATAATATAATTAGTGAAAGAAAGCATACATATCTTGAAATTTTAATAACATTAAAATTGTGTAATAAAATACTTAAGTAGCAGTGGAAGATAATAATAGAATTGTTGCCCTGAGGCTATGAATTATTCATTTTTAACAATTCTGCACACAGTAATCACTCTCTGAGTGTTCAGAGAAGAGGACAAAAAGGGAAGAGAAGGTCCAGGAAAGCGGAGGGATATACAGTCTGAGTTAGACTTGCTAAGAAAGAAGAGTAAGATAGATTTCAAAATGGAAGGCCCAAAGAGATATACATGAAGGATATAACACAACCAAGGGGCCAAGGGAACAAGTTCATTGGAACTTATCAAGGCCATTCATGTGTGTCTCTGCATGTTCTCCAGAGACAATTATAAATTCAAAGTTACTGACAGAATTTTCTGCCTCATAATGTCCACTTTTACCTCTCCCTTTAGAGATATATGTTCATAAACAATTTGTAGAATCCCCACCAGCAATATAACCTGGTATTAATAATGAAGGGTTTTTACTAACCTTATAAATTTTACTGTACCCTGTGGGGGGGACAAACAAACAGAAATGTAGGCATTGTCAAATGGTTTAACTTGTAAACTTCACTATTCATTGTATAGGAACTAGTCTGTTTGGTATTGTTAAGCAGCAACTTGTAAATTTCGCTCTCCCTTAGAAAATAAAAATGGAATGAAAAGTGCTGCTGAAAAGAAACTTATAAATTTCAGTCTCCACTGTAGCAAAATATCTCTGATTACATTACATAGTTCATACGCCTCAACGTGCCAAACTCTTGTTTTATTACACATTCATGTATAATGAGTTGGTTTTCCAGCAACAAAGAATGAAATTTACAAGTTGTTATTTAACGTTTTAAGGAATGTATTTTTCTTCCTTTTCTCTTTTTCTTCTTTTCTTTCCCATAAACATAATATGAACAACAGGGATCATATTATATATAAACAGCCTTACCCATTAGTTCCTTTCATAACTGATTAAAATCATTTTAAACATTGTTCTTGGGGCTTTGTAATACCACAAATAATAATAGGGAATGATAGCTTTTCTCTGAGCATTTCAAACAATTGCTCTTTAATTTAGGAGGGAGGACTTTTAAAAAAGTTAATAAGCATCACAACTAGTTTTTAAAATCTATTTTTTGTTGTTGTTGAAAAAGACCAAGATTGTGACTCCAGAAACTTCCTAGCACTTTCACAAATGTACCCATTAGAAATTCAGAGCCAGTAGGTTTGAATGAAAGAAAAACGATTTGGTCATTTATTCAAACGAGTTTCTAAATAGTTATCCTGGAAAGGAAGGATAGGAGCATTGGAAGAAGGTGGTAGAGCTATAGTTCCAAAGAGTCATTGCAAGAAATAAAGAAAGAAGGGGAGTTGCCACTTCAATACTAAAAGTGTCAGTGCAATAATACCCTAATAAAAGGTGTTCTAATAGAAGTTATAAAATCTCACACTGAGGAACACTCTCAAAACAAAAGTCAGGTGCAATACAGCCCTAACTGAGCCAAAGATATCTTTATGTCAGGGAGAAATAGATACCAAAACATCATCTCTAAAATTTATTGTAATTTATAATTTTTAAATAGGTAATATATACACACATGGGGGAAAAGTGAAACAATTCCAAAGTACCATAGCACAGTGAAAAATATGCCTCTCCATCTAAGCTATTAACAATATCTTGTGCATTTCTTCAACCAATACATCTATAAACAGATGCTCGTATATTTTTAATTGCAGGGTCAAAGGATGTGCACACATTTTATTTTGATAGTTATGGCCAAATAGCTTTCCTAAGATAATGTATGAATTTATATTTGCATTAATGATACCAATATATCTTGCATGGAATGAATTCCAAAATAACCAAAAGTTCATCATCATTTTTCTGCAACCGAGTCCTTCCCTCTAAAATGGGGGGTGAGGGTAAAATAATCTATTTTTTGTTTATAAGCATAGGCCAATTATAATTATTATTGCCCAAGCTTCAAAGCCATGTCCTTACCCATTGCACCACTCTGTCCTCAATGTGCCATAATTCTAACTGGTCAGATAGATATTTAATTTGCAGACCTCCTCAGAATACAGATTAGCTGCGGACTGCAGACATCTGCAAAAAGCCATCCTAAGTACATATTTCATTGCTGAATATTTTTACATAACATCAGCTGGTATCCATTGTTCCAGCAAGCTCGCCAGTGTCACAACTTCCTCTATTATATCAATAAGCAGCTTCAATTAGTCATTTCCCCACACACACACACACGGTGACGACAGCTATAATAGCATTAAGTGGTTTGATGAAGTTTATAATACAAAGTGGAGATGGGGTATCAAAAGAAGAACATACAGAATTAAAACAGCATTTTAAAAAATTCCACCTCCCAAATAACCATTTGGAAAAATTACAACTTTTCTGAAATAGTGCTCAAGAACGAATACAAAAGTACATTACTTTTGAAAAAGACAAATAAATTTGCCATGGGAACACATTCTTGACCCAAAATAGAACCTTGGTTCTTATTGACTAATTAGTCATTAAATGTCATGCCAGAAATGACTATAAATAAAAAATATTTCATAAATAGAAAAAAGTTCCATCTTAAATAGAATTGTAAAATAAAAATAAATGCCAACAGAGACCACTACTTCGAATGTATGGTACAATAGTAAATAAACTAGAAGGCATGCCATATTGGCTCTACTCCCCAAAATTTTCCTGAACTCCACTGTTTCTCACCTTTTTCACCACAGTCACCAGACTACAAGCCACTCTTATCTCTCCTGGCATACTGCCATAGCCTCCTAATTGACCGCCTGCCTCTCTTGTCCCCTTTAGCTTCTTCTGTACACAGCATTTGAAAAATTTAAATATGTATATATAAATCAGATCATATAATTTCCTTCCTTTCTGCCTTCCAGTGGTTTCCTTCATAATAAAATCCTTCCATGGTTGACAACGAATGCAGCTGTGCCACCTCTCCCATGACATTTCCCATTGTGTCCTTCTCTTCCCCACACTGGCCTCCATCAAGCACAATCCAACTCAGAGCCCCATGTCTTGCTCTTGCCTCTAGCTGGAATGTTTGTTCCCCCACAATTCATATGTATCCCTCATTAACTTCAGTCAAGTGTGTTTTCAAATGTTATCTTATCAAAGAGGGATTCTTTGACCTCTCAATCTATAGTAATCCCAAACTCTTTATCAATGCATGCTGATTTATTTTCTTCATGCCACTTTACTTAGCATTTTATTATATAGTTATATGTGTTTAAGTTTATTACCTATATGCCCTTATAGAAGGGAATTTCCATGAAGACAAGAGGAAGGAAAAATACAAAGTGTCTCCCAACCAGGCACAAAATACTACTATGATTATGAACTAGACCTATAGTTGAAAGAACAGCATTTAAATTACTTTGGGTCAAATTCATTCAATTTAGCACATATTTAATGAACACATACTATAAGTGGTTTTCAGGAACAAAGGTTCCAGTCTCTGTCCCCAAGAAACTCACACATACTTTAGGAGACAAGAAGCAAAATGCATACTACTGAACAACAAATCAAAACCATATCAGTCAAAGGCCAACCTGAGTAGGGCAGACAATAAGTATTAGGAGAATTCTGAGGAGAAGAGGTCTGAGTAGGCTAAGAGGGTGAAGAAAGATAGAGCAGATCTGTGGAAGGAACGCTAGAGGAGGAAGGAATTTTGTATGAGTCAAAACATAGATTATATGCATGCTTCCCAAACTTCAAAAGCCCTGGTAAACTGACAGGACACACAGAAAAAGAATAAACTTATGTACCTTTCAATTCTCTTTTAGTCCTTCTGATTAAGTCCATGAGAGAGTATAAATTTAGTGCTAGTATGTCAATGCCTTCCTATACTTACTAATCTGAATAGCATCATTTTGCTTCTGTTTTATTTCTCTTTAAGGTTTATCCTCTATTTATAGTAAGTGACATTTATTTTCAATTTATGAAATAATTATTATTTCCTTTATATATAAACTTATTTAAGTAAATAAAGTGAGTTGTTTTAAAGACAGTCATTAAGTCAGTCATGGACCAGGTGGCTGGGACACTATATGCCCAGATATAGAGCAGAGCCCACCTTTAAACTAAGCAAAGGGGGCTCAATGGGGAAGAATGAAAAGTAGGCTCTAGTCAAACTGAAAGCAGCCTCATGCCCAACTAAGGATTTTGGAAAATATTCTGTGGCCCCATGGTTCTTCAACTTGTGACAAAGTCAGGTTCCTTGGAAACACGTCTTTTGCACATTAAGTGCAGAACACATTATTTTCAAGATGGCAGAAAAGTTGACAATCTTCAATTCTAATATATAATTCCATCATGCAAACTTCAAAACAAAGTTAAAAGAAGCAAATGCAACTTCATAATATATGTGAAATATAAAACCACAACCACAGTTTTGTTAAGTTAAAAAAAATGCTAATCTATATCAACTAGGATCTAGGCAAGAAAGAGATTACCCACTATACACTCAAATGGGGTAATCAGTGGAACTATTTGCAGGGGTGTGAAGAAACCAAGGTTAACCCAGTACCTGGGAACAAGCGAACCCATTTATAAAGTCCACAGAGGAAACCCTCCCTGGGGACAGAGCAGAGTGGAGTGTAGATATGGAGGGGCAGATGAAAGATACCCAGCACATGAACAAGGCTGTTTTCAATTATTTTCAAACACTTGCTTGGTGTTTATTTACCTCTGCCTAATCATTATCTGTATGTTAGGTTTTAAGCTACAGAGAATAAGAGTACAAATAGCCTGGATTTAAACCTCAGCTTGCCATTCACCAGCTATGTGAGTTTCTTAAGCTCTGTGAACTTATTTTGTTTGCTTGTTTGTTTTGTTTTTCTTAAAATAAAATTGGGATAATAAGAGTATCCACTACAAGGCTGGTGTGAGAAGCAGATGAGTTAAGGCATGAAAAGCATTTAGCATAGTCTTAACCTACAATAAATATAGGGGGTTGGGGAGAGGCAGGTAGGGGAAGTCATGGTAGCCACCAAAAGGTTTAAGAGAAGTTTAAAGAGGAAAACTTAAAATTGAGGAAATTCTCAATTGCATTAATTAAGCATTTCATATGAGTTACCCATATATATATGTACATTTATATGTTTATCTGGATTTATATATATAAACCACTACTTCCCAATAGTGATGAAGTATCTAAAAGGCATACCAAAAAAAAAAAGTACCTAGACTGGAAGAGGAGGATGGGAGTGATGTTGTGATCAGTGTAGTAGCACAGAGCAGGCAGTAAAAACTTCCTTGAGAAGGAAAACTGTAAAGTGAGACCAACCTGAAACATGACAAGAGTTAGCTAAGGAAAGAGGTGGATGAAAAGTGCTCCAAGCAGAGGGAACCCTATGTGCTAAGGCCAGGGGGAAGAGGAAACATCACAGGCTATAAACTGTAAGAAGAGTAATAAATGAAGGAGTAAAGGAGCTTATGATTGAGCTAACACTCACCATGAAGTTGATCATCATGAGCAGATAAGGACTGAAAATAGAGAAGTGAAGAGCAGTACCTTAATTTAAGGAGGTTGGGGTGGCAATAAAATATTTTTAAGGAAAACTTCTCTGCTGAGCATAGTCTTTGAAAGCTTGTATAAATTATGAATGAATCACATGCAAATATATTTGTGGCAATAAAACTTTTCAAATGACCTTCAAATTTTAAAATGTCATATAGCTTTGAAAGTTACATGCCACCCCCAAAAACAAGGCCATCATTTATTGTCCAATTGACCTCAAATCAAAACAACCTACTGCAAAGTAAAATTCCCATTCCTTACACTTGGTAGGAAAAATGCCTGGGTGCTATCAGATCTTTGCTTTGTCTTCACCGCATCCTAATGCTTTACAGACCCAGCAGGCCTGCCCAGGTCCACTTAGGGCAGCTCCACAGGAGAGGAAGCGTGTTCCCCGCCCAACACTAATGTTTTCTAACTCAGGCCCAGATCATGCGAAGACAGCACAGTGTAATAACGGTAATTTAATAATGTAGCCACCTGGGCTCTGCCCACAGTAGAAAGCCCAGAAAAATAAATGAGCCTTGCGAGCCAAACAGGGAAACTTCTCCAGGCATTGCCTGCAGCAGGGAGATACCTAGTAATGAAATACCCACTCATCTACATTCATTATGCAAGAGGTAAGCCTGAAAAGGGAGTCCAGAAAGGTGAAGCTCTCAAAATAAAAATAAATAAATAATCTCAACTGTGGTGGCAGGTTCTCGGAAAACGACTTGGAAGGGCTGCCCAGAGATTTTCCTTAGGGATGAGGTGAAGTTTTGTCAGATCTCAAGGAAGGTAATTATTCCTGACTTGCATAGATGCATTTACTGGATAAATTGGCCCTCTTAACTTTATTTTCCTACCCAGGCATCAAACACAGAAACTGTGGATAAACTCCACAGCGTTCTCTCTGGCTTCTACCATAAAATGGAATAAAAATGTGTCCTGGGTGCTTGGCAAAACATTCCAGTGTTAGACAGGGACCCATTACCTTTGACCTTCATGTTTCTGCTTCTTCTGACTCACAGAAACTCCTCAGAAAACGCTTTCAGATAAAAATTTATGCTGTCTAAGGAGTGCTCGCGTTTAGGAGAATGATACTGATTGTGCAAGATAATTATATTTGAGGTTAGTGATTTACTTTTTATTTCAACTGGTTTGTCAATCTACTTGAATTTAAAAATTTCCCTACACATGACTACCATAATATCACAGACAAGCAGCAGTCATATTATTAACATGTTAAGCCAACAGCCATCCCTCCTCTCCCTAGCTTTTCTCTCCAAATACCAAGACAGCATGAATACGTCTCCAACTTGGCTTTTTTAGAGAAAAATTCTACAGGGAGCTCTGCCATCCTCTATCATTTCTGAAACCGTAATGAAACATCAGAGGAGGAACAGTTAATTAAAATTGTAGAATCCACTTTGCATCTTCTCACAGTCAATAAATGCACAATTAAAGACACCTTTCAGCACATGATATAACTAGTGTAAGTCACATCTTTGAATAACATTTGGTCATTAAAAATCGAAAATCATTAATGTTAACTGAATATTTAGTAAACATCTTGCTTCATCGGCCATAAAACTCCTTTAGCTCAACGAGTGTGGCATATTTGATATTCAGATCCATTAAGAAGGTGTTTTCTAGTAATAAACCAAGGAACATGTCTATAATCTGCAAGTTATTTGTGGGAATAAGAACTGTGCCTGAATAGCCCACATGGGCTTATCTAAGCTGTCATCTCTAACAAAATTTCCTCATAGTTTCAAGTTACTCCATAAACATTTAAGAAAGAAAAGGCATAGAACAACAGCTGAGAGTTCAGACTGTGGAGTCAAATGTTGTATGTTTAAATCCTTGTTCTGCTATTTACTAACCATGGGACTCTAGTCCCTTTGCTTCATTTCTCTGAGCCTCAGTTTCCTCATCTGTCATATCAAGAAAACATTATCTACGTCATATGGCTGCTGTGAAGAGTAAATGAGATAATATATAGAGAGCATTTAAAATAGTGTTTAGGACCCTGTAAATGTTGAATAAATGTAAGCTGTTCTTCTTATTCAATATCTTATTCTGTCAGTAATTTTACTCTTCAAAAGGTTCTGGTAGTTTAAGAAAATTCCTATATTTGACATATACCCATTTATTTTACACTAATGAATTATTCTTCAGTTTCCTACGTAAGATTTACAGAGTTGGCATTTGACAGTTCCTGGGTACCAAATGTTGCCGCTTGTTTTAAAATGGATCTGCACAGAGCAAAGAAAAATTAAGGGGTCAAATTTCCTCAGAAGCTGCCAGCTTTCACCCTTGCTTGTTAACTAACCCCTTATGAGTCAAGCTATATACCCCAGGGAACACTTATAAATGTCCCCTATTTGTACAAGTATTTACTTTGGGGATTGGGGTTTATTTTTTCAGGTATATTCCTGGGAGAGCTTGCTAACACTGACGGTCTGGCAATTTTCTAAAAACTCTGTCCAATTTCAGCATTTTTTAAAGAGCATATAGAAACCACACTGGCAGTGGTTATTTAAGTGTCCCAGTGGATGCCAAAAATAATAAAAGGACACTTAAATGACTATTTTTGAGCAGAGCCAACAGCATGCAGCCTAATTATCCAACTATGTGATAAATTCTATAGATTTTTACCACAGTATAGGGCTTGATATGCACAATTCAGAACGCAATGGCGATTTCACTAGGTTATGCAGAAATTTTCAAGTCTAAATATCAGGCTCCAGTCTATTAGAGTAGTTTCTTCTTTTACTTTCGCTTCTGATTAACTTATAAGAAAGGATAAATGGGCAACATGGTAAGAAGTTGAAATGGCTAAGCTGTTGATGAATATAGGTAAAGAAAATATTGTACTAAATGCTCACCTTCATTTATTCCCATCACAACCTTCTGAAGTAGTTATTATTATCCCCACTTTACAGATGAGAAAACCAAAGCTCAGAAGAGTTAAGCGCATTACCAGAGGGTGTCAGAGCTGGTGTTCTGGTTGTCCTCCATCTGCCCTTCCTGAGCCATTCTCCACCCTTCTCTGCCCTGCCGGTGGTCCTCCCTCTTCAGGCCTCTAGGCGCCCATGGCATTACTCAGCCCCGGTGCCCTCTGGCTTCTGTTGGATTAGGACAATGGTAGGCAGCATCAGCAGATCAGAGGGGGAGGGAGGAAAGTGTAAGGGGGTATGAAAATGCTCATATTCCTCTACTTACGACTACAGTTTCTATGCAGAGGCCCCTGAACTCTCACTGGATTCTGGGAACTCTGCTTTCTCCCTTTGCCCCTTCAGACCTATGAGTGGGAATTGCTTCCTATGGTTGCCCATCATCATTTTTGGTTCCTTTAACTCTACCGACACCTCTGTCAAGATTCCCTTCATTAAAGTCTCCTCTAATCCCCAGTTTGAGTGTGAGATCCATTTTCTGCTGGAGAAAGGAGGGTGGCCCCTAGCAGACCGTGCTGTCCTCAGTTTCGCTTCCACTGTTATCAGCCAACCACCATCAACCACTCCAACTCTCCCATATAGACAATCTCACCTCCCTAGATTTCACAAGACAAAGTCCTCCACCCTCAAGCACACAAAACCAGGGCAAGGTCAGAGCAAGCTACTATTCCCAACACGAGGCTCCCTTACTCTTTTTGCAGTGGCCTTCAGACAGGTTTATTATCATGAAGTTATTTCTGCTACCAATACCAATCTAAGTTTCTTTAGTTAACAATGACTTCTACAACTAGATCTATTTAAACATTTTCAGTTTGGAAGATGTTTTACAAACTCTTTATAATTGACTATAACCACATTGACTAGCCACCTCATGTTTAAATAAACTTACTAAATTACAATTACCAATGAAAGAAATTTACTCTTTATTTAAGAGAGCATATCTACAATCTTTTTCCTTTAGCCTAATTTCACCAATGTGAACTTACAATTTTCATTACTGTAAAGATTTTGTACATATAATGTTAATTTAGTTTATAAATTAACTATGGGAGATTACACTCAAGTTAAATAAAATTGAAACCATAATAGTTTATGCAAGGAATGTTCTCTTTTTCCCTTACAGGAAGCTAAAAACTTCTTTTCTTTAAGTTATGAAAATTATTAAATTAAAAGCATACTGACTACCAGGTTTTAAAACACATGCATACTGCCTACCAGGTTTTAAAACACATTACACAATTACTTAATTTTTTAAAAATCATAACCCAGGAAAGATCTCTCCATAGTTTTTATGGACTTTCCTTTACTTACTGAAATTTGTTAATAGAGCCACTAATTACCTTTATTTTGTTGGAAAGAAATCTTCTGGAAGAAATTAAGGCTCACCAGATTGTGGAGAAGAAAATAATTTATTCTCAATCTTGCAAGAAGGGGTGCAGAGCCAGATATGGCTGGTGCCACGAACAAAGAAAAATGACACAATTTATACCCCTATGCCTAGCATGCAAGCTCTTCCTGTTTTTCCATAGATTGGATACTTCAGAAGTTACAGCTTATCTGAGATTTAACTTTCCCACGCAAAACTTTGATTTAACTGCTTCTTCTATCACATTCCAACCATTTAGTTTTTACCTGCTCCCCCCTTTGTCAAATAAGGAATAGAATTTAGTGCTGAAATGGCACCGACTTAGTTAGCTCCTTCTTGGGCATCCTTCCACTGCCCATAGGACTGGCCTAAACTGGTCTCCTCCACTGCTGTCCAACCCGGGAGTGGGAGACTGAGGCAGCAGGCCGCCGGGTTACATCAACATTTTTCTTATGTGAAAATTAACCTAATCTTTGTTTTTTTTTTTTTCAATTTATGGCTGACAAAGGTTGAAACTGGGAAATTACCAGGCAAACTGATTCTTAATTCCCTAGCCTAGTAGATAGGTTTAATCTGCCACACCTAGTCTTGCCTTAAAAGCTCTTGCAAAGAGGAGGCCCTTTTCCAATTGTTTCCATAATCAGATTTCTATGACTTTTTCATCCTGCTTAGTTTAATTTGGGCTTTAAGAATATTTGTAAATATAACTGCATATTTAATTTTTAACAATAAGCCTCTTTTAAGAATTTTTATTTGTTAATTTGATATTATCCTGATGTATGAAGACATACATTGAGCTTTTTTTTTAAATGGGCAGACACAAAGAGTTAGACACAAACACAACTCATTGATATTACTTATAATTTGCATTATTTTATATACTGTTTAGCTTAATTAATTAGGGGTCCAGAAATACATATTACTTATATAACTGCATATTTAACCTCAACAATTTGAGCAAATAGGCAGACATGAATAGTTTGACAACAACATGACTTTAGTTACTTTAAACTTTTCAAAGACTTTTGAAACTCTTCTTAATTTGCACTATGACCATGCAGTTTACCACAAGAATTTTCTTTCTTACTTAATGGATTGTAATAACCAAAATGTTCTCAATGCCTTAGCACCATTTTGTTTTAGAACTTTATATTTTACTTTGAAATTAGCAGAATTTTGGATAAGCAACAAGATTAATTTTATATATATTTACTGAGGCTATTTGAAGCCTCAGGGAGACAGACTGCTTTCTCTCTTGAATTGCCACTCTTAGGAACACTGACCGTCAAGGCAGGAGACTTCTCCCCCTCCACCCCACTTTTTGATTTTGGAGATAATAAAACTCCAGTGGCCATTTAACCTTATTCTATCAGGCAGCAATTTATTTAGTTTACACTTGAATTCATGAGAGAAAGGGTTACTAATACCAGGAGAGGAGACAGTGATGTCCCAGCTCTTCTCAATTATGAAATAACCATAGGCAAAGGCAAAGGGTGAGGTTAGGCTTGAAGTAACCATAAACAAAGGAAAGGTTAGTGTAGAATTTACACTTAAATAATAGTTTCAGGCTAAATTCACCCAGCTATAATCTCAGTTATTGTCTTTCCACTGTTTTATAATATAAATGCATTTATAAATGATTTTAACTCTTAGTTACAGTTTTTATTAATTTTTTTAAAAACCTATTAATTTTATAACACCTTTAAATACCTTTCATTCAACTTATAACATATTAAATGAACTTAACCATTACTTTAATTTTTCCTTTAAAGTAAAAGAATAAATCTCTTGCAGTTAGTTTGAAATAAAAGGCTACTTTTCAGGATTTGATTTCTAGAACATAAAATGTTCTTTTAAAAGAGGTAAGACTCTTCTTCAAACATTGAGGATATGATGAGGTTAAAGCACAAGAAGCTATTGATAAAAGATTTTCTTTGTATATTGATCTTACTCAATTTAATCATAAAAATTTTCCTTCCACAAACCTTCTACACTTTCAGTATTCATTCAGGTTCTGTCCCACACTCTACTCTTTCCAATAATCAATCATTTTATCTTAGGACAAAATCATCTTCTGTTTCCTTAACACTAAAAACACACTCCATATATCCCACATACTAAGTTACCAGGCAAACTTCTTACAACATATAATTGCCATTAATACTAAACAAGTTTGTTAAAATAATGAACTTTTCTTCACTTTAAATACTTAGTAGCATGTAATACCAGAAACAGTTTTTTTGGAAGCAAGTTGGCAGGGGAGATTGGCTGCCGAATAAGTTTGTTATAAAATTGCCTTTTATTATTATTATCAATTCAGTTTTGTTAAATAATGACTTTCTGCAATTAGCCACTTAAATACCTTAAACAATGCTTTGTAAAACTTTTATATTTATACCCTTAAGACAAAGTTTACCTTCACAGAACACATTCTCTTACTTAAGGTTACTACAATACCTTCTAAGAACCTGAGCAGAATGCAAACTATTTTGGCTTTGACACCCTAAGGAGGGAACTTTACCGCATTTATTCTGATTCTGCTTTTCACCCTCTTCACTTCCCCCCCTTCCAGGCAGTCAGGCGCACAACAAACAGGAATGCGGCTTATGAATAGAAGGGTGGACTCACTGGAAAGGGGCAAGCCGCTCCCCCTTTCCAGCTTTCAGCCAAAATGGGCAGACAGAACCTACTCAAATTTGGCAACTCTCCCAGGGACCCAGCCACCCTGACTGGGACATCCCCAACAAACTTGGGTGCGTGGCGCGGACACAGATGGCCTCCAAGCCCCGGCAAAGGGCCAGACCAGAGACAAGACAGCAGAGCATGCACAAACATCTAGACTCTGCAAACATCCAGACTCCTCAGCTTTTGCCCCAGAATCATTTCACTCCCTTGCCAATGGCAAAGGGACGGCTCCAGCTCAGCTGTAATTCCACTTTACATAAGGACACAACTCCAACACTAGCCTTGAGCTGACACAGACAGAAGCACAAAGGTCACTAATCTGACCCACAAGTTTATATATTTATTTTCACCATGGCTGCCCCCACAGCCATCACAAACCTCAGAACACTTAACATTTGGTATAAAGCGAATTCATTCACAAATTAGCACCATAACAAAAGATTTCAGCTAGACTTTTCCACTGTTTAAACTTTACACCCAGACCAAGCTCCACCAGAAAAGCCGATCCATTTTCCTGTAACCAAGTTTTGTTTCCCTTAATCTAGACCAATTTCCAGGACATTAGGACTTGAACCTATAAATAGCCCTTCCTATTAAAATCGAGACTCCACTCCTTTAGTGGATATAAGACCAGTACCAGATTCTAACATGCAGTTAGACAAACCCAAAACACCAGGGCTTTTCCCCGGTTTTCCTCCTTTTCCCAAGCCTAGAGAGAACGGCTTCCCCCCAGCCTTCTGGGGCTACTAGGGTTCTCTCGGGAGGTGATCAGCCTCCCCTTCCTAGCAATTAAAGCTAGGGCCTTCCAGACTGTGCTCACCCGGGGAGTCTTACCTTCTTCCATGTTCGGAGTTCTTTTTCGTTTCCAGAATCCTTCTCTTCAGACCTTCCATTGCCCTCGGTTTTTGTCGGGAAGATTCTGGTGGAGCCCACATCTTTTCTGGATTAAATTTAATCCAGGGGCGCCCAGATTTGGGGTTCACCCGAGTCCTCCCGGCTTCCTCAGGGATTTGGAAGGGGCAGCAAAATGCTACCGTCTCTGGCCTTCATTTGTAGTCCCTTCATGGTCGCCAAAAATGTTGTGGAATTTAAGAGAAGTTCAATTATTTGAGTATAGAGAGGCCAGGACTCAGGAATGATTTTGAGAAGGAAAAATGGTTTATTGACGGCCGGCCGGACTCGGGAGCTTTCAGTTTGAATCCCGAGCCCTGAACAAGATTTTCAAACATCTTTTATACAGAGAGGAAAGGCCAAATGGTCTCTTTGTTTCAGTTATCAATAGGCTTCAATTAGCATATATCTTCCACATCTTAGGTAAGCTTTTAGCATGGACTCCAGACATTCTAGATAAGCCTTTAGCCTATTTGGTTTTTGCATTTCCCCTAAATACTTAAAGTTTATAGCCCTTGCATTGTTAAACATTTCCTGGGACTGGAGCCGCTGCCAGTCCCTAAGGGCAGGACTGCAGCCTCTTACCGGTCCACACCCACAAGTCAAACAACTTAGTTATCTCTGAAGAGACAAAGAGCCTTCCACCCATAGCCCACATCACTCTCACACCTGCATCTTTTATGCATTGACAATATTTCTGAATATTTCAGGCCTTCCTCCTTTTCCTTTCTGCTATTTTCATCATTCCCTAGAGGTCTCACTTAAAGGTGGTCTACTATAAAAAGCCTTCCTTAATTGGCCCCACCTTAAAATTATCACTCCTTTATTTTGTTTTCATCATCCCTTATATAAACATTATGATGTAGTTATTCATGAATCCACTGAACAATATCTACTGAGAGCCAACCAAATGCAAGGCACTTGGGTTAGATGCTGGGAATACTGCAGTAAATAAGACTCATATGGGTCCATGCCCTACTTATTTTCTCTTATTTTCTCCTCTGAATTATATATTAATTCTAAGGGAGTTTCAGAAACCTGAGACAAAATTTGGGACAGAGCTGGACACATTTCTGGTGCTCAATCACTGAAGGATAAAAGAATGTGTGATACAATGGAGTCATCTAAAGAATCTTCAGTCTCCAAAAAGAAGCTACCAAGCCTAAAACCTTTTCAATGTCTTGCTAAGCATTCCCATTAAAAAAGTGGCTCATTAAAATCAGAATTAAGAACAATACTGATAAAGATGAGGTGAAATAAGTGTTCTTATAAACCAATGGTGCAAGTGTGAAGCAGGGCCATCTCTCTGGAAGGCATTTTGCTTAAATATCTAAAAAGCAAAGTCTGTAACTTGGCCATTTGGCTTACAGGAAAAAATGCTAGGAGCAGAATTAAGGATGAACATAGTTACAAGTATGTTCATAGTTTATATGCAATTTTTAAAAATGGTAATAATCTAAGTGTTCAACAATAGTAAACTGGCTTAATCAGTTAAGGCACAGCTATATAGTAAAATATTACATAATGATTAAAAATAATACCACATCAAACATTTCATGACATATGCATAATCACAATATATTATTAATTGAAAAAAACGAGGATACTATAACAAGTTGCATGTACAATAACCCAATTCAGTTTGTCTTTTAAAAAAAATTTATATGTACAAAGAAAAAGGTCTAAATCAGTACTTTTCAATAGAAAACATTATGTATGGCACAGATAAATTTTAAAGTTTCTAGTAACCACGTTAAAATAAGTAAAGAAAAATAGGTGAAATTAATGTAGTAACATTTTATTTAACCCAATGTATATAAAATATTAACATTTCAACATGTAATCAATATAAAAAACTAATAATGAACTATTTTACATTCTTTTTTTAAGCTGAATCTTCAAAATTCCGTGTGTATTTTACATACAGCACATCTCAATTCAGATAGTCACATTTTAAATGCTCAAGAGCCACACGTGGCTAGTGGCTACCAAATTAGACAGCACAGATAAGCCTTAAAAGCAGTTGTGGACAGAGGGTCCCTACTCTCAAGTTCCCAATGACAGGTGCTAAGAACTCTTAGGAAGCCTCTAGAAGGGGAAAACATCGTGGAACTCAAGCACAATCAG
Source organism: Dasypus novemcinctus (assembly GCF_030445035.2). Lineage (NCBI taxonomy): Eukaryota > Metazoa > Chordata > Mammalia > Cingulata > Dasypodidae > Dasypus > Dasypus novemcinctus. The sequence continues at coordinate 22,004,636 of NC_080698.1, forward strand.
ACCTGCTCCCACAGGCTCCTATGCTTCCTCTTATCAGAGGGCATTTAAAAGATTTAACTATCCCAGAACTTAGCTAAGATCCAAACTAAAAACAAAAGGAGCTAAAAACCTACCACCTCCACAACCTGAAGAGGAAGCTGCCTCGCTGCCATAAACCACCAGCCCCTACAATCTGCCGGAAATGAGTCAAAGCACGGGAGACAGAGGCTTCAACATAGCATGGTGGAAAGCAAAGTGGAGAAAAATAAAAACTTTTCCTGTTTAGACTTTCATGAGTTGACATTGCTCAATAAATCACAAATCATGGGAAGCAGGGGTGCACGGAGAGGGCGGGGGAAGCAGTTGTATAGAGTAGGAGTCTAATGGATGGCTTTTATTTTCTTCTTTCCCCCCCTTTTTTTAAATTCAAAATTTTACTACTGACATATTACCTTTGTAATAATAAAAACAAAGTAATTTTTAAATATTAAGAACAGATTATTTTTTCTGTAAAATTTTTGACTTATCTCCTCTGCATTTCACAGACAAGGGACATCATAGAACTAGAAAAATGTCCTCCTTTTTTCCCTTTCCTTTACATTTCCTTTGAATGGCTACCTAGCTTGAGCCCTCTGGCATTGAAGTAAAGATCAAATAGCGCCTTTCTTCAGAGTGGCTGCTAAACCAGCTCCTGCTCTCCAGTGGCACGACCCAAGTCAGAATCTATTGGGATTCACAGCACAGTTTTAGTAGCTCTCTAGGGGCTTGTGAAAGGGCATGGAATGGGGCCAGAAACTGCTTAATTTGAGGTTAATTAAATATATATGGTAGTGATGACAAGCCTCAATCTCCAACTTGTCATCAGATTGTAAACATTGATTGCAGCTGCAGCAATCTGCAATAAACCTATTGAGAGAAATCTTGACCAGATTGAAATGATTGCCACTTACATAGCAGAAACTGGAAGAGGGGCGATAAGAGAAATCCAGGTCCTGCAATACCAGGAGAAATGGAGATCCAAAAGAAGAGAAAATAAAGAGAGAATGTGCCAAATCTGATACCTGTACAGTCCTAAGAAGAAGAAAAAAAAAATTACTGGATTCCATGTCCCCAGAGGCTGAAAGAAACAAGGGTGCTGACGTAAAACCATCACACTGAAGACCTGGCAGAAATTGAAATAGCTCTGCTTCTATCAACCACTGATGGGTAGTTATACATGTGCTGGGTCCTCTAGCAGATTGTTAAACACCCCCTACATACACACCCAGCTATTTAATTAACCTCAAGTGAGCTATAACCAGAGGCCGGAGTTCACTGGAGGGCAGGCATGGATGATAGATGCAGTGTAAGTACTCTCATGTAATTTATCTGATAAGTCTCACAATTATTCTGTAAGATATATACTATTATTTTCTCCATTTTAAAGATGAGAATGCTGAATCTCAAAGAAGTATCCTACTTTGGCTAAAGTCCTGAAAAAAATTGGTTGAACCAGATATGAATGTAATCTAACCCTCTAACGCAAACTCTAAATCACAAGCTACTCTGCACTGACCTTTGAGGCAATGTTGAGGAAGTGGTAAAGGTGAAAGAATAGTGAAGTTCATGGGGCAGATGGAAGGAAAGGCGTAAAAAAGTCCCCATAGGGGTGGGATGTGGGCAGCACATGACTAGTAAGTGGAGATGGCCTGAGAGTTCGGTGAACATTTTGATAATGCTGTTCCAAGTGTACCTCCGAAAGTGCTCTTCCTGGCCTCACTTACCTGGAGAACACTTTGCTCATTCTTCAAGACTCAGCACACGGGTCAATTTGGAGAAGTCTGTTAAGACTCCTTCTGGTGAGCCTCACACTTTCATTTTTTAATTAACCAAGTAGAATACATTAGGAAGGAGAAGGCTTTGTTTGAAGGGCATATGTAAAGAAAGTTGAAAGAAATGAGGATCTTTACCTGCAGATGAGAACAATTGGAGGAGGGAAAGAATTATGAAAGTTGTTGTCAAATAGTTACTGGACTAACAGGTTAAGTTTTAATCAATATCTTCTTCCTTGTAGGCTTTTTGGGAACACGATAAAATTCATTCACTGTGATAGTGCTAGGGACACAAAAACAGACACAACTGTGCTGTCACAGTGCATACATCTAATAGAGATGTCATAGTAATAATAAAATAATCACAAATAAATGTAAAACTGTGGTAAGTGTTCCAAATAATATAGGTAAGTAGGGAGTTATGATTTTACCAACAATACAGAACTGGAACCAACAAAGAGAATACTCAGAGGAACAAGCTTTAGTTCATTATTTTTGAGAACTTTCAAACAGTCCATGATGTCCCAAAATGGTGCCACAAATGAGCACACTCCCCTTTGGACAATGGTTGGGCCCAGGCTAAGGCCAGGGAATGCAAATCTCTTCCAGCTTTAAGATTCTAAGACTCTATCATTTAAAACAAAATATTTTCTTAGGTAGCTGTGAGAATTTGCTAGATTGAATGTCCAGGAGACTAAGGAAATGTGTACAGAGAAGAAAGAATTGTTTTCTGTATATAGAAGGGAGTCACGCAAAATGGAGTCTCCTAAAGGTCTCAGTCTCACTCCGTGCTTCTATTCGCAGTGCTGATACACTTCTCTTTTGCTCATTACCCTGTAAGGAACATGAGAACAGGGGCTGATGGGCTCTCATCACTGAATCACCAGTGTATGGCAGAGAACAAAAACATAATAAAATTTGTTAAATGAAAAAATGAATATAGTGCCAAAACATACTAGCACAAACGCACTTTCTCATAAAAACTTTCTTCTGCTGTCATGGCCTTATGGTTGAAATTTCTTGAATAATTAATGAACATGCAAGTCAAGCAATCACCTGCCTCCTGATTAATAGTCAAGGTCCCTTGTCCAAGCAGCCACTTAGTTCCATTAAAAATTAATAATTTTCCATGGAATAAATATACACTATTCATAGTACATGAAGGGTTCTACGTTTAATAAGCAATTAAGCAATGCAGAAAGACTAAGAACAATTAACTATGAGAGAACTCCAAATCATCATTCATTTACTACCCATTTCTCTTCTAAATTTTTAAATTATTTAGCCAGGAAAAAAAAAACAATCCTGAAAATAGAGTAAATAACTTTAATGGATAACCATATTTTGGTTAACATCTGGAGACCAATACAAATGTGTTTTGTTAAAGATTTAAGAGATGCTATTGCTTCTGTGAAATATAGAACACATTAGAGTTGATCAATAAAAAACTGAGATACTATATGTAAAATGTTAAGAGTCTATTCATTGAAAAATTATGAACCATGCTATAAAACTTAGCCAGGTCAGAGCTAAATTAAATTATTGATCTATATTCATTTTCCCCTTTCTTTGTGGCTATCTCCTGTTTTTTATAACATACATTACTGTCCATGTGAAAATGAATCATCTTATTCTTAGACCAGCATGTCTGCTGACCAACAATTTTCTAAAATTAATTGCTCTGTTGGTAGTATTCAAATTGATAAATTGAGCTCCCTTCACATAAATATCTAAATATTCAACGCAAAATTTATAAACTTTTGTAGTATGAACATGAAGGGAAATAGGGCAATTTTCTTTTTTTTTCCCATTACAAAGGATGAAAAAAAAAAAAAAAACGAAATGTTCTTTTTCTTTACACCAACACTCCACAGCTATATGGTTCTTGATACATTTCGTTGATGAGGCCAAAATGTATTCAGTTGACTTTAAAAATAAAATAACTTAACTGTATTGCTAAGCAAAGTGATGCAATCAACACTTTGTGAATTGAAGTGTTTTCAATTTTCAGACTGAAATCGCCCACAAGACGTGTAACCTCAAATTCTGTAAGCAGTTTTACAAATTACTTTGAGAATTTCTCGAAATACAAAGAGCCTCAACTTCTAAATAAGCCCCCAAACTGACAAAAGAATGTGCCTTGAGTTAAGATCTCCCACCTGCCGTAAAGGGAAAATGTGGAAATATTTCGGAAGAAATGTAAATTCCACAGACCCACGTTAATTCATGAAAAAGGAAGCTGACATAAGAGTTCTTGGTAGGAATGATCTTTGATTTGGGGCTGCATTATCCAGTAACTTCTGCCTACTGGGCAAATATTTTCTCTTTAAGGAAGTAGTGACAGACACTGAGGCCTCTTCATTTTCTCTAATGAAGATACGATCATTCTGACTTGTGCTCCAAATGAGGCAGAAATTATCCCTAATGTGCAGTTTGAATATATGTACCAAAATACATTGAAATGTCATTTCAGAGTCTGATGAGAAAAACATGTGAGCTCACAAAATGTCTGCCTCTGTCAGGTAGAGAAATGGTCCACTGCTTTTCTTCAAGCTGGCTGTCGCTGTGAGAAGCACCCACATGAGGGGCAAGTCCTACAGTCTCACACAAATGCCAAGCCCTGTCGCTGGGACAAGGAGTTTCCAGTCTCACAGCACGCCTGAGGGACTGTTTCTCTACAGGTCTGCTCCAAAGTGGAGTGCCCTTTGTACTAGAAATCAATGTTATCTAACGAAAACTCCAGGCAAAAGTTAAATACCAGCAGCAAGAACGCCTCTTGTGTAGCTGTGGTCTGTCCCCACTGTGTTTCTGCCAGGTGACAAGAAGCAATGAGGAAAACAGAGCAAGCAAGGACTGAAGAGAGAACAAAGGATCACAAAACTGTAGAGGTGGAAAGGGGCAAAGTTTCAGACAGGAAAAGGCTCAAGCTTCCTACTGTGCAGAAATGTAGAATGTTGTTGGGAAAGGCCAGCAGAGGCTATCTCCCCAGAGGACCGCGTGGGTTTGGTTGCTTTGGCCTTGGTTTTGTCATCACAGATTGCGGAATCCATTTCTCAGGAGGTGGACTTCATTAAACAAGCTCACAGGACCAGTGTTTAAAACCAGAATGTCAGAGTAGCCATCTATAATTTGCTTTATAATTACTGCACAGATGTCGGAATGACCAGCACATTTCCTTCCTGTAGATGTCCTCCATGCAAAGCCAAATCCTAATCAGACAGTAATTTGGTGTGTAAGGAAATCTAAACAAGAGGAGTTCATTTGATGAATTGAACGTTAAACGGCATCACGGGAGATGGAGTCATCAACAGGGAGAGAATATGTTACATGCATTGGCACATCTCCCTGCATCCATTGCCACAAGAGGATCAGCCTTGCCAATGGAACACCACCACTTCAAGTTCCCCATAGGAAACCCCATAGTCCCCAAAGAGGACTACGTGTGCACTTCTTCTTCTATATTTCCACTGTTGAGTAACCACAAATTGAAAGGCAAAGTTTTGGATTTTTTTTAAAGGTGTTCTAAAGAATCTCTGTCATTTTTCTCATTGTGAATTAAAATATAGTCATTGTAACAAATGAACAAATGAAAAAAGAATAGAATAAAAATTATCCTTTTTCTTTCACCCAGAAAATAATAGGTGGATAATCTTTCAATCTCTTTCTATGCACACACATTAGGTTGAACCATTTTCTAGATTAAAAAGTCAATTATTGGAAAGTCAAGTGATTACGCACCTGCCTACCACAGGGGAGGTCACTGGTTCGGTTCCCAGTACCTCCTAAGGAAGACAGCAAGCTGGTGCAACAGCAAGCTGACACAACAAGATGACACAACAAGAAACACAAGAAAGAAAAACATAATGAGAAACACAAAAAGCAGGTAGCAGAGGTTCCTGGTGCCTCCTAAAGAAGATGAGCAAGACAGCTGGCACAACAGGCAGGTGCCACAGATGATGCAACAAGAGACTCAAGAAGAAAAACACAATGAGAGACACAACGAAGCAGGAAATGGAGATGGCACAAGTGATTAGGTGCCTCCCTACCACACCAGAGGTCCCAGGTTCAGATCCTGGTGCCTCCTAAAGAAACAAGGAAAGACAAACAGACTCAGCAAGTGCAAATATTGAGGGTATGGGGAGAAATAAATAAAAAATAAATAAAATAAATATATATTTTAAAGTCAATTATTGGTAATTTTATACAGCCCAACCTTAGGTCAGAATATTATACTAAAGTAGGGTCATACCTTGAATTGTTTTCTTTCTCTTCTTTTAATTAGCCAGAGTTCATAAACAGCTTTTCAGGTCATTCACAGCATAATGGATATCCTCATACAAATTTCTTTGCCAAAACCTCTCATTATTTCCTTGGTTAGAGAACTTTCCTAGATGTACAATTGCTTCAAAATGTAGGTTTAAGTACTGTCTATGGCTGCTTTTACCAAATAACAGCAGAGTTGAAGAGCTGTGATGGAAACCATATGACCTAAAAGCCTACAAGTAATACTTTTTGGCCCTTTACAGGAAAAGTGGCCAACTCTGGTCAAGAGCCTATAGTTAGCTAGCAACAGAATCCAGATATCCAGTCCATGATAGGACATTAACTCCCCATTTTGTAAAACTCACCATGACTACAAGTAGATCTCTTTCATTTCAAATATTTTCTCTCCTTTAGTGTTTTTAATCAGTATTATGATTCTATGTGATATAACTTCCTCACATTAGAATAGTATTAAAGAATACTATTAAGAAATGCAGCTCCATTATATCGAACTACAGGCATTATAACCTAAGATACAAATGGGGACCAAATCAAACTAGAATGAGATGTTACACAAATTACTTTTTTTGGTAATATTTAATAATCATGTCTAATAAACATAAATACAAATGTCCTTAAACATTTAATGTAAAAATTGGTTATTAAATAAAAAGGCTGAAAGAGATTTCATTTCTTGGGCCTTTGATCTGAAACAGATAAGTGTTTTAGACTGGATTCCATTTAGTTATGAGCAAGATGCAAAAATGTGAAAAAGAAAAAAAACATTGACCTTTTCATTGAAAAAAATCAATGAGATCATGTCTGAATTGTTATGTTACTTATTAATTAGATTTTAATCTAGATGGCTCTACCAAATACCAGAAAACTATGGAAACATAAGCTCTATGAGATGGTTTTACTGCCATTACTTTAAGAGCCATTTAAAAGATTTTCTATGGGATAAAGATTGGGTGATTTATCATGGTTTTATACTCCTTTAATCTGCTCCATCTTCCCATTGTAAAATAAATATTGGTTTTAAAATAAATGGTTCTGCCCGGGTTTTGATGAGAAAAATTGCCCTGTAAATCACAAACGCACGAGTGCCATACTCTAAGTCCTATGTTAACTAGCCCATCCTGAAGAAAAATAAGTCAATTTTATAGAACAAAATCCAAGGAAGACCGTTGCTTAAGTGTATCATCAATGCTGCACCGCAAATAATTTGCAATATAAACTTCTCCACTCCTTTTTTTTAATCTTAAAATACCCTCTAGTTGATACCAAATTAGTCATCAATTGGACCTTTTAAAAATAGGTTCTTTACTGTAGTTTTTATTATATCTTTTCCAATTCCAATATGCAAGCTACATAACTGAAAAATAAAATAAATACTAGCATAATCTGACTGTTACATGAGAACATGTTATCAATCACTTTTTTCACACTCAACTCGAGTCACTTTCTTATAATATTTCACAGAGCTCTAAGAAATCTGCAATGTATTATTTTCTTATAGTAAGCACAGTGCTAAAACACTCTGGAACATATGAATGATTTAAAGTAGTGCTTCACAAACGCTCTGGGATGTAATATTCGTTTTATTTTTCATTTCCAATACTTTGTAAGCTGATGATACACTTGTAAAATACAGTAAAAAATGTGCGTGGGTGTTGAGGCAATGCCAAATTATCATAAAAGTTTTTTTTTTTTTTTTTTTTTTAAGATTTATTTTTATTTATTTAATTCCCCTCCCCTCCCCCGGTTGTCTGTTTTCTGTGTCTTTTTGCTGCGTCTTGTTTCTTTGTCCGCTTCTGTTGTTGTCAGCGGCACGGGAAGTGTGGGCGGCACCATTCCTCGGCAGGCTGCTCCCTCTTTCGCACTGGGCGGCTCTCCTTATGGGTGCACTCCTTGTGCGTGGGGCTCCCCTACGCGGGGGACACCCCTGTGTGGCACAGGCACTCCTTGCGCGCATCAGCACTGCGCATGGGCCAGCTCCACACGGGTCAAGGAGGCCCGGGGTTTGAACCGCGGGCCTTCCATGTGGTAGACGGACGCCCTAACCACTGGGCCAAAGTCCGTTTCCCTATTATAAAAGTTTTGAACCATCACTGCCCAATAGAAATACAACATGAGCAACATATGTAATTTTAAATTTTAGTTGCATTTTAAAAATGTAAAAAGAAAATGATAGAATCAATTTTTAATAATATATTTTACATAATCCAACATAGCCATAATCTTATCATTTCAATATGTAAGCAACATAAAAATATTACTGAGATACTTTATGTTCTCTTTTAGTACTAAGTCTTCGAAATCTAGTGGGTATTTTACCCTTCCAGCACATCTCAATTCAGACTACCCATATTTTAAATGTTCAGTAGCCACATGTAGCTAGTAGCTACTGTATTGGACAATACAGTTCTAAATCTTTATTTTTAATATCTATACTTCCTTCTTCATGAACAGGTCTGCAGACCATACTTTGAGTAGCACTCTCTAAATCACTGCTTCCTTAGAATGGTATCTGGTTCTCTTCCATAGTTTTCAGCTTCATGTTTTATAATTTAGGGCTCCATTCCAGATAAGATAAGCACTTAGAATAAAGAAATTAACAAACTCACTAATTGTGATTCACTTTATACTTCCTTGTAGGAAAGTAATCTCCTTTAACAAGGGAAGAGCTAGCCATTACAAGGCATGGATGCAGAAGAAGCCTCTTCTGCTTCCCCTCTTCTCTAGGAACAATCACTATTTTGAATGAAGCTGGTGTATTTCCTTCCCATCCATGTTTTTGTCATTTCTTTACAGATTATGTTCTAAACAGTTATATAAAGCCATTAACAAGAGAAAATACGTTTGGACTTTAATAAGATGTGTGAATTTACGTGTTTGGCTTGTACGAATCCTTGCAATATTTTGGGCAATTGCTGCAACTGAATCGCACAACTTTCTCCCCTCCCTCCCCATGATCTCTTTATTAGTCTTTCATCCTACAGCACTGTGATACATAGTGTTCCTTTCCCTCTATGTCTTTTGGCCCTGTACCATCTCCTAGTCGGGCTAATTCCTACCCATCATTTAGGTCAAAGATTAAATATCACTTCTTTAGGAAACCTTTGCTAATCTGTTCTTTACTCTAATAAGAGCAGGTTCCCTGTTAAATGCTCTCACTTTTCCTATACTGTACCAACCATAACTGTAAATACTATGTTTTGTAATGATTTGTTTATACGCATCTTCATCATGAAAATATAAACTAGCACCAGCACAGTTTCAAGAACATAGTAGATGTCTATAAGTATTTGTTGAATGAATGAATGAATTTCCAATCCAATAAACCAGACATCATGTTTCCCAGTCTCTAGTAGTGACACGAGATAAAATGTACGTCATATGTCTTTGGGCACCCCTATTTATCAATATGCATATTTTTAAGAGTATTGCCATAAAGTTATTAATAGTATTCTCTTAAAACCTTTTTTTTCTCCACTATATCTGTACTTGGGTCCCCCTTTGCATTTCTAATTCTGTGTGTCCTCTCTCTTTCTCTCTCTGTTGTTGATCAAGGTTTATGTATTTTTTTAATCTTTACAAATATTAGCTTTTGCTTTGTTGATCTTCTCTACTATTCCTTTTTTATTCCATTTCCTTTGTTTTTGTAATATTTTTATAATATTCCTTTCTTCTACTTTATTTGGGTTTAATATGCTATTTTTATGCTTTTCTAATTGAATGTTCAACTAATTTTTCCTACATTTCTAATATATTCATTTAAGAAGCTATAAATTTCCCTGTGCACCAATTTAACTGTATACTATGATATTTGAAATAAAATATTTACTAATTTCTATCATCACTTTTTATTCAACTCAAGAATTATTTAGAAGTATGATTTGAGTTTCCAAATGTATAGAGTTTTTGATGTCTACTGATTTTTTTGCCTCTGAGTTATTTTTACTTTGAGATAAAGAATGTAGACCATATAATTTTTATTCATTGGTGTTTGTTAAGGCTCTGTACATATGTATATGCTCTATCAGTGGAATTTAAAGTCTATATATGTTCATTTGATCAAGCTAATCATTATTTAAAATTTCCTCTTCCTTACTAATTTTTAAAATGTGTATGATTTATCAATATCTGAAAAGAAAATGTTAAAGACTTCCCAATTGTAATTGTGTCTGTTCTCAATGCATCCTGTCAAATTTTACTTTCTGTATTTTTGAGCTGATGCTATTGTGTGCTAAAAACTTATCTTCCTGGTGAATTGTTCTACTATCATTAAATAATAATTTTATAAATAAGAATATTTTTGTTTGAAAGTATATTTGTCTGATAATATTGTGTCACCAGTTTTCTAGTGATTAGTATAAGCATGGTGTATTTTGTCCATTTCCATCCACTTACTTTCTATCTTGCTGTGACATTATCCTTTATAGGGGTATCCCTTGTAAATAGTTCGTAAAGAGAATATAGCTCAGGTTTTTCTCTCATTTAACTTAAGAATCTCCATCTGTTGGTAAGCTAGTTTAATCTTTTTTATATTTGCTATGATTACTGATATATTGGCTTTATCTCAGCTATGTAATTAATATACAATTTCCTGAAAGTCAGGGATTATGGCCTCTAAATGTACCAAATACTGCTCATTGTGACAAGAACTGCCATATACAGCTCGGACTCAGGATTTAGCTATTCTCAATAATTTAGACACATTAGCAAACGATCTTCTCTCAAACCTACAAGGTAATACATCCTTATACAAATAACACAAAAAATCCTAAACTAAAGTGGCTAATCCACTACTCTATTTATGTACCTATAATATAGAAATAAAAGAATTGTTACTTACTTCTGATGTAACTGTACTTTCCTCTTCCCTCTCATTTTCTTTACATTTTTATCTGAAGCAGCTCTCATTCTGTGGCTTCCTCTCCCACATTTCTTCTTTCCTAGCCCAGTGTCTCATCAGCTCTGGCCTGGAAAATTGCATTAGGAACTTTCCTCTCCCTGCCTTTATCTTACTACCCACCAGTCCAATTCAAGCCCTCTGTTAAATGAGGACCTCATAATATAAGTTATGAATTTTTAACTTTACCCTATAGGTCCATGTCTGTCAATAAATATCCAAAGATATAGTCTCATGGCTCCTTTCTGTGAATTTTTTTTTAATTTCACAGTTTCATTACAATTAATGTTCTGAAGAATGAAAATGACAATCTGATAATTGAGCTGTGCTATCCAACAGCAGTGCCTGAGTCTCTTTTTTTTTCCCCCATCAACTCTATTCTGTTCTTAGTGTAACTGGTACCAAATGAACACCGAAAGTGACAGTTTTTAACTTTCAATGTGCCAGGTAAGCACATCTGGCTCTTAGGTTGTCATGCCCTAATACCAGAATTGCCCTATGTCTATATTGTACTCTTTAGTGGAGATCATTTGCAACTGAAAGATATTGCCATAGAATAAGGCTTTAACTTAATTTTTTTAATTAAGGGAGGCTTTGATAAGACATCATAAAAACTCATAGTATGGCAGAGTAATGGTCTCTTTTAAACATTACAGGCTAATGAGAAAAGAACAAAAGCAGTATTAATATGTAAATGACGTATTTATATAAAGTGAAAGCTAAATGATATTATGGGGGACACTGTACAAAGGAAGGTTTCCCAGTCTTTCAAATAGAGAAAAGTGGTAAGAGAATTGAGTCATCACTGGCTTAGAGTAGGACAGAAATGCCAAATTAAAAAATCTTTGCCACAATAGTCAGCATACTTTATTTATTCAATTTTCACTCAACAAAAATCTACTACGTGCTTTCTCAATAAATATTGAGTGCTAAACACTGTTCTAGGTACTGAGGATATAGAAACCCCTTACCCCACATAAGTCATATTCAGACAATAAACACATTAACATGATTTTACGGTATAGTGTCAGGTAGTGATAAGTCTTGGGAAGGAAAATAAAGCAGGGTAAAGGAGTAGAGAATGAGGTAGAGGAGAGAACTATTTTAGACATGGTGTTCAGGGAAGAATTCCCTGAGGAGATGTCATTTGAAGAGAAATCTGAATGTAGCAAGGAGACAAGGCATATAAATATCTAGGAGGAAATAATACAAGATAGAAGCAACAGAAAATACAAAGACATTGGGGTGGGAATAAGCTTGACATTTTTGAAGGACAGCAGGAAAACCAGTGTGACCAAACCATGGGGAGAAAGTAGGAGAGTGATATGAGATGAGGAGAGAAGAAAAGGTATGGACCAAATCTTGAAAGGCCTTGGGGCCATGGCAAAGAGACTGGATTTAATTCTGAGGAAGATGGGGAGCTGATACAGAGTTTGATAAATGGAAATGATATGACTTGATTTATGTTTTTTAAAAAAGAATTGCTTGGTTATAATGTATAGTTCTGATTGCAGTGGGGTAAAAAGAAAAGGAGGAACACCGTTAAAGACTCTATTGTAGTAGTAAAGCTAGCGGATGGCCGTGCCTTTGAAAAGGATGGAAGGTGAACAGGTCAGTCTGGAGCTCAGTGAAAAAGCAGGGGTGTAAATATAAATTTTGAGGTGATAAATATATAAATGGCTTTAAAACCATGGGACAGGAAGAGGTAATCTACAGAGGGAGTATAGATAAATAAAGAAAGAGAGCCAGGACTTGCATTTCTGGTTATGATGCAGTAACTTGTGACAGATGAATGCTCCTGCCAAGAACAACTAGAAGAGTTAAATAAGATACAAAAAAACACATCTATTGGAAGGTAGTGGGTTGCTGTCCTGAGCAAAGCATATGTGCAGTTTTCCTAGTTTTACTGCATGAGTAGAGGGGTTGGTCTTAGGTGGAAACATGGACAATTCATGCAAAGGACCAGAAGGGTAAGCAGTACAGTGGGTGTGAATATAAGCAGACTGGTAGATTTCCAAGAGGAGATGAGGTAGGTTTCCTCAGATTGTTTCTATTGCCCTAGTGAAATATAAAGTCAAGGAATCAGCTTAGTGTGAGATTGGGAACAGATGTTGGAGGTTTAAAGATAGATGTGAAGATACAAAACAATTGTCTCCAGAGAGTGGAAGGGCAGAGATTCTCTTGAAACTTGTGAACGTAAATTTGAAAGTAAGGCAATTCAGCATAGTTTTGTGCTCTTCCCCATCTAACCACACTTAGTCCCAAAGTAGTCTGAAAGCCAAGTGAGGGTCAGAGTTTTGCCACATGAGGATGATGGGGAGAGAGGAGGAGAGGTTGAGTGTGCATGTAAAGAATTAACCATAGAACTGAAGAGGGGTAAGGAGGGAAATAAGGGCATGAGAGGGATGAGGGATAGTGCATAAAAGCAATAGGTCAATAACCTGGAGATAAACAAGGTCAAAGAACTGTTGAAGCAGAGATGCTAGTGTCAAGTGAGGTGACAACCCTGGAAAGACAGGAGATGGTGATCAGATAGAGAAATGCTTTGAAACACATTTTGAAAGTTAGTACAATGTTTCTTAACCAGGGTGCTATTAGCATTTGGGGTGGAACAATTCTTTGTTGTGCAGAACTCGTGTACTGAATGACATTTAGCATCCTTAGTTCCCCTCCAAATGCCAGTAATACTCCCTATATTTATAACTACTCCCTAGAAGACTGGCACTTCCTAGATTGAAAACTGGCCTGGGTATAACCACAAGGTATATGGAAGTTAGAAACTCAAGGAACTGAGAGGCCAGGTATCAGAAGAACATTATATGTGGGTGTTGTTACCAAGATTAATGGTAGAAGAGTGATAGACATAAAGTCAGTGAGTTAAGGGAGTAAAGTCTTCCATAAATACAAAGGGGTAGGCAGTAGCAAGGTCTGAGGGGAGCAAGGATTTCTGTGGAAGAAGAGAATTTTAAAAACCACCTAAAAATGACAAGCAGGATGAAAGAAGATACCTACCCCATTGCTGGATGCTGAGAAAATGCAGCTGCCATCAGAGAGGGTGATGAAGAAGCAATGTCCTTACAGGCTAGTCAAAAATATAAGAGCAGGGCCATCAACAATAACCTTCTGCTTCATATATACTGTCCAGACAAGAGCCACATGTGCCTGTCAAGCCCTTGACATGAAGGTAGGATGACTGAGGAACTAAATTTTTTACTTTGTTTGATTTTAATAAATATAAATTTAAGTAGCCACATGTAGTTAGTGGTTCCATATTGGACAGTGCAGAAGAGTAAAGAACTGAAGGGAACATTCAGAGAAGAATTTGAAGCCATAAGAAATTGTTCTTAATCTCTGAGTCTTGAGGAAAACGGAGAAGAAAGGGTAAATTTCTAGGTATGGAGCAGAAAGGTGGAAGAATTCATGCTCAGTAGGATCAGCATTTTCAATAAACAGAATTCTGAAAGTTCATTTTAACTCATTTCAGCCCCCTTCCAGGCTGATTTAGTTTCCTAGGCTGCTCAAGCAAATACCATGCAAAGGGATGGCTTAAATTATGGGAATTTATTAGCTCAAAGTTTGAGGTTAAGTGAAAGGTCAAATCAAGGCATCATCAAGGCACTGCTTTCTCCCAAAAACTGGCATTCTGGGGCTAGCTGCCAGCAGTCCTTGGTCCCTTGTTCCTCCAACACATAAAAATGCAGATGGTAGTCTCTCTTGACCTCTTGGTTCTCTTTCAGGTTCTACTGAATTTCAGTTTCTTACTTCCTGAAAGAAATTTCAGTTACTTACTTCTTCTTTATTTGTGTGGATTTCATCTCAGTAATAGGATTAAGAACCACCCTGACTGAGGTGGGCTACAACACCTTAACTAAAGTAACCTCATTAAAAAGTTCTACTTAAAATGGGTTCATACCCACAAACTGGATTAAGTTTAAGAATATGTTTTTCGGAGGTGCATACAGATCCAAACCACTACACAGATCCACTAAATTGTTACAGAAGACACTTGAGAACTCCTTCAAAAGTCTGAACTGTCATAACCATATAAGAATTATTACTCATCGTAAGAAGCAGATGGTATTAAGAAACCATGACTTACCAATTTTTCTGTGATCTGAGTGTCCCTTTCCCAAAGATTCTCTCTCTAAAAAAGAAAGAAAAAAAGTAACTTCTGAAAATTCCCTGTTAAAATATTTTCTGTGGTTGTCATTGTTTAAAAATCATTTTTCTTACTTTTTTGTGTATCTATAAAAGAATAAAAATAAATTTGTTCTTTGGTATCCAAAATGAGGTAAGAGTATTCTAACTGGCTGAAACCACAAGTCTATAATTACTGCCTTAACAAAATAATTAAGAAGTGTCGGACATGTACCCTCTCCCTATCACGACATAAAGATATCCAGAATGGTCATACCCTAAAAAGCTGGGCTACAAAGTTGCGAGCAACTCCTCTGTCATCTGCCCTCACAAACCAACTGAACATTCTGGGGCCCAGGATCACTCAACAAATTGAAGAATTTCCCAACTTCAGGCAGAGGGAAGATGGAATGCAAGTAATATCTTGGCATTGCTTGATACTGCATTCAACTGGGAATAAAGGGACAGTGAAACTTTTTGTAAATTGCCATCTCTTAGAGACATAAATTTTCCTTTATTGCAATCAAAATATCAAAACACTCTCTAATCCCAGAGAGGGAACACAGTTTAATAGACATCAAAATACATAATTTTTGATAAAAGCCTCTGTGGAGCTAATCAGCACAGCACTATAATTAGCCAGATTCCCTAGAGGACAAAGGTCAATTTCTTTTGGTCCTTGAGGCAGACTCTCTCCCTTAAGACTGCTAGCCTAGTCCAGGTGCCTGGACCTATCCATTCTGGTCTCCATGTCCTGCAGGCTGATTCAGCTCTAGGGACTCTTCTTTATTAACCAGGCTTCTGAACTTTAGCGGCTGGCCAAAATCAGGGCTCAAGAAATGATGAGCTTATGGATGTCTACAATGTTGGTGTGGTTGATTCTACCAGGTGGCCAGCCTTGAATCTGCTTTGGGTACTGGATAAGACTTAGGCCTCCACTATAATAAATTCCACAGTTTCTCGTATTTGACCCAAGGTTGAACTAAAAAGCTATGATTACTTTGCCCTCTGGTTCCCCCTGATGAATACTTTGATCAGCCTGGACCCAAAAAGTATCCTGGTGCTAGACCATTAACACAAGTTAAATATTCTATTTTGTATCCTTGGTCAAAGACAGTCATCTTGTAATTGAATTCCATTGGGAATAAGAAGACACAAAGAGAGTAGGTAGATTTATGGCTTAAAGCTCACCCCAACTACTGAGCAGAAACCTAAGAAGTCACAATGAAGCGCAGCAGAAAGAAAAGCTGAATTATTAAATCCTACTGCCTCTTTCTGTCCACAAGCCCCCTCTGGTGGAGGAACTATTTGGTAATGAAATAACTATAATAACAATTACGAAAATAATAAAAAGAAAAGGAAAAAAAAAACAAAGAAGGCAATCCATGGAAAAACAATCAACGACTATAGAATCGAGAGTCAAATGCAGTGAGCTGCAACCACTTACAGATGAAGCAGTGCAATGAATGATTTACCAAAAGGTCAACACTTTTCTTTTATCTTTACCACCCATCGGTTTCCATCACCTTCAATTTGTCTGGCACATAACAGAAAGCAGGCCATAAAACACTCACCATAAAAATTAACCTTATTTTGCAACATGAAAAAAGAAACATATAGTTAAATATAGTTAAAGTGTGTGGGCCAGCTTCTCAATTAGGATTCTTGACATACATTTTAAAAAGGATTGATATTTAAAACCCTGTTTTAAGAGGTAATGCAGTCAGTGAGTTCCAGAACTCTCTGCTCTATGCTGGGCCTTGCTGATCCGTTGGTTCTCAAGCAAGGGAAGGCCCCATTAAGCCCCTTACCAAACACTGTACTAAGAGCGGTGCTGAGGGGTGAGAGGGTTGTCAGCAATTTCCCTTTTACTTCCTTGGAAGAGAAACTTCTCTGCAGCCTCTGCTTTTAGTTTGGAGTGGATGCCAAGGGTCCAACCTCAATATGCCTACTATACATTCGGACAGATGAGCTGTGAGGTAAACTACCTTCACTCTCCCTTTTGATAATCTTTGTACAAAAAGAAACACGATGCCAGACAAAGTTGTCAGGCAGGAGGGATTTGGAGAATTAACATATCTGCACACTTTCAGAGCTCCTTAACCAGACCTGCAAAAGCTGGTAAACCATTTTAACTGAACCAATTAAACTGATTCCATCAGAAAATGGGTCATTTCCATCCTCCTCATCCTGTCTCTGAATTTACCAATTGCTTCTCTGATTTTGCCAAATCACTAAGATATTTTGCAACTTCAGGATATAATGTAAGTTATCTAGTTATTAAAATTTCCTCTCCCCAAACTCTGTCTGAAGAGGGTACCTAAATATCTAGTGCTCTCATAGCACTCACTGCCTTTTGCAAAGTTAAAAAAAAAGAAAGCAAAGTCAAAATGAGAAGAAAACCTTGAAAGAGTTCTGCATAAAGATATATAACTACAAGGATGCTCATCCCAGCAATATTTATAATAATAAAACTTAGAGATACTAAATGACAAAAGAAGATTGCTCAAATTAAATGAGATATAAACAAAAGTCTCCTGGGCGGGTCACCCTAGAAAAAGTTTTGTTGTTCTAATTTAATGGGACAGATTCAAATAACAAATTTGCCCCCATTTGATTAGATTTTTTACTTTGCCCT
Organism: Dasypus novemcinctus; assembly: GCF_030445035.2. Lineage (NCBI taxonomy): Eukaryota > Metazoa > Chordata > Mammalia > Cingulata > Dasypodidae > Dasypus > Dasypus novemcinctus. The sequence continues at coordinate 22,022,379 of NC_080698.1, forward strand.
GATCTTCCCATTGCAAACATAATGGCTGGAGTATTAGCAGCCTTATTGTGAACATGTAGACGAAATCCACAAAAGAACAGTAGAAGAGAGAGACACCAGCCCCAGAGGGTCATCTAAAGAATTGAAAAAAGTCACCATTAGTCAGGTTTTCTCTAATTTGTGACTGAATGCATTCCTGATACATGGAAGTTTTAATTTTCTTCTTTTTGCTTATCTGTAGCTTTCATATTTGCTGCCATAAACATGTATTGTGGAGTATTTAGAAACCTCAGGAATCTGTGAGTAGCAGATTCAACTCATCCAAGGAACAAGAGCACAGGCAAAGAAAGCATACAATAATAAATTTCTTAAAAGTGTTTAATGCTGTTAATATTTTCATTCACTTCAACATACACTGATTATTGTTATTAATATCATGTTCCTTGTCAAAGAACATTTATTAAGATCTACTATGGTGTTGTGGAATTTAAGAGAAGTTCAATTATTTGAGAATAGAGAGGCCAGGACTCAGGAATGATTTTGAGAAGGAAAAATGGTTTATTGACGGCCGGCCGGACTCGGGAGCTTTCTGTTTGAATCCCGAGCCCGGAACAAGATTTTCAAATGTCTTTTATACAGAGAGGAAAGGCCAAATCGTCCCTTTGTTTCAGTTCTCAATAGGCTTCAATTAGCATATATCTCTTCCACATCTTAGGTAAGCTTTTAGCAAGGACTCCAGACATTTTAGATAAGCCTTGGTTTTTGCATTTCCCCTAAATACTTAAAGTTTATAGCCCTTGCTTTGTTAAACATTTCCTGGGACTGGAGCCTGCTGGTCCCTAAGAGCAGGACTGCAGCCTCTTACCGTTTCACACCCACAAGTCAAACAACTTCGTTATCTCTGAAGAGACAAAGAGCCTTCCACCCATAGCCCACATCAATGGTACCAGGCACTGCATAGGACACCAAGGATCAAGGATTCAAAGATAAACATAATTCATGACCAAAAGGAACTTTAAAAATTAAAGGGACAAACCCCAGAGAAGTAAAGCATCATGCCTAGTATCACCCAGCAGGTCACTGATGAAGTATGGGCCAGAATGCAGGCCTCTTAATTCCTAATGACCTTCAATACTCTTTCATAACTCAAGCATTACTATCTGACTAGAAGATGTAAGAAAAACTGTGGTGAGAGTATATAAATAGGATGGATTGGATGGGGCCAAAAAAATGGGAGACAGAAAGTACTCGTTCTTTTTTAACAAGTATTTACACCTGTAACAGGTCTGTTCCCCTAAATAAATGAAATGGTCTCTTCGAAAGGAACAGAGAAGATTCCAATTTTAACTATCTTTTCCACATGGAAACACCTGATCGATCTATGGTCACAAACTGTAAATTCAGCCAGCCATGAAAGTGGGGGAAAGAAAATAAAAGTAAAATCAGCTCTTGGCTACTGCAAGGAATAATTGCAAATTGACCTATTTATTCATCTTTAAACCATTAGTTTTGATGTCACTGTAGACACATTTTAAGAACAGTTTCTAGAAAGTCATGGAGTTTCATTGAAATGGAGGTAAGGTTTTAGGCAGTATACACAATAACAAGTCCCATTCCAGAGTAAGACAGTCATACTGAAAGCTAAAAGTTCACTGTGACTATACCATGAGACTAAGAACAAATGTGGGTATGTATCCCAGCCACGGCTCAAATGAATAAGTAAAGGACAATAAAATATAAACAAGTGCCAGGTATCAATACTGCCTGGATTTACACATATCTATTGTTAGAGCAACTATCATTTTATACTGTGGTAATTTGTTTGCATAACTGTCTTCCTGCTATACAGGAAGCACCCTAAAGGCAAGGGATGGTTCCTTTCATCTTGGCTGAGAATGCTTGTGGTTTGTTCCTTTTAAGAACTCAGAACCAAAACGCCTATAAAACATGACAATAAAAGAAATCCTTCTTCAATCCAAGATATTCTACTTAAAAAAAAAGCCAACACTTTTTTTTTAACATTTCCAAAGTATCTCAAAGGGAGCGGGAAACAACACATTAAATTCTGTGAAGTAACATTTACCTCCTCAAGCCCTGATTAATCAGAAATGACTAGACTTGGTACCTCCTTTTATCACTTGGTCTATAAGCTAAATTCAGCTTATGTGTGCCAATTGGAAAATACCATCATCTCTTCCCATCTCATGGAACATCCCATCCCACCATTACCTTCGGGGTCTGGCAGTCTGGTATGCCCACTCTCCTGTTAGACCAAAGAAGAAATTATAAACCAGACTCATAGGGCCCAAGAAGCCTCATTCCAGAAGGGAATGGTGAACTTAGAAGAGAATAGAAGGATGCCAGAATCATTGTATTGATTCCTCTCAGTAATTTCATGGGAAGATATTCACTGTAGTTATACAGAGGGTAACTGGCTCAGTTCTTTCTCTTTTGTCTTATTTAAAAAAAAAAAACAAGAAGGATAAGGAACTGGAAATTGGTGCAAAGTGGTCAGTCAAAGATTTTCTCTAGGACAGGGGTTCTTAACTTTTTTTTGTTCCATGGACCCCTTTGCCAGTCAGGTGAAAACCACGGGCTCCTTCTCAGAATGTAGTAGCAGATAGTTTTATGACACTCAATATTGGAGGTCAGAGAAAATAAAGATAATATGTTGATTTTTTTTTCAATTCAAGCTCACGGATACCCTGAAATCTTTCCCCTGATTAAGAACCCCTGCTCTAGGATAAGAAGCCTTCTCACTGCATCCTAATGAAGTAAATCTGCTCCTGCATAAAGTCTAGTACATTTATTTATTGAGCCTTACCACTGCCATCCTGGTAACCCAGAAAAGAAGCCAATCTATAATTACTCAAGCTACATTTCACAATAGACTTCAAAGGACACATGATGTCATTTGCTAAAATGACTCAATCCAGATGGAAAGCATTCTGACCTATACATAATTGATTGACCTTTGATTTGCTTTCTCCGGTTATTTATATACTATCATATGCATGAATGTATATCAGTGGTATTTACACTTGGCAGCTACTTTTAAGAATACATTATTCAATTGGAATTTGAATCATTTTACAACCATTTCCTGACCAAACATTCATAAATGCAGAACAAGAAAAGATGTTATCTTAAAAATAACATTTAATAGTCTCAGGAAAGTCTAAAGAGGACTTCTTGTGCCATTATTTTAAAAAGTACAGTGGACAAGATCTATAAAAGGTGAGTTAACAACTCTGAAAATGAAGATACGAGAGGTGATTTTATCTGTCGTACCTTCTGATGCTCAATAATGATAGTGAAATCTGCTTTAACAAAGAAATGGAATGTTTTGGATATTGTGAGAAAGACTCCTGCAGTCAAGGTAATTAGAGATCATAATAAATTACCAAAGAAAAGAGTACACCTTTGTGATACTTTAGACTTTTTAAATTTAACTATGCATTTGGTTGCCCAAAAGGGGTTAGCTACAAATTAGATATAGCCAGATAATCAAGATGGTTTCAAGATTAACATGGAAGAAGAGACAAATGGAGACACTAGATAAAGGAAGGCAAATATGTAGCAAGTGTGTCACCCCTCCCCCAGGTACATGTTAATAATTGATCACTGAATTATTCACCACAGAGACCTGACATGGACACAAATCAGTACTCAAATAGTACTCTATGGAAATACTACCTACTGGATAGATTTGGAACATTAAATGAAATATGTTTCTCATTGCTGGGTTAAATAATAACACGATTCATTTCAGATTCCAATACATACTACTATTCAAAAACAGATGCTGAACTTCTAGGGAAGATGATAGGGTAGGGAAAGGCAGAAATAAGACTTACTGTTATTGTAGTTTTTATCTTCTATTAATGAAAGAACTTGTAATATTGATAAAGATAGTGGTTGCCAAGAGTTCAGAAGAGAGGGGGAAGGATGAATAGGTGAAACAGGGAAATTTTTAGACAGTGAAAGTGCTCTCCACATTACTGCAATGACAGATACCTGACATTATACATTTGTCAAAGCCCATAAAACTGTACAGCACAAACTGTAAACAATAATGTAAACTATAGACCTTGGTTAGTAGCAATGCTTCAGTATTGGTTCATCAGTTATTAATAAAAGTACCAAATGAATGTAAGATAATAGGGTAAATTATGTGTGTGTGTGGGTGTTTTATGTGGGAATTCCATATACTTTTGGTGTAATTTTTCAGTAAATCTAAAACTTCTCTAAAAATAAAGCTTATTATAACTAAAGAAAACAAAAGGAATTGGCTGAACACTGACTATGTTCTGGATATTTTGCTGATTATAGAAGCTGAGGACCTGAGGAATATAAGATATGGTCTTTATCTTGTCAACACTTAAAATCATTGGTGAGCTTTACAAAACACAATGTATGACTAGAGAGGGGGCTTGCAAGATTTCAGTTCTAATACACAGTGTTAATAAACCTGAGCTTCATGAAGCTACTGAGGAAAGAAGAGAGGGTGTTTGGGGGAAAAAAACAATAGAATACAATTTTTTAACTAAAAAAGTACTCTAGGGGATGAAAAGAAAGAACAGAGAAATAACTAAAGGATATCAGGAAAACAGGGAATGACTAAATGAGAGTCTAAAAAAGAGATAGAAATTTTTAAAAGGAACCAAAAAGAACTGCTGGAGAAGAAGACCACAAAACTGAAATGAAAAATTTCCCAGGAAGGTTTCAAGAGCATAATGGAACTGGCCAAAGAAAGAGTCAGTGAACTTGAAGGCAAGACACTTCAAATGAGGCAGGCTGAGGAGCTGAAATATATATATCTATATCAAAAAGAGCCAAAGACACCTATGGAACACCATCAAGTACACAAATATATGCATTAAGGGAGTCCCAGAAGGAGAAGAAAGGCAGGAAAGAGCAGAAGGAATAGTCAAAGAACTAATGACAGAGAACTTCTGAAACTTAGTAAAAGGAGAGAATATGAACATCCAAGAAAATCAGAGAACACCAAACAGTATAAACATGAAGAAAAATACACCCTAACATATACTGATCATAGGATCAAATGCAAAGGACAAGGAAAGAGTTCTGAAAGCTTCAAGAGAAATGCAACATTTTACATACAAGAGAGTACCAAAAGGATTCAATGTTGATTTCTCAACAAAAACCATGGAGGGAAGAAGGCAGTGGGTTAAAATACTTAAAGGACTGAAGAAAAATAACTGCCAGCTAAGCATTTTATATCTGGTGAGACTCTTCAAAAATGAGGGAGAGATTAAGACATTTGCAGGGGAGGGCGGGGCAAGATGATGGCTGAGTGAGCGCATCTGGGATTCTCTCCTGCAAAGAAGCAGCTGGGCAGCGTTGGAGGTTCTTCGGGACCAGGCTGTTTCAGGATTTTTGCAGGGCAGGTGTCTGGACATCGATTTGGTGGGAAGGTAACAGAGAAAATTCGTGTATAAGATAAAATTGAGGCTCGATTACACGGAGGTGGGGGCTGCGCGCTGGATACTCCGTCCTGGAGTGGGCGGAGCCGCGGCACCGGCCCTTCGGTGGCGATTTCTGGAGACTCTGCGGTACTGGGGAATTCATAAGCCCTGAGCGGCCTATTGGGGGGCTAACAGGACAGGAGGCCTTCGCAGACTGATTTGGGGAGACAAAGGGGAGTTTTATTGCGAAGCGGGGAATTTTTGATTGCGGACACAAATAATAGCGCTTCCGCCTAGAGCCCCGCCCCCCCCCAAGGCTGGCTGCCCATCTGCAGCGGCCTTAAATTGCTAGCAATAAAGAGACATCACCTGGAGGCAGTTTCAGGGACTGGCAGGGTGGGAGATGTCTGAAAGCCGATTAGGGGAATATTTTGTGAAGCATGGAAATTTCGGTTTTGGACTCTGTTATTGGCGTTTCCGGCTGGAGCCCCACCACCGGGCCTGGCTACTGATCTGCGTCATTAAATTGGCTGCAGTGTAGAGGCGCCCCCAGGTGGCCGTTAGGGGGCTTACAGGATGGGAGGTGTCCTGAAGTCGAATTGATGATACATCCACAAAATAGACCCAAGTGAGTGACTGAATTGCGGGGTTCAGACACATAGGATAGAGTTTGAGGATGTGACCTCTCCCATAGGGCTGGGACCCAGCTGCAGGGATCCCTGAAGGCTGTGTTGCACTGCGGTTCTCCCAGGCTCCCTGTTAACCAGATTTGAGGTTGCCAGGTATGAGTCCCCTAAACGCTGGTGGCCCACACCCCAGAGACACACCTCTTGAGTCTTCAATATCTCAGACTTTCCATCCCTGAATCCATCATGCCCTGAGGTCCATATGAGGTCCTTGAATATCCTAGCCCTCAACGTTTGCGTTTTTCCTTTTTTGTTTTGTTTTGTTTTTATTTTTATTTTATTTTATTTTTTTAATGTCCTGATTGCTAACATTGCATTATCTCCTAGTCTTTTCTCCCAGCGTATCCCGCAAAGTCTTTTTTTTTTTCAGTTATTTAGGGTTTTTTGTTGTTGTTGTTGCTGTTGTGGTTGTTCTATATCTTTTTTTTCTATTCCCTACTTGTTCCCCTCCCTTTACCCAACACCTTTTTCTTTCTTCCTTTCTTCTCTTTTTTTTCTCTCTCTCTTGTCCCTCATTTTCTTCTTATTTTATTTTATCTTAATTATACAATACGTGCTGCAGGGAACACCTCACATTTGCTGGGTTTCCTCATCCTCTGCTGCCTCATTTCTGTGTGAATTGATTTTGGCTCCCTACACTATCCCCTTTCCCCTACATCTTGATACCCCCCATCATCTACTGTCTCTCCTATATTCCACCTCCCTTTCTTTGATCCCCAAAGTGTCTAACTCTTAATTTCTAATACCTTTGTTTTGTTTTCTGTCTTTTATCCACTCTTGAAACTATTGACTTTCTTTTCTCTTTCCCTCTCTCACAAAAACACTAGCTTTTTAATTCATATCATATTCCTCCCATATTCAGTCAACTACCTCATTATAGGTACTCTACCTACTGCTATAACTCTACACAATTTACATGAACCTAATATCCATCCTCCCAGATCTCATATTGTTGCTCTGTTAACATTTATCACCAATACTACTTTACACTTTTTCCTTGCTTATACAATTGCCTTTCCCTGGCCCAAATACTTTCCTTTAAAGTGAACTCAACCAGCAATAAGAAATTAGAATAAGAATAACAGAGTGACAAAAAGAAGATATAACACTTATGCAAAAACAACAGCTAATTAATCCCCAAGATTAGACAAAGAAGCTAAGGAACTGATTAAACCCGTCAAGATAAAATGATGACCAGACAGCAACAAAAATCTACAAACCAAACCAGTAATCAGGAAAACATGGCTGAATCCAATGAACAAACTAAAAAACAGGAAGGGGAGCAGAACTTCGCACAAATAATTAAAGATCTGAGAACATTTATCACCAACAAATTTAATGAAGTAAAGGAAGAGGTTAACAACATGAAGACAACACTTGGAGGGGAAATTGCAGACATACGCAAAAAGATAACAGATATGATGGGAATGAACACCACAGTTCAAGAAATCAAAAATACACTTGCAGCAAATATCAGCAGACTAGAAGAGGCAGAGCAGAGAATTAGTGATGTGGAAGACAGTACATCAGAAATCAAACAGATAGTAGAATTGATCGATAAAAAGATAGAAAAAATCCAGCTAGGACTTAGGGACCTGAATGACAATGCAAAACGCTCAAACATACATATTATAGGCATCCCAGAAGGAGAAGAGAATGGAAAGGGGTCAGAAGGAGTGTTGCAGGAAATAATGGCTGAAAACTTCCCAAATCTACTGAAAGAGACAGATGTACATATCCAAGAAGCCCAGCGCACCCCAATCGTCATAAACCCCAACAGGCACACCCCAAGACATATACTTGTCAAATTATCCAACGCTCAAGACAAAGAGAAAATTCTAAAAGCAGCAAGAGAAAAGAAAAACATCACATACAAGGGAAGCTCCATAAGATTAAGTGCTGATTTCTCATCTGAAACCATGGAGGCAAGAAGGGAGTGGTATGATATAGTCAAGTTACTAAAGGAAAAAAATTTCCAACCAAGAATACTCTATCCAGCTAAACTAGCATTCAAAAATGATGAAGAGTTCAAAATATTCACAGATAAACAGAAACTGAAAGAGTATGCCAACAAGAAACCTCACCTTCAAGAAATTCTAAAGGGAGTTCTGCAGGAAGAAAGGAAAAACAGGACAGGCAGAGTTGGAGGAGAGTGTAAGAGCAACAAAAAAGACAAAAAGAGAAGGGGAAAAAAAAAACAAAATATGACAAACACAAGTCCAATCAAAATATAGCTAACATAAATAATTCCTTGAAAGTAATAACACTGAATGTCAACGGATTAAACTCACCTATCAAAAGACTCAGACTGGGACATTGGATAAGGAAATATGACCCATCTATATGCTGTCTACAAGAGACACATCTTAGACCCAGAGACTCATGGAAGCTGAAAGTGAATGGTTGGAAAACAATCATACAAGCAAACAATAACCAAAAAAAGGCAGGAGTAGCTATATTAATATCAGACAAAATAGACGTTAAATGTGAAACAATTGTGAGAGACAAAGAAGGATACTACATATTAGTGAAAGGGACAATCTGTAAAGATTGAACAATCATAAATATTTATGCTCCTAACAAGGGCACCTCTAAATACATGAGGCAAATGCTTGAAAAACTAAGTGAAAGAATAGATGCATCTACAATTATAGTGGGGGATTTTAATACACCACTATCAACTCTGGACAGAACATCTCAAAAGAGAATCACTAAAGAAACAAAATATTTGAACAGTATATTAGAGGAGCTGGATCTAATAGACATATACAGATCATTACACCCAAACGCAGCAAGATATACATTATTCCCAAGTGCACATGGATCATTCTCCAAGATAGACCATATGCTAGGCCACAAAGAAAGGCTTAATGAATTCAGAAAGATCGAAATTATACAAAATAATATCTCTGACCACAGTAGAGTAAAGCTGGAAATCTGCAAGGGCCAGAGGCCCTGATTTCACACCATGATTTGGAAATTAAACAGCACACTCTTAGAAAAACAGTGGGTCAAAGAGGAAATCTCAAAAGAAATCAATGACTACCTTGAAACAAATGATAATGATAACACAACATACCAAAATTTATGGGATGCAGCAAAAGCAGTACTGAGAGGGAAATTGATAGCCATAAATTCATATATCAAAAAAGAAGAAAGAGCAAAAATTGAAGAACTAACTGCACATTTGGAGGAATTAGGAAAAAAACAACAAAGTAATCCAACAGGAAGAAGAAGGAAGGAAATAACAAAGATAAGAGCAGAACTAAATGAAATAGAAAATAAGAAAGCACTTGAAAAGATAAACAAGACCAAGAGCTGGTTTTTTGAGAAGATCAATAAAATTGACAAACCTTTAGCAAGACTAACAAAGAAAAAAAGAGAGAAGATGCAAATACACAAAATAAGAAATGAGAAAGGAGATATCACCACTGACCACACAGAAATAAAGACTATCATAAGAAGATATTTTGAAAAACTATATTCCAACAGAAATGACAATTCAGAGGAAATGGACAAATTCCTAGAAACACATAAGCAGCCTATATTGACGAAAGAAGAAATTGATGATCTCAACAAACCAATCACAAGTAAAGAGATAGAATCAGTCATTAAAAACCTCCCAACTAAGAAGAGCCCTGAGCCAGATGGCTTCACAGGTGAATTCTACAAAACATTCTGGAAAGAACTAACACCAATCCTGCTGAAACTATTCCAAAAAATCAAAACAGAAGGAACATTGCCTAACTCCTTCTATGATGCCAACATTACTCTAGTACCAAAGCCAAACAAAGACACCACAAGAAAGGAAAATTACAGACCAATTTCTTTAATGAATCTAGACGCAAAAATACTTAACAAAATACTTGCTAATCGTATTCAACAACACATTAAACGAATTATACACCACGACCAAGTGGGATTCATTCCAGGTATGCAAGGATGGTTCAACATAAGAAAATCAATCAATGTAATACACCATATAAACAGATTGAAGGATTATATCTATAGATGCAGAACAAGCATTTGACAAAATACAGCACCCTTTCTTGATAAAAACACTCCAAAAGATCAGAATACAAGGAAATTTTTTGAACATAATAAAGAGTATATATGAAAAACCAACAACCAACATTTTTTACAATGGAGAAATCCTAAAATCCTTCCCTCTAAAGTCAGGAACAAGACAAGGATGCCCACTATCTCCCCTTCTATTTAACATTGTCTTAGAAGTACTTGCTCGAGCACTGAGGCAAGAACCAGATAGAAAAGGCATTCAAATTGGAAAGGAAGAAGTCAAAATTTCATTATTTGCAGATGACATGATCCTATACATAGAAAACCCTGAGAGGTCTACAACAAAGCTTCTAGAACTCATAAATGAGTTTAGTAAAGTCACAGGTTATAAGATCAATGCGCAAAAATCAGTAGCATTTCTGTACACCAATAATGAGCAAGATCAGGAGGAAATCAAGAAACAAATACCATTCACAATAGTAAATAAAAAAATCAAGTATTTAGGAATAAATTTAACTAAAGATGTAAAAAATGTATACACTTAAGAACTATACAAGACTGTTCAAGGAAATCAAAGAAGACCTAAATAAATGGAAGAATATTCCCTGTTCATGGATAGGAAGACTAAATATTATTAAGATGTCTATCCTACCAAAACTGATCTACACATTCAATGCAATCCCAATAAAAATCAACACAGCCTTCTTTAAGGAACTAGGAAAACTAACTATGAAATTTATTTGGAAAGGAAAGAGGCCCTGAATAGCCAAAGACATATTGAAAAAGAAAAATGAAATTGGAAGAATCACACTACCTGACTTCAAAACATACTACAAAGCTACAGTAGTGAAAAGAGCATGGTCTTGGCATAAGGAGAGACACACAGACCAAAGGAATCGAATTGAAAATTCTGATATAAAACCTCATATATATAGCCATATAATATTTGATAAAGCCACCAAACCCTCTCAACTGGGAGAGAATGGCCTATTCAACAAATGGTGCCTGGAGAACTGGATATCCATATGTAGAAGAATGAAAGAGGATTACCATCTCACACCTTATACAAAGATCAACTCAAGAAGGATCAAAGACCTAAATATAAGAGCCAAGACCATAAAAACCTTGGAAAGCAGTGTAGGGAAACATCTACAAGACCTTGTAATAGGAAATGGCATCATGAATATCACACCAAAAGCACAAGCAGCAAAAGAACAAATAGATAAATGGGACTTCCTCAAAATTAAAGCCTTCTGCACCTCAAAGGAGTCTGTCAAGAAAGTAAAAAGGGAACCCACACAATGGGAGAAAATTTTGGCAACCATATATCTGATAAGAGCCTTATAACTTGCATATATAAAGAACTCATATGGGAAACGGACTTGGCCCAGTGGTTAGGGCGTCCGTCTACCACATGGGAGGTCCGCGGTTCAAACCCCGGGCCTCCTTGACCCATGTGGAGCTGGCCATGCACAGTGCTGATGTGCACAAGGAGGGCCATGCCACGCAGGGTGTCCCCCGCGTAGGGGAGCCCCACGCACAAGGAGTGCGCCCGTAAGGAGAGCCGCCCAGCGCGAAAGAAAGTGCAGCCTGCCCAGGAATGGCGCCGCCCACACTTACCGTGCTGCTGACAACAACAGAAGCGGACAAAGAAACAAGACGCAGCAAACAGACACAGAGAACAGACAACCGGGGGGGGGGGGGAATTAAATAAATAAATAAATCTTTGGAAAAAAAAAAGAAACTCATATATCTTGAAAATAAAAAGATAAACCCATTTTAAAAATGGGAAAAAGATTTAAACAGACACTTCTCCAAAGAAGAAATACAAATGGCTAAAAAGCACATGAAAAAATGCTCCAAATCTGTAGCTATCAGGGAAATGCAAATCAATACTACAATGAGATACCATCTTACTCCCATAAGATTGGCATCTATGAAAAAAACAGAAGAATACAAATGCTGGAGAGGATGTGAAGAAATGGGAACACTCATCCACTGCTGGTGGGACTGCAGAAGGATCCAACCATTCTGGAGGACAGTTTGGCGGTTTCTCAAAAAAATAACCATAGATTTGCCATATGACCCAGCAATACCACTGCTGCGTATATACAAAGCAGAACTGAAAACAAGGACACAAACCGATATATGCACACCGATGTTCATAGCAGCATTGTTCACTATTGCCAAAAGTTGGAATCAACCCAAATGCCCATCAACAGATGAGTGGATCAATAAAATGTGGTATATACATACAATGGAATACTACTCGGCTTTAAGAACAAATACACTACAAACACATGTGACAAACATGGATGAATCTTGAGAACCTTATGTTGAGTGAAGCAACCCAGGCATAGAAGGACAAATACTACATGACCTCAATGATATGAAATAAGCAAGCTGCCTCAGAGAGCTAGAGACTGGAAGATAGGCTTACAGGAAATCGGGGGGTGGAGGAAGGATGTGAGCTGACGTCTGCAGGGGTGGAATCTATGATGAGCTGGCGGTAAGTATGAGCACAAAGAAGAGATAAAATGGGGGCAAGGGGTTGCCTTTGGGTGGGGCTTTGTGGGTTTGAGGGGGGCTGGGGCTGGGCGGATGGGTAATATTGCCCAAAAAATTGAGGGGAGGGAGGGGCAACATACGAACATAGGAGATTGTCAGGTGTTGGTTGAGAGTAAAATGCTGAGAAAACAGTATCAAAATATAATTAGGAGGGTTACCTGTTTAGGATGCTCGGAGGGGATGGTCTGATGCGGGACGGACTCCTGGGGAATGTCTGAATGCTCATTTTCCCAGGGTGGGTTGTACCATTGGGTAGAGACCCAAGTAGTGAGAGTGGGGTGGACCCACATCCTGGGGAGGACTAATGCCATCAAATAGAGGGAACTGTATCTCTCGAGAGAAAGGGTGGCTCCCAGGGCATTAGGGCAGTTGAGCAAGTCAGGCCCTGAACACTGTTGCAAGTATCTCTGGACGTGGCTCCTCGGGAAATGGAGATTGGCTGTTGCTGTGGGACCCAAGGGGAGGGGAAAATGGATGTTGAATGGATGGAACCAAGGTAAATGTGGGGGCAAGTGAGGAGTTTCACGAGAGTACACAAGGATGGATATAAAACATGTAATATTACACCAAAAATATATAGGGGACGACAGACTAATAATGTAAACCATAATGTAAAACATAGGACAACTAAAAAATTTAGAAAACTATATAGCCTAAAGTATGGACCACAATGTAAGCACAGATGTCACCTTGTTTGAAAGCTATTGTCTCGGAGTCTGTACATCAGTTTTAGTAAATATGATATGAATAAGTTAAAAGATTATCACTGTGGAAGGGAAAAGGTTTTATGGTGGATGTGTGGGAGTACTGTATATTGTATATATGAATTACTGTGATCTAAGGCTCTTGTGAAGAGAAGCTCAATAATTAGGAAAAAAGAAAAGAAAAAAATAGGATGTAGAATTTTTCCAAATCAATATGTATTCTATATCTAACCTTTAAACTCATCGCTATATTCTATTTTACTAGTAAGGGAACCTGACATATTGGGCTTCACTTTTCAGGAAGTTTTGGATCACAGAGTGGTTCAACAATGGCAGTGGAGGAATACTGGTATGGGATGTTATTGACAGGCGATATATGGTTGACAGGGAGTTATACAGGGCATGTGTCCAGGGTGCATGGAAATGTTTGGATATACTCATAGTGGAAAAAATTAAAAACAACAGCTGGGGGGTACTGGGTTCCTGGCTGGGTGGGGGCTCTGTAGTGGTCCCTAGGGGAGCAGCGGCAGTCCCCCAGGTGCAACGGCAAGGACTAGGAAGGAATAAGGGTCCAACAGTGAGCTCCTGATACTAATGACTATGCTTGTGAGCCTATACACCTGAAATAAGAACAAGGCCTAGAGCAGCACTGTGCCTAAGAGTTCCCTCCTGACAGCCTCCGTGTTACTCAAATGTGGCCAGTCTCAAAGCCAAACTCAGCATGTAAATGCAATGCCTTCCCCCCAGCATGGGACATGACACCCGGGGATGAGCCTCCCTGGCACCGAGAGATCACTACGAATTACCAGCTGATGACGTAACTAGAAAATGACCTTAAATTAAAGGTTCAACGTGGACCAGCAGAATATCCCTGTCTACATATAATAACAGGAGTTAAAAATGCTGTTTGACCTAAAGTAAGAGGGAAATGGAAAAGACAAATGAGTTCATATGGCTATGAGTTTCTAAAAAAGAGTCTGGAGGTTGTCAGAAGGATTGCCCTTATGCACACCTGAGCAGAGTCTCAGAGACAGATAAAGTAGATACAACCCCAGATATTGATCCTTTTGAGGGCTAAAGAGACCCACAGGTTCTATGGTCATGGCAGATGGGGTTCACTGCCATGCCAGTTGGCCCTTCTTTGGAGCTGGTGTTTCTGTGTGATGGAGCTGGACTCAGATGGGATTTCTTTTCACAAGACTTTCATACTACTTTACTGGAATTGTAGTTGGTGCTGGGGCTTAAGATATATCTAGGGGATTTGAATCTCTGGACTGACAATATGATAGCCAGGCCCTGAGTCTCAACAGACTTCAGCTCCTACACTCTGATTTATTGGACTTGCTCCACTCAGCTAACATGGAGTTGAAGAATGTCAACCACCACACCATGGAGCCTAGAGTGCCTACAACTGAAAGCAGGAGGATTGCATCCAATATCCATGCGGAATCTAAACCCCCTCTTGACATAGATGTGGAATGGACACAACCAAGCCAAGGTCCACAGGAAGGAGGAATACAGTAAGGATCAGAGTGGACTTAATGATATTCTATTCATGAACTATTGTGGTTAATAATCAAGAAAATGTGGCATTGATGTGGAAAAAGTGGCCATGGTGGCTGCTGGGTGCGGGGAATGGGAGGAAGAGAAGAGATGTGGAGGCATTCTCGGGACTTGGAGTTGTCCTGGGTGGTGCCCCAGGGACAATTGCCAGATGTTGTATGTCCTCCCATGGCCCACTGGATGTAACATGGGAAAGTGTGGGCTATGGTGTGGAACACGGGACATGAGGTGCAGTGATGCCCGGAGATGTACTCACCAGATGCAATGGATGTGACTTGATGATGGGGAGAGTGTTATTGTGGGGGGAGTGGTGGCGAATGGGGACCTCATATTTTTTAATGTAATATCTTTTTAAAAAATGAATAAATTGAGTAGAATTTGAAAAAAAAAAAAAGACATTTGCAGATAACCCAAAGCTGAGGAAGTTCATCACCACTAGACCTGCCCTACAAACAATGCTAAAAGGAGTTCTTCAGAATGAAAGGAAAGGATACTAGACAGTGGTTCAAAGCAGCTTAAATAAAATAAAATAAAATAAAATACCTGTGATAAAGGTAACCATTTGAGTAATTATAAATGCCAGTATTATCATATTGTATTCTTTGGTATATAACCTCACTTTTTACTTTCTACAGGTGTTAAAATGCAAATGCAAAAAAAGTAATGATAAATCTAGGTTTTTGAACATATAATGCACAAAGATGTAAGTGGTAACAAGTACAAAAAAATGGTGAGAAACAGAGGAGTATAGGAAGAGTATATATGCATGCTATTGAAGTTAAGTTGGTATCAAACCAAATATGATTGTTTTATTTTTAGGATGATAAATTTTAACCCCATTATAATCACAAGGAAAATATATGAAAAATATATCCAGATATGACAGCAGAAATCTGTGATGAAAATGACAGCCACTGAGCATACACTTTGAATGGATAATACAAAGTATGGGGCTGTATAACACAGAGAATCCAGGGGTGGATGATGGACTGTGGTTAACAGGACAAATATGAGAACGTTTTCTCATGAACAATAACAAATATATAATATTAATACAGGGTGGGTTGGGAGAAAAATACAGCTATAGTTAGTAGTAAATATTTTGAAAATGTTCTTTCATAGTTTATAATAAATGTGTTACAATAATACAATGTGTTGGTGGTAGGGAGATGTAAGGAACCTTGTATGATAATATGCATGTTTGTTTTATAAATTCACAAATTTTAATATACACTTATAATTTGTGGTCATGTATGAAAGATATTCTTCAATAAAATTTTATTTAAAAATATATATCAAGATAGGAATGAGAAGGCACTAAATATGAAACAACAAAGAAAAGCAAACAAATATAAATTGTGCCTTTGTTTACTGATATGTGGGTGAGGGGATGGAGGAAAGAGAGTTTTCTGAGGACTGTGAGGACATGGCTGCCCTTGAGAAGGATTATGAGGAGGTTGGTGTGGATTCTGTTGAAGGAGAGGGTGAGGAAAAGGAGAGGAATATTAGTACCCATTTCTCTCAGCCCTACAGCATGTCACACTCCCAGTACTTCAGCTTCTATTATTAGCTGACAAGACAGTTAAACTCTCTGGTTAGATTATCTTCAATTGGTTGTGATGATATCTTAATTTCCATGTGTACCTGTAATTTCCTTAATTTCCATGTGTTCCATCATGTCTCAAAGTAAAGGCTTTAGCTAAAGTTGTTTGTGTGTGTGTGTGTGTGTGTCTGACTCTAACAGAAGTGAGGGACAAAAAAAGGATAAGACTTACAAAGGCTAAATAGCGAACTGGCAGAAGAAAGTCCTGTATTATCACTGGTGACTTTAAATGTAAATAGATTAACTCTCCAGCCAAAAGGCAGAGCTTGGCAGAATGGATGAAAAAGCATGGCCCAACTATATGCTGTCTGTAGAAGACTCACCTTAAAGTCAAAGATAACTAGTGTGAGGGTGAAAGGAAAGAAAAATATATATACCATGCAAGAAGTAACAAAAGAGAGCTGGATTATCCATACTAATTTTGGATAAAATAGATTTTAAGTCAAAAAGTTGCAAGGGACAAATATGATCATTATATACTGATAAAGGGGGACAATTCAACAGGAAGATGTCAAATTATAAATATATATATACCTAACAGCACACCAAATTATATGAAGCAAATACTGGCAGATTTGAAGGAAGAAAAGGGCAATTCTACATGAATAGTCATAGACTTAACACACCACTTTCAATAATGGATAAAACATACTGTCAGAAGATCAATAAGGCAGTACAGGAATAGAATGATACACTAAACCAACTGGACTAAAGACATATTTAGAACACTGCACCCAACAAATACAGAATACACATTCTTCTCAAGTGCATATGAGTCATTTTCCAGGAGAGACCATATGTTGGGTCACAAAACAAGTTGCAGTAAATTTAAAAAATATTGAAATTATATAATGTATATTCTCTGACTACAATGAAATGAAGCTAGAAACCAATAAGGGAGAAATGGAAACTTCACAAATATGTGGAAATTAAACAAAATACTCTTAAAGAACCGATGGGCTAAGGAAGAAATCAGAAGCAAAATTAGGCCTATCTTGAGGCAAATGAAAATGAAAATATAACATATCAAAACTTATGAGATGCAATGAAGGCAGTGATGAGAAAGAAATTTATAGCTCTAAATGCTACATTAAAAAAGAAGAAAAACATAAAATCAGAGATCTAAACTAAAAACTGAAAGAACAAAAAAAAAAAAAAAGAAGAAGAGTAAACTAAACCCAAAGCAAGCAGAAGGAAGGAAATAATAAAAATTAGAAAGGAGATAAATGAAATGGGAAAAAGTAAAGAGAATCAAGAAAACCAAAAGTCAATTCTTTGGAAAGATCAGTAAAAGCAACAAACCTTTAGATTGATTGAAAGAAAAAAGAGAGGATACAAATAATGAAAATCACAAATGAAAAGCGAACATTACTACTGATCTCGCTGAAATAAAAAGGACAATAAAAGAATAATATGGAAAACTGTACACCAATAAATTAGAGAACCTAGATGAAATGGACAAATTCTTAGAAACACACAAATTACCTACATTGACTCAAGAAGAAAGAAAATATCTTAGCAAACCAATCACTGATAAAGAGATTGTATCATAAACCTTAGAACAAAGAAAATTCCAGGACCAGATGGCTTCACAGGGGAATTTACCAACTATTCCAAGAAGATTTAACTCGAATTCTGCTTAAACTCTTCCAAAAAAATTGAAGAGGAGGAAGTCCTCCTTAATTCATTTATAAGGCAATATTACCCTCCAACCAAAGCCAGATAATGATACCACAAGGAAAGAAAACTACAGATTAATATCTCTTATAAACAGAGATGCAAAAATCCTCAACAAAATACTAGCAAATAGAATCCAACAACATAAAAAAGAATTCTACACCATGACCCATTGGGATTTACCCCCAATACACAAGGTTGATTCAACATAAGAAAATATATTAATCTAACTTACACATTAACAGAATGAAGGAGGGAAAAACACATGATCATCTCAATTGATGAAGAAAAGGCATCTGATTTTAAAAAAAAACAACAAACAGTACCCCATCTTGATTAAAAAAAAAAAAACACTTAGAACAGTAGGAATAGAAGGAAACTCCCTCATTATGATAAAGGGCATATATGAAAACTTCACAGCTAACATCCAACTTAAATGGTAAATGTCTAAAAGCTTTCCCTCTGAGATCAGAAACAAGAGAAGGATGTCGCTATCACCACTGTTATTCAACATTGCACTGAAAGTTCTTGCCAGAGCCATTAGGCAAGAAAATAAATAAAAGGCATCCAAATTAGAAAATAAGAAGTAAAACTTTCACTATTTGCAAATGGCATGATCGTATACACAGAAAATCCTGAAAAATCCATAACAAAGTTCCCAGAGCTAATAAATTAATTCAGTAGTAGTGGGGTAAAAGATGAATGTCCCAAAACCAGAGGTGCTTTTATTCACAAACAATGAACAATCAGAAGAAATCAATAAAAAATTCTATTCACAATAACAACTAAAAGAATCAAGTATCTAGGAATAAATCTAGCCAAGGATGTAAAGGACTTATATGCAGAAAACTACAAAACATTGCAAAAAGAAATCACAGATGACCTAAATAAGTGGGAGGACATTCCATGTCCATGAATTGGATATGAAATAATGTTAATATATCAATATATCCCAAAGCAATTTATAGATTCAATGGAATTCCAATCAAAATTCCAACAACCTTATTTGCAGAATGAAAGAGTCAGTTATCAAATTTAGATGGAAGGGTAAAAGTCCCAAGTGGCAAAATCCATCTTTAAAAAGGAGAATGAAGTTGAAGAACTTATACTTACCAATCTTAAAATTTATAACAAATCCAAAGTAATCCAAACAACATGATACTGGCACAAGGACAGATGTATAGAAAAATGGAATTGAATTGAGGACTCAGAAATTAACCCTCATGTTTATGACCAGCTAATTTTTGACAAGGGGGCAAAGAACACTCAATTGGGAAAGAATGTTCTCTTCAACAAATGGAACTGAGAAAACTGGGTCTCCATTTGCAAATAAAAATAGAAGGACCCCTATGTCATACCATATACAAAAACCAACTCAAAATGGAACAAAGGGCTTAATACAAGAGCTAGAACTAATAAACTCCTAGAAGAAATCATAGGGAAGTACCTTCAGGACTTTATGCAATGGTTTCTTCGACTTTACACCCAAAGCACAAGCAACAAAAGAAAATAAATAAATGGGACCTCATTAAAATGAAAAACTTTTTTTCCTAAAAGGACTTT
Source organism: Dasypus novemcinctus (assembly GCF_030445035.2). Classification (NCBI taxonomy): domain Eukaryota; kingdom Metazoa; phylum Chordata; class Mammalia; order Cingulata; family Dasypodidae; genus Dasypus; species Dasypus novemcinctus. The sequence continues at coordinate 22,042,168 of NC_080698.1, forward strand.
ATCTGAAAGTAAAAGATAACCTACACAACATGAGAAAACGTTTGGATACCATCTATCTGATAAAGGTTTAATTTCCAGAATATATAAAGAAATCCTTCAACTTAACAACAAAAAAACAAACAACCCAACTAAAAGTTGTCGAAAGACTTGAACAGACATCTCTCCTAATAAAATATACACATGGCCAGAAAGCACATGAAAAGATGCTCAACATCATTAGCCATTAGGGAAAAGCAAATCAATACCAAAATGAGATACCATTTCATGCTCATTAGAATGGCTGCTATTAGAAAAAGAGAAAATAAGTGTTAGAGAGGATATGGAGGAATAGGAAAGCTCATTAATTGCTAGTGGGAATGCAAAATATTGAAGCCTCTGTGGAATACAGTTTGGCAGTTACTCAGAAAGCTAAGTACAGAATTAACATATGGGATGGCAATCCCACTGCTAGGTTTATAAGCAAAATAACTGAAAGCAGGGACTCAAACAGATATTTGCACATTGATGCTCAAAGAAGCATTATTCACAATTCCCGAAATATGGAAGCAACCCAGGTGTCCACCAACTGATGAATGGATAAACAAAATGTGGTACATACATAAAAAGGAATATTACTCAGCCCTAAAAAGGAATGAAGTTGTGATACATGCAAGAACATGGATGAACCCTGAAGACATCTTGTTTTGTGAAATAAGCCAGAAGGGCAAATATCATATGATCTCACTGTTTTTAAACAATTAGAATAAGCAAACTCATAGTCAAAAACTAGAATATAGGTTACTAGGGGGATAGGGTGGGGATAAGGAATGAGAAGTTAAGGCTTAAAGTGGACAGGGTGCCTATTTGTTATGATAGAAATGTTTTGCTAATGGATGGTGGTGATCATAGCACAACATTGTGAATGCAATTAACAGCACTGAAATATATATCTGAAAATGATTAAAAAGGAAAATGTTGATTGTATATACAGTAACAGAATAAAAATGTAAAAGAAAATCCATGGAACTACACTACAGTAACAGTATAATAATAAAAATGTGCTATCATCAATTGTAGCAAATATTCCATACTAATGCAAGGGGTTGGTGGTGTGGTGGTATTTGGGAATCCTGTATTTTATGCATGATGGTTTTGTAAACCCACAAATTTAAATATTGATGTCATTATGAAATATTCATAATTCAATAATTCAATAAGGTTAGTCTGCATAATTTCCAATTACCTGAAGGTAGGTTCACTAGCACATATTGCTATCTTATTCTAATAATGTAATTTAATAGAGAAGGTTGTATCTCATTTACTGACAAAATTAATTCTTACTCTTGTTGTCTTATATACTCCAAGACTAAATCTAAAACTAAAGTGTTTTAAAACCAAAATTTTAAATCACCATTTTGAATCCTAGGAAAATGTCAAATCAAATTTTGCACTTTTTAATAAGTCATAGTAGGCTGATTTTTAACTTGCATGCCTCCAAGTGATGTGATCCTTAGTACAAACAAAAAAGCAAAGAGAAGAACTAAAAAGGATAAGATGAAGATGCTTATATGTTCATAGAGTAGAATATTATGCAGCAGTGAAAAGGAATGAACTACAGCTACATGTGTATTTTACATCTTAAAAACAAAAGCGAAGTAGAAGCAGCATGTGCAGAAGACTACATTTAGGAGTGTTTTCCAAATAATGAGTCTCAGTGAATGGGTTATAGAGGTTCTGAAACTCTGATCCCCTTAATCCTGGGGGTGAATGGCTACTGGAGTAGCCAGGCATAAGCATTAAGCACAGGGTACTGTATAATATTTTCAAGTGCAATATGTGCCATCCTGTGAAGGAGGGTAGGAAATGCTGCTACACCTTATGAAGCCATTTTAATAATGCTCAAAATCAAGTCAAAGTAAATATCTTTTTCTTAAGAGAAATACACATATGTGATATAATTATTTTAATATGAGAAAAAATCAAAGGAAGAATGAATGGAAAATTTATCTTGAAAATTCATATGAAACATTATTGAGGTTACCTCTTAGGGAAAGGCAGGAGATAAAATAGAGGAGAACATGGTAACAATATTCTAGTTAAGTTAGTGGCAATTTAGTTTATTATGCTACACAATACATTGTTTTATAAACACAACATATTATAAAGTATACTCATATTAAAAACACCAAGGTCAAGATGGCAGTCAACTTTCTAACTTATTCTGAGTCAGTTCTTCACAGTAGCACCATAATATATCAACTCAAAGAGAGATACAACTACTTAGGGAAGGCTTGACCTAGATGTTTCTAGGGATCAACTAGAAAACCCTACTCAATGATGACAATATTTTGTTCTACTAATTCAACAAGAGTATCATGAAAATATTGGAAATAAAAGTTCCATTTCCCTAGTTCAAACAAAATATCACAAAAGTCACATGCAAATCTCTTAATTGGAATTCATTTAGTTACAAGAAACAAAAACCCACTTGAGGAGCTCAAGCAAAAGTATTCTAGATGAGAAATTAGAGGTATCCTGTAGCATCTAGGATGGCATATACAGCCAGACCTCACCAGAAACTAGAGCTGGGGTGTGAGAAGCCATTCGCATCCAAGGTCAAGGAACTCCACCCCGCCCCCCTTGTGTCCCTATTTCTTTCTGGAACATTATCCTAAAGCCTCTTCCTATAGACGTGTTTTCTCTGCTTTGGTATTGACATGACCAACATTTACACTTCTTTGCAGCTTAAGTGGAGAGGAACTAGTGTCCTCAAACCCACTTCAAAATCCCCAAAGAAAAAATCTGATTAACTAAAATAAGGTCAAGATCGGTTCACACCAGGTCAGGAATTATCAATTCAAACACCTACAGGGGACAGGCAGGTAATTAAAGACATGAAGCTAACCAAGTACAAAACAAGAAGGAGTGGGAATAACCCACTGAATGGACTGGGAGAGAGTGTAAACTACAACATAAACTATAATCCTTGCTGTGTAGCAATGCTCCAAAACGTACTCATCAAATGCAGTGAATGTACCACACTAATGAAAGAAGTTGTCGATGTGGGAGGAATGGGGGGTGTGGGGAATGGGGTATATGGCAAACTCATATTTTTTAATGTAACATTTTGTATGATTTATGTATCTTTTTAACAAAAGATTTAAAAAATTAATGAGATGTGTTCTAGCCTATGTCCACATCTGAAGGGGAAAAAAAAGGAGTTGGAAGAAAAAGATGACAGAGTTCATGCTACTTTTCAACTTTAGCCATTTAAGACTAGAAATCAAGATCTTTCACTGAAATTTCCTGCTTTTTAAAATACCTCTGCAGATCAAATTGTGTCCAGGGTCTCTGCTGTCAGTGTCCTAGGAAGAGTGGCTTGTTGACATTCCAGATTCAGAGGGTCACAATGGGCAAATGAGGCTGTAGGCCAGCTCTCTGTTTGGAAGGACAGTCCTCAAAGAAGAGGTTACAGATTGGAAAGTCCCCAGGAAGACCTGGAGTACACACTAATTTTACATATACCACCACAGACGTAAAACACTTCAGCAAAACTTCTAAAAATATCTTGTTCAAGATCAGACATTAAGCAGTACAGAGATCATTCTCACATGGTTCTGAATAGATTCATAGGAAAAGACGGTAAAGAACAAGGAATACACTCAAAGTAAACTAGAGCCAGGGAAAGCCAGCACTATTTTCTTAGTTTATTCTATCCATAGCCAAAACAAAAAACAAAAAACAAACACAAAAAAACAAACAAAAAAATACTAATCAATACAAACAACTCCAGGTCATTTTTCATTTACTAAGGGTGACACAGACCATCCTGAATGGTCTAGCAACACAATCTTTAGGCCGTATAGGAACTGTTAGACATAGAATTCTCAGCTAAATGTCACTTCCTCTAACCCCAACCTGTTCTTGGTGTTCCCTCAGGTGCTCCCATAGTACCCTGACCCCCCCGCCTTTCTAAGGCACCATAGAGTATGAGCAAGGCTACCTCTTTGTCTCTGCCATGTAGGTAAGCTCCTTGAAAGCAAAGATATGGGTCAGTCTTCCCTTGTGCCCTTATGCCTACTTGTTGAATAATAAATGTACTCAGATACACTGATGAAATTATGGCTATTTTTGATCATTTAATGCAGGAAAATGTTATTTAGACTAGATTTCTTCTTAATTCTCTTATATGAACCTCCAAGTTTTCAATTAAAACACTTTAAACTTTCTACCCAATAAAAACTACAAATACCATGGCCGAATTATAACAAACTACAATAAAGCAGGACTTTATCTGAATACATCATAGTACTCAGGCTAAAAAGCCTTAAAGGCACCTTCTGTCAACATGTAGCTATGTGCAGAATTTCCCAAAATATCTATATTGATGTAGATATAAAAATACCTAGTACAGAAGAACAGGGCATTTGTAAAATTCTCTACCTACAGACATAAAATCCATATATTTAAAGTTATGAATAGTTGGGGAAATATAGTATATGCATGTCCTACAAGACTTATGTTTCATTCTAAAGAAATGAAGCCTGGCAACTTACCCTAGTACCAAGAACTGTTTCATAGGAATTAATTTTTGAAATGAAATAATGTAAAAATGAAATATGCAGTATTTTTTGTAGTTAAGTCTTGTTCTTCAATAATTATTAAAGGTGATACTGGAATGTTTTATCATTGGTAACTGGACTGAGTTTAACCAAATGTCTCCCTTTCTTATGAAAAACAGTTGCATATTTCCAATTTAAACTGCTATTCCTAGTCTGGTGGCCCTTTATCATGTGCAATTTGGTAGCCTAAATAATATGGGAGGAATAGAGCATAATTCCAAATCAATAAGGATATCTGAGGCAGAAAGAAGGTTAACTAAGGCTCATGTCTCTAGGCACTTGACCCTAAGTTATGACAAATTAATTTTAAAAGACTTAAGGTTTTATCTTGAACAAGGTGGTCTTGTCTTCTCATTATAACTATTATAGATGGAAGTATCTGGCAAATGTTCTCTTTGGAAAATGCTAACTTGACAAGGGAATTACAATCAGTGCCATAAGGATAAATAAAGCAAACTGAAGGACAAATAGTTGACTAAAGAAATGTACAGCAGCATTTGTCAAGGTGAATTCTATTAATGGGTACTATAAAGTCAAAGGGCTAGTGGGTTACACAAAGTTAAACAAGTTTCTTCACCCCAACAGTTCACAGTCTCTAGCATTCATAATGGTTCCTAGGAATTTTCAGGAGAGGAATTAGGTAAGCAACATTTGCCACGCTCATATGGCCGTGGAACTTTTTACATGTAACTGCTCTTGAGAAAAGTAATACTAATTAGACAAATCTAGGTTCAAATTCTAGCTCTGTCACTGAGTGGCTGTGTTCCCACGTGAAAGTTTTTTAAACCCTTTGAACCTCAGTTGTCTCATCTGAAAAATCAATCCTTTGTGCTATATTTCATGAGAATTTATGCCGTTCGCTTTCCTTTGAAGTTATCTCCTGTAATTAGTTACAGATAATAATATCTTCAACTTCAATATTCTTATCTCTAATTTATAATTTTACACAGACTGATGCATTCAACAAACAATTATTATTTGTTTTGCATATGTCAAACTGAGCTGGTACCTGGGCAAAGACTTACATGGTTCCTTAATTCACAGAGCTGACAGTCTGGCTGGGGAAACAGATAATCATCAAATAGGAACACAGATCACTTGCAGGTGCCAGGACAAGGGGCCTGACCTAATCTGAGAAGGTGAAAATATTTGAGATAAAATCTAATGAGAGGAAATTAAGTCAGTGGAGATGAAGGAAACAAAGTTCCAATGGGTGGAAGGGACTAAAATGTACAAAGGCCCTATGCTAAGAGGGAGGAGGGTGAGATCTAGGAGCATATAGTACCATGTAATTGGGGTTCATCAAGGTGGGGGACATGACATGATTCAGATATTGAGTGATTGGAATTGAATGATTTTCAGCAGGAGAGGGGCATGATCAAAACAGCATTGTGAAAGTCTCAATCTACAGTGTGGAACATGGAGAGAGGGAGACAAAAATGGATGCAAAGTAATCAGTCTATAGTAAACAGACTATTTCAGTTAGGATGATAATGTCAAGAGTAGAAGGGAAACGGACTTTGGCCCAGTGTTTAGGGCGTCCGTCTACCACATGGGAGGTCCGCGGTTCAAGCCCCGGGCCTCCTTGACCCGTGTGGAGCTGGCCCGTGCGCAGTGCTGATGCGCGCAAGGAGTGCAGTGCTACACAGGGGTGTCCCCCGCGTAGGGGAGCCCCACACGCAAGGAGTGCACCCATAAGGAGAGCCGCCCAGCACGAAGGAGGGAGCAGCCTGCCGAGGAATGGCGCCGCCCACACTTCCCGTGCCGCTGACGACAACAGAAGCGGACAGAGAAACAAAACGCAGCAAAAAGACACAGAAAACAGACAACTGGGGGAGGGGAGGGGAATTAAATAAAATAAAAATAAATCTTTAAAAAAAAAAAAAGAGTAGATATGATAGAATATGTCAAGACTAATATTTAGGAATTGATAATGAACTGGGAAAGGGGGTTGTGGCACATTTTACACATAAAGTCCCATAAGCTGCAGATCTGATCCAGTCTATAAATCAAACTCCCCAATCAGCTAATGCTTTTTCTTTACTATACTCCAGGAGATTTACCTCAGTTAACATAATTCTTCTCTTCTTTCAAAAACTGTCATGAATCTTAATCATATACCACTATGGTCAGTATCAGGCTTTTTATACCTTATAGAATAGAGGAACTAAAACTTCAAAATGTGCTTTAAGTTAAATATACAGATAAATATACATATAATGTCTTTTTATAAAATTAATTTACTATGACTCTTAGCTTAATACTTTTTAAATTGCCTTGACCACTTCCTTACCCATTTCCCATCAGCACTATATGTAGATTTCTTTTCCTGCCAGTGACTCACTCAAGATTAGAACATGAATTTGTGGGAATATATGTAAACGTTGATCTGGGAACAAAAAGAAGAGTGCTGTTAACACCATATTGGTGGTTATCATTCCATCCCTCAAGTACTTCTAAATATCTTAAACAAAGAACAGAACATGATAAAATAATAAGTACTACAAATAGCTGAGTTTGTTGTATTGAGTGTCCACTTGTCAAATTTGACAGAAAGGATAAACCTAGGATAAACCTATGTGTAACCTAGATACACTTGAATTTTGAAAAACTAAATAGCATGTTGATGGGTCCTTTAAAACAATATAGAAAAGTATATATAAAGACATAAATGAAAAGAATAGGACAAAAATATTCACAATGGTTACATTTAGGAAATGAGTTTCAGGTGCCAGTGAAGAGGACTTTTATCTACTACTTTGTATGCTTATGGATTGTTTGAATGTTTATGACTAGGTGTTATTATGTAACAAAAACAGAAGAAAAAGGAGCAGATAGGAAAATCAAAATTTATAAAACAACATCATCATTTTGTAATGCCTTTTGGTAATGCCAAAATCCTGAAAATATTCTATTTTCTTACCTTATTGCACTGACTAGGGTCTCCAATATAATGATATAAAAGCAGTAATAACATATTTATCTTATTTATGATCTCAACAAGAATGTTTTAAATTATTTCAAAATTAGGTAAAAAGTTTGCTATAGGTTTTTTTGTAGATACTCTTTATCTGATTAAGAAAGTCCTCTCACTAAGAGTTTTTATCATGAATTAGTGACAAATGTTATTAATGTTTTCCCTTCATCTATTGAGATGATGATATAGTTCTTAACTTTTATTCTATTAATGTGGAAAATTACATTGATTGATTTTCAAATAACCAACTTATATTCCTGGAATAAATCCAACTTAGTAGTGATATATTGTCCTTTTTATATATCACTGAATTCAATTTAACTAATGTTTTGGCTAGGATTTTTACATCTATGTTCATGAGAATCATTGGCATATGAATTTCCTATCTTTAAATAAATCTGTTGACTTTGGGGTCAAGGTTAAACTGGCCTCATATTGTACATTTATATAAGATTGGTATTTTCATAGGATAATTCCCCTTTCCATTTTAATTGTATTTTTCAAGGAAGTTATACATTTAATTTTTCTAATTTATTGGTATAAAATCTTTGCATATCCTGTTATTATCTTTTTAATATATATAGTGTAGTGATATCCTGTTTTCATTTATGATATTGGTCATTTGTGTCTTGTTTTTTTTCTTAATTATTCTTACCAGGGGTTTATCAATTTCACTGGCCTTTTCAAAGAATCAGCTTTTGGCTTGATTGATTGATTGTCTGTTTTCCAATTCAATGCTTTCTACTCTTTATTTTCTTCTACCTTCTTTGAGCTTATGTTGCTGTCCTTTACCTAGATTCCTGAAGCTGATATTTAGATGACTGATTTTTAGTTTTTATCTTTCCTAATAAAATAAGTTCAGGCTATAAATTTCCTTACAAGAACAGCTTTAGATGCAACCCACAATGTTTTATATGTTGTATTTCCATTATCATTTAATTAAAAGCATATTTTTTATTTTAGTTGTGATTATTTTCTTTGACACATGGATGAAAAAGAATTGCCTAATTTGCATATATTGGAATTTTCACATTATCATTCATTACCTATTTCCACTTTAATTCTACTGTGGTCAGGAAATAGACTTTATGGTTTAAATCCTTTAAAATCTGTTGAGAAATTTCAGCTCTTGGCTAAGAGTACTATTTTCAAAATGCTCCTTATACACATAAAACATGTATTGTTCAGTTGTTAGGTATACTTCCATATATTATAATTAGCTCAAGTTCATTCAATGTGTTGTTTGAATGTTCTTTGTGCTTACTGAATTCTTTTCCTACATATGCTATTAACTATTGAAAGAGATACGGTGAAATCCCAACTAAGATGGAAGATTTGTATATCTCTCTTTTTAATACTGTTAATTGTTTACCTTTTAATATTTTGAGGCCATGTTACTTGTATGCATACTTATAGCTATACCTCCTTCTTTTGGTTAGTATTTATATGGTATTTCTTTTTGATATACTTTTACTTTTAATCTTTATATATGGTCTTATATTAAGGGTGTATCTCATGCAGTCAACATATAGTCATCTTGTTTTTATAATTCAGTCTCATATTCTTTGTTTTTAAATTGACGTATTTAGTCCTTCACATTAACATAATTACTGGGAAGTAGATGTGGCTCAAGTGATTGAGATCCTGCCTATCAAATGGGAGGTCCAAGTTTCGATCCCTGGTGCATCATAGAGAAGATAAGAAAGATAGCAAGTTGGATTGACAGCCAGGTACAGTGAGCTGATGCAACAAGATGACACAAGAAAGAGACACAAAGATGAAGGACAATGAGAGACACAACAAAGCAGGGAGCTGAGGTGGCTCAAGTGATTGAGCACCTCTCTCCATGTAGGAGGTCCCAGGTTCGTTTCCAGTGCCTCTTAAAGAGAAGATGAGCACATAGCAAATGGACACAGAGAGCAGACAAACAAGCGCAAACAATGAGGGGGGATGGGAATAAATAAATAAAATAAATCTTTAAGAAAATTAAACATAATTACTATTATATTTGTGCTTAAATCACTGCCAAAACAGATGTCCCATCTGTTCTTTGTTCCTTGATTTTCCTTTGTCTTCAATTAATCAAATATATATTTTTATTTTTCCATTTCTCCCCTCTATCAGCTTGTTAGTTATACATTCTTTAAGTGCCTACACCAGAAACTAAAATGCATGCCCTTGACTTATAAGAAACTATTACATATGACCCATTCCCCACACCCCCTGCTTTACCCACATCAACAACTTCTTCCATTAGTGTGGTACATTCATTGCAATTGATGAATATATTTTGGAGCACTGCTACACAGCACGGGTTACAGTTTACATTGTAGTTTACATTCTCTCCCAGTCCATTCACTGGGTTATGGAAGGATATATAATGTCCTGTATCTGTCCCTGCAATATCATTCAGGACAACTCCAAGTCCTGAAAATGCCCTCATAATACACCTCTTTTTCCCTCTTCCTGCCTTCAGCAACTCCAGTGGCCAGTGTCTCCACATCAAAGATGTAATTTCTTCCATTGCTAGGATCACAATAATTCTATAGTAGAATACCATTAAGTCCACTCTAGGCCATATTTTATTCCCCAATCCTAAGGACTCTGAGATGGTGATGCCCATACCACCTTTTAATTGAGAGGCGGCTTTGATCCCACATGGCTGATGAATGTGACTCTCCTTGCAGTTGTAGCTCTCTCAGTTCTGTGTGATCTATGCATCTTTTAAAAGTAAATAAAAAATATATATTTTTTAAAAAAGGATACTAGATAGTGGATCAAAGCAGCCTAAAAAAATAAAGATATCTGGTAAAGGTAACCATATGGATAATTATAAATGCCAGTAGTATTATGCTGTATTTTTTGTATGCAACCCAATTATTTATTACATGTTCCAAAACGCAAATTCATAAAAAATAATGGTAAGTCTATGGTTTAGGACATACAATGTATAAAGATATAATTTGTAACAAGTACAAAGAAATGATGAGGGGACAGAGGGCTATAGGAATAGTGTATTTGTATGCTAATAAAGATAAGTTGGTATTAAAAAATAAAAAGAATCTACTACATTGGTATTTTTTTCACTCCCTGGACAATGGAAAGACTACATCATTTTAACTTCATTTAACCCACTCTCATGTTATACGTTATTGTTGCCTTTTAGTAATTGTATATATTTTTTATTTTTTTAACATTTTTATTATGGGGAATTTCTGCCATATACAAAAGACTCAATAATATAATGAAGCCCCAGCATCCATCACCTTGCTTTAATAACTATTAGTTCATGACCTTTCATGTCCCATCTCTATCCCCATCCACTTTTCCCTCAATCATATAATTTTAAAGTAAGTGCCAAAAAGCATACCATAGCTCTGTAAAGTTCATTGTGTATATCTAAAGGATAAGGATACTTTTTTAAAAAACAAAATCATAATATCATTACCAAACATATAAAAATATTAACAATTCCTGAATATCTGCAAATATTCTGTAAGTTTTCAAATTTCCAAATGTCTCAAATGTCACATTGATTTTTACATGTTTTTTTTCTTTTTGAATCCAGATTCAAATAAGTTCTGCACATTGTAATTAGTTAATGATTTTTAAGTTTCATATAACCTAGAGAACTTCCCTTCAGTCTCTCCCCACCCCACCCCCCATTTCTATTTATTCAATGGAGAAACTGACCTCTTTGAACTCAAGTTTTGCACAATCTGATTTTTTCCATAGTATTATATTAAATAACATGCTTCCTATTTGTAATTTTCTGTTTGTTGATAGTCTAGAGGCTTGATCAGATTCGGGTGTGTTTTGTTTTGTTGCTTTGTTTTGTTTTTGGTGAGACTAATGTCATGGCTGGTTGTGTATGCTCCTCCTTAAGATGGCATATCACATCAGATTGTATTTTTGAAATGTTAGCAGGCATTAATAGTCAATGCCTGTTGATTAATATTCTATATTCAATTAATGATCACATAATTAAGCAATAAATATATGATGTTCAATTAATTCATTATGATTAAAAAATAAGGATATTCTATTTCTGTTATTTTTTCACTAATTAGCTGGAATACAATTATCAAGAGAAAATTCCCTCCATCTATATTATGAAACACAGTAGTATGGAAAAAGCAGCATAAATGCTTGATTCTTTATGTTTATAGGCTATTTTTCAAAATCATAAATTGGTTCACTAACATTCTCTCATAGTAACCATTAGTTTTTATTATTATTAATAATACTATGAGCTCATAGATTTAAGCATATTTGATATTTTCATCATACTGTTATTACTATCTTGATGGATTCTTAAATTGTCCATTTTTGGCTTCAGAGTGACTTCAAGTTAGCTTTAAGTCCCTTTGACACAACTCTAGTAGTGTTTGATAGATTTGTTGTCATCTATTACATATATATAGTTTTAAGCAGTCTTTATTTAACTAGATTTACTCGTATATTTATCCTTTCTCATACTCTTCATGCCATCCTGCATTTTCATGATTTCTCTTGGGACCATTTTCCCTCTGCCTGAAGGGCTAATGGTTTTAATATAGATATGCTGATAATTATTTCTCTAGGTTTAAAATAGTTTTTAAACTTATTTTCACTCAGTAGAGCAGTGTAGATTGGCAGTTGTTTTCTTTTGGCACTTTTAAAGATGCCATCCTATTGTTTTCTAGCTTCCACTGTTTCTGTTTAAAAATTAACTGTAAGTCTAATTGGTGTTCCTTTGAAACTGTCATTTTTTCCTTTGGATGCTTTTAAGATACTTGATTTGCGTTTCATAAGTTTTACTATAATATGATTATGTATAGTTTAGTTTGTTCATACTTTTACTACAATATGATTATGTGTGGTTTTGTTTGTTCATACAGCTTCTTGAATACACGGGTTGATATCTTTCATCAATTTTGGAAAGTTCTTGGCCAGCATCTTTTCAAATAGTTTCTACTTTTTTTTAAAGATTTATTTATTTTATTTCTCTCCCCTCCCCCCCACCCCAGTTGTCTGTTCTCTGTGTCTATCTGCTGTATGTTCTTCTTTGTCCGCTTCTGTTGTTTTCAGCGGCACAGGAATCTGTATTTCCTTTTGTTGCGTCATCTTGTCATGTCAGCTCTCTGTGTGTGCGGCGCCATTCCTGGGCAGGCTGCACTTTCTTTTGCGCCGGGCGGCTCTCCTTAAGGGGTGCACTCCTTGCACATGGGGCTCCCCTACATGGGGTACACCCCAGCGTGGCACAGCACTCCTTGCGTGCATCAGCAGTGCACGTGGGCCAGCTCCACATGGGTCAAGGAGGCCTGGGGTTTGAACCACGTACCTCCCATGTGGTAGACGGATGCCCTAACTACTGGGCCAAGTCTGCTTCCCTCAAATACTGTTTCTACCCTATGTCCTCTCTAATATTCTTCTGGGCCTCCAACTATCAGGCCCAGTCCTTTACATTACCCCATTTGTCTCACAGAATTTTCTTTACTTTTACATCTCTTTTTTCAATCCGTTTAGTCTGGATATTTTCTACTGACCTACCTTCCAGGTCAACAATCCTCTCTTCTAATGAACCTAATCAGGTGTTAAACCTATCTACTAAGTTCTTAATTTGTCACAATGTTTTTAAGTTTGAAGTTGTCCATTTGATTCCTTTTATAGAGTCCAGATCTCTAGTGCCATTCTGTTTTTTATCTCTGTTTTTTAATATATTTATCAGTTATTTGAAAGTCTGTGTCTTTTAACTACAGTATCTAGATCACCTCTGTTTATTACTTTTGCCTATATTTTTGGCTGCTTTTTTTTAAACCATTTATTCCTGTTTCTCGGTGTGCCTACTGATTTTTTAGTGAATGACAGGTACTTTGTCTATGAAAAGCTATAGAACTTTTTAAATGATATCTCCCTCCAAAGTTGATTTAATTTTCTTCTGGAAGGCAAACAGAGTATAGAAAATTCATCTTGATCCAACTGAGACTGGTCTATTTCCTGTTTGCCCTTATCCTAGGATGTACAAGTTCAAGGGTGGGCCTCAATTAAAGGCTTGAATGTTTCCCAAGGTCATTCCTCTTTGGAAGCCTTGAACTCTAATTTTTGTATTCTCAGCTCAATGAGACTGCCAAAACCCCTACTTTGCCTTTTGGTCTCTTATCACCTGTTTCCTACTTTACTGCTTGGTGTTGCTCTCTGAGAATGTTCTATAAAGTACAACCTCATGCAGCATGCTCAACTCACTTCTCTGTGGTTCCTTTCCTCTGGCATCTTGGTTTCTCAAGTCCTGAACTCCATTTTTTTATGAAAAAAATTAAGTTATTTCAATTTTAGAACACAAAATTTTAAGTTATGTTCCTTGCTCATGTGTTCATGCTTTTATTTTTCCTTATTTTTAATATTTTTAAAAGTCACATTCTCATCATTCCAATATGATCACAAAGAAACGCGTAGTAATGGAAAGCAAAGAAGTATTGACCTTCACCAGGCAATCAACTCTTTGGTAATGTCAGGAAATCTGGGGCTTTCTCAATTAGCAATATGGAAGAGAAGAGAAGGGATATGTGTTATTTATCGCAGACAATACTCAGCACACTTTTATTGCTCCTTGGGGAATCCAAAGCTTTTAAAGATGCTATTATTATTTGGAAGCCCTCCAGAGAGCACTAAGTATTAAAAATAGCACCTGTACTCTGCTAAGTCAAATCACCTGTTTATTACCCAGAGTGATGAAAATCATTTAATAAAATATTACAGACACTTGGCCAAAATTATGCAAACAATTCACATGCTCAGAGAAAGGGAAAATCTATGTCTGGCTAAATATATACTTGTTGAGTAGATAAGTTGAGTTGCAAAGCAAAGATAATTTCAAAAATAAAAATTAAAGTCATAAATGTTTTGTAAATAGTTCAAATAAGGCCTCTACAGCAGCCTCTTCCGGTTTAGCTTTCCAAGCATCCACCAGCATGTACATAAAACCTTACCTTTGTATTAGCAGACCATTTTTTCACTTGGTGATCTGTTTCTCCTCTCACTTTGGAATAAAGATAAAGGAATGTGACTCAGGTCTGGCCAGTCACTGTGTTCCATTCCTTTATCTGTATTGGCCATAGTTATTGGTTTAGCAATGTGCATGTGATCCACATTACTCCAATGTGACTTAATACTTGGATTTTATAAAAACCACTGGAAGGAGAAACTCTATTGGGATTGCTAAACTGGTAGAATGTAAACCTGGATATGGTAATCGCCATATAAAGAAGGCCTGACTAAGAGTAAAGGCAAAACTACCTAGAACTTTTCAGTTACAGGTATCAAAAAATGCCCTTTATTGCCAAAGTCAGTTTAATGAAACTGGGTTTTGGGTTCTACAACCAAGATTCCTTACTGATACAGCTACATCAAAAATGTGCATAAGGGAAGCAAATGTGGTTCAAGTGATAAGGTCTCCGCCTACCATACAGGAGAACCCAGGTTCAATCCCTGAATCCCTCAGGTCTCCTAGTAAAAAAGAAGAGAAAGCATGACTGTATGGTGAGACAGTGCCCACATGGGGACCTGAGTCCCCATGCAGTGAGCCAAGTGCCTGTTCAGTGAGCTGAGTGTCCATGTGGGTGTCCACGCAGCAAGCTGAGAGTCCATGTGGTGAGCCAAGTGCCCACATGAGTGCCCACGTGGCAAGCCGAGTGCCCACACAAGTGCCCGCATGGTGATCCAAGTGCTCATGAGTGCACACATGGTGAGCCAGTGCCCACACAGCATGTCAGTGTTTACGTGGCAAGTTGAGTGCCCATTTGGTGAGCTGAGTGCCCACGTGAGTGCCTGCATGGTCAGCCGGTGCCTATGCAGCGAGCTGAGTGCCTGTGCGGCAAGTCAAATGCCCACGTGGTGAGCCAGTGCCCATGCAAGTGAGTCATACAGCAAGAAGATGATGCAACTAAAGAGAGACGAAGGGGAGGGTCTCAGTGAAGCACAGCAGAAACTAGGAACTGAGGTGATGCAATTGACAGGGAACCTCTCTCCACATCAGAGGTCCCCAGAATCAAATCTTGGTGAACCCTAGAAGAGAAAGATGAGAAGGCAAAAAGAGAAATAGATACATAAGATCACACAGCAAATGGACACAGACAACAAAAACAGCAGGGCGGGAGAGGGGGACGTAAAGGGAAAAAAATGTGCATGGCAACCATCAAGTCTATTCATAAGAGTTATTAGCCCTAATTCAAGAAAAAAAAAACTCTAGCTGCTAATTAAAATGATGCAGTAGCATTAGGGATTTTTAAGATTTATGTGGTAAAAATTTATTGCAGTCCATTGATAACGATTTAATGCTCCACCTCCATTTACATGAGACCCAAGACCTTAAAATCAAATAATATAGCTCCATTTTTGAAGTCTCAAGGTTAGATTTTTATTGGCATACTAACCTAATCCTCATAAATGTTTAGTTATTTGGGAAACAGAACAAGTTATAAAAGAGTCTAACAAATGGGGAAAGATTTGATTGAATGTTTTAAACTTTTAAAATTCTGTCTTCAGCTCTGCCTGAATACTATAGTTGTTGATGGCAGTTGTAAGTAGTATTCTTAGGGGGAAAGGAAGGTTGTAAACAAATGAGAATTCACCAGTGGTATGCCCTTCAAATGGACACAGAGTCAACCATGTGCACATACTGGGAACCACACATTTCTACTCCTGGCATTTAATTAGGAGTAAAATAAAATGTGCAAGACCAGAATTTAAAATATTAGTTTAATAACCTTTATGCAACTAATTTCTGAATGATTCTTTTCCTCTCTGGAGAGGCATCTAATGTCAAACAGTGGTATTAAGGTGAGATTAAGTTCATGGCAACTGAAAAGGCATGAGGAAGGCACACGCCAGAATTATTAATTAAAAAAAAGAAAATGAAATACTCCCTTTACTGAAAACATGCTGTGCCAATATATGGTGAACTTTGAAGCATGGTTTTATTTCCCTCAACCATAACTAATCACTATCTCTACATGAAGAGGCTATAGAGAGAAAGATTTCAAAAGAAGTATAGCATTTCAAAATAAATAAGTCAAAGTAAAAATGGCTGACAACATGTTATTACATGTCAAATATTCACGAAAGCAGTGACTTTCTTTTTTGAACATGATCCACAGTTTAAGCAACTATGATAACATTTTAAATACATATACTTAAAACAATACAAATCATCATATAAAATGAACTCTGATATTTTCTATTTTTTCATTCCATTCTATTTCATTTCACTAAAAACAAATGCTGATCATAAACCACTAAATTGATTTCACAACCCATCAATAGTTTAAACCTGATAGAAAGCACAAAATCTGGCATAACTTGAACATATTGTACATCTTATACTAAGAGTATTAGGCATATTCAAATCCTTACCAACACTAATTTCAGATTATAACTTTTCTGAAAGAAAGCAAATCAACTCCATCTATACAGAATTTCTCCAACTATTAATTAAAACCACCAAATATTTTCATAAAATATTTGAAGTGAGCTGTTCCACTCAAAATAATGTCTCCCTGAACATATTTTGAAATACCCCAATCTAAATTCGCCATTTCAAATTCTAACCTAAAGACATGAATCCATTTTTTAAATTAACTCTTTGTCTCTATAAAAATCAGTGAAACATAAAACCATGTAGTGATATTCTAATAACAAAGAGGTTGTCCCTTTATCTGCTGTTTTACCTGTGGTAAGCTACTGTTTGCTTACAGTTTCTGTAAAGAAAATGTTTTCAAATGAACCATAAAGGAGGACAATGATTTGATTAATGAAAAATGTGATTTTAAACAAAATACTCTTTTATTCATAACAGCATGTATAATTACACTTGACTTTCCAGATTTTCTTGAAGCTTGAATCAAATGATGACCCCCTCCCTCTATATTTATTTCCTTTTATCCTGGAGACAGGTGCTGGGAAGGAAAATTTCTTTGTCAGATCCACTATTAAGTAAAAATTCCAGTACTCTGAATGGCTATTTTTTTTCCCTTTTAGAAAAGTGACCTGAATTTCTATTAAAAGGATTTCCTTTGTTAACTCATGCCTAAGAATTTATATGTTGGCATGTTTAAAAGTAAGCTCTCCAGGCTTGTTCACCATCAACATGACAGTATGATGATGGTTATATGGGTTTCCCATTGGTTCCCATGTCACATTTGCTAAATTGCTGTTGAAACCACTGGGTAGACTCAGCTTATACATTTTTTTTTGCCTTCTTTCTGTTTCACAGATCATTCATAATCACACAGAAGGAAAAAAAATGAAAAAGAAAGAAATCATATAAACTCATTCTCAGTGGTGCTGAAAGCAGAAGCAAATGACATAATCCTCAGCGCTGAGGGTAAACCTATGTGGTGAAAACAGCAAACATTACAGTGGGCCTAGCCTGGCATTATGACCAAAACAGGTTATATGAAACTCTAGGGTTTGATCAGTGGTGGTTTTCTCAAATTTGCCCTTAAAGTGTTAAAATTTATCATATCCATTCTCAGCCACCCTCAAGATACCTGGGTGTATAGATGTATGTGAAATAGAAATAAAACCTATAGAGCTGTTTTCTGGAATGAATGAGGAAACAAATGTGCACAGCTTCCAAAATGATGGCAAGTGTTATAATAATTCCAAAAGGGTGGGCTGAAAGATTGGATGCTGGCGTCCTCCATTAAAGGAAACACTGTTAGCCATGCTGCTTGGCAATATTTTGGAAGAAGGCATGATGCTGGCACAGAAAACCTTGTTAGAAATTCCTCTTCCTTAATCTAATTCTCTTTCATTCTCTCATTACCTCATTGCCATTTAGGCAAGTGACAAAGACCGGAAAGAGAAGATGGGATGGTAAAGGAAGAGAAAACAAAACAAAACATTGCCCTGTTGTTTGTCAATTTGCCTTGTCAGTTGTTATCTGGGCAATAATTCAGCCATGTACCTTCCTTTAGCCAGGTTCTTAAGAACCCCATATGCAGAGGTAAGGGGCTTCTTGAACTTTAATGTGCCTGCAATTCATCTGGGGATTAAAATGCCAATTCTGATTTGGCAGGTCTGGGGCGGGGCCTTGCATTCTTCATGTCTTCTTTTAGGGGCATCCGAGCTGGAATACCTATGGGAGGGCCACTGGCACTCTTCCGACCCACGGCAGAGGCTCTCCCAGGCCTTTTCCTTTACAGGGATTTCACTGTTTCTTTTTCCTCTTTAGAGATGCCTGCAACACTGGAACAGGATGGCATTATAGAAAAATCAAGGGCTTGGAGTCAGACAAACTTGGGTTGGTATTCCGACTCTGTAACTGACTTGTAACTTGTATCACCATAGATGAGTTGTTTTTACCCCTCTGAGATTCAGTTTCTCCATCTGGAAACTGGATACCTTCCTAACTCTCAGTGCTGTTGTAAGGAACTAATAGGCATAACCTGATAAGTGCAATACATCTATTGAGTGAATGAATAAATTCTAAGTCACAGGGGGAAGGGTACTACAATGTGTGAATACACCTTAAGCTGTTTTAATATTCTACTTTTGGCTCTTAGATCAACAACTGCAGGTTGCAAAGAGTTCTAAATACATTAAACCAAGCATCTCTCCCCATCTCCAACATTGTTCTGAGTCCAGAAAGCTACTCCCTTATAATACTTTAAGGGAAGGCAAAGTTTTAAAAATATTTCACGCTCTATCTAATGGTAAAAACTTGTTAATTTTCTTTATTTCAATTAATCCAGTTCCTAGACTTGTTCTTCTGGACTTGTTTGGATTCTAGGGCTACCCTTTCGTCTCAAAGTAAACAAGGTAAAGCCACTGGTTCCATCTCTATGTTGTCCAGCTTGTGAATCTAAGTTCTGCCAGGTGAATTTAGAAGTTACCTAAGTTAATCAAGAGAATTAAGAGGAAAAGAACTAATGCAAACCCTTCCAACCCTCTCATTCATCAGACTAAATTGAGCACATAAAGCCAATGTTTTAATGAGAGTTAGGAGGTGGGGCTATTTCATTGAATATAGTAGAAACAACAAAGGAAATTGAGGACAAATGTAAAACAGTGACGTTAGCTGCCTACAACCTGCCTTCTTTGACTACCTCGGGAGAATCTCCAGGATAGGAGGAGCTGGCAGTAGATGGGTGTTATAACTTCCATGGATCATGCTTTGACCCTTCTGGGTCCCTTTCCTGACTCTCACTTAGGTGACACAGAAGGATCTTGGGGAAAGCGGACTTAGCCCAATGGATAGGGTGTCTGCCTACCACATGGGAGGTCCGCAGTTTAAACCCTGGGCCTCCTTGACCCGTGTGGAGCTGGCCCATGTGCAGCGCTGATGCGCACAAGGAGTGCCCTGCCACACAGGGGTGTCCCCCATGTAGGGGAGCCCCATGTGCAAGGAGTGCGCCCCGTAAGGAGAGCTGCCCAGCACGAAAGAAAGGGCAGCCTGCCCAGGAATGGTGCCGCACACATGGAGAGTTGACATAACAAGATGATGCAACAACATATCACATGCCACTGATAAGGATAGAAGCGGTCACAGAAGAACACACAGCAAATGGACACAGAGCGCAGACAACTCGGGGGTGGGGGGGTAAGAGTAAAAAAATTTAAAAATTAAAAAAAAGAAGGATCTTGGGGCATCATCAGAATAGGAAGGACATGCCAACCACAGAATCCCAACTTGTGATAAGAATCGATGATCTTCCAGGGATGCCTGTCCCTCCCAGCACAGCCTCTCATCTGTCCTCTTTCCCCCAAGTCTCTTACAAGAGAAGTGGGGCCTACTTCCCATGAGCTTATTTCCATCTCAGACTGAATAAGAGGAAGAAATTATCAGCTTATCTGTTTTATTAGAATTGTACTACATGATATTGCCATATTTGTAGCTCAAATAGTGGCAATTTAATATGATTCAAACTCATACCCTATTTAAAGAAATGAAGTTTAATTGTTAGAAAAAACTAAACCATTTCTGTGGCTTAGCTATACTGACCAGAACAAAGTTATTTCTAATTCATTTACTCAAATGAATTTACTCTAATTCTTTTACTTTAATCATTTACTCAAAGACTGCATATTTTAAACTAAACATAGTTAGTAACCCTTACCTTTATTTCCTTCTTTTCTAAGGCAAAATAAAATCAGCAACATTGGGAAACTTTTCATCTCAAACAGGAACTATCTCTCCAACAACACACAATTATTATGCATTTACTCTGTGTAAAGCATAAGAAGACTACAAAAATAAATACCACTTCTGTCCCTAAGGTATTAATGATTTAGTTGAAGAAAGAAAAGAGAAAAATGTTAAAAGGTAAAGAATAAAGCAATACTATAAGAAACATCACAAGACAGACTGTGATCATTTGCTAAATGAGTGTAAGAGAAAATAAGCGCAGTGAGTCGAGAGAGCAGGAGTAATCAGCTAGACTTGATTTGAGCCACTTTCAATCTAATTTAGCTCATCAGTTCCCACACCCTCCACCTACTTACTTAGGGATGTTGTCACAGAAAATGAAAATCATCTCTCTTCCTAGTCATAATTCCCAGACAATGGTCCCAGAGATGTATACCCTGGTAGTCTCAGACTCCTCAGCCTCATTTATTGAATCCATCTCAGGAAAGGTAGAAGAATAGGGACATTTTACTTGGACACTTTACTTGCCTCAAGATAAAGACAGATAAAGGTATGTGTCCCAATATAAACTGCAGTCACCTGACAACCTAGCAGTATTTCTGATTCTGTGACCCCCTACTATTTCTAAATGTCAACCCTTCGCAGCAGTTACAATAGTCAAAAGTAGCCATGGCTATATATATGTACATTATAAAAAGTTGCCTCCTTACCTAGGGAGCCACAACCAAAGTCTCTGCAAGTGGCAAACTCTCAAGCCACCCATAGTCCTGGCTTCCTCGGTGCTCCCTGCCCTGAAGCCACATTGGGCCATTGCATGCAAAAATGCAGAGAACAATCTTCATCCTAACACTGTTGCCCTTTATCACCTGATAAAGGTTTGCTCCTACCCCAAAGAATCATCTCTGATTAGGTGCTTTCTCTCTCCCCCTCTCAACCTTCTCCTACATCTAATCCAAGAGAAAGACCTATCAAATTTACCTTCAAAATATCCCTCAAGTCCTCCCCTTTTCTCTCTCTCAGCTGACATCTGTTGATTGAATATTAATTGCTATCATCTCTTACCCAAGCTTGTACCAGGGCCTCCTCAAGTCTTCTACTCTTTTCTTTCCAATCCATTCTGAACACAGCAGCAGAAGGGACTTTCAGAAAACATTAAATGGACCATATCTTCCTGGACTTAAAACCAGCCCTTCAGTGTCTTGCCATTACACTGAGAATAAAACTGAAATTCTTTGCCCTGGCTTCCTAGGGAGGCACCTCTCCATAAGAGGCCATCCAGTGGGGGCTGGTAGGAGAAGCCAGGCTCAAGCTTCGGACAACCTAGGCTGGAATCCTAGGTCCACTGCTCACCATGGATACTGGGCAACTTTGGGCCAGTTACATACCTTCTCTGAGTTTCAGTTTCCTCACTTGCAAAGCAATACATCTTATTGGGCCGTTATAAGAAGTCAAGTGAAACATGTAATGTGTAAAAGCAGATTCAGTTCAAGGTAAACACTTACTAAATCTAATCAGACTGGTCTGCTTTCACTTACTCAAACACATGTTCCCCACCTCAGGGCCTTCCATCAACTGTTTCCCATGTGTGGGATGTTCTCACCCCTCCCTTCCCCCTCTGAGCATGGTCCTCTCCTCTCTTGTAACACCTGCACGAAAGGCCTTTCCTCACTAACATCTCTAAATGTGGATTCACCCCACCCCTCTCCCCCTCACACCCCACTTTCTACTCACATCAAACCACTTTACTTTCTTCATTGTACAATCACCATTTGTAATTATTTCCTTTCTTTGCCTGTTCACTTATTTATTACCTTTTTTTTCCCAACAAGATTTTAATCTTTACAAGAACTTGGACCACATTTATCTTGTTTACCATTGAATCCCCATTCCTGAGAACATCGCCTAGGCTCAGGGCTCCTCCATTAAGTTCTTTTACAATTTAAATGGTTAATAGTGAGCGATTGGATGAATCTTGATAAATCCTCCATCTCACGGTCCATTTGGCTTTTATAACCCTCTCTCTACCTGGAGCTCAAACCACCTCTCTAGGGCTAGGATAGAGAAGAGACACCATAAATGGCCTCTTCATAGCCTGACCCCCTCAGACCCCCTAAAATATATATCAGCTTCTCTTCAAGGCCTTCCCTTCCCCCCCAGGCAGATGCCTAGCAAATCAAACTCTGAATGTTCCTCTTGGCTCAACTCAACTTACCTTCTTACCACCTCTGTGTGTGTGTGTGTGTTACACACGCTTATTTGTATGTTTAGATGTTGGGTTAGCCTGGATTCCACAGAAAGTACAGCCTGAAGCAAAACCATATGGCCTACTAATTTATTAGAGCATGCCACCCCAGGGAATAAGATTGAGAGAAGAAGGAAATGAGGAAGAGAAAAAGGAAAAGCAGAAACAAGGGTATATTTCTGAGCTGGTCATCACTGTTAACAGGCACAACTTACTGCCTGATCTCCCTGGCCCATATTTTAACAGAGGTCATGGGAACTACAGCTTCTTAGGATAGTCAGTCAGGGTAGAGGAGTAGGGAGAAGGAAGTCCAATGTTTTCCACCAATCAATGATTTTTATTTCCAAACTGCAGATGCATGGGAGTTGAGTCAGTCTCATGCATCCCATTGTGGAGGTGAGAGGCTGAAAGGAGGGACTGAGAGCAGTCACTACGGCAGTCTTCTACCATTGGCAGTGGCAATGTCAGCAACAGTAGAACCTGGCTTGGTAAGCAAAGAGCATCACAAGCCAGGCAAACTCATGGATCTAAAGTGGGGCCTAGCCTGAGTCTGATACACATGAAAGTATCCAAAGCCACTGCTATCAAAGCAAATTTAGAGAATTATAGGATATGCAAAAACCTGTATTAATGGTCAGTTCTGTGACTGATGCTTCTAAAATGAATATTGATCAAATATATTCTAATCTAAAATTAGAATCAATTCTAATCCAAATTGGACAATAACGGAAAAGGATAGGGTTGCTACCACATTGCATATGTAAAGACCAGGACTCAACCTAATCATATATGAATCGATCTCACTTGAGAACGTATTTTCCTTTTATCAGCTTTCAATAATGTTTTCGTTCTAGTAATACTATACACCAAAAAACAAATAGACTCAAACATTTGAAACCATAAGTTACTAACAAAATAAAATGAAACTTAACATTTTAGGCACAGAGAAAATTTAGTGTTGGATAATGGTGTATTACACTAACCTTATCAACAATGTTATGTCTAGTAATAATATATAAAAGGAGCAAATGCCCTTGTGCTGAACTGGGAAATGCACATATTCTTGGGATGTAACTGAGATGGTCATGTCAAAACCAGACAAAATAAAGTACAACTCCACTAAAATCTAAAAAAAAAAAGGTGATGACCATCCAAATATGTTGCTCAAGAATGGCATATATGTGATACATAAGCTCCCAGCTCCCCAAGCCTACACTCATACAGATATCTCCAAATTTTAAACAGTACTTTTCCTGGTAGAGTCCAGGTACAGCCTTCCAATCCTTTTCAACACAAAGTTGTAAATAGCCACTAAATTCAGTAAGACGCAATGCATCTCTAGGAGAGAAGTTTACAATAAAAAAAGTTCTTTTATATATATAATTCATTTGATCTCTGCAAATTTGCAAGGTTCAGTAGGAAAATTATAATTAATCACTACTCTATAGATGGGCAACTGAGACTTGGGGAGACTAGAGGCATGGAAGGAGATGACTCAGAGAAGAACGAAGATTTTCTGACTTCTGGCAATGTGTAGAAACCTAACACTCACAAGCCCTTATACATATACTATAACCCAAGTGACTGAGAATCATGTAATTATTTTGTTAATTTAATGAGAAGAGGACAAATAATATTTCTTAACACCTGTTCTCCTCTTAACTTTTACATACTTTAGAAAACAGAAAGAAGACTGACAAAGGACAATCCCAACAGTAATGAAAATAAGAATTTTTAAAAAATGTATACCTGTAATGACAAAGACAAAAACATAATATCAAGCTAATGAATAATCAGTTTCAGAAAGTAGAAAGTGCCAAGGTCACTGGGCAAGAGGAGGTCCTTCCACAGCATCCTCCATCTAAACCAGGCCAATAGCTAGGGAGCTGGGGTCTGTGGCTTCCTTGATACTGTGGGAGAAGAGAATACTATTCAAAGGAGACCCTTGCCAGAAACCAAGCTCTATGTACATTGCGGCACAGTATTTCAAAACATACCCATTCTGCATTTGACACCAGTCCTGCAAAGTTAGCATCTCACAGTGATACTTACCTAATTCATCGGACAAAGTTTATTTCTTATAAAACCATCTGACCTAAGGCAAAATTTTTCATTGTGGAGTCAATCTGCCAATGTTCACTATGTTATTCTTTTTAAGCTCTGGCATTTATTATAGGGAAGATGTGTCGTTATTTCTTCTGACCCTTCATTCTTCTTCCACCCACCAAATATATCCACCCAAATGTTCAGAGCTTTATATATGCCTCTTAATAATCAGCCATACAATACTTGGCAAGTAAAATGCACCACCACATGGCATCAAGAATGTCTGGAACTCTGGCTTGAATTTCATGGATCTTATATTAAAAACCTTATTGAGGGTCTACTGTAATGCAAAGAACTGTACTAAGAACTGGTAAATTCAGAAATGAATAAGATACTTCCCCTGTCCTTTAAAACAGTATATTCCAAACCACAGAACATAATCTATTAGTGGTCCTTGAAATCAATTTAGGGAACTGTGGCCAGTATTTTTTTAAAATCTAGAATAGAATTGAAGAGAAAATATTAGAACATATTTTATCTGGTAAAGGCAAGTATAGTCTCATGAAACTTCATGTGTGTGTGTGTGCTGGATTATGACATAAAAATGTATTTCTGAAAATATGAGAAGGAAATAGCTTAGAAGATAGTCCAGGCTTAACTCAGTCCCTTAGCAGCTATGTGACTCTGGGCAAGTTGTTGGATCTCACAGAGCCTCAGTGTCTTTGTGCAAAAAAAAAAAAAAGGGAGCTAATTGTACCTTTCAGAATTCTTTACTTTTGAATAGACATTTCTGACTTATGAATCTTCCAAATTTCAAGTTTCTCTATTTCTAACCAACTTCTTGAAATTGACTTTGGATATTTCCCATTTTTTCTCACACCAAATTTGTGTACTCACACCCACCCTAAGCTCCGCCTCACAGGCTCCAGTTCTCAGCAACAGATTGGCCACTCCAGCCAAATCTCAGCAGCATCACAGGAGTAGCAGCTGACCTTGACTGCACCACTGATCTGTGCTTGGCAATGTCAAAGTTCTCTACATGTTCTTAGTCATTAGCTCTTGTTACAGGTCTTGTTCATTTTTATATCTCCCATAGTGCTTTCCATATAGCTCACATTCAATAAGTCTACATTATTGTCTGTTTCATTCAGCAGGCCATGAGGTCCTTGAGGACAGGGACTGGACCTTATTAATCATTTAATTGCCAGCATGAAACAGTGTGACTGGTCCCTCACATGGTGTTTTTGGGTCATGTCAGGGAGACCAGACTATATGTGAGTAGTAAGAAAGAGTTTAGCAGAGTTGGGGTGGGGCCTGATATCAAATCGCCTTGAAAAGCAGGCAGAACTAAAACATAATGTAGTAGGTAACTCAGAGCAATTGCAAAGTCCTAAACAAGGCCATAATGCTAGAATCATTGTATAGGGCCATATCAGTAAGTGCACAGCTTAGCTTAGAAGCAATCAGATGAGGACTAAAGGTTTCTCAGGAGTTGTGATTCTTGAAAGTGATGGGGGGACCAAAATCAGGTCCTTCAGGTTCTCTTCCAGCCGCCTGATTTCAGTTTGTTGGGGTATCT
Organism: Dasypus novemcinctus; assembly: GCF_030445035.2. Lineage (NCBI taxonomy): Eukaryota > Metazoa > Chordata > Mammalia > Cingulata > Dasypodidae > Dasypus > Dasypus novemcinctus. The sequence goes on from NC_080698.1 coordinate 22,068,739, forward strand.
GCCCTTTGTTCTTGGTAATTTACTATAAATCACCAAGTCTGCTTGTTAACTCAGACTTCAAACATTAGGATCTGCCCTCTTTTCCAACCAGACTCTAAAATCAATATCTTTACCATGATACTTATTCCCAGGATTAATTTATGAAACTGTGTAATGCACTTTGAAGACTTAAGGCATCTTAGACAGAGGGAATGTCACCTTGTACTATCATAACAAAGTATTAAATGACTTCTTTAAAAATCAAAAGCTTGTTGGTCAAGATACTATTAAATTCTAATCTATAAAAGAAGTACATGAGCATCTCATTGATACCTAATGCAAACTATCCATATAGCAAATGAGAACTTTCATGATAAAAGAGAAGAATGTATTATGATATTCCAGCTGAGATCCTAAGGATGAGTTAGAGCTGACAACAGCACAGTGATCCACACGCAACAAGGGAAAGGGGCAGAAGATGGGTTGGGAATAACCAGATTTGTTCAAGAATGTTCAACCTTGTCAAGGAGGATAAGGAAGAATTGACACATTTGTTTGAGGTTTTTTGCATTTTGCAGTTTTAAGGCTCCTGGTTTCAAGACAACTTCCTAGAAAGGAGGGTACTCTATGAAATTAAGTATACTGGAAAGACCTTCAAAGATCTTAAGTTCAAAGCATTGTTTAGAATAAAATCATAGTTCTAAATGATACATGCTAAAAGATTTTTTTCAAAGGGCATGACTCTCCTAAAGGTATTAGGTAATTTGGTGATTGGATAGAGATACATCATAGGTTTCTCTCCTGACGTCTTTAGAATACAGATCCACCAGTAGTGTTGGAAGGAAATATTTTTGTATCTCAAAGTGTACATAACAGGTTTTGTTTTAGTTTCCTTAGCTACTCAAGCATACCATGCAATGGGTTGGCTTAAACAATGGGAATGTATTGGCTCAAGGTTTTGAGATTAGAAGTCCAAATAAAGGTATTATCAAGGAGATGCTTTCTTCCCAAAGACTGGAGTTCTGGGCTTGGCTGCCAGTAATAGGTGGTTTTTGCCTCCTTTGTCACATAGCAATGCACACAGTGGCCTCTGCTGACCTCTCCCTTCTCTTCCAGATCCCCTTGTCATTTAGCTTCTGACTGCTCCCTCAGTGGCTTTTTCTTCGTCTGCCTGAATTTCATTTTGCTTATAAAGAACTCCAATGATAGGATTAAGACCCGTCCTGATAGAGTTGGCCACACCTTCACTGAAGTAACCACAACAAAAGTTCCTACTTATAATGGGTTCACATCCACAGGAATGGATTAAGTTTAAAAACACATTTTTCTCTATGGTATATAGCTCCAAACCCCACAGGCTTGTTCAAAAGTGTATGGATGGCAAGTCACATGCAGGTGACAATACAATTCTTAATCTAGGAGGTCCTTACAATTAGTATTCTCAGTTTATCCATGTGTCAGCTGAAGTTTAGAGAGGTTAAGTAACTCCACAAAGATTGCACAGTAAGTAAGCAGCAGAGGCAGGTTTCAAATAGCTCTTTGCCCCTCCCCACTGTTGCCCAGGAAAATTCTATTTTTGTTAAATTCTGATCATATTTGCTGAGGGGGAAGAGGGGTGCTTTTCAATTCTTTTTTGTTTCCCTTTGGAATACATTCTAATGGTTACTGCTACAGTGTTTAATAAGCAATGTATTATCCCTGGGCACTGGAATTACTATCATTACTCAGAGATGGTAAACAGAAGTTTGTATTTGTGCACTGCCTGGAGGTGGAAGCATCAATAAAAGCCTGAGGTGGAAGGAAGAGATGAATGTGCAGGCTGCATCAGAAGCAATGGATGCAATTTGATGGGGGTAAGGGGCACTAATAAGAAATTCTGCCTTGCCCAGAAGAGAAACAAAATCCTTCACCATCCCTACCTGGAATGGCACAGCTGCATTTCTTTTAATGTGGCTTTTCTTTGCCCATCTTACCCACAACACTTGTGTACAAGCTAGAGCACCTGGCATGCAATATTCTAGAAACAATGGGCTGCAAGTCCCTTTGACAAAGTTTGCTTGGGGCATAGGAATTTTAATTTACATTCATGAACTAAAGACATTTAAATTAAAAACTTTCTCTGGGTTCAGCAACAGCTGAGAGTAGTGAATGTGAATTTACAAAAATTGGCCTGCAGTCTTCCAAATGCCAAAGGGTTAGCAGAAGCTAAGGAGCAGCTTGTTGCTAATGATAGCTGTGTAACCTCCATGCATTGAGCAGAACAAAAGGATGGTTAGATTCCAATGCTTGTTATATGAAAGTAGGGTGGCAGTGCTTTAAAGCCATCTAGATATGTTTTTCTTGTGAAGTTTCTTATTTTCAAACCCAGAAGAAAAATACATGTTCATTTTTATGGGTTGTGTCATGAGCTGTGCTCCAGGCTGGACACACAAAATGGTTTCCCCAATCTAGTATTTCAAATAAGCAATAAATAAACAATAAACAATGACAACAAGAAAAGAACCACTTTACAGGATCATATGATTAGTTCTGACATCTGGGAAATTGCTTCATTGCCAGAAGTCAATTCCTGCGATTGTGAGCATCTTTGCACATATAAAATTAATAATGTGTCCAGTTTCCCTTGCCCCTTTATTTTTATCATATGCAGATTAGACCCCTCGGCTTGTAAATTCACATTTTTAATAAGATTTTCTTCCTTTATAAGAAAATATAAGAAAATATCCTTTTGGGATCTTTAGATTTGTCCATTTACCCATTCTTCTACACAACTAACCAATACCTTTTTGAGCACCTACTAAATGCCAGGCACATTTCTTAAGCTGAGAACCTCTCAGTGAACCTGACAAACAAGGTCCCTGCTCTCAAGGTGTTTAAATTCCAGTTTGGATCATCCTCAGAGCTGTGGATTAGGCATTTATTTTTGTCATTTGATTTTTCTTTTTTTAAGAGTGCAGAATCACAGTTCAGAGGGATTTTTGCTTCCTGATTAACATGATTCTTCCTTGTGATTGTATCCAGGGCATAGCAGTGTCCTCAGCCTTAAGCTTTTATGTTTCTACTCCCACCCTCTGGAGTCCCAGGCGGCATAGAGAGAGTCTGGCTACCCCCTCCCCAGGCCTGAGCCAAGCACCACCACTGTAAGGAATTCCCATGAGAAATTCAATTGTCCAATAAATAAATAAATAATTCATTGAATGCACAAAGTAAGTTCGAGAAGTGGTGGTAGGAAGGAAATGTTAGTAAGGCAATATGATAGAGAGAAGGTGTCTCTGTGGATACAGCATATGACCTGAGAGCTGCATGACAAGAAGGAGCCAGCCAAGCAAATCTGTGGAGTAAAGGCAAGCACAAAAGCCCAGCAAGTCTGGGTTTTTCAGAATGAGAAGGTTCAATGTGACTGATTGATTAAGGGAGAGCACATGATGGGAGATGAGGTCGGGGATGGAGGCAGGAGCAGATGGGTTGGTCCTTGCAGGCCATGGTGAGGAGTTAGGGTTTTATATTAATGGCAAGGAGAAGCCATTGAAGGTTTAAAGCCAGAGAACGATGGGTTTCAGCTGATTAATAGGGGTTACTTTTCGGTCATGGAGGAAGGGAATGGACAAAATCATGTTCCACCCTAAAATTTCACTTCTTTACAGATTCTAAGGCCCTGTCTTTGTTAGTATGTATAGTGATTAAGACAGCACTAGTCAGGAAATCTAGGTTTGAATCTTTGTTCTGCCATTTAATAAGCTGTGTGATCATAGGGGTTTTATTTATGTTGTAATTTTAGGGATTCTATGCAACGCTGAAGTCTCAGTTTCTCCTTATCAAAAAAAAAAAAAAAAAAAAGATACAAATACCTCCCAGGTAGTTTTAAATGGAAATTCTCTTTCCAGAAGAATTGAATGAGATTATGCACATGATACAGAATACTGTCTGTACATGGTACATGTTCAGGGAATAATAACTATGATGATGATGGTGGTAGTGGTGGTGGTGACAGTGAAGATGATGATAGAAGAACAAGAAGGAGGAAGAGGAAGAGAATGAGGAAGAAAGAGAAGGGTGAGGTGAGGGACTAAGCAATTAAGCACTGGATGGAGGTTTCTCTCAACCTAGAGTATCTCTGTGATCCAGATCCCTGGGTAAATGCCACCTCTTTAATGGTCTGAACATGGCAGATCTGGACTAACTAAAACAGAATTTTAGAAAACCTGGAAACAACCCAAATGCTCATCAGCAGGAACATGGATAAATGTGGTATATTAATGCAATGAAATAATTCATGGAAAAGAAAGAAAAAGGAACTACTGAAAGTCAAAATACCATGGATGAATCTCACAGACATGTTCTCTGAAAGAAGGTAGAAGGAAATAGCACACAGTGTGTGATTCTATTTATATGAAGTTCAAGAAGAGGCAAAACTAATTGACATAGAAAGATATCAAAACAATAGTTACCTTTTAAGGGGTCTGTATATATTTGGAAGCAGTACAAGATAGCCTGCTGGGGTGGGGGAAATATTCTATATCTTGATCAGATGAGTTTACATTTTTTTACATATAAAAATAATCATCAAGCACACATGTAAAAAAAAATCAACTGTATACTTAAGATTAACATACTCTATAAACCTCTACTGTATGTAGGCTATGTCTTTTAAAAATTTAAACATCATTTCAGGGGATCAGAGGTAGCTAAGTAAATAAACATGGGCACTGCACTCTACAGGAGAACAGTAACCTCAGGACGTCAGGGAGCCCATTCATTTACTGGGGAACCCATTTATATTAGTCAGCCAAAGAGGTGCTATTGCAAAGTGCAGAAATCTGTTGGTTTTTATAAGGGTATTTATTTGGGGTAAAAGCTTACAGTTACATGGCCCTAAAGAGTTCAATGCAAGGTACCAAGTCAGCTGCCATGTGACAGCAGGCCTGGTCTCTTCTTCCTTCTTCCTCTTAAGGCCCAATGGGCCCAGCTTCTTCTGGTATCAACTGTAGGCTGACATAGGATTTGTTTTTTTCCGGGCTTCCTCAACTTACCTGCTCTGTTGTCTTCAGCTGCAAACTATCAGACAAATGGCTCATCTTCTTTCCCGGGGCCACAGGATCAAAGTTCTCTCCTCTGCCATGTCTACAGAGCTCTCTTTTTTCCTGTGCCTTCTGTGTGTCTTCTTGAGGGAGTGTCCTTTTATATAGCCCACCAAGAGGGCAGGGACTTAAACTGAGTTACACCTTACTGATGTGGTCAAATCAAAGCCCTAATGTTAACATAATTTAATCAAAGACATCTCAGCTGAATATAATATAATCAAAAGGTAGCATGTCCAAGGAACAGAGTAGTTTACAAACATAATCTCTCTTTTTGGAATTCATAAACAATATCAAACTGCCACACCATTCATTAACAGCTGTATTAAACAGCACCCACACTGTCAGCCACAGGAAAGGCAACTAACCAAGGGAGTAGATAAAGAAAAGCTCAGCTTAGTGGCAGGACAACTGCAGAGTATGTCAAGCTGTGACCATGACCAACCTCTCAAAAACCACTCTGATGATTGCCAGAGTCTTGTCTTCCATTTATGTTGAACTTGTGCATTAAATGAAAGCTCAAGGAGACAGGGTTGCTTCTTTCCATATTAGAAATGTACCTGAAATACCTTGGTACTTAATAAAAAATACAAATAATACACAGAAGTCTGTGGAATAGCTGAAGTGAGGATTATGTATTTAATCAGTCCTTTTTGTGTATCAATGAGGGAGACTCAAAAGTCTGCCAGTATAGAAAAAGAATTCAGTTGGAATTATTTCATTTTCCTGATAGAGCACCCAACCCACAAAGCAAAATCATTAAATCCCATTGCAAGATATTAAAAAGCGCTTTTAAGACTAAGAACAGCCAAAAATGTGCCCAGGGCAAATTTTTTATGGCCATATCATCATGACCTGAAATTCAAATCATGGGCCTAGCTGTAGAAATACATGCTCGCTAGTACAATTCAGAGCTTTTCTCCATCTATTTTAGTGAAAAACAGTAACAAAAGAAAAAATATTTTCCTGGAAAAATAGCAGCAAATAATAAAACAATTCAGGTCCAGTTTTCACAACATAATAACAGGTCATACATAATTGATTGCCTTTAGTCTGTGTCTGAGTACTACAAATCACAGTTACTAGTGCTTCAACCAAACCAACTTTCATTGTGGATTCAAGCTGTCTATTTCAGCACTGTCTGCAACTTCTTTAGTGCCTTTATTGCACACTTTACTGCATTGTTCTTTAGTTGATCCTTGAGTGAAGTTCTCATATTCCCAACAATGTTACAGCCTCTGCTTTCTGTGTGTTCACTCTCTAATCCCTGATGGTAGGCAAAAAAAAAAATTCCTCTAGAAGTGAATTGATTTGGACTTATGATCTCACCTCAGGCTGGCAAGGAAATATGAATTACCCTGGGAGATAAACCACTTTCCTTTGAAATCACATCTTAACTCCCTCCATTAAAACCCTAGAATCACACTAAAAGCAAGAGAAAAATATTAAAATTATACTAACTCTTTGGTTTACCAAACATTAAGCAGCTGTATCTATTTAAAAATGGAATAAATTAATCCAGAATTCTCTCTCCTTGTACATCCCAAGGTTCACAGCATCAGGTTGTAGGAGGTCTGAACCAGGACTTATTCTGACTATGCCTCTGCATATTAAGTTCTGCCCTAATCTCCCTGTGTAATGCTAATGATACAGACCTGCCTTGTCCATTACTGCGGCCATAAGACACACGTGCATATGTCTATCAAGTACCTAAAATGTGGCTAGTCTGAATTGAGATGTGTTTTGAATATGAAATATACTCAGGATTTTGAAGACTTGCTACAAAAAAGAAGTGTAAAATATCTTATTAATAATTTTAATATTGATTACATATTGTAATAATATTTTAGACATATTAAATATATTATTAAAATTGATGGGAGTGGAAGTGGCTCAAGCAATTGGGTGCCCACCTCCCACATGGGAGTTCCTGGGTTTGGTTCCAGGAGCCTACTAAAGAAAACAAGCAGAAGCCATGAAGAACAGATATTCCAACAGGCCCACGCCATAACCAGCAAGACGCCACAACCAGCAAGACGCTGCAACCTGCAGACACCGCAGCTAGCAGACTCTGTAACCAGGAGACACAGCAACCACTGTAACCAGCAGATGACAGAACCAGCAGGTGATGCAGCCATCAGGGAGCGGAAGTGGCTCAAGCAGTTCGGATCCCAGTGCCTCCTAATGAAGACGAAGACGAGTAGACAGACAAGGGAGCTATTGGGGTGGGGGAGAGGGGCTGGAATGGATAAAGAAATTGATTTCGCCTCTTTTTAGTTTTTTCACGTGGAAACTAAACATTTTTAAATGACATGTGTGGCTTATATTGGACAACACTGATCTAGATCTTTCAAAATGGCTATGAGGGCTAAGATTCTCTTATTGCGGAAAGGGAGAATTATAATCTTATCAGTGCACCTAGACATATTTTTGTATGTCTTAAAGAATGGATAACGTAGGGCAAGAGGCAGAAATATAATCACCAACTATATTACATGTTGAATTATTCTTGCTCTTTCTTAAGCATATTACAAAAAGAAAGAAAAGAAAGAAAGAAAAGGCATAACCTGGTCCCTTATCCCCCTGAGACAGAAATGAGCCTGACCATGGACTTTGAAATGAAACCAATTTAAATTTGAATCCTCCCTCTTGCCTCAGTTTTCCCATTTGTAAACATACCTACCTATTAGAAAATTAAATGTAGATCAAGTGCCTAAAGCATCATCAGGCACTAAGGGAACAGAGAAGACTTTGGCATTGGACTTGTTCAGCTAGGAGCCAGAGAGACATGGAGACATAACTGTCCATTAGACCATTGAAAATCTGAGTGTAGCAATCAACAAAGATGAATAGATAAAATCACCCCAGGAAGCTTACCCAACAGAGATGGAAAACTCAGAAGTCCCCCAGAAGCCAGACAGGTGAGACCAGGTATGTGTTCAGAGGGGCGCACAGGGAGAGGAGCATGTAACCCATGTAAACCTGACAGCCCTAGCTCAGCTCGAGTTGATGTCAGCATGGAATGAAAATGGCAGAGTGGCGCCAGATTTTCCAATTTTTCAAAGAAACCTAGAAAGTCAGATTTTAAGATATTTATAACCCCCCAAAAAGCACACATAATTCCAGATATAGCCCATAGGAAAGTAGTTTAATGCTGCCTCAAAGGTTAACAAGGTCACTTGTTAGACTCCTACACCATAAGAAAGTTAACAGGAATTGCACCTGAAATTTCCATCAGCCCCAAAACAATTGAACTTCCAAAGCTGGAGAGGGGAATATACCGCTCTCCCCTCTCAGCTCCTCATGCAGTAAGAACACAGCTGCCGTGTCGACAGCTATCCCAATGGTATCTCACTTTCCCCAGACCCTGACCTGGATGTTATGTAGAATGTTTCAAAGAGAGCCACAAAAGCACTTGGACTCTTTGCTGGAGACATGCCACATAATGCAAGGTGCTACCCTGGCTATTATTCACTGCCTACTTTAGGTACCTTGGGAATATTGTCTCTTTCAGTTTCAGGCCCTCTCAGCTACATACTTGTGGTTAATAAATTACCATACTACGTAAATGTGTACAAGCTATAAACCTGGAAGAACTTCCTTGATGGATAATTTGTAAAATATTACACTTAAAAAAAATAACTACTAGTGGCCTCTCTATATCTATTGTAGGGAGTAAAGGGACTCATACTAGAAAAATTAAAATTACAGTAGCTACTCCTTCCTCAAGTAAGTGGTTCATTTTAAAGAGGATGACTTTCCAGTGAACACTTTATTTTAATTTAACCTTCCCAGAAAATGAAGTGCTTTGTGTAGATTCTTTTGGTTTTATTTAAGGCATAAAATTAGTACTGAACTGTGATAATTGTGGGCTGAGGAATGTAATCATTCTAAGCACCACTTCTGACTTGCTCATAAGCCCTACAGATCTTGAGTTGCTGTTTATTGCTAATTCAAAGTTGGCAAGTTATTTAATTGTGAAGCTGAATTTGAAGTCAGAGTGTGGTGGGATGGTTGGAGGTAAATTGTTTTGTTTTGCTTTCAGTTGGTTACCAAAAGCCCTGAGGCAAGGTGTGATCCAAAGCAGGTTTCCGGATATGTGCTTCTCTAACCATTAATCTTAATAAAGATATGGGCGATTACATGTTCTAAGGGTGGAATAAAATATAACATTAAACTAGATCTCGATGATGCAATAAACATTCCTCTAAGGAGAAAAAAAAAACTTCACCTTTTGAAAACAATCACAGATAGAACAAGATGCTATCATCCACATTTATGATATTGTTTTGTTGTTGTCGTAGGAGCCAGCCTAGATATCATTGCTTTTATTTTGCTATTTAAAGGAAAATAAGGGAGCTGAGGCCTCAGCCATGAGAAATCTTGATGTCCATAATATAGTAAAGTATTTCTGAACATGTGTTTGAACCCAGGACAACACATCTACATATATATAATCACCATCAACAAAAGTGCCATATGGCTTTTTTTTTTATATATATAATGCAAAAATACCTTGAAACATTTTAAGATAAATGGATTTGTGTTTAAGTCTGGATTCATTTGAATTGGGACTACCTTGAATAACACTACCATTTTCACACACGACTATTCCTGAAAGTTATGGGCATTCAGATAAAGTAATTATTGAAAGATAACTTAATGAAAATATGCCTGGTCTGTGCTATATTTCATGTGATTAATAATGTCCATTAATTCAAGAAACAGATAAAAATCACTCTAATTTTACCTCTCCTAAAATTTCCACACAAATAAAAATAGAAATTATTAACTGCCTGAATATTTATAATGTGCTCCTCAGCATTTTGTAGTAGAAGAGACTGCAAAATGCTGACCTACATGCTGATTTGAGTCCCAAGATGCATTTTGTAAGAACCGTATTTTGGAGAAATCATTTAGTCCAGTATTGCCATTTTTTATTCTTCTTTTCAAAACTACTTACTAGTACACTGTGGATATAAGACACCTTGCTATACTTTCAGGATGCAACAATTGCCTGCTCTGAAGCATCTTACAGTGGTAAGAAGGAGCAGCAGACAGTGATAGACTGCCCCAGGGCAACAAACAAATGCTGATCCTACCTGGTATGCATGTCTCCCTCTTTGTTTGCTTCTTTTTAGTACAAGTCAACATTTTTCCATAAAAATCTAAATTTATGGCATCTCTTTTTGAAAAATTCAGAAGATCTTAGCACTCTGGGCCAGAAATCCCACCTGGCAACAACTAACTGAAAGTTTACCACTATCCCTACCACTCCACAGAGATTTACACCTTGCTCATTTGCATGACCTGCTTGCTCCTTGTATGATAGTATTGCAACTTGCAAAACAAAGAGTGGCTAGCAATAGCCTGTTAAAAAGTAACAGCCTTGGAAAGCGGTTGTGGCTCAACTGAGAGAGTCCATCCACCTTCCATATGGAGAGGCCAGGGTTCAAACCCAGGGCCTCCTGGCTTGTGTGGTGAGCTGGTCCATGCACAGTGCTGCCGGACACAAGGAGTGTTGTGCCACACAGGGGTGTTCCCCGCATAGGGGTGCCCCACGTGCAAGGAATGTACCCCGCAAGGAGAGCCGCCCTGCATGAAAAAAGTGCAGCCAATCCAGGAAAGGCACCACACACAAAGAAAGCTGATGCAGCAAGATGACACAACAAAAAAGTGACACAGCATCCCAGTGCCGCATGACAAGAATGCAAACGGACACAGAAGAACACACAGAGAATAGACACAGAGAGCAGACAATGGGGCCGGGGGGAGAAGGGGAGAGAAATAAATAAAATAAATCTTTGAAAAAAAGTAGCAACCTGGTTCTAAATACATAAATAAATAAATAAATTCTAAAATTCTACTCTCCCTTCTTGGCACAGCATTTGTGAATCTCCAAAGCCAATCTATGGAAGGATTTCAAAACCTGGAAAGCGCTAAGCAATGAAATGGTATTGTTGTAAATATATTTTCAGCAGAAATGTATAGAAAGTCAGAAATAATAGCCCATATCTGATTATCACTGTACATATTACAAACCACTCTCAACTGAACTAATTTGGCATGACTTAATTATTATATTACCTATTTTTCAGAGAAAGAAACAGGCTGAGAAAGATCAAGAAACCTATCTCATCTACATTCTCACATTTTTAAAAAGTCAACTTTCAAGATAGTTCCTGTAATTTTAATACCTCTGAAAAGATTATGACAACTGACAGCACATGATGAAGAGCTACTAATCAGCAAGGTGAATCATCATTTTCCAAGGACATATGCCAGAAAAACAGAAACACATATTTTGAAGAGTAACCCATTTTTAAAAAGAGTACTACATCCTGAAATATCAGGGAAATATTTTCTACTAATATTTGTGATATATATTCATATGGACTTTTAATAAAGTAGGAGGACTAAAGATTCTGAAGGGACACTCTCATTAAATGTTATTCAACTTTACATGATTTTCTTGGACTTTATCAGGGGTAAGTAGGTATTCTGGTAATCACTCTGAAAAACAAACATTCTGAATTTTATTAAAGTCTATTTTTATTAATCCCCTCTCCATCCCTATCCCCTTATTTTTTCGCCAGTTTGAATCATATTGCAGTTCAGAAAGAAATATGAGAATTTACCTGGCTTACTCTCACATAAATTTTTTAAAAGAAGAAACTGATATAATAAAAAGTTTGATTTAAACATGAATTAAAGGTTTATCACTTATATTTAAGAAAAGACAGGAATAGGAAGCTTTCCTAATGCATTTACATTTTTATTAGGCTTACAAAAATTCAATTTACTAATGCCTTTAGGTACACATTTATTGAATAAAGATGAAGCTATAATACCTTTATAATAACTTCTTTAAAAGATGCAATGGATTTAAATTTAAGTTTCTTCCACAGATCACCATAATTCAGGTAGAGAAAAATCTAAATGAACAAGCAGAGGAGTGAATTGGCGTGCACAGGAGATATCCATGTAGTTAATTTAGGGGCACTGTGGGAATGAAATAAGGACATATGTGAAAAAGTAACCAGTTCTTGGTGGGAGGTATATATGACTGAGTAATGTGCAAATTACTGTTTACACATTGCAATCAGCAGGGGGCCCATGAAAAAGCCTAAAGATAATGGCACTGCTACTACTATGTCTCTGTTCTAAACCTCCAAATTAAGCAAAGAAACTCAGACTAGAGTGCCACATGGAGAAGACATTTGCCAAGAACCTTACATTTAGCATGCAGGGACTAAATACTAACAGCAACACAGAAGGTATGGTTGCAGACTTGAGTAAACTATCTAAGACAACAATCCACAAAACCAGCAGTGTGGGTGATGGCACTTCCTAAAAACAGATAGCCCCAAGAAATCTAAAAGGACTTTGTGCCAAAGGGCTCAGGTTACAGATTTCCAAAATTAGGGAGAATGGCATAGAGTTCCAGTTTTTTATTCTTCGAAGTGGGGATTTTGAACACAAACTTGATTACCATCCAGTGTGGCTTTTTTTTTTTTAAGAAGTTTTAGATTACATAAATGTTATAGGGGATCTCCACATGCACACCCCCTCCCCCTCCCACACCAACAACATCCTTCATTAGTGTGATATCCTTGTTAAAATTGATGAACACATATTGAAGCATTGCTATTAATCGTGGACTATAGTTTACCTTATAGTTGACACTCTGCCCCGCATAACTTTGTAAGTTATAACAAAATATATTATGGCCTGTATCTACCATTGCAAAGTCATGCAGGACAATTCCAATGTCCTGAAAATGCTCCCATAGTACACTCCCTTCAGAACATCCAGTGACCACTACCTTTATATCAATGATAAAAGTTCTTTCATTGCTAGAGTAATAATAATTCTATAATAGAATAATAATGTCTACTTTAATCTATTGCTCATTCCCCAATCTTGAGGATTTGGAGATGGTGATGCCCACTCTGTTTCTAATTGAGAGGGAGCTTAGATCTCATGGGTAGATAAATGGAACTATCTTGCTTGCAGTTGCAAACATTCTCTGTTTCTTGGGATGGGTATTGTCCATCACCATTCTCCTTATTAGTTGTCCTGGGTGAGTCCAGTGACCTGGAGAGTAGGTGTTGCAACTCTGCTGAGATTCAGAGCTCAACTGGCACATGGACAGACCAAAGATTTAAGTCCCTGGGACACATATTTAATAAGTATAGTGCTAATTATAGGTTCAAATAAATGGGGCAGAAGAGCCATGGGTAGGGAAACTATAAATGAATTTAACCCTGTTACACTGGGGAGCATAAATTCCAAAGTAAGGCCCACTGACAGGGTGCCTGATTTGGGGTGAAAGGGCAGGGGCCTTTGCACCCTCAGTGATCATTCACTAGAAGTAGGCCACCTCAAGGAGGACGTATGACACTAGGACAGGGCCATTTGTGAGCAGCACCCCCCGCTGGTAGAGCAAGAAGTCCTTAATTTATGAAGGGTGTTTTGGGCAATGCGAAACACTGTCCAGAATGGTCAAAATATTTTCAAACACTGGCATGTAAGGATAGTCAGCTTTAAGCTTTTAATCTTAGAGTCACCATAATCAAAAGCCACTTAAGACACAATGGTAAGACCATTAAAAGAGGAAAGTTTACATCAAGAGCACCCCTCAAACCTTCACACAACATCTGCAGGAAAATCATCTCTGCTGCTTGTGGGAGGAAGGGCGCCCGGCTTGCCACAGTAGCAAACGGTGCGGCAAGAAGTGATACCGCCTCTGCCCACTGGGCCTAGATAAGGTGACCACGCCTGACTAGGCCTTTGCTGCTAGCGGCTGGCCGGCACTGCCCTCCCCCTTTCTATCTCCCGCCTAGCCCAACATCCGGCCAGCTCTCACTCCCCCTTTCCCCTCCCCTATTCCAAACCTCTCAGCCAGCCCTCGCTATCTTTTCCGCCAGTCCCGCCCATGTTGCCGGCGTACAGTCTGCCCTCTTCCCCGGTGACTGCTTACCTCGGGGCTGTCCATCAGCCTCAGCCTGTCCACTACTGCCCCGTAGCTAGCCCTCCCTATATCTTACTCCTCCCTCTACCCAACCCTATATAACCAAGTGTACTTCTGTAATAAAGCAGACCTGTTCTTGCGCTCAAGCGGTCTCCGTGGTTTTTCCCCAACCGCGCGTCCCCCACGCCTGGAGAACCGGTGCTCCCTCTTGGGGCACCCCCCGCCAGTGGTTTGGCAGGAGCAAGCCCCCCCGACTCTTGGGCCTGAGCGAGGACGAGACCCTCACGCTCAGCTACAGCTGCTGTTTGATACATCAGACCTACTGGGAAAAGATGATGTAGACTCACTTTTATCTGCTCCTTCCCTTTAAATACAGCTAAATACTCTATAAACTATCCAACAGAAAATGATAAAAGGACTCTGAAAGCTGGAAAAAAGAAGGCAGACTAGCTAGAGAAACATAACAACTTGAGGAACAAAAACACGGTGAGTTCCTGGGCTTTCTTCTAATTTCCCATATACCCTGGGCTGGGCTCCAGAGAAGCCTGCAACCCATAACTACCAACAGGCAAAACCTGCTCCCTCTGGTTAAAGGACCAGAAAGGGGAAGTCCAACAGAGACCTAGTGGGGACCCCCACCCCCTAATTCCATAACTGGGGCAATGATGTGCAGTTCAATCCACTAGCAATAGAGGCAGCAGCAAGCCGTGGGTTATCCCAGCCATATATCCAACATCAGAAGAGTATCTAGAATATATAAAGAACCCCCAAACCTCTACAGTAGAAAAAATTAACAATCCAATTACAAAATGAACAAAAGATATGAAAAGACATTTTACCGAAGAACATAAAAAAGTGACAAGCACATGAAAAGACATTCAACATCATTAGACATTAGAGAAATGCAATTTAAAACCATAATGAATAAATATCACTGCACACCTATCATAATGGCTAAAATAAAAATAGTGATAATACCAAAATGCTGGAAAGATGCAGAGAAACTGATCACTAATGCACTGCCAGTGGAAATGTTAAATGGTATGGCAGTTCCTTTGAAAACTAAAAATAAAGTTACCATAAAACCCACCATTTGCACTCTTGGGCATTTATCCTGGAAAAATGAAAACATTTTCACACAAACACATGAATGTTCATAGCAGCTATAGTTGTAATAGCAAAGACTGGAAACAATCCAAATGTCCTTCAATGGGTAAATGGTTAAACAAACTGTGGTACATCCATAACATGGAATATTACCCAGAAATAAAAAAGAAATGAACTACTAGATGAACTGCAAGGAAATTATGCTAAGTGAAAAATGAAAAACGCCAATCGCAAAAGGATACCTTTTACATAAGATTCCATACAATATAATTATAGAGATAAAGAAGAAATTAGTGGTTGCTTGGGGTTATGGTTGAGGGGAGGAGATGGATGTGGGTATAGTCTGTGGTAATGGTAGAGTTAAGAATCTTGATTGTGGTGGATTCATGAAGCTACATGTGATAAAAGTGCATAGATGGGAAAACGGACTTGGCCCAGTGGTTAGGGCGTCCGTCTACCACACGGGAGGTCCGCAGTTCAAACCCCGGGCCTCCTTGACCCGTGTGGAGCTGGCCCATGCGCAGTGCTGATGCGCGCAAGGAGTGCCCTGCCACACGGGGGTGTCCCCCGCATAGGGGAGCCCCACGCGCAAGGAGTGCGCCCCGTAAGGAGAGCCGCCCAACGGGAAAGAAAGTGCAGCCTGCCCAGGAATGGCGCCGCCCACTCTTCCCATGCCGCTGATGACAACAGAAGCGACAAAAGAAACAAGATACAGCAAATAGACACAGAGAACAGACAACCGGGGGAGGGAGGGGAATTAAATAAATAAATAAATCTTAAAAAAAAAAAAGTGCATAGAGCTACACACACACAAATTGAGAAATACTAATGAGTGCAAGTAAAACTAGTAAAATCTGAATAAACTCTATGGAGTGTACAAATGTTAACATTTTTTCTCTCTTTTTTTAATTGTAGAAACATATACAACATAAAGCTTACCAACCCAACCCCTCTCAAGCACATCATTCAGTGGGATTAATCACAGCCACAATGTCAATTTTTATACTAGGCAAATTGTTATGTTAGATATTAACAATAACATTGGGAGAATCTGGGTGAAAAGTGCACAGGACCTGCCTGTGTATTTCTTTGCAAATCCCTAGAATCTATACTTATTTCAATGTTCCCCCAAAATCAGATCCACTGATTGTTGGGAGTAAAAATTCCTAATCTAGGTTTTTCCTCCTTTGAGATTTGCCCGGTATCTGCAACCACCATTGGAAACAGATGAGAACCCCTATCAGA
Source organism: Dasypus novemcinctus (assembly GCF_030445035.2). Classification (NCBI taxonomy): domain Eukaryota; kingdom Metazoa; phylum Chordata; class Mammalia; order Cingulata; family Dasypodidae; genus Dasypus; species Dasypus novemcinctus. The sequence goes on from NC_080698.1 coordinate 22,085,122, forward strand.
TATCCACACCTCCAATAACTTCTCCTAGGCCCAATTCTATCCCTCAATACCCCTTCTTACCGCTGCTTAGCTGGAATACCTTCAGTGGCTTAGACCTCTGTGCCAGTTTCACTTCCCTTTGCCCCTTTCTTGGCCCTTGCCCACCTCTGCTGCCACACTTCTCTCCCAGGTCAGGGGCATCAGAGATACTGATAAAAGGGGTTTTATTGTAGTCCTTCCCCAGCAAGGATACAGGGGTTTTGATTGCTTATGACATTTTTCAGTGATATAAAAACAAAAACTGAAGCATGACAGAAGGGCCTACATTTTTATATAAATAAATTGTTGTATATAAATTCTCCCAAGAGGCATCTAAGCCATTCTACAGAAAGTGTCTCTGTCAGGGGACCCATACCCTATACACTGAACACACTGGGAGCCATTTTCAATCTGCAAAGATAAAAAAAATCTGAAGGGAAAAACCAGACTGCTCTTCCTTTGTAAGGTTAAGGAAATTATTTTAATTTAAAAGTTAGCAGAATTCTTACTCATGTACAAACTAGACTTTAAAATATTGCCATTGCATTGACCAAGCAGTCCCTGTTTTCATCCTCCTGATACTTAAACATACCAAAACATTAGTGATGAAAGCCTTCATTTTTAAAATTCTGGTAATTCTAATATTCAATTATAATGTGCATTTCACTACCACACTATATTTATGCCCCTTAAAAGTCAAGGCTGTTACTGCTCATATACTGCCTTTTTCCAGTTCTTATCATTAATTAAAAGGTAAAAAACTATTACCAGGGTATCTGCAATCAGGCTTTCAAAGTAAGAAACATCAATATCCAGTAATTGAGAACACTTTGGAACAAATTTTAATAGGCAAAAAAGTCATAGGAAAAAAAATGTTCTGTATTATTTTTAATTAAAACCATATCAGTATATGCTACTGCAAAGTTGCAATTGCCCATGCCTTCCAGGCATCTGTCTGATTTTTCTCCTATAGCAGATGCTGAAGTAAAGAAATATAGTCAGGTCTGTCCATTTTATAATGTTTAGAGAAATAATGCATCAACAATATATTGTTTTGAGTTTTTCTGGAAGCAAACATCAAGAAACAAAATGTGTTGGGAAACAATAATTGAGTCTAACTCTGTTACACTGGGGAGCATAAAGTCCAAAGTAAGGCCTACTGACAGGGTGCCAAATTCCTGAGCTTGTCTGCCTTGCTTACAATATCTGGAAGTCTGGGAGCCATCAGGAGCCCCTCTGTTTAAGAGATTGTTTATTGTGGAAGTCAACAAGATCCTGCTGAGACAGGCATAAGCATATCTTCTGGAAGGACCTCCCAACTCATTTTGAAATCTCTTAGCCATAACAACTTATTTTTACTGAACATTTCCCCCTTTTCATCAAAATCTTTTTCCAAATGCATTGTTAATTGTCACTTGGTGGTAATCCCTCAGTGCCAGGGAGGTTCATACCTGAGAGTAATGTCCCATGCCAAGGGGAAGGTAGTGCATTTATATGCTGAGTTTGGCTTAGAGAGAGGACACACTTGAGCAACAAGGAGGCTTTCAGGAGGTAAGTCTTAGACAATGTATAACACTAGGTTAAGTGTCAATTTCACAAGAAAAGGTTCATAAGTACAACCACCAATATCAAGGCATACTGGTCTGTCTTCCCTCTCTAGGCACCATCCTAGGCACCGTCCTAGGCACTGGGATTCTTGCCGACTTATTAGAGAATGTAGCAGAACTCCCCAGGATGGGAATTCAATATTCTTTTGGTTATTTTGCTGGTCTCCACCCACAGAGACAACACCCCATGAACACGTGAACATATTCATATGCCTTAGAGGAATACCCCAGGCGCACCCCTCCCCATACATGCCCCCATCACCATAACTTATAGTTTCCCTACACATGGCTCTTCTGCCCCTTTTATTTAAACATATAATTAGCACTATACTTGTTAAATATATTCCAGAGACTGAAATCTTTGGTCCAATCATGTGGCAGTTGAGCCCTGAATCTCAGGAGAGTTGCAACACCTACTCTCTAGGTCACTGGACTCACCTAGAACAACTAGCAAGGAGATGATGATAGATAACACCTATTCTAAGGACCATAGAGTATCTACAACTGCAAACAAGATAGTTCCATCCATTGACCCATGAGATCTAAGCTCCCTCTCAATTAGAAACAGAGTGGGCATCACCATCCCCAAATCTTCAAGACTGTGGAATGAACAATGGATTAAAGTAGACTTATTATTCTATCATAGACTTACTATTTTTCTAGCAATGGAAAAACTTTTATCATTGATATAAAGGCAGAGGCCACTTGAGATTCTGACGGGAGGGAGAGGAAAGAATAAGTATAATATGAGGGCATTTTGGGGACATTGGAATTGTCCTGCATGACATTGCAATGGCAGATACAGGCCATTATACATTTTGTCATAACCTACAAAACTGTGTGGGACAGGTTATGAACTATTAATATAATATAAACTATAGCCCACAGTTAGTGTAATAGCAATGCTTCAATATGTGTTGATCAATTGTAACAAATGTACCATACTAATGAAGGATGTTATTAATGTGGGAAAGTGTGAGGGGGCTATGGAAATCCCCTATATTTTTAATGTAACATTTATATAATCTAAAACTTCTTTTAAAAAATTAATAAATGCAAAAATAAAAGAAGCAAAATGTGCTCTCCCAATGTATTTATGTATTTTAGTTAATCCCCACCCTTGGGTGTAGGTAAGTTGATCATTACATAATGGTTGTACTTAACGCTTACTAAGCTTAGGAGTGTCCTCATATTTAAGGCATAAGGATGAATAAAATAGTTCATATATTGAAGCACTGCTACTAACAAGTATAATGCTAATTAATAAATTGTAGGCATGAGGAGGAAGACAGTGATGGTGGTCGTGATGAAGATTAGTGATGATGGTGATAGTATGGATGGGAATGACAACAGCTCATCTTATCAAAGAGCTAAACAGCTTCTGTAACTAACATCGAATTTCCTAAAATATGGGAGCAATATGTAGTCAAAGTAGTCAAACTGATGACTATTTAAGACTGGTCCCTCAGTCACAAGAAGCAGCTTTTTTAGAATAGGCAGTGTGACCTAGATTTTTTTTTTAAGGAGGTATCAAGGGATTGAACCCAGGACCTCTTATGTGCAAAGCAGATAGTGAACCACTGAGATACATCAGTTCTGCTTGATTGAATTTCAGTTTCTCTGCCTGTGAAATTAAACAATAATACATGTTTTTCCTATAGCTGATATGAGGAATTAATGAAAGAATGTCTTTAGAGCACTTGGAATATTAGCTCTCTAACTCTACCAGCACCCACCCAAATAGCCCTAAATAAACAGTGTAACTGGTATGTAAATTCAGTCTCAATAAAAGTCCCCTAACTTTCCCCTCTGTAACAGGGCAATTCTTGGACTGAAAAATAAGGGAACAGAAAAAGCAGCTGCTACTCTGCTTATAACAAGGTTTTTTTGTTTGTTTGTTTTTAATAAAAATTCTCTAAAGTCACATTTGAGAATAAAGGGCTTGGTAAATATTTTAATGACAAAAAGGGTTATCACCTGAAGAAGGCCAGTGTTAAAAGTATTCCTTTTGAACCTGCTTTCAATATGGATTCCTGTTCCCAAACAAGGGATTAGGTTTTAATCTTCCAAAAGAATCAGAAAGCAACTTCAAGCATTACTTTTAAGGACAATTTTCAATTTTTTAAAATTATTTCGGCAGACAACTGAACCAGAGTATATTAAAAATTATTCCACCAAGAAAACATCACTATCAATGACCAGAACAAATGCTAAATGACAAAGTTCTTCATGGAATCCAAAAATTTCATGAACCCAAGCTTATAAATATTTTAGGGATGATTAGATTTATATTATGGGCCATTATTAACACTTGTATTTCAACTTACTTTTTAAAGAAAAAAAGATATGAAAAATACAAAGAAACACCAATTGAAGAAAAAAATTCCTACTTTTAAAAATAATTACTTTCGAAGAACTGCACTAGAGTTTTAAATAAAATCTCTTCACAAATTTACCCTCAGAATGGATTTTTCTGTAGTAAGTAGCAAAACTGAAGCTACGTATAGGAAATATACATATAGGAAATACAAAAGTGAATAAAATGTCTTTGCTTCACCTTCCATAAAATTTTAAAAAATACAAATATATACATGGCTAAATTCAGAAACCTACATCGTAGAAGAGAGTCATAATTTGACTTAGTACACTAAGCTGGTGATATTTTTGATAGGAAAGAAAGAAGAGAGGAAGATATTTTTTATAGGAAAGAGGGAAGAAGAGATGGAGTACGGAAAGAATGAACCTCAGAATATATCCTCTGCATTTTGAAGTATAAAATGTTTTATAATTCATATTTAGATCACATATTGCCTCTTTTATCTTGTCTTATTTTTTTAAAAAAAACTTATACAGAAATTAAATCTCTATATGAAATGGCTCATCCAAAGTGATAATAAATTTGAATTATAACTCCTCCAATGAAAGGTTATTGTTCTGTATTTTATTGCTTTGCTAATTTTTAGTAATCATCTTTGTGGTCTGTCTAAACAATTCTCTGTGCACTGGCATTCATAATAATGTCTTTACATCACAAAGTTAGTCCCTGTCACTTGATGTAACAAGAAGCTATATTTTGTAGCATCCAGATAGTTTGCATACCTCAATTCCTCTTTGACATAAGAATGTAATGTTTTGTTTTGTTTTACATCGTTCATCCTTAATTATATTTACACGTCTTAACAACAGATTACTAAAAATCTATAAAGGCAATAGATAGGTTCTGTGGGATAAAGCAGTGTCACATTCTTTTTCTCAGATGAACATCTATTTGAGAAATACAACTTGATTCTCCATTAAGTTAAAAATTGAACCATTTGATTTCCATCTTTCAGTTAATTCTTGGTCAGCATGAAAGTAACTGTCAATTGTTGAGACACATTCTGACTCCGCCCATAATTTTTTTAACTTGAAAGGAGCATGTGTTAGTCTCTTCCCACAAACCTGGGCATTTTCCTACTAATTTCCTTAGAGGTGCACTCAGAACTCTTCAGCTTTCAGGCTGCATGCAAATATCCTATACCACACTAGAATGAGTTCCCTACAATTAGTGGAGACTGTTGATGCCACACAGATTCCTGTAGGATCCCTTTTAAGAGTTTGCTGCCAGTCTTCTCCAAAGCATGCCCTTGTGACTGAAGCCACCTTCTGGAGGTGTCTGGTGGATGTACCACCATATTCCTTCACCTCCACCCCAGGGATCAGAACTAATGACTAACTGGTAGTAAGGGGAGGTATAAAAGTCTGCTCCTTGCCTCAAGTCAGGACTGAATCTGTGGATGTGATTTATACTCCACAGTTTCTATGATCCGGCTGAGGCTTGATTTCATCTGAAATCACATCTTTGTTTAGCTTCTTTCTCTTCCCTATCCAAATTCCATCAGCTGCTTTCCAGTTTTTCCCAAGAGCCCTCCCTTAATTTATCACCTGAACACAAATCACTGCCTCATTCTCTGCTTCTAGGTAACCTGATCTAAGACGCTAGAGAAGGAAATGTTGAAAAGAAAAACAGGCAGATGAATGGGCTTCCAGCTCTTGCAGACCATCAGCAATAGCTCAGCCATTTAAGAAGGCCCTGTCCACAGTGCTTGACAAGCACAAGGTGGGGTGAAAATCGCATGCCAATCTGTAACTGTGTGAAGGGAAGTTTCAGAGATCTCAAAATTCACCTCATTTGCAGAAGTCACTAACTGATTGCTACTCTGGGGAAGGCTGCAGATGGCACGGGCTGCCCTTCCTGGCAGGTGTCAGGCAGTGCCCTGCACTGCAATTTCTCCATGCATTGGAAGACCAAAAGGAGTCCAAGGCTAGTGGGAAAAAAAATGACAAGTATAAGTTCAAACTACAAAGAGCTCTTTGAAGCCTCCCTGATAGAGATGGTTGTGTTTGTGCCATCGATACCAGGTTGAGTCTTACAATGAAAGGACGATCACCACTTACTCCTGACTATCTGTAATGAAAGCTATCAAAACTGAGACTGAATGGGCCTCACTGTTGCCCTGTAAATCTAAGATGGACAGTTTAATGAGGGAGGGACATTATCTTTTCTAACACTCCAATTTTACTCACATAAGAAATGTGGCCCATATTGGCAATTAACTTGAGCGATTAATTACATCCAATAGCAAGTTCAGTTCCTTCCATAGACAGCCTGATATCACATGAAGGGACTAATGCTGTGGGCACTTAGCACGTGCTAAATAATAATTACTGAAATAATCGAACTAATTTAGACTATTTTTTGCAGAAAACTGGCAGCTACCTCCTGAGGAAATTAATTCTACAATCTGATACAGGTACTCAATATTCTACACAGTCTTATCCTAACTTCTCCTTTATTACTCCTGAAAATCCCCATAAATACTACACAATAATTTTGTTTCTTGCCTCAGCAATTTCTCTCATGAATTGTATTTTAATTTATTTATTTTCTGGGGCCCTCTAAAAAGTGAGGAGGCAGCCAATAAGACAAGGTTTAAACTCTGATTCAGCTAAGAACATATAGACAGGATCCCATTGCATCTCCTTCAAAACAATGGCTGGCACTGGGATGGGATGGAAAGAGCATCATAAGCATGCAGGCAAAATCTTCAATGGGTGTTAGAAGACCACACAGTCTGTGGTCTGCTTCTTTTATGGGTTCCCTAGATTTAGCTTTAGTTCTTTATTTTTGAACTTTCCTCTGCTATCATATGTAAAATGTGGTGTTAAGAAGGAGGAGTCTTCAAATTTGACCAACTGCCCAAATAGTAATTAAATTCTTGCACTGGTGAAAATCAGGAAAATTATTTCTTAGTTTATTGTTGTAGAAGAATGTGCCTAATTATATAAAATTAAAATAACAGTTACAATATCAATACTACATATGATAATAATGCCTACTTCTCTCCTACCCTCCCCAAATCCATCTAACCAAAGCAGTGGTTTTCTACAAATCTCACTGTCAAGGACTTCTTTTATTATCATTTGAGAAGGGAGGACATTTTTAATATATTTTATCTATCCAAGATTAATAATTTCTTAATTTCCTCCTTGGTGTTATTAGGAAAGGTATATATCCTGCCTAATGGAACGTCTGATCAGTAAATTGCCCACAGTAGGACAAAGAATTAACATAATTTTTGGCAAAAATAGGATAATGTGACATTTGCATAAGTCTTCCATAGTTGGTGTGGTTACTGGTATCTTTTTGGAAATAAAGAAACATGCCTGAAGATCTCCATTCTCTCTTTGAGGGAATTCTGTGATAAAAAGATATCCTAGGCATTAGATATCATAGACAATAGAACAGAAAATCTACATTAACATTTTATACTGTAAGTAGCTTCATCTACCTAAGTGGCACCTTAAAACTAGAAAGAGATGGTAATTAACATTAAGTCCCAGTATATCAAGAATGGTGAGGTCACCTGAAAAATAGTATCTCTGGGTATATCTTCAATAATTATGAAAAATGCCAATACTGTTAATATATTTGATGACCAAACATTCCTACACTCTATGATAAGGAAAACAACAAAGGAAATGGTAAACAAGTGATTAAATTCATTGGGTTTTGTGATCTTAAATTTGCATAAAATGCAAGTATTTGATAAACTGACCATATATTAGTTCATATTTTTCACACAGGCTATTATTTCAGGCCTGCTAAGAATCAAAATGCCTAGCATAATTAAGCTCTTGCAAAGTGCTTTATGTGCTATATTAGTCAAAGAGGTGCTGATGCAAAGTACCAGAAATCTGTTGGCTTTCATAAAGGGTATTTATTTGGAGTAGAAGCTTACAGTTACAAAACCCTAAAAAGTCCAACTCACAGTACTATAAGAGGTACTTTCTCACCCAAAGTCTCTTGCCACATGTTGAAGCAAGATGGCAGGTGATGTCTGCAAGGGTTCAGCCTTCCTCTTTCCTCTTTAGGCTCTGTGGTCCCACCTTCTTCCAATCTCAATTGTAGGCTGGCATAAGGCTCATCTCTCTTTCCAGGACTCATTTCTTTCTGGGCTCAGCTGCTCTGGTCTCTTCACAGGGTCAGTTGTACACTATCAGGCTCACCTGTCGTCCCTGGACTTCAGGATCCTCTGTGTTTCTTCTCTGTGTATCTACTTGTCTGTGTGTTTTTTTCCGTGTGAGTCTGTTTTATCAGCCCGCCAAGGAGGCTGGGGACTCAACCTTGCACACCCTAATCTTAACATAATTTAATCAAAGACATCTAAACTGAATCTACTACAATCAAAGGGTATCATGCCCAGAGGAACAGACCAGTTTACAAACATAATCAAATATCTTTTTTTGGAATTCATAAATAATGTCAAACTGCCACATCAGCATTCAATCATTTATTCAACTTAAAAATCCTTTTCAGAAGCACTATTATCATTCTGCTTTTACAGATGAAGAAACTAAAGTTTAGCAAGCTAAGTATTATGCATAAAGTCACACAGGATATGGGTTTAACTGCTGCTTAGTCAATCTGGACCAAACAACCAAGGGGTGTCAAGTATCATGTTCTGTTTATTTGATAGCCAAGGAAGAGATTGTAGAGTGCCTGTACAATGAGGAAAAGCCACAAACTTTCCTTTAGTACTGTCAGTACACTGTCAGTACTTTCAATTAAGAGACCTATCTAAAGTCCCCCTATCTGATACAGCACCAGTTTAATTGCATATAGAATAAGTTAATTAGTTCTAAGAGCTATCTGAATATTTCTCATTGTAGCAGCATTGTGCCAGAAGGAGTAGATAATATAGGGAGCTGACACTTCTACATTTTAAGGTAGTAAAAGTTGGAAAAATGTAATGTATATAATTCCACTGAACTCTCAATATATATATAGGATTTTGGTATAATGAAAAAGATAAAATAAATTTCATTTACATTTTCTAATATGAAGACTTTCCTTTTTTTTTTTAGATGACCTTCTAATGCTTCCTTTCTCGCTACAAAGTAGAAATCTTTAAGTAATAGGCTATTTGTACAATGAGGGAATTACATACACTGGCTTATTGATCAGTCCTTGGATTTAGATTATAGGAGGTTTCTTATATTAGCTTAGAGAATTTTCTAAATCTCTAACAACAGTGGTTATAGGATTCCACAAAGCTAATCCTGAAAAGGTATCTATTTATCATAAGACATAAAATATTTCATCATGGGAACTAGGTACAAAAGACATGGATTCCAAGGACTTATCACTTTCTGTATCAAAGAGTTTACCTTTTAATTTCAGCTTATTCTTGTTACGTGGAAATTGATCTGAAATTTTCTTTTAGCCAGAGATCAGTCCTCATAATTAATCTCTTTTTGATGAACCCCATTCACCAATATGAACACTGATTATTGGAATCCATAGAACATATTAAGAAGGTTAAAACTAATCATCCATATGCTAAATGGCCCCAGGTTTGTATGTATTTGCATTCTCCTGCCTTTTTTTAAATATAGATTTTATAATAGTGAACTGGAGTTCACAGATTCAGATATTTTTAAGAGGATCAATTTCCAGATCCTCAACTTCTTTTCCTAAAATTGATCTCTCTGAGAAAGCACCTGCAGTCAAAAAGTCATGGGGATGACAATTTCTGTTTATCGACCCTGCCTTTTCATCTGCCCGCCGTTGTCAGAGAAAGTCCCAGGAGAACAAAGCAAAAAAGGGAATCAATAAGGAATACCAACAGTGGTGGTGACTTATTTCTTCTGGAGCCAGACTCACTGCAAGCCTTCTCAATTTATCTGTGATCGAGTTTAGACTGAGGATTCAGAAGTGAAATGACAGTCATAGGAAGACCCATGAGGAAGTTTACTCGAATGGAAAAATTCAGTGTGAAAGAAAGAAAGCCTGAAGAGGAGGACTGATTCAGCAAATAGGGATTTTCAAAATAAGTTATATGGTAGACATTTTCCATAAAATAAGCTAAATCTGCAGCTCCAAGGTTTTGATGAAAATTTATTTAAAACACATGATAAGATGAAAGTATCTCCCACCCAAATAAAAAACATATTGCAATAGTAATGAAATTTAGGATATTTTTATTTTCTCAACTCTGTGTATATCAGGTTCAACCTGGTGCCTCTAAGGGAAAGAGCAACAGGTATAATTAAAGGATGTTTGATAAATTTTGATAAGCCAACTGGTGCACTTACCAGAAACAAACAAAAAGCAAATGCCTCAAACGACTGAGCATCAAATCCTTTTGCAAGTCAGTTTTTCCTTTCAACAAAGATTAAGAAATACTGAGTTGTTATAAGATGTGATGAGATATCACAATGTGATTTTTGGGCATAAAACTGGGAAGGAGTTGAAAATTTTCAATGACAAGGCTAATATAACCACCACCACCCCCAGTCTCATCTAGTTATTTATGGAAGGAAGATTTCTCAATGCTTACCTGCAGAAAAATAGGAATAGTCTATGCTAAATCCTGTCTCATTCCCGAAATAAATAACATTTGACTTCATAAAGGTACTAATTTAAAAAAACATGGAAGTGGATGTAGCTCAAGTGATTGAGTGCCTGCTTCCAATGTATGAGGTCCTGGGTTCAATCCCTGGTACCTCCTAAAAAAACAAACAAACAAAAAACAGCCCCATCCATCTCATTAATAAAAGAAGCTCTAGTAAATTTAACCTTTATATTTAATAATTGGTTTGTTAATATTTGTTATATATTTTTTATTTTGATCAATTCTATGCTAATAATAATCATAAAAACTGAGTCCATATGTCATTCTTGAAACTTAGAGGCTTATAGAGCCAGGGTTTGTTTATGTATTTATGCATTTATTTATTTATTTATTTATTTATTTATTTATTTATATTTACTTACTTTATTTTTCTTTATTTATACCCGCCTTCCCCTAGATGGTTCGCTCATCTGTCTACCTATTATTTGCTTGCCTTCTCCAGGAGGCACTGGGAACCAAGCCTGGGACCTCCCACATGAGAGGGGAGTGCCTAATGGACTGAGCCACATCCCTTCCCCATAGGCTGTGGCGTCCTGGCTTGTGGCCTTTGCTTGTTGGGATGGGGGGTGGAGTCTAGCTCTGTTACTGCAGCATCTAGCTCTGCTGCTAGAGTGGGAGGCAGAGGCTAGCTCTGTTGCAGCAGCATCTGGCTCTGTTGTGGTGTCTAGCTCTATTGCTAGAGCGGGAGGCGACATCTAGCTCTGTTGCCACGGGAAGCAGCATTGTTTTCCTTTTTTTTTTTTTACTTTTCCCCTTCCCCTCCACCTCTCTCGAACCCGACCCTGCCTGCCCCCCACCCCGTTGTTTTTTTTGCTGTCTGTGTCCATTCGCTGTGTGATCTTCTGGATCTATTTCTCTTTTTCCTTCTCTTCTCATCTTTCTCCTCTAGTATTTAGAGGAATTTGATCCTGGCAACCTCTGATGTGGAGAGAGATTCCCTCTCAATTGCACTACCTCAGTTGCTGGTCTCTGCTGCGGTTTGCTTTGACTCTCCCCTTTGTCTCTCTTTTAGGAGGCACCAGGACCCAAACCCGGGACCTCCCATGTGGTAGGTGGGTGCCCAAGTGGTTGAATCACTTCTGCTTCCCTTTTTTACATTTTAATAGTCTGAGATTACAAGATGATCAATGAAAACTGTCAAGCATATTATATGGATAAAATTGTGTAAGGCTGTGGAGTGGGTGTAGCTCAGTGACTGAGTGCCTGCTTCTCATGTATGAGGTCCCAGGTTCAATCCCTGGTACCTCCTAAAAAAAAATTCTGTGAGGCAAGTAGAATGAAAATATGAGTCAAAAGAGAAAAAAGGAATGAGGTACAATTTTTAACCAATAAAGAACTTGTTTTTGTATTTTTAAATAGAAAATGCTGTATATTAAATCTTTATAGTATTTAGATTCCAAATAGAATTACTTTAAAAATGATTCAAACATTTTATTTTAAATGTTAATATTTATAATACACAAAAAGTTACATTCTTTGTAACTCTTTAAACTTAAAATGAAAGAGTTGAAGTCTCCAGTTCCTCCAAAAGTCTTTGAAGGTTTAGGGGGCAAAAATTTAGAGATTTCACCTTTGTTTCTCCTGATTTGTTATTATATCTGGAATTAAAGGGCATGCTTACCTGGCCCACTTTTGGATTTGCTCTTTGATCCATTTTCCCCTTACAATTGGGTTTTTCTATAGTTAAGTTCTCCAAATCACTCTGTTGTAGGTATGATGAACTTTCCAAACAAATGTGATCATAATCATTTGCTTTACCAGAAGACTCATTACAAGGTTCTGTCAAATAACAATCTCCTCTGGTGCTTTTGAAATATGGTTCTGTGGTTACAAAAAATTCGTCATTGCATTCTACTTGCAGGCTTTTCACTTTTTAGTCTAAAATACAAATGTGTTACTTTGATTCTATAGCAGATTTTCAAGAATAATCCTTTTTTGAGTCTGCAACAAATATGTTACTAGGTTCAGTATGGCAAAAAAAGTAAACAGAAAAGAAGAAAGAAAGAAAAAAGGAGATAAAATGGTGTGATTATTTCAGAGCAGGAGATGGGCAGCTTAAAGCAGCAAGGCCTTTAAACATGGCATGTTAAATTCTATTACTAAACTTCACCATAGGTTCACAATAGAATTAAACATGAATAATTTTTCATTTGAGAAAAAAGATGCCTATTGTTTAATGCAGTTCCTGCCAGTACCAGCCAGATTTCTTTCCTGGTTTTCTTTCTGAGCCAAGAAATACCAAATATGACAAAGAAAGAGTTATTTTTGAGATCTGGTAAGCTTTATAAGTCCCTTGACCTCTCTATAGACCTCAGTTTTCTTATCTGTAAAATGAGACAGTTGGTCTAAACCAGTGATTCGAGTAGCCGCAGGAGATGGGAGTAGGAGGGCAAGTGAGTAGGTCCAGGTCCGAAGGATGCGTTTTTTTACCAGGACAAACAGACAACGAGCATGACCTTCCAGCTTCTGACACCAGTAGCCCTAACCTTTGTACCACCAATATTGAGAACTCCTGCTATTGGAATTTGCAGTCTCTCCTTCAAAATGAATGAAAGGCTGAGAAATAGGGTGTATAGTTTTTAAGGTATCTTCCACCCATGAGAGCTCATGATTTTTCAGCTATGACTAAAAAACTTCTTGATTGTCATTTACTTCCTCTCTCTCACGTCCTTTGTTTCTGCCAAGCATAACCATTGACTCCTTTCTGCAGGCAAGGGGTTGGGGGGATGGGTATCAAGAGATGGAGGTAGGGATATATTTTCAGCAACTATGAAGAACAAGAGCTACATTAATCTGTGACTCTATGCTTTCACGACTTCACAACTCTCCCAGATAAAAAAAAATTATGAGAAACTTTAAAAGATCCTTTTTCCCTCATCTTGAAAACTGTTAAAAGATATTTGTAAAAAGGATCTATAAAAGAGAGGTTGCCAGATAAGGTTCTTCTCTGAACCAAAGCTGCTCACAGACACTTTAAAATGAGGCCTGACTTGATGATCAGCTGTCAGAGTGGAATTTAATTTAGCAGTCACAATAGACAAAATATGTCAGACTAAGTGCTTGATCAAGAATCTGAAAAAGTTTCAATCAAATGGCCTTAATGTCAGTTACAGTCAAAGAAATAATCAAAAGCAGATAACCCCAGGTATAGAAAGACTATCTGGAAATAAATTCAGAAAACATCCTGCAGACTCAGGGTAGGTTGGGGGAGAAGGAATCTTTTTTATTCCTTCTACTTACCTTTCTCCATGTAACTGTCAAGCACTGTTGCCTTCAAGAGTTTTTCCAGCCATAATGATGGGATGATGTAAATGTTTATGTGTCTCTGGACCTACTTGCTTCTTGCCATGGCTCCGAAGCCCCGTCACTAAGGGGCTCCCCATGTAGAAAATCTCCTTTATCTTTTTGGATTACCCCTGATCTCTTTTAATCCAATTAATTATATATTAGGAACCAAGAAGTAATTACATTAACAACTTGGAGGCATGCCTTCAGGAATGTCACAATGGCTTTCTGATTGTTTGCTTTAAAGAAAACCAGCACTCTGGAACTTAGTTCAGATTAGCAATTTGTGCCTTCAGATGGATATAGTGCAATGGTTCTATGCCTGGTTATTAGAATAAGAAATTAGGTAAAGGACATAAAGGAATGTGGTTTGTTCTTTCTATTTTCTATCCCTCTTTAGTGTGGTGATTCTTAGGTCTTTGGGTTTGAGTTTGGAACAGGTGACTATTGGCAAAGGTTTGCTTATTTACTTGAGGTTCAATGGGATGAAAAGCAGAAAAAAGGCCAGAATTTCCAAAGACAGACACTAATTCAGAGTCCAGAAGAACATTACAGACCACCAGAGGGAAACTGCTTTTCTTTTTCTGTTCTATTTTAGTTTTTTGACTTTAATAAAAGTTTAAAATACTTGCTAAACTGTTCAAAGACATAACTATTTTGAGATTTCTCCTTCACTTATCTACTCTCTCAGGCCTCTGTGAACATCTGTGCTATGTGCATAGACCTCTTCCAAACAAAAGGAAGTAGGTCTCATAAATGTTGTAAGTACATTTAAAAATTCTCTGAAAGCTCATAAGCCAGATTTCTTAGACTTGGCCTCTCATCACATTAACAATAATTTAAGTAAGGAGCATGTTGATGGAATAAAGTCAGAGGGAAGAGAGGTAGAGGGAAAAGAGAAGGGAAGATGATGGGTGACTAATGGAAACTGGGTGGTTAATGGAACAGAGGTTTAAATTCAAAAGAAAAAAAAATTTTAAGAGTTTATCCTTCGGGTATAAAGCAGGAAACAACAAAAATAAGAACCCAACTGCAAAAACAGTAAAATAAAAACAGTAGGGCAAAGAAATGCTTGTTTCAGCGTAAGCATTATTGGGATTTTGGAACTCACCATTTAGTTGCTATTTGTTTAAACAAAAATAAATTTATGGGCCTACTTTTCCCAACGTTACCTACTGATAATGGATCATTTATAGATAAAAGCCTACATCTATCCAGTTATACTGAAACCAGACTTGGTGTCTATGCAACATTTCCCTGTGAGAAATCAGATTTATAACATCAAAGTACATAAGAACCATCAGCTCGGTGGCTCCAACACTGATGAAATGAGGACCTGGCTTTTCATAGACAACCATACAGAACAAACTTGGCTCCCCAGAGGAATACTGTATGTGTGAATTATCTCTGTGTGTAAACTAAAGGCAAATTCATACAAGACCCACATGCAATTTATAAGCATGATCTGTTCTAAAAGTCTAAAACAAATCACCAATGGATGTAGATGCCCAAGTTCTTCCACAAAAGTTCACATGTACACATGCAAGGACAAAATACTATACAACCCTTCTGCAATTCAGGTAATGAAAACAACATAAAGTAGAAGATAGCAAGTGTGTATGTGTGAGTTTTAATTATTTTGAATGTCAGTGCTTGAAAGAAAACAAGTTTAATTAGAATATGAGCTGTAGAAACAGTTTTAGAGATTCTTAAGGGAACTTTTGGGTACATTAAAAAACCGTGAAGGTTCGTAATAAAAGTTTTTTAAAAAGTTACACCTTATTTCTGACACTTGTTCTCTGTCCTTTCCTAAGAATCAAGTGTATCATTCTCATCAGCCATGATTGAGGATAGACATGGGCTCACATTACACCTCCTGAAGGAAGAGTCTAGGATTCATTCAATTTTGTCACTTTAGTGTCTCATATACTCCACCAATATCTAGGAAATGAATAAATAAATGAACAAATGAATGAACAAATTATTTGCTGAGATAACATTATAAAGAGTTTAGTATGGGAAAACATTATCTTTTTCTGTAAAAGCACTGATTTATTATGTAATACTGCTCAGAATTTCAAGAAGCAATCAGATTATACTGAAAAAAAAAACTGCCTAATGCAGAAGTTGCTGGGGGAAAAAAAGAATTGCCATAGAATATTGGGGAAAAATGATAATAAAGCAAATTTCCAAACTGGACACTTCTGCCACAAAGGAGAAGAAAAGAAATGGGAGAAGCCAATGGCAACAGATCTACTGGAATTCAAAATAGGACCTGAGTTCTGAGACAAATTAATAAAAGGAATTTTTTAAAAACAGCAATTATTTATTGAACAATTACTATGTGCCAGGCAATATATTTGTATCATCTCACCTAATATTTATAACAAGCTTTTGAGATAAGTACTTTCATCATCTTCATTTTAGACAGTGAAACAGAAAGAATAAGTAATCTCCCCAAAGTCACCCAGCTAGTAGATGATAGAACCAGGACTTAAATGCAGATCTGTCTGTATACAGACTTCAGAAGATGCCCTAATCAACACGGCACTAGGATACATGGGAGAAAGAAAGAAATTTTTTTCCCCGTTTAAAAAAGATGCAGGAGAATTCTAAAATGTTTACTTATGAGCAAATGGCAAATCAGCTTGCTGCTAAGAAATACAAACACACGTACATGACCACTTACATTAGTTCGAAGGAGAAGTAAATGTCCAATATCTTTTTTTCAATATTTATTTTATTTTTTTATTTCCCCCCACCCCCTTGTTTGCATTTGCTGTGTGCTGTGTCTTTAGGAGGCACTGGGAACTGAACCCAGGACCTCTGATGTGGGAAGGAGGTGCCTAATCACTTAAGCCACCCCCATTCCCTGCTTTGTTGTATCTCTCTTTATGCTTTTTTTCCTTGTGTCTTTCATGTCATCTTGTTGCATCAGCTTGCCATGTCTGCCCATCACATCAGCCAGCTGTCTTGCTCTTTTTTTTTCTTTAGGAGGCACCAGGAACCTGTGCTCCCTGTTTTGTTGAATCTCTCGTTATGTTTTTCTTCTCATGTCTCTTGTTGCATCACCTTGTTGTGTCAGCTTGCTGCACCTGCCCATCACAGCAGCTCACTGACTTCTTTAGGAGGCCCTGGGAACTGAACCACAGACCTTCCATATGGCAGGCAGGAGCTCAGTCACCTGAGCCGCAACTTCTTCCCAAATGTCCAATATTTAGTTTCTCGAAATAGTTATTTAATGTTAGCCTTATTTAGTTTAACCACAAAGGGGATTTAACTGTCAAATAAACTTCTCCTAAGGTCCAAGAGATTTTTGATCAGTCAGATATCCAGTCTTTATAGTCTTCAGCATGATCATTCTAGCAATAAAAATTCAAAGGAAATATTTTTAAGGCTATTGAGATGAGGTATAATGGAATCTTTCCAACATTCTCCCCTTTGCTATCAAACTAAAAGTAGCATGAACTAAAAATAAATTATAAATCACAGAATATTTAATTTAATCACTTATCTATAAGGTTTGGTGTTTTGTGGGTTTTTTTGTTTGTTTGTTTTTTGGGGGTTTTTTGGCATTTCTCTCACACATGGGACAAATACACTTTCTCATTTAAACCTCTGTTGGTAACTATCTCCACTGTCCCCTGAGTACTCATTCTCTTTCAATGTGTCAGAAAAACCAAACAGTTCAGCTCCATTGCACAGCTGATAAACCTAAAAGATAATAAACTGGACAGAGTAGTCAACTTTACAGTAATGAAATAAATAAAGCATGAATAATCAAATTAAATGACAATTTCTGACTTGAAGTTTGGTTCCCCTGTTTTTACTTTATAGAAAAATTAAGCTGTGCTGGCCTTCCTTAGAATGAGTGCTTGTATGAGGAAAGGATCTGTGTGCCTGTTTTTGAATCTATATTTACATCTGCCATATCAGCTACTATAGATTCATATCTATCTCCTAATTAGCCAAATGTATGTATTGTCTGTGTATTATATGTAATATGTTATTAAATATATTGGAGATTAATTCAAACGGTTGAAATTGATTATAAAGAACTTTATTAGTTTGATTTAAAATTATGTGACAAGTCCCTGGTATAAAATGGTCCATCAAGTTATTTTCTTCTTTATTCTTCTGAATTTATAAGACACTTCTGTGGTTGATAAGGCCAGGCTAGAGCTGGGAGGGAAGTAAGAATGAGCAAGCCAATAATACATTCTGAAAATAAGACCAATCAAAAAGTATATTTTGAATCTCTTCAACAAACTGACAAATGAATCCAATATATTACCATATGTGGAATCAGAAAGTGCTGTTTTAGCATCATCTAATGAGATTCCAAAATTTTAATGACTTGTGGGTTCTTTCAGACTCAGACTGTATAGTGTGATGTTACCCAACACATTTAGCTTTCTTTATACCTAAATGTTTAAATGCAAAAGGAGATTTTTCTCTCTATAGCATTAAACATTACCTAGGAGCCAACTGCCATGAACTCCTTTCACATACCTACTCAGAACTCTCTGAGAAAAGCTGTCATTTTTTGTTCCATTCAAGTCAGACTACCAGTCTCTAGGCACCAGATTAAAAAAGTAGGTCTAAAGTAACATCTTCATTTATTCATATGATTTTCATGTTGGATGATACTATGAAAGCCAATCTTAAATTGGGAAAATAATGGAATATATGACATATTTTATAAAGTGAAATTTCTGATGCAAATAGAAGAGATGCTGCTGCATCCCTTGTCATCTACAAGTGCCTTTGCACAGTGCCCTACACAGTAATTTTCATAAATCTGTTGCTGAAGGGAGAAAAAGAGAGAGAAGGCTAACTCCAAAGGACTAATTTTTAAAAACTTATAATACTAAGCATTTTTACATGAAATTCAACTATGTTCTCCCTAAAAGAAAACCTAATCAAACATTAAAAAGGCAAATACTGAATAATAAACTTTCCTCCACGGAACACCAGAAAACTGATATGCTTAGATTTGTAAAGAGGCTGAGCTAAGATATCTCCTAAGCTTTAAATTCTCTGGTGAGGCTGAGTTTTACATCTGGAGGGAAGAACTTCTTTTTGGCTTTTCTTTTTCTTTTTAAGAAGAAAAATCTATATAATTACAGGTTTATGGTTACATTTGTGAGGCAAAGTATGGATAAAGAAAGAATAACAGATCATGAAGAAGTTGGTTATTGCTAAATATATGAAGCTGGAATATTTTAACAATGCCAAAAGAATATATGTACTGTAACAAAACTATAATTTAAATCAAGCTATCAAAATATTTCAAAATAGAATGTATTTTATGATTTTTAAAATTTGTTTTTAAAATGAAATATCTTCATTGAAATTAACAATATGCCATAAAATAAAGAATACCAGACATTGCTTCCATTAATAACCACTATAAGTTTCCCAGGAAACGATCTTTACAGAGCAACTCTGATTAATGTACAAGAAGCAGCTTTTTTTCTTTAAGTCCTAATCATACCGCATGTCAGAGTTTATAAAAGTTCTAAGCATTGTAATGTTTGAAACATCACCTTGTCTGTAACTATCAATTATCAGTACAAAATACCCCTTCTTTACCTTCTCTCCACCCTCTGTTTCTCAATAAGACATAGTTTTTCCATCTCTACAGCTTGGCTCCCTTAAACAGGAAAATGACCAACATATTCCTCCGTGTAGAATCTGAAAATATTTCTTTCAGGTAACATGACCTGTTAGACATCTGAAGATCAAGACACAGATGAGGATTTATTGGACGAAACCACACAGGACTTATATATCATGGGCTGCAGGACATAACTTATTAAATTATTTCACTGGTCACATAACTGAATGTAAAAGGGGAAACGTTTCACTGACCATGGTCAAATATGATTATTGCCGCAGTAGATTAAAGGCCCCAGAAGTACCCTTAGTTAGGTCAGTGACCAAATGTCATTCCATATGACTCTGTTTTTCATGGGCAATGTCTCCAGTGTCAGTGTGTCAAAATCTAGCCTGAATCCAGTATAAATTTTAGTCTGCTTTCCCCTCTTGGAGGCATAAATACTTCTGACATGAAAATTTTGTCTTTCTTCCTTATCAACATGATGCTGAAAACAATTCAGGTTTATAGATCAGGCATGGAAATATGGAAGGTGTTCTCAATGGTTAGATCAAATATTATAACAACTTATCCAGGAAGTAGACATTGAGTTCATGGATTATCCAAACTTTAGTTCTCCTCCCACTTGCCATCTGATGACTATCTTATGTGGGAAATGATTGCAATAAATAGATAGGGCAAGATGTGGTGGTGATATGTAGCTTCAATTCTGTTGTTTCAGTCCCCAAATTTTACTTGGTGGGAGGGAGAAGCCCTTGTTGAATAGCTAAGGACTGGGTCTCTCAAAAGGGGTTACCTTTTTCAAACTCAGGAAGTAACAGTGGAAGAAAATAATAAAGTAAATACAAGTATATGTTGACATTTACATATTGAATATTATTTCTATTTTATATGTTATACATATAAAAACATGTTTGTATAGATCCCTGAATGTTAAAATCTTGATTACTTCTGGATGATAGGGTCAGGAGTCATTTTTATTTTATTCTATAGTTTTATGCATTTTCTGTTGTTTTGCAAAAAGCAGGGTATTACTTTATATTCAGGAGAAAAAAAGGTGCATCTTCCATTACCACACCCATCTCAAGAAGAAGAGAAAAGAGTATGGTAAAGAGTCTGCTTTGTACTCTTCATCTGCCCTTTTTTACTTCTTGTCACATCTGCTTTGCTCAGCAGAAACCATGAGTGTTTCTGGAGTATGGATCTGAATCCCACCTCTGCCATGAACTACTGTGCCTCTAACCCTCTCCAAACCTTGGTTTCCTCTTCTGTAGAATGATGATAGTAATAGTACTTTAAAAAGTCAACGTGGGACAGATAACACATGTAACAGTTTTAGCACAGGGTCTGGTTCAAGGACAGCATCCAACAATGGTAGCTGTACTTTTTCACCCATCTTGCCTGATCTTGGAAATCTTAAAATAAAATACTTTATAGCTAAGAATATGCTTTCACAAACATTAAGCAATATAATACATAAACTGAAAGTACAAGGCAGAACTAGAATTCAAGCCTTGTTCCCTACATTCCTACATCCCCAAATTGATAACCTAAACACTTTTTAGATGGACTGAGCCACTGATGTGTTAGAACCACCCCTACCGGCTTATGAGTGCCAATAGTTAAATTTTAGGAATTTTGCCAACCAGTTGTTAAACACAGCCAATATTAAAAATTGAATAACATATATAAAACTAAATTATATATATATAACTTACATTTAAATAAGTATATTTATTAGATAAATAGCAAAGCTCATCAGTTCCTAATTCTTTTACTATAATCTACACTCTTGTGGTTATTGATCTCTATTGCATCTCGATGGTGGAAATGCTATACAAGGGAGTGCTACTGTGTATCACTTCCTGATTCCACTTTCCCCTAATGTCAGGTTGGTATCTTGAAATTGGCAAATTGGCAAATGCTATAAATCAAGACTTGCTTGTTTTGTTAACTTAAGAGAATGATATAGCATATGTAGTTTAAACCTAAAGTGTGTCATGTCTGTAGCTATTATATTGTGAAGAGCACAAAAAAAAAATCCTTCTAGTTTTCAAAAACCATTCTCCAACATTTATGTCAGAGCTGTACTTGTTCAACAATTGCAAACCTAGGTTGTCAATGGATGAAAGTTGGGCAAAATTCTTTTTTTTAAAGTGTTCAGTAAGAATAAATTGGCTAACCTAGAATTTACAATAAAGAACGTTTATTACTACTTGTAAATTATGTAGTATACATTCCTTATTTCTGTAAAATTTATAATAAATATACACAGTTTTTCTGGAGATCCTGTTGTTAAACATTTACCAGCATACCACTAGACTGACCACTGTTTTAAACTAAGAGACACCAAGAAATTCTTAGTAGACCTCTTGCACTCATCTTCAAAGCACTGAAGGTTGGGTTGCAGAATGTTTTAACTTCAGTTGAGTCTACCTAATTGTATTATTACATTTAAATATGGTATAGTGTGTGTTCCCTTCCTGTATACTGATGAAATAAGCTAATATCTTCAAGCTCTATCATTATTATAGAAAATTCACTATATATAAACACATATAAGGGAAAATCAAGACAGCTTTCTACAATTCATGAAAACAGTGGGTACATAAAGGTAAGTTATGGCCTCTCCCTGTTTCCAGGACAGTTGAGCAGGCAGGGCAACCACATCAACCTATAACAGAAGGGGACAGCATTGAATACAGGTGGGTACAAAATGCTATGGGGAGACAGGGAGAGAGCCATTCATTCTGACTCCAGGCCCCAGTTTGTCAACAGCATCATTTGCCTCAAAGCAAATGAGAGAATAGGGGAAAACCCCAAGGAGAAGAAAAAATCTGGGCAGTATAGCATAATAGGTGGGAGGAAGGATTCTGGAACCATACAGCCTAGACTCATACCTAGCCTCCCCACTCACTAGCTGTGTGAGGATAGACATGTTACTTGCCTAAGTTTCTGTTTCCAAATCTGGAAAAAGAGGTGTAATGACTCCAGGCTCACAGCTCACAGCTCACAGTGTTTCTGGTACAACAAAACTGCTCAATAAATGTTAGCTACTACTACGACTGTTGTTGTTAGCCTTGACTGTTGAAAATGTCTCTAGAGGATGGAGATGGGGTAAGGCTAGAGTACAGGAATTGGGGAGAAGGCACTCTAGGTTTAAGGAAGAGAACACACACACAAACACCACCACCACCACTGGGAGCCAATTAATAACCCTGAAGTTCCAGAACCTTCCTGCAGGCACAACCACAGCAGACAAAGTTGGAAGGCTAAACCAGGGCTTTGCCAGAAGGATTCAAATACATGCCTATTTCTCATACTCTTCCAAGAAGAGAAAAACACAGTAAAATAGTTTTAAACTCTTTTCCTTTTTCTCTTGACATGTACTACAAATTGTGCCTCTGATATATTTGTGAAGAACCTAGATGAGAATGATAAATCAGGCAATATTACATATATTCATCAGTACCTTAATTGTTGTTAAAAACTAACAACACCTAAAATTGATCTGCACCAAGATTTACTGCTCTGACAAAACTCCACCTGGAAAAGTACATGATCATTAAGAACAACCAAGGATTTGTGGCAATGTAAGGCGTATGAACAAGATTTAAATGCCTCCCTGAGGGAATAACTGGGTGATGTTTATTCTGTAGATGAACAATGAGGTTATAACAATGGAAGAGATTTATGAGATTTTTTACAGGGGAATTTGATTTAGCCAGCTCCCTCAGATAATAGACGGATGCAGAACTAAATAGTTCAGTACTACTCTTAAAATACTTTGTGAGGAATAATACACATCTTCATTGACCAGGAAAAGTAGATTGCTAGCCAAGTAGGCACATCAGACAACTGCAAACTGACATATGAGCAACCAAAATTGAACAAAATTTTTTCTAAATTAACCGCAACCAAATTAGAGAAAAAAGTTACAAAGAAAATCATATTCTTATCATGAAAAGTGGGGGAGGAATATTCTCATTTCATAGTCACTTGGGCCTATAGGCTATTATTTGGTCTAACAGGTAATTCTTAGTCATTGCTCCTGTCTGGGAAGAACACATGGACTACCTTAGTAAATATACAATAAAAGAAAGAGTATCAGTCTTCTAGAGCCTTGCTGCTTACAGGATAAGGAGCTTGTTAGAAACACAGAATCTCAATCCTACCCTAGACCTCCTGAATCAGAATCTGTATTTTGAACAAAATTCCCAGGTGATTCCTTTGCATATTAAAGTTCAAGAAGCACTGCTCTAGAGAATTAGAAATTTATCCTTCAATAAATAAACTTTCTAGAGTTGAACTGTCCAATAACATAGCCACTAGCCATGTGTGGTTGTTTAAATTTTAATTAAACTTTAGGTCTTCATATATGCTAACCACACTTTAATTGCTCAGTTACCACATATAAATATTGCCTACCAGATACATTTCCATTATCACAGAAATGTCTATAGGACAGTGCTGGTCTAGGTGTTCAGGACACATCACTGAACAACAGGAGACAAAGATCCTTTAGTCATGAAGCTTAGATTCTAGTGGTAGGGAGGCAAATAACAAACAATAAGCATCATAAGTAGATAAACTAAATGGCATGTCAAACAAAAAAGAAAAACTAGAGCAGCCTTAAAGGGAACAGGAAGTTGGAGGGACAGTTGAAATTTTAAATAGGGCAGTTCAAGTGGGCTTCATTGAGGTTCCATTAAAGGAAAAGCAGAGCCTCTGGTGACCACTGTCTTTATATCAGTGTTACAAACCAGAATAATAATAAGTCTCCTTGGCCCATAGATGCATTCCCCCTGCATGTTTGCTCATTCCTAAAGCTTGAGGTGGGCTCAGATCCCATGGGGCAGATGGATGGAACTGTCCTGCTTGCAGTTGTAGTTATTAATAGTTCTGAGGGGAGGGGAAAGAGAAGAATAAGTGGAACATGGGGCATTTTGGGGACACTGGAATTGTTCTGCATGATATTGCAATGATGATACAGGCCATTTATTCATTAGAAAAAACCTATAAAATTGTACAGGGCAAAGTGTAAACCATAATGTAAACTATAAACCATGGTTAGTAGCAATGCTTCAATATTTGGTCATCAATTGTAACAAATGTACTACACTATTGAAAGATGTTATTAATAGGGGAAAATGTGAGGGGGAGATGGTGGGGTGTATGGAAATCCCCTATTTTTTTTATGTAATTTGCCTGTAATCTACAACTCCTTTAAAAATAAGGTTAAAAAAAAAAAAAAGGAAAAGTAGAGCTATGGGCCAGGAGGACAGCTGAGGAGAGAGTGTTCCAGACAAAAAGGGAAGCCTGTGCAAAGGCTCTGGGGCAGGTATGTTTGAGGAATAGCAAGGAGGTCCTATGTGGCTGGAGGAGAGGGAGGAAGGTAGGTGACGGGTAAGAGAGCAGCGCCTAAGGATCCCAGGTGGGGAGACGGGACTCATTGTCCGCTGTAAAGGACTTGAGCTTTTATTGGGAGCGACATAAGGAGCCCTTGCAAGGTTCTAAGCAGAGGAGTTGCATGTCTCAACATTATGTCAAAGCTATTCTAATTAAACAGAAAAGGACTACAAGCAAAAGTTATTTTTTGTTTTTTTATTTGTTTTAATTCAAGGCCATATTTGGGTGTAGAAAGACAGACATGATCTGCTTTGGCAAAATGACTTTGTTTACAACTTTCAGTAACCACTAGAAGCTTGTTAATGATACACAAGCACAAGTCATAAAAATTTATCATTGTAAAATTCAGAAACTCTCCATTAATATGCAGAGTCACAGGGTCTTACAGGTTGCCACCCAGAATCTGGAGCCATACTTGTTATAAACATTTCCAACAACTCCTGAGGAATGCAGATTAGTTTTGCCCAATTGCCCAAATAGTGGAACTCCCCCTAAGTGTCTCATCTTCAAAATTTGTTGATTATCTTGTTTACATATATTTCTTGAAGGCAGGGACATCTGCTAAAGAGTTTCAAATTTTTCTTTTTTATGTATCCCCGTATAAATTGATTTCAGTTCCTCCATATATCACTTCAGTGAAATGGCAAAACTCTGGAAATTGGGGTATGGGGTCCTGTTTAAGTTTGTTTTCCAGAATTCCCAGAAGCACTGACACATTTTATCTACAACTGAGAATGTTGTGATCTTACAGGTATTTCAGCGGCAGGTCTAAGAACTCAAGGTCACTGTACCCCTTCCACAAAATGCCGTCACCAGCCTCAAGGCCCAGGTTCACTAAGACAGTCACGTGAAACTCATATTGAACAGGCAGTCCTAACATGACTGCAAGCCAAGTTATTGCCTGCAAGTTATTCCCTGGGGACCACCACCAACTGTGAACCAGTCAGAGTTCTGGCAGGAAAATAGGGTAAGGTCACCTTCAGTCAATTAAATCAAACAAACAATAAATCAAGGCATGCTGGGCCACTGGGAACTAACTGCTCAGATGCTCATGTCAAGTGAGTGCATCAAGGAGCACTGTTTTTCATGCATCTGGGTATAGCACTTTTGAGCTACAGAACACAAGAGGAGATTTTAGCAACAAAATTATTACCAATTTGTGTGATAGGGGTCCATAACTGGGCCTGCCTTTGGTACTATTTCACTCATTCATTCCTCAACCACATGGGGAGGACCTCCTCCAGGCAAGGACTTTGCTAACTGCTGAAGACACAGAAGTATGTATGTACATGAAACCCTGTAAAGGTTACGTTTCTACTTTAACCTCCTTATGGTACACATAGGCATGCAAGTTCCTGAGCTCTCCTTCCAGTGCGACATGGCAAGGACATCAGTCTGCCTAGAGGTACTGTATTTTCCAGTTATAATGAGGAAATTATTTCAACCTGACCCACTGGTTTCCAAAGTAGAATACTGGAGACCCTAAAACATCTTCTGTTCTCAAAACAGGGATCTTGAAAACCAGATTCGTCTCTCCTAGAAAATGATGCGATTTCTTTCCTTCTACTCACACCACAGGTTCCAGCCCTTGCTTTCAGCATATGGGTCTCTTCAGAGCTCCTCCCTGCCTTAGGGCCTTTAGACCTACTGCCCCTGCAGCGAACACTACGGATGCCCATCCCCATGTCTCCTCAGCCCACCTGTGGCTCTAGTAGAAGTATAGGTAAACTGACAGCTTCCTACCTCAAGCACTTCTATCTTCCATCTTCTCTTCTTGAGGACTTTCTCGGTGCAAGCAGGGGCAACCAGGAAGAGTTAATGTCCTAGGGCACAACGCTCAACCAAGGCAAGATGTAGGTCAGTGCATAAATAGCCCAGCCTCCCTTCCCCACCACATCCCACCCCTGCCTTCTGTTGGGAGGATTCTGAGATGTGTTCCACAGTCTCAGATCCGAGCAGGACGTGCTGCAGTCACCAACTGCAGTGAGCTGAGTGGCACTCAACCACTGAACCACGCTGGCTTCCCTGAGTGCTGGTTAGCTGATTAACACATCCCTGGTTGGCTTCCCTCCCGTCCCTGTTACACTTTGCCCGTTTCCTCTTTGTGCTACCTAATATCACCTCCTAAACTCTCCCCACTGAACACCTTGCTCAGGGTCTGCTTTCCTGGGCATTCGCACTAAGACAGTTCCCTTTGCCTGGATGTTGTCCACCAACCCTAGTTTCCTGGGTAACCCTGCTTATCCTCCAGCCTCTGCTCAATAGTTCCTCCTTCAGGGAGGCCCTGACCTCTGGCCAGGCCACATCCCCCAGTCTCATGCTCTCCTACCACCTACTGCTCTTCACTCCCACAACAAGTATCACAGTGGTCACCGTACACTTATTTGTGTGAGTATTTGAATAATGTCCAGTCCTGCGCTGGACAGCAAGCTCCCCTAAAGAGGGAACATGTCTAACTCTGTTCTCATTAGCCTCCCTGCAGTGAGCACAGTGCTTGGATCATACTAGGAGCTTCAAAACTATGTGCTGAAAACAGATGCTGACAAGTAGAGGATGTGAAACAATACAAGACAGAAAAGCTCTTGCTTACTTACTCAGAGCAGAAGAAAATAATGGGGATCCCCAATACACGAGAAGAGTAATAAGCACTTTGAAATGACCAAAAAGAAAAAAGGAACTTCAGCATTAAAAGTTCAGGGGAGCAAATATGACTAAAGCGGTTGAGCACCTGCTTCCCATGTGGGAGGTCTTAGGTTCGGTTCCCAGTGCCTCCTAGAAACAAGGAGAAATAACAAGCAAACAAACAAGCTGATATGGCTCAGTGGTTGAGTGCCAGCTTCCCACATATGAAGTCCCAGGTTCAATCCCCAGTCCTGGTACTTCAAAAAAAAAAAAGTTAAAAATCAAAGATTTAGGTGGAAATACCTAAGTTGCCTTTTGGAGAGATTAATATTTCCTTAAACTCAGACAGTGTCTCTAGAGGATTTAATACACATAAGAGGCAAGTTTAGTTTTCTGTTTGTCTGTTTTTTTCCTTCTCCTTTCTCTTTGACCCAGGACCCTTCCAAAGCTAGGGAATTTGTTGTGGATGGGGAAGACTCAGAGATTGCTTTAGAATAATAAGGAGCAGAAGACAAACTAGCAGAAGGTGAATCTTCATAGGATAAAAGCCATGAATATACAATAACTTTTATATGCTCCACCCTGAGACCAGAGCATCTGACTGCCTCTTTTGCTTCCCTCATCCACCCACAGGAGTCACCTCAAGATCTGAAGGATCACTCCTCATCCTGCCCACTTGTGGGTTCAGCAGAATGAGAAGGAACAAGGAAAACCATTTCCAGAGGCTGGAAACACTAAGAAACTAGAAGTAAACAAAGGAACTAATAGGCCTGTAGAATCAACTGGGGAGTGGGGAAAGTAGGGAGAAGATTCTCTATGTTGAAAACAGAGCCACATATTATAGTCTATAGAACAACAATTGGGAAACTATGAACTGCAGGCCAAATATGGTCTACCACCTGTTTTAGTAAATAAGGTTTTATTGTAACAGGCACACCCATTCATTTATATATTGACTATGGCTGCTTTCTCATCAAAAGTAGCGTTGAGTAGTTGCACAGGGATCACATGGACCGCAAGGCCAAAAATATTTATTCTCTGGCCCTTTACAAAACAAGTATACTAATCTCTGGTTTAGAACAGTATTATCCAATACTAGGCACATATGGCTATTGAGCACTAAAATGAAGCTAATCCAAACTGAGATGAGGTAAAAGTGTGAATTATACACTGGATTTCATAGACTTGTGAAAATAGTGTTTTGTATAGATTGGGCTAAATAAAACATATTATTAAAATTAACTTCACCTGATTCTTTTTACTCTTTATCATGTGGCTACTATGAAATGTAAAATTACCTATGAGGCTTGCATTTGTAGCTCACATCAGAATTCTGTTGCACAGTGCTGTTATAGAAGGAAAACCTTCAGCATGTATACAAAGTTTGGGAACATGTTGAATGGTAAAACTGTTCCAACTCTGTCTCCTATACTTTATCTTTGTTTTCTACACTCCACTCTAGATCATTCTTCTAGTAATAATTTCATACTCACAAGCCTGAATTTCTTGCAGGTCACTATTGTTGGGAAGCCAACAGAAGTAAATGTGTATACCCTTAGTTTTTATACTAAGAAGAGTCAGTGGCTGGGTTGCGTAGTGAACAACTGCTGTGCCTGCTGACTGGTACCACTCTATCTGCTAGAGTAGGGATCTAAGCAAATTCCACAAGGGAGACATTCTTTCAAGTCTCATGATCTATATTCATGTATATTTGGTATTATATCCAACATTATTTTGATTGCGTTAATTTAAAATACTCTTTACATTGTGGAACCATTTCTACCCCATCACCAACCCCCCAAAAAATATAATAGTAAAATTGATACTAGATTTTGGAAATTACCTGAAATCTACCCTATGTATTATTATTCTGCTCAAGTTAGCCAGGTACAGTTTCTGTTGCTTGTGATCAAAAAACCCATGTTAGTCAGGAAACCTGAGTTATAATTCCAGGTCTGCAATAAATTAGCTATTCTTGGGAGAAATTATTTAAATAGCTGAGTTTCCATTTCCTCATCTGTAGAATGAAGGGATTAAAACTAAATAATTCCTAAGGGCTTAACATTTCATGGATGACATAAAATAACTCAAATGTTTCTACCTTATTTCTCAATATTACCAAAAAAAGTCATTGTGGATAGTTGTGGCTGCACATTTTCCCAGTAAAAATTGAATTTGCAAGATAGTTTCTGCTGTTCCTCCAGCCAGTCCCTCCATCTTACTCTTTTGACTCTTCAATAATGTTTAACACATACATTTCAATAGATAAAATCCCTCAAGGGCCTTCAGTGTGACCCTTTTAATCTCCCTGATACAAAAAAAAAAAACAAATCAAATGAAATGATCAGAAACAATGCTCAAAATTTAAAGTTGCATTGAATTTTCCCAAGCAAATGTTAGGATTGTGTTACAAAGACTCTTCAACTGTACTTGAAAGTACCTCTTATGACTCAAAGGCTGGGCAATAGTTTGCATGAAGAAACTTTCCATCTCCATTAGGATGGTTTGTGCAACAGCCTTTTCTGCCTAAAAACAATAACAGTTTCCATCCATTGTCTTATAAAGATACGTTTTAGATTATTAAAAATAATTAAAGATAAAAAAGAAAAATTTTTATTCCAAAATACAGAAGTATTTTGCTGGGGAATTTTCATTTTATTAAGTTAATCCAGGCTCTAATATACTCAGATTATTGATTTAAACCTGCAAGCATAATAAAACACACTGATCTTGTGGGGGTGGGGTAGGGGGTGGGCACCAACTGAAAGTGAGAACACAGATCAATTATCTGAGAACTCTGGGCCTTCACACTGGCCTGTCATTACGAAATCACTTTCTTGGTGCCACCTCAAGTAACAGCCTGTCATATATATATATATTCATACATGCATATACAATATTTTGACCACCCAGAAAAGTGCTATGAGACTGGAGTGGTGCTCGGGCTCTGGTGTCAGAGCACATAAGTAATGTTGGTTGGCCTCAATATGCCTCAGACTTCTCATCTGTAAAACAGGAAAAATAAGTGTTTCTCAAAACCTGGGAGTGTACAAGATGAAACTGATGGTACATAAGTGATTTCTTTTTATTTCAATAATTATGTGGTCATATCTCGTTTGGCTAAAATCAAGTATAAATAATTATGTGTTTAATTCTAAGTGTATTTATATATATACATAACTCGCAGTTCCAGAAAGCAATCTCAATAACAGCATTATTTAGGACAAAGCTAAGTTAAGGGAAAAAGTGAGGTCAAATAGTAATAATTGATGATAAACTATTAATAAATACTTTAATCAATTGTAAATGAATGTAAAATAAATAGAATTCGAAAACCAGCCATGGTTTTTGCAACCACTTAGTGAAATAATTGATTTCGATAACAATCCTCAGTAAATAAGACCATTAGATGAAAACTCAATGGGAACTTGACAATGGAAGGATCAGACCATCATGCCAAATCCACCAGTGAATCTTGGCATCATTAAAAAGTGGTTCTAGATGGTGGATGCCTCCTGGTGAATGCAGTATACAGCACAGAACACCATCTAAGAAGCACTCTTTCCAAAAACATTTGCATTAAGTCAACTCTAGAGATAACTCCCACATAAGGAAACAAGGGAGGGAGCAACAAAGTAAATAACAAGATACAAGAATGTGGAACCTTCTGCAGGAAAACTGACCTTGTTTCTGTAAAAATTCTCAGGTGGAAAAGGAGGTAGGACTTCTCTAGACTGAGACTTAAAGGACAAATGTAACGTTCAGATCTTGTTCAATTTTGAAAATAAGTCAACTGGGGAAGTTTGATTGTGATATAGGATTAGATAATACCAAATAATTACTGTTTATTAGATGTGATAACAGTATGGTGATTAATAACAAAACTGTCTCTAATTTTTTTTAGAGTTGCACACAGTATATCATAATAAAGTGAGATGATATCTGAGATTTGCTTTGAAAAAACCTTGGAAAAAAAATAAGCAAGAGGGTCAAAGAAAGAGAAAATAAGGAAAAAGGAAAGGGGAATAGATAAAGCAAATGTAGCAAAAATCTTGGAAGACAATTGAGCAGATGTAGCAGATATATGATTGATTATATAATTTGTAAAGCCCATTGCAAAATGAAAATGGGGCCTCATATTCATAAACTATAAGAATTTCAATATGGGGACAGCAAAGCATTAAACCAAGCGTGGGCCTGATAAGCCCTGGGCCCTGTGTGACTGCACAGGTCACAAACTCATGAAGCTAGTAGTATCTTTGCTACATGGAAATTAATTGTATTATTCCCTGTATGTTTGTGTTATTTGAAATTTTTCATAATACATTTTAAAGAGTTCAGTTAAAGAAAAAATAAGTAAATAAGAGTAAAGATATGGGAAATGGCAAAAATCATGTGGACTATAAACATGGCAATTTCCAACACACTGTAATAATCACAAAAAGCATTTAGTATGGTGCCTAGTGACACAAAATGCTCAAGTTTAGTTCCTGATGCTGCTGCTATTACTACTACTACCAAGATTACAAAGGTTATAGTTGTACCCCGTAAGAAATACCAGTATTTCCAACTCTTTAAGGAAAGATTATTTAGACACAAAATCAAGTCCTTACTGGGAAATCTACCTATACAGAGAAACCATATCAAGTCTTAAATGTACCTCTTACCAATTTTTTCTTCTATTTTGCTCCCTTGTACCCTAGGCTATCTAAAATTTGTTATGAGGAATTTTCAATGCATGCCCCTGTAGCACTTAGAAGAGAAGAGAATATTATAACTAAATTGAGGACTTCTGAAAGCCAGGCTCTTTCTCCTAAGCCAAGCAGCATTACTTGTGGTATGAGGACGGAGTATCAAAGTGAAATAAGTCCTTGTGGGTTGGAATCTTATTGAATAATGCTTTGGTTTTTCTTGGATGGGAAAGTTATTTTGAAACTACAAAGGAGTCTGTTGGAACTTTGTACTTCCCGTTATGTGTCCAAATTACCCTACCCAACCCCTGTTTTTTTTATGACAGTACTTCTTCAAACTTTATTATAAAAAAATCAATGCGAGAAGGTCTTAAAAATGTGATGTTATGGAGAAGGTAGTTTCCTGCTTTGGATTAGAACCTTCTAAAAGAAATAAAATGTAAAAGTAAGATTACTGTATATGACCTAAAACATTTTCTGAATCACAATAAAAGCATTCATCACCTCACAAAGCTCAGAAGGACAAGGATTTTTACGAGTCTACCTTAGCCTCTTACCTAAATCAAGTTTCACAGGTCCAGAGAATTTCTTAGTCATTTTTTTTTTTTTTTAATTTGGACTGGAAATACGCTTGAGGCTCAAAGGGTCAGTGGAAACCTTATTTTGCACAAAGGGCAATTTAGGAAATATGTATAAGTTTATGGATGACCAATTTATTTGCTGTATTATTGAGTGCCATAGGGAAAGGTATATTCTTACAAGTTAGACTATCCAAATAGCATATCAATGATAAAATCATTACCACTTTATTTAGACACTAAAATGTTAATGCCTTGGCACATTTGAGATGAAGCAACACAGAAACAAATATGGCCATGAGTTGATTACATTTGAAGTGGTATGGGTACACTGGGATTAATTATACTAATCTGTCCAATTGGTATATATTTAATATTTTCCACAATAAAAAGTTAAGCAATTAAAAATAAAACAATAAGCACACTTAAAAACAACAGAAAGGACATTTGAAGGAGTTCCTACTGGTCTATGATGGAAAAACTCGAGCATCGAAAATACTAATGACTGGGAGAGAATGTGGTTCAAGCACTTGAGCACCTACTTCCCATATGGGAGGTACTGGGTTCAGTCCCCAGTACTGTAGCCTCCTAAAAACAAAAAAACAAAGAGCAAGTAAATAAATAAAAAACACCAACTCAGGGGAGCCAATGTGGCTCAGTGTTTGATGCCAGCTTCCTACATACAAGGTCTGGGGTTCAATGCCCTGACCTGGTACCTCAAAAAAAGAGCAAAAAAAAATTAAAGACTGAATGAATTGCAGCATATAAAATCTATTTGAAAATCCATAAATTCATAAAGACACTAAAAAAGACTCATTAGTTACCAATTGGAGGTACTTAGACATTGATTCATTACTTTAAAACTTGAAATATGATAAACAAGTATTTTCTTGCCTATATGAACTGTATTTCAGGGTAACCAAATAATTTATGAGAATAAATTCTTTATAGGAGAATTCCATGTAATAAATGCAGGAGGAACAATAAAATTAGAAAGTTACCATTTTTAAGGCCTATAACAATATATAAGCAACTATCATCAGAGGACACTAAAACCATCTGATGAAGGCATGATGGGGAACTTGGTAATAGAGGAACATGCTGATAACACCTGAACCCATTGGTCAATCCCAGCATCACTAAAAAGAAGGCAACCCATCGCTATGTGCCTCATGCTGTGATGTAATAAAACATACACCTATGAAGCATTCTGGCCTAAAACTATTTACGTGAATCTAATCAAGATTGACTTAATACCCAGCTAGAAAGGAGTAAGCTAAACACTACCACAAGTTAGCAATCAGCAAGTTCATAACATGGGAGTCTATAGAGCAAATGATCTAATTTCTCCAAAAATTCAAGGATATCAATAGAGGCAGAGCGAGGAGGTAGCAGCACAGGGAATAAAAAGATTACTATAGAATAAAAGAGACTGAAGAAATATAACAACTCAATACAATGTGTGGACCTCATCTGGACTCTGAATTGAACAAAACCAACTCTAATGGACAATTAGGAAAAATATTACGTAGATAGGAAAATATTATAATTAAAAATATCAAAAGATAGTAAGGAATAATTGGTAATTTCATTAGGTACAATGATGGCATGCTATTTAAGTAAAAGGGTTAATATCCTTATCAGAGATACCAATAGAATTTTACTGAAGACTTCTTGAATAAAATAACATGACACCCAATATATGTTTTAAAATAGTCAAGCAAGCAAGAAGAAAATTGAGACAGATGAAATAAGATTGCTAAATGTTGGTAATTATTGAAGCCAGGTTATGGGTACATTGGTGTTCATTATGCTATTAGTTCTCCTTCTGTGTATATTTGAAATTTTCCATAGGAAAAACTTAAGGCCCAAGCTCAGAATCAGACAACACTGATTGACCCAGTACTGCCATTTTCAGCTCTGAAAAATCTGGGGAGATCACTATAGTTTGCAAAGCCTCATTTTCATTTGTATAATGAAAAGGAAGATGATTATGATGGTAACTCCTATATAGTACCTACCATATGCCATCAATTTTAAGAAATAACATTATTTTTGAACTGCTAAAAAAGAAAAAAGACATTGCTATGATGCAATGTTTTCTCATCACTTGCAGTTTTATATTATATTATATATTATATATATATATAATATATTATACTTATACTCTTTTAGATTTACCTAAATCTATATTTTATCATATATCACTCTTGTGAATATATAAAAAGAAAAGCAGAAATGAACTAAATTGATAAAGGTGTTGCTAAAACATCTTCAAATTTGGAATCTGACTCTTTTAAATTATTCTTCATTCAGAGCCAGTGATACCCGTGCTTTCCCACACTGTACCATCAAGAGTACAGGCATTTCTACTAACAGTGCTTCAATATTATTTCCAGGATTTTCTTCAAAGCCACCAACACCATTCTGTGAGTTTTGATATTCACACACATGCAGGCCAAACAATTACATTCCAACTGGCACCTACCTAATGTGATTATAAATCTCCATCATTTATGAGATATATTCCAATTTCAGAGATTAAAATGTGAGTAAAAGTATACCTTTAAAATCTATAAAATATAATGCAGATGAGGAAAAAGGCAAGGATAAGTTGTAAAAATTAAATAATAAAAACACAAATCTTTCAAATGCCTTGGGTCCACAAGTATTCTGTCTCCTTATTCTTAGGTCATTCTTAGTTTACATATCACACTAGCTAAAACACCTCCATTTTTTAGAAGCTACAGCAACCACCACTGAATTGGCAAATGGCAGACCCTCAAAATGTTTGTGATAGACATTTTTTGAATGAATAAGAAATATGCAAATTTTAAGCCAAAAAAAAAGAAATATAACTCATGCCAAATGCTGGGGTCAGCCTAATGGCCTTCTGTACAAACTCCTGGAAGCCAATTTGAGAAAATCTACTAAAGAGTTGTGTGTAACCATATTCCCAAAGCAGAGTAGAAATTCACAAGGCAGGGTAAAAGTTACACTACATCTAACAATAAGTAAGAGTGCATATCTGCTCTATGCAGAGACCATCTACATGTTCCAATAATTTCCATACACTATCAGAGCACATGAGATTAAGAAAACCAGTCAGGATGTATTCTTTGAAAAAAGACTAGAAGCCTTTGTTGGGGCCTAAATATAAAGTTTTCCTACAAGGCCATGTCCTGAAAGCTTTGTAAGTGAATGACCTAATAATGAGGATACTATCATATCTTACTCCTTCATGCCCTCAGATAGGATACAAGGCATATAGAAATTCTACTTGGGAAATGGACTTGGTCCAGTGGTTGGGGCGTCCGCCTACCACATGGGAGGTCCGCGGTTCAAACCCCGGGCCTCCTTGACCCGTGTGGAGCTGGCCCATGCGCAGTGCTGATGCGCGCAAGGAGTGCCGTGCCACGCAGGGGTGTCCCCCGTGTAGGGGTGTCCCCTGCGTAGGGGAGCCCCACGCGCAAGGAGTACACCTCGTAAGGAGAGCCGCCCAGCGCGAAAGAAAGTGCAGCCTGACCAGGAATGGCGCCGCCCACACTTCCCGTGCCACTGACGACAACAGAAGCAGACAAAGAAACAAGACACAGCAAATAGACACAGAGAACAGACAACCGGGGGGCGGGGGAGGGGGGGTTAAATAAATAAATAAATCTTAAAAAAAAAAAGAAATTCTACTTAATAACAAATCACAATAAAAAACATTTATTGAGGTTTATTATGTACCAAGCACTGTTCTCAATTTTTTTTCCAGTGCTGCCAACACTGGCTGAGTGGCCCTACAGTTTTATCTACAGTCATCTCAATTAGCCCTTGTTAACAACTCTAAAAGGTAAATACAGGATCTCTTTACTCACATTTTAAGGATGAAGTGTCTGATGTTTAGAGAGACTTGGTAGTAGCTCAAGTCAAAGTCAGTAAATAGCAAATCCAGGACTCACAACCAGTGTTGCAAAAGACCAATGCCTGTGCCTGTGTTTTTAACCACATACCAGTGTTTCCCAAATGATCTGTGATAAAGGATCATTTTTCCCCCAAACAGCCAAAGATAGATATGTTTACAAAATACAATAATGGGTTACTAGAAAATTAAATAACAAATAAAGGCATTCAAAACAAAAATTGAAATTTGTTATTAGATTCAACAGACAAATTTACTTTGTTAAATTTGCATAAACATTTCTAAATACTTATTCTCAATTTTTTTATTCCCCCCCACCTGTGGCTTTTTGCGTGCTGTCTGCTCTCTGTGTCCATTCACTGTGTGTTCTTCTGTGGTTTTTTTGCTTATCTCTCTTAATTATTGTTGAGTCACCTTGCTGAGTCACCTTTCCATCGCACTTGCGGCCACGTGGCTGTCGGCAGAGTGCAGGTGAGCCTGCCTTCACAAGGAAGCCCCAGAATGCGAACCCAGGGCCTCCCATATGGTAGACAGGAGCCCAACTGATTGAGCCACAACCACTTCCCTATTCTCAATTTTTGTACTGATTTTGCCACAGAATACTAAGTTCATGGACTGGCACAGGTGCCAAGACCACCCTTTATAAGTAGTGCTGCATGGCCATGCTTACAGAGAATACTCTTTATGATAAGGTTCTAACATCTCTCCATCTTATTGAAAGCCTGATAATTCCTTCAGAAGAAAGTTATTTTTTAAATTAAGATGATTTTGAGCTTTCTCTTCTATTCTAAAAATATTTGCCCAGATACAGGTTGCAGAGTAAACAAAAATATAGAACTTTTCAAATGTTTTGCTGCTATATGACATAACTGCTATGTACTTTGATGACTATTAAAGGGAATATGTGAAAATATGAAATACATTTCTTCACCAAGAGAACACTGGAATAGTGATGACAGAGAAAGAGGATCAGAAACACCAGGTGCCCCTCTGCCAGCCTCCTCAGAGAAATATTCTCTTTCAAATCCATCCTGAAAAGTGAGTGACTACTGGGAAACTGAAAAATAACTACCTAAGAGATCTCAAATATAAGGTGACACATGGAGTTCTTCAACCTGCCATGTCTCTTGAGAAGTTCTCAGTTAAATATAATAACAAGAATGACACCCACAATACAGTCAAATGCAAAAAGGGTGTCCTGGGATAGAAAAGGGTATGAGGGAAGAAGCCAAAGCTTGGGATTTTTTTTAAGGGCTCTAAAGTTCTAAGTTTTTTTAAAAGGTCACCATAGTTTGTATGTTCCTGGTATGAATTGATGAGTCAACCCCATAAATTCTCTGCTTACTCAAGAACCATATGGAGGAGATAAATTACTAAACAAGATAAAGCAATCTGGAGCAAACCAAATCTGAAGTAAACAATTAGAAACCGGCACAGGTCCCCAATCAATAAGCAGCGATGGCTGTGGGGCAGTGAGCATAATGCCTGGGTAATGACAATTCAAATGTAGTTGACCCAACAAGGGAATGGAGCAGTTCTTCAGTGTCTCTCTGGCTGAGGAAAGGGTCATCTATCAGGAGGCTGGAAAAGTCTTGTCAGAACAGGTTCTACAGCCCAGCTACTCCCTGATGTCACAGCCTGTGTGAATAAACAGTACTCGTGTTGCTTTTTCCCAAAACCATGAGAGAAATGAAGTTCTCACGGCCCACCCTGTCAAGTCCCAAGTACAGTCCCAATTCAACAAACACTTCTTAGAGAATATTCAGTGGATTCAAAGAGCTTTGGAACTGTATTCCCCATTAGCTCTAATGGAGGCTGTGCTAATGAATTCCCCAGCTCTGGGCTGAACAGATGTAATTCAGTAATGTAGCTGTAATTGAGGGATGTCAACTCAATATAATTTGTAATGTTTTTCTAACAAATTATCTCTTTTTTTTTTTGGAGAAAGGTATCTGTGATTCCATGTGATGAGTTGTTTTAAAAGACTGACATACAGCGCTGATGATAAAGATCTTTAATTGAAGGAAATGTTAAGTAGCATCAGCTAAGAATTATCTTAGCTGATTCTTTATACACTATTAACCTTTTAAGCATAACAAGCTTTAATTTTCAAGTAGCAAACATTTTGGATTTGTGACTCATGGTCCACAGATATTTCTGTATTTCATTGCTGTGATTATTCTACGGGAGAGGTACATTAAAATTCCTGTACTTTAGTCATTCCTTTTTCTGCACAGTTTCCAAGCTAAATCTACATACTGCCACCTCTGTACCTATGATAAAACTGGTTGCCTTGTCTGGAATGCTTTCTCCTCCACTTTTATGTATTAATAACTGCCAAAGACCTATTGTTACTCAAGGCCAGCAAATCCCTCCTCCACGAAGTTTTCCAGACCTACAGTTAGAATTAATCTCTGATACCCTATACTCTAAAACACTTTGGGATCCCTCTACTACTGTACTGCACTTCAGATCCCTTTGCACTATTCTGATTAAGGCCCAATCATCCCTAGGATTTCTGTTCAACTTCTTGCCTCAAGGAGAACCTCCCTGCCTCAGATTAGGGTAGATTACATAAGTATTTTCAAAATACTGCATTCCTTTACTTTGCTATACTCACCACTATTGTCATTTGTGTTAACTTGTATCTCTTTTTTCCACTAGGACAAGGAGCTAGGTAGGGCCTGAGTGGATTTTTCCTTAACCTGTAGCAAGCACATTTTATTCTGTATCTGATGAAAAAAACTAATGAGTGAATGGATGTATAAACAGATGAACATTATCTCTATTTCTTTCTCTCCCTCTTGTCTTCTCCACCAGATTGTGAACTAAAAGAGACACAATGCTCACTGTAGCCTTCATAATACCTATCAACAAAACAGCTGAACTAAGTTGAATTTCTTCTTTTGTAATAATAGCATCAGGTTGGTCTTTGAAAATTAGTGCATTTTACACTATCTACCCAATAACCCGCATCAATCTCCCATCATTTACCAGCCACTCTGGAGGACATTTTGAAAACTGAAGCGAATGATTTTTAAAAGCAAGTACTCTACAGATTTGGGGAAGAGATTCTCATTTTAGACCACATTTCTGCATTCATGCCAGATACTGTGGGAATTACAGAGGTCAAGGAAATACAGATATTATCTTCAAGGAGCTCCAGGTCTAGTAGAGGAGAGGGAAATGAAGGGGAAAAAAAAAACATCAGGAGGTAAAACTGAATAACATAAAAGGAGTTCCAATAAAAGCTCTAGAGACTTCCAGTGAGGGAAGTGGGGAGGCAAGCTTAATGGAGGTAGTTTTTAAAATGAGTCTTACCCAGGTGGAGAATGGGGCTGGGGATGTAGCAACAAAAAGGCAGAGAAGTGGAGAGCAAGGCCATGTATTTCTTGGTTCAACAGATATTTATTGAGTGGTAAGAAAACCTAAGACCAGTCTCTAACAGAGTTCACATTCTAATGAGAGAGAGATGACAAAAACAATGCTAAGTGGTAAAGAGAGCTCTGAAAAAAAGCAGGGCAGGGTAAGGGGCAGAGCTGGCAGGGATGCTATTCTAGACAGGGTAGTCAGGGGAGGCCAGGGGATACTGATCTATGGCTTGAATGTGGTGAGAGAATGAGCCATGCAACACCCCACGCGAAGAGCACTCCCAGCAGAGGGGGAACAATGATCCTGCTCCCAGAGGAGAGAGTGCTGACAACTTTTCAAACTGGGGTCTATGAATATATTATTAGAGGTCTGAGTGTTTCAGATGAGAATTTTTAAGGTTTGCTTTCATGTAGATAATACTCATTTAAACTGTTTCAGATATATTCTGGTTCAGCTACATGACACCTAAAATATGGATACCAGGCACAAAATTTCTGTGCCTGGGTTTGCATTTGCATTATCATTGTAGTGGTATCAGATAGCAAAAAATAAAAAAGGCACAGTTACTGTTTAAGTGAACTGTTCCCCAAGACCTCAGAGTAGGGGTGGGGTAGAAATGAATTGTTCAGTAGTAGAAACGGAAAATATTAGGGGAACTGAGTCATCTCACAGCCCAGGCACATATGTTTTATTTCATATCTGTATAAGAACTATACACATACAAATTCATATTTTTATATTTTCTATTTTTACATACTTAAGTTTTACATTTTTACATATTTAATAACACAATGATAAAAATTAAGTCAGCATTGAGGATTCATAGGATGTTTTCCCTTCAAATAACATCCACACATTACGCAAGTGTGGCCATAGTGAAGGGTGGAAGTGTAAACAGTCTTTCTTTTACAGAACTACCACCAAGTAATGGGTCTTGGTGGTTTCCAATGCACCACAGGGAAGAAAGGAGGTAAATATCTTTGGTAAGAAAAAAGATCACAAATCTGATACACCTAACAACAGTAACTTTTCTTCTCTGTACACCAAAGAACACAAAGGCCATAGTTTATGCAGCATATAGGTTAAGTCTCCTTCAGAACATCCTGCCCATTGGAACATTAAAAGTGGAAAAGCACGTGGGGAAAAGCGAGACAGTGAAGAAGTTATAATTAAAGGTTCACTGCACTCCAGTGGCAGATTAATCACAGAGCCAAATGAAGAGTCAAGTGTCACTAAAAATGCAAGTAAATCCAGCTAAACATATTTCACCTGGAAGGAAAAGTTTTTGTCACAACACAAGGCTGTTCTATGCCCAGAAGAGTGAGTGAGAACTAAAACAACTATCTGAACAGCTCAGGCAGTTGGTGAAGAAGGCTCCTTGCATCATAGAACCTTCTAACTGTAGTAGCTGAGAGTTGGCGTCTGGAATCTAATTGACCAGAGTTCAAATGTCAGCTCCAACAGAGACCAGCTCTGAGACCTGGGCATGATTTTTAGTGTTGCAGAAAAAATAAAGATAAAAATAATACCCATGTTACAAGGTTGTTGAAAGGATTCAATGAGATAATCCATACAGACCTCTTACAACACTAGCTAGCATGTAGTAAATGTTCCAAAATGTGAGCGTGATTTTTCTGATGTTATAGTTCTATGAGTATATAAGCACACATCTCCACTGATGATCCAACAGACCTCTTTACTCAACTCCACAGTCCTGGAAAAATTGCTCCATATTTTATATACACCATGATGCTTGCATATGATTAATCACATATATACATGTAAAGTAGATGTAAGATTATCTTTAAAGTAACATCATCCTCACTCATTCCCTTCCCTTACATAGTTCCTAGTGGAGAAATATATGGGTGGATCTACAGAAATAGTATAACCCAACAACCTGACAGGGTAGGTACCATTACATTCCCTCTTTTACAGATAAGCAAACAAGGTCCAGAGAAGAGGATGGACTTGCTCAAACACATATGACTCATAGATGACTACAGCCAGGATATGAGTCTAGGCAGTCTGGTTCTACAACCCACTTTCTTAATCATCCCATGACACTCACTATTCCTTTAGGCATGTATCTTCTCCCATTTCCAATAAAGATAAACACAGGCACTGCTGGTCACATGGACATAATTGTTTATTCCTCTAGATTCTCCAAGTACTAAAGCAAGGTGTCTCATTCCCTACATTAGGAATTCCCTAAGCATTTCTCTAAGTTACAATTTATTGTCATGCTGTTAGCTAATACAAAGAGTCAATAAAATATCATCCATTTGGACAGTTTATAGCAACTTCTGTGAATGAAGCTTAATTTGAAAATACTGTCCAACATAATTTTACATAATTTCCCAATGACCACAGCTAACTAAATTAATTTACACTTAAATTTTAGAACCAAAAAAAAAAAAAAGGATACTGTGCTTTTGTCAGATAATGAAAGGCATTTAATTCTGTGCGTTTTTCTTTCTTTTTTCTCTTTTTTATCAGAAAGCACTAAGATGATTTGAATATTGTAGTTTGTCCTTTTCTCAAATTACCCTGTTCTGAGTAATATTTTCATTTGTAAATGGCCACACATTCTCTTTGAAGCAGGAGGAAAACAGATCCTAAATGTTTCAAGGAAATTTTGGGTCCTCAAACTTGCTTCAAATGAAACAACTGACAACTGTCTATTTGAAGCATCTAGACACTGTCCATCAGGGCAGTGACAGCAGGGAATAGTTGTGCAGCTCTGTTCTTTACTAGCACTGGACAGGCTACTGCCCAACACCCGAAAGAGCTGCAGCGATGGCAGTCAATCAGGACACAT
Organism: Dasypus novemcinctus; assembly: GCF_030445035.2. NCBI lineage: Eukaryota > Metazoa > Chordata > Mammalia > Cingulata > Dasypodidae > Dasypus > Dasypus novemcinctus. Next base: position 22,128,009 of record NC_080698.1, read on the forward strand.
ATCTGTGGCTCAAAGAAGAAAGCCAGCGGAGAGAGAAAGCTCCCTTAAGCTGGAACTGTTTCCTAGCAGTAACTTGCTGTTACAGTTTAGTCCTGTCATCTGTGTGTACTCCTTATATTATGGGTCACTGTATTTTTTCCAGCTGCAAGCAAAGGCACAGCCCTGGAATTGCCCTGTGCCCTGCATGTGTGACTGATAACTAGAACTCTGGCTTCTTGTTTGATGCTTGGCCTTCAGTATTCCATAAACCTGCTCTGAAAGGCACACCACTGTCACAGGCATACAGGGACAGATTAAGCTCCAGAAGGAAGACTGTCAATGTCAGTCAGTCACTGTTCTTAGAGCATGGCTGGCTTTTCATCTAAGCAACATCAGAGGATGATTTTGGCACTCAGTTTCTTAGCTCAATTAAGTCTTAGGACAGGAAGTCAAGATGGTCTGGTTTCCTAAGCATCCTCCGCCAATGTCTTTCTGTCCTGCCCCTGCTGGCTCATTTATAGCAGCTTCTTTTGATAGCATTCAACCTTGAGCCTGTCTTCCCATTTCTAAGTGACTGTTTCACTGTTCAGCAGAATGTTCCAGCTTTTCAATGAACTATACATTATTGTCACTTCAGCTGTCCCATAAAGAGATAAAATCTGGATCAAATACAGGACTTGTTGTCAGGGGACAGAAGATAAGGTGAAGAATTAGTAGAATAGCTGGGAAGAAGAGTGAGATGATTGAAGTTTATGAAACATTTAGAAGGCTATTGAACACCTTTCCTTTTTTTTCCTCCTTTGATTCTCTGGATCTGCCAGTTTCAGCTGGTTTCTTTTATGTTCCCTTTGTGATATACGTTTAGTTCAAGACTGTTGACTTTGCTCTTCACTTCCAGGTAAGGACCTCTGTGTTTCCTGGTCTTATCTATCTAGTCACTTGTCTCCTCACTGAGGTTCAATTTTTAAAAATACATATATGTTATTCCACACTAAAGGAATTTCATTGCATTCCATAAGTTCCTAATACTAGACTCCAGATGCCCAAGGCAAATTTTTAGTTCATTTCAGATATTTCTGCATTTTTGTTTTAAACTTATAATAATACTACAATAATAGTTAATATTTTTCTAAATTCTATACACATTTTAGTTTATTTAATCATCACAACCTTACAGGGGAGGTATCATTAGTATCCCTCTTTTACAGATGAAACAAGTCACAGAAAAGTTCATAGACTTGCTTACAGACATAGAGCTCACCAATGATGCAGTCAGGATTCAAACTCAGACAGCTGAGGTCTAGAACATGTGTTCCTAATCTCCACATTTAAGAGCACTACAATTTCCTAGGTTTCCATTCCAAACTCTCAGATTATAACGTAGTACATGTTGTTGCAAAAAATGTATAGAAGTATATAAATGAAAAAGTAAGCTCCTCCCCTCCCTTCTGCCTCCCTGCTCCCAGATCCTTACAGTTTCATTCCCTAATAAGCATTTTGGCATGATTCTCTACTTTTGCATATAGACTTGCATTTTTTACACATATTTATCTAATGCATGCTTCTCTGCCATGTGCTTGGCATCTTTTCACATCAATCCATAGAAAACTACCCTACTCTTTTTTAATGGCTGCAAAGGAATTTCAATGTAGAAATACATAATACTATATTTACCATGTTTGCTAGATAGATATTTAATTTGCCTTCAATTTCTCACTACTGACAAGATTGTAATGGCCTTGATTTTATACCTGGTCAAGCATGGTGTACACTGGCAGAAATTTCAAAGAATGTCTAGGTCAAAACCTTTCAAACTATGGCTGCTAGTCCCAAAGTTCACTATACTGCTTTATAGCCACAAGGTATATGTGCCTATATCCCCCACAGTTTTGCTAACAATGGTTATCATCTCATTCAAATAATTCTAATCTAACATGAAAAATGGGGTTATAATGAGATCCATAAGATTTCCTTTGGAATTCCTGATTTACTGAAATGTACTAAAGCAGTCTTGAGAATGAAATAAGGGAAACGGACTTTGGCCCAGTGATTAGGACCTCCGTCTACCACATGGGAGGTCCGCGGTTCAAGCCCCGGGCCTCCTTGACCCATGTGGAGCTGGCCCATGAGCAGTGCTGATGCACGCAAGGAGTGCCACGCCCTGCAGGGGTGTCCCCCGCATAGGGGAGCCCCACGCGCAAGGAGTGCGCCCCATAAGGAGAGCCGCCCAGCGCGAAGGAGGGAGTAGCCTGCCGCCCAGCGCGAAGGAGGGAGTAGCCTGCCGAGGAATGGCGCCGCCCACACTTCCCGTGCCGCTGACGACAACAGAAGCGGACAAAGAAACAAGATGCAGCAAAAAGACACAGAAGACAGACAACCGGGGGAGGGGAGGGGAATTAAATAAATAAATAATAAATCTTTAAAAAAAAAAAAAAGAGAATGAAATAAAGCAACTACCCGGCCTCAAAATATCCTGTCTGTATCTTGCAATCAACTCTCTTAATCTGATCTCATTTATATGACACCTCCAGTACTTTCCAGATTGGTTACAAAGGGATGAATCTCAAGTCACCTAGAACAAAAAATAACAATGAAATAAAAATATTTTATTTGGTGGAAAAAATGACTCTCCAAGGTCACTAAAGAAGTGGAGTGGCTAGAATTGTCTCTCATGTCCCCAGGCATAAACTAAAATATCCACTGTTTTTTGACAGCATAAATGCAGAATGTGCCCTGTGTGAATAGAAATGAACAAATATTGAGTATAGAACTGATTTCTGGGAGCTGTGCAGGTTATCTGGAGGTATGTATTGGGTGGATCTCATTCTGTCTTGAAAGTTGTAGAAAAAATTATTCCAGGTTCTGTCTGCTTGAGGGTTATTGCCCCTCCAACATAGCAAGTCAAAGGGCCCTCTTCTAGCTCCATAGGTTAGAGACTTACCATCCATCATCTCTACTCACTGAAGATGTGTGCTTTGCATTCCAAAGCAGCACCTCAAAGGATTGACTGATATAATTAACACAGACTCATAAAGACATCATCATCTTCTTCATCATCTTCATCATGATTAGCATTATTTGAGCTAAGCACTGTGCTAATTCTCAAATCAATCACCTGAAGTAAGTACCATTTATCATCTGAACATGAGATCATAAGTTAAGTGATATTGCAATTGTTCAAATCTACTTCCATATTATGTCAAAATCCACACACTTAACCATTACATTACACTCCCTTTTACAGGTATAAAATAAAGAAACATACATCAGAATAGTGTAAAAGAATTCCATACATGGGAAGGATGAAAAATAATGGTGGTAAATGGTATATTGGAGCATAATGGACCAGTCTGATTGTAAATCTCTTGTTTCAAAAAGGCTGCATATAACTAGAGAAAAAATCTAGACCAAGGTTCACAAACCCAAAAGTGTACAGGAGCCAGAAAGGTAACATGCATGAGTAAAGAAGGACAAGTCAGTGTGGTAAACTGAAGTAAATGCCCCATCTGAAGAGGGCAATCCTTTGAGCTGATTACTTCCATGTGGGCATGTGGTTCAAGTGTAGCCAGATCACTTAACTTTTTCAAGAGATGGGTGAAATTCAATTTTTAATGCAAACATCCCTATTTCTAAATGTTAGAGACTACCTGCAATGTTTTAGAGAGATTCTGGAAAAGAGTATGCCACTTCTGACTATGATATACAAGCAATAACTTGGAAGGAGTTTGTGGTGGTGCTGTGAGATACTTTCTGAGCAGCCATCTATTCTTCATCCTTGCTAACACAGCCTGATCTTTTTCTCAGGTATCTGGAAGGTAGTAATATGCTGGTGGAAGACAAGCCCTGCCCCCAGTCCAGCTGAATCATGACTGGTCAAAGCCAGTGAAGATAAATGAATTCCCCTTTGCCACTGGCTGGTTTGGAGGGAAAGAAGCATACGTGACCCTGTTCTGGCTAAAGACGAATAAGATGATACTTGCTAAGAGACTTCCCTAAAAATAAAACAAGAGACATCTACCATAGAAAGCCCTTTTTGTCCTGTTACCTCTTACCCTGTCTAGGATGCTACTCTAGGGCACTGTGGTACTGAAAGTTCTGGCAGCCATCGTGTGACTAGGAGACGAGCCTAAGGCTGGAGGAGAATACACTGTAAATGATGGATTGAGGGCATAGAATGGGCTTCGGTCCTCGTTGGGCAGCTAAATCAGCTCTACGGCCACTTATCTCAAGCTTCTTACTAGGAAACAGAAAATGTCCTTCTGTTATAGGCCTCTTAGAGGTGAGCTTTCTGTTACATGGTACTGAATACCTTCTAATGAGGGATCTCTCTTTCAACCTCACTTTAGAGTTCTAAGCTTTTGTTTACAACATCCCTACTGCAGGAAAATTTCAACAACATCAGGTTTATACAGTTAAGAGTCTGCAACTAGATGTGAGATAAGGCTCTGCCACTTGATAACACCCACATTCTGCTTTGAAAATGTAAATTATGCTGTTAGCTTTTCAAGATGGATGAAAAACTTTATCACACCATATAGCAAGGGCATAACTACTCTCATGGTTGCCAAGCAACTGTGTACATACTGCCTAGAAACAAAATTCATGACCCTTGACTCCCTGAAGGAGGGTCTTTCTCCACAACTGATATGCATGGGCCCAAGTCTGACACTTTCCATCCAGCAAAGGTCATGGTATACAATTGGGCTATCCAACAACCCCAAGCTCATTACACTGCCAACTTACATCATTCTTGATCACATCGTAAATCGTCATTTCCACATGCAAAGCCAAAGGACAGAGTGAAGACTGCCCTGGGGCATAACTCCCTGTCCCTTGGCCTGTCTCATTATGTAGACTGATTGGATACATCCAGGCAATGGAAAGGAACATGTGAAGGTTCCTATCAGCCTGAAGAATCACCGTCAGGTGAATAGAGCTTTGTAAACAGTTTCCAACATCCAAAAAATGTTTGAATCTTCACAGTGAGTGATGTGAGTATCTTTAATAATGCCACGGGAGGCTTCTAACTTATGACTAATTAAAAGGGGGGGGGCTAAGATGTACTCATCATTCTATTAGTAAGAAAATCTTAAAATGCAAATATAAATGCTGCCCCCACCATTACATTTCATAAAGATCTAAGTGTTTGTTTCTACAAGTGAACTTTTAACTATTTTAAATTCATAGAACCACAGTATATAAAAATCAAGAGAGACCTTGAGATCCAGTAGGCCAATACCAGAGACTTAAGAGGCACAGTTGCTTCAGGGTAAACACAGAACCCAAGTTGCTTGACTCTCAGTCCACTGCTCTTTCCCATACACATTGTTCTTCATGCTTTTAACCCTTAATCACTGGGATGATGAAGGTGAGGATAATTTAATTTCAACCTAATGATAAATTGAAGTCCCCATTTAGCCATTAGTTGATGTGTTACTCAGAATTAGGTTAAATTGCATGTGAGCCTTCCCTCCCTCCATAAAACGAGCAGAGTCTTAAACACATGAACTTTAATTTTCTGATTTAACAAGTTTTAAGGTGAGCATTTCAGGGCTGGTAGGGGGGGTCTACAAATTCATTAGGAACCCAGAAGCCTTCTAACTTACCACTTCTCCATCCCTAGAGTATGGCCTTCCTATCATAGTCTAAAGTGGCTAACGAGACTCTACCCATTAGGACTGCTTCCCAGTCAGAAGTGAGGAAAGTCTCCTTAAAGACTCTCTTTAAGGACCCATGAAAGTAGATCCTGAGACAAGGACCAAGGGTAAATGTTCAAGTAGCTTATTCAGGAGGTGATCTCAGCAAATTGGAGTGAGAGAAGGGAACATAAGAATAGAAAGAAAGGGGGAACAGCCCGTAGAGCACATGTTATCAAGCTGGTTATATCTGTGGGAAACTGAAGTTCAGTGCCCCTGGGTATCATACGAGGAACTTTGTGGACTGTGCCTTATAACTGTCCATCTAACTGATGGAAGGCAGTTATCTACTAACTCCTGTCTCCATTGGTTGAGGGCTATCTCTGGAGGTTTTACTTCCTTGGCATGGTGCGCGTGCTACAAGACCCATTTGGAAAACAGTCTATAAAACTTCTGTTTATACCTGTGTGTCAGGGGTCATCAAGACAAACCTCAGATTCAAAGCTTTGCTAGAAGGATTCACAGAACTCAGAAAAGCTACTATATTCACTGTTAGGGTTTATTTTGGTAAATGAACTTTTTAAAATTTTAAAATTAAAATCAGCAAAGGAAAAAGGTACATAAGGCAGAGTCCAGGCACAAGTTTCTGTTGTTCTCTCCCAGTGGAGTCACATTGACAGCTCTTAATTCTTTCAGTAATTATATGTGAAAATATGCAAGAAGTACTATACCAGGGAAGCTCACCTGAGACTTGGTGTCTGTCCAGTATTTATTGAGGGTCAGTCTCCAGCCCCCCTGAGGTCAAACTGATACAGCATGGCCCAGAGGCCCTGATGGGGTGGGGGGGTGGGGGGAGTCATTCACTATAAATGACATTATTAGCGTAAATTATCGGCCATGTTCCAAGGTCTCAAGTATAGCAAGATATTCGTATCAGGCAGGATATTTAAAGAGCTTAGAGGTATTCTCAGGGGTCATTCAAGGGCCAATCTTTCCTTTGGAATGTGCAGAGTTTGAGCACCCCAAGGCCACTAAGCTAACCCTTTCCTGTACAACCTGTTTAGCCAGAATTTAGATGTCCATACTCACTTACAATGAAAGTGGGAAATGCAATCTTTGTACTGGGCAGCCATGCACCTACCTAACATTTGGGAATTCTATTACTGTATAACAGTGGTTCTCAAACCTTAATATGTCAGAATCACCTGGAGGCTTGATAAACAGACCACAGGGGCCCATTCCAAGAGTTTCTGATTCAGTAGATCTAGGGTGAGGCCGAAGAATTTGCATTTCAATAAGCTCCCAGATGTATTAATTTTCTATTGCTCCTGTAACAATGTACCCCAACCTTAAGGTTTAAAAAACACTAACTGATTTTCTTATAGTCCTATTGGTCAGAAGTATGACACAGGAATCTTCAGTTAAAATTGAGTTGGAGGCAGAGGTATGTTACTTTCTGGAGATTCGAAGAGAAACGTTTTCTCTGAAATTCAGGTTGTTGGCAGAATTCAGTTCTGAGGTCCCCATTTCCTTGATGACTGTCAGCTAAAGACCATTCCTAGCTTCTAGAGGCCACCCACACTCCTTGGCTTGTAAACTCCTTACTTGATCTTCAAGTCAGCAATGCTGGTTCGAATCTCACCTGCTTCTTCTATGGTAGAATCTCTCTGGCTGCATCCTGGAAAAGTTCTCTGATCATGTGACTGATTGGATTGGGCCCTCCCAAATAATCCAGGATAATCTCCCATTTCAAGGTCTTCAACCTTAATCACATATTCAAAGTTCTTTTTGCCATGAAAGATACCATATTTGCAGGTCCTGGGGATAGGGGCGTAGACATCTTTCGTAGGCCTTTATTCTGCCTCCCACATTGATTCATGCTAATGCTGCTGGTTCAGGGACCACACTTAGGGAACCACCACTATAAAGGGGAAACTACTAGTCACTTCCACAGCCTTATTTTACATTGTTTGGAAGAATCAATAAAAGATTATAACAAAGTGGGTGGCTGCAATTTTACCTCTTCACTGGGCCCCATGCATGATCAGAAAGTAATGAAGAAAAAGGCATAAAGGATGGCCCAAGGACAGAGACTCAAGGAACTGAAATCATCCCTAGACTAGAAAATCATTGTTGCATCATTCAGCCATTTCCCAAAATATATTAATTGATTAACTGATTAAGGGAGAGTGAGAAAGAGAAAAAGATGCAAACAAGCCAATCTTTGATTAAAAAAAAAAAATGGGGAAATTCACTAAAATTCAGCAGGCTTCTTTATGGCAAGACTCCTCTGAGGGCTTTAAAATGCCACTGTATGTTGTGAATCTCCAAGAAGGAGGACAGTCTCTCAAAACTATCTGGCCATGGACCATTTACTCCATGGCACATATCATGGAATTGGACTCACCGGAAAATGCTGTAGGAAAGGTTTCTCTACGAGGTGAAAGATGGTAACTCAAATGCACCTTTACTGTCTAGTTTGGTGCTTCTCTACTTTGGCTACATATTGGAATCAGAGCTTTGAAAACCACTGATGCCTGGGTCACCTCCACCACTCCCACCCCAGCCCCCAAGGCTCTGATGTAAATGGTGTGGGATGTGGCAAGGGCATTACGATTTTTGTTTTTCAAACTCCCCAAGCAATTCTATTGGCAAGCTGGGATTAAGGGCGACTGCTATAGGTAATACCTTTGTTTTCTTAGGGTATGTGGTACTAACCACCGTGAAAAAATCTGGCATTGTTTTGTGTATTTCAATCCATTCCCCACCAAAGTAAAAGAGTGATTTTGAGAATTAAAGAACAAGAGATGGCCTAGAGTAGCAGGTGACATGGAACAACGCCACACTCAACAATATCATCCTTTTCCACCATCATTGCAAGCCCGGATGTCTTTAACCTCTTTGTATTCCCAGAATTTAGTACAATGCCCCCAACTGGGTATATGTTCAATAAGTAATATGGTGAATGATGAAAAAAATATGATCAAAATCCTCTTTCAAAATGTAGATCATGGAAGAATCAAAGCTTCAGTCAAACCTAAGTACTTCCTACTCTAGTCAGATAAGCGAATCAGATGAGCCAAAGCGGGCAATTGGCACTTTGATTGGTGTGGTGCTGGGCCCACAACCCTCGCCCAGTAAATATCTGGTGTGTGAATAAATGAATGAATTTGGGCATAAAAGAGCAGACTTACATATGTTGAAGTATGAGGTAAATGGGTGAAAATCAGAAGACAGAGCAAGAAGTGAAGTTCAGAGAAGAGGTATCTATTCAATACAGTGTACCCCCTCCTCCAGTTTTATGTAGGCCACTGATAACATATGTAGGCCACATGTCAGTAAAAAACACTAATAAGAACTCTGATGAAAGGTAAAGAGTACTTGCAAACCTCAACGGACTTTAGCTCATCTCTGTCTTCCTATCTAATCTCTCCAGCTTTACCTAGGCATGCCCATGAGCCTCCTGCCTTCTCCTGTCCCTTCCCTTACTTACCAACAGAGAGCTGCATAATATATGACAACTGCCTCTTTTCTGAGGGCCTTCTGAGAGCACCTCCCCTCTGAATACACAAGGTATACAGCACCAATCTCTTTGTTGTATTATATGGCTTATTTGTACATGTACCAGTGCCCAGACTAAGATGATGCAGTCTGTCATCCAATGTTCTGTCATTTTATTCATGGTGCTGTGTATCTTGGCTGCAAGAGAATGAATTATTGGCATATTCAGAAAGTTTCATACCACCTTTCCTCCTCTCCATTATCATAAAAGTTAAAATTATTTATTTATGAATCAAGTAATTTATCTGAATATTTTAACAATGCACTTGCACTTATGGAGATTTTTATTTCAATTATAGTAGAGAAACAAAGTGAAATGTCACTTTAGTACAAGTTGTTATGGTTTTTCTCAGCTTATATATGGAGTTCCATGTTGGCCTTGAACAACTAATTCAAGAAGCAAAATGGACTCTCAGCAAACCCCTTGAGAAAATAACAAATGGGTATCAGCAATAATTTGTGGAATGCAAGGCCATGACACAAGATTCCAAAAACTATTCCAGAAGAGAGAGAGAGAGAGAGAGAAAAGAAAAAGGCAAAAATTCCTAGCCAAGAATCATCAAAAAGTGGATTTGGCCCAACGAATAGGGCGTCCACTTACCACACAGGAGGTCCAAGGTTCAAACCCAGGGCCTCCTGACCCGTGTAGTAAAGCTGGCCCATGTGCAGTGCTGATGTGCGTAAGGGGTGCCATGCCATGCAGGGGTGTCCCCCACATAGGGGAGCCCCACGTGCCAGGAGTGCACCCTATAAGGTGAGCCGCCCAGCGTGAAAAAAGTGCAGCCTGCCCAGGAGTGGTGCTGCATACACAGAGAGCTGATGCAGAAAGATGACGCAACAAAACGAGACAGAGATTCCCGGTGCCACTGACAAGAATGCAAGCAGACACAGAAGAACACACAGCAAATGGTCACAGAGAGCAGACAACTGGTGGGGGGAGGGGGAGGGAAGGGGAAAGAAATAAATAAAAAAATATTAAAATACTAAAAAAAAAAAATAGCCAAAACATTGTTCTCACATGCTACTGGGAATGCACACTAAACTATATAATATTTCTGGATTAGAACCTGGAAATATGTGTTAAATATTTAAAGTTTTAAAATGTTCATTTTAAACCCATTATTTACAGGATTTTATTCTGAGGAAATAATAAAAGATGTGCCCAAAGACATATATAAGGACACCCGTTTGCAATGTTACTTAAAAGAAATAAGGAGAAACTTAAAGATCCTGAAATAAAGGACTTTAATATATTTTGTTGTCTATAAAATTGATCACTATGCAGTCATTAAAATGATGTTCCTGAAGAATAATAGTTTATAGGGAAATATACAAAAATACACATGATATAAGTTGAGTAGAACAGAAAGATGTGAAACCATCTTTGCAGCATATTTCCAATATGTTTATAATATATATCTATATATTTACGTATTTTCATATTAAACTACACAAAGTAATCAATAAATTTTTTGAATGTATAAGTGGTGTGAGTGTGTAAAAGAGACAAAGATGAAATACCACAAAATAGAGGTTATGGCTAGATAGTGGAATTATAGGAGATCTTTATTTTCTTCTTTATACTCTTCTATATTTTCAAAATTGCCTCAGTGTACATGTTATTTTTATAATCCAAAAATGTCATATTATTACTGATATGTGGGTTAAAGAAATGCATTGCCATTCACCCTTGAGTATTACCATGATGCAAGCATTCAGTTTCTGGCTACCCTCCCCATGTTTGGTTTCTTTCAAGATCCACAGTTTTGGAGCCAGAATCATTTGGCCTCAAATCCGAGCTCTCTACTTTCCAGTTCTATGACCTCTCTGGGTATCTATACCTCTGGCATAGAGTTGCTAAGAGAATTAAATGAGAAGCATTGTGTGTTTATCCAACAGTCTTTTTTCCCTCCTCCTCCTTCCTACAGATCATGACGTCATGACTTATTCAGGTATTGGCTTCCCATACCCCATACCTTGGGACAGGAAGCCAGGCCCTTCCCTGTCCTAAGGATTGATGTTTGCCTGGTCAATCACAGTAACTTCATTCCCCTTGCAAGGGACTGTTTTAGGATATGGTATGAACTTCTGGCCATCAACTAGGAGAGAGAATTGTTGGAGGGCTTCTAAGAAAATTTTCCTTATTCTTAAGAATATGAAGGACACATGGAAGGATGAGTAGTCTTTAGACATATTATGTGGGGACATGATGCCTACAAGTGCTGTAGCCAAACTGCAACCATTGGAAGACAAGCCTGTGAAGAATGCAAGACATGAAAGAGGACAGAAAAGATGAAAAGAACCTTGGCTCTCAATAGTGTTGTTGCTGAATGCTGGAAAGGCCTTTTTTTTTTTTTTTTACCTAAATTTTAACATTTTTGTTTAATTCATTTGGAACTGGGATTTTTATAACTTCTCTTTGAAAGTGTCCTAAGTGATAACAGTAAGCAAAAGTGACAAGCCCAGGACAGAAAGCAGAATTTAACAAACATAGATCTTTCTCTCTTTATCTCATCCTCCAAATAAATACACAAGATGCACATTACACATTTGTTTGTTATTTGTACATGTATTTTAAAGGGAAGTTAACAAGAAAGAGAGGGGTACATAAAAAGACCTTTCCCTCCCTCCCCAAACACACAGAACCCAATTTCTCTAATTTTAATATGAAGGCCCCATTAAGCAATAGACACGTTTTCAAGGAAAGGCATATGCGGCAAAAAATTATATCCCACTAAAAGAAATTCCAGGTCTTCTCAAAAAATCTTAAATAACCAAGACCTCCTACCATCCCTCCTGCTCAAAAGTTCTTGAACAACTGACCAGTGTCCAGGGTTTTATCAGAGGTCCCTAGATAGAACAGGGTAGATGGAGTATTTGCCATTAGATCAAAAGAAAGTATTTGTAATTTGAATATGCATGAGCTATAACCATGAATCTTAATCAAGTAATGAAGACTGACAGGCCCTTTGGCCTATACGGGCTCTATAGTAATAAAATATGCACTTTTCTAAAATATGGCATTAATAAGAGTCAAATGACTGGACAGGTACTCTATTTGGTTCTATATTCCAGACTCAATAACTTTCTTCTTCCATATCCATTTGTATCTAATCCCAAAGAAGAAGAATAAACTGGGCTGAGAAGTGTTTAGATACTTTCTATTTTAGTGAAAAATAAATACCTAGTTTTTAAATCCTGGAACATTATCTGTGATTTCGTTCTAACAAAAAAAAAAAAATTGTACAACTGGGATCTCAAAAATCACTCTACCAGCAACACAAAGAATTCTAGAGTAATCAGGTCTCAGGGGGTTGGTTTGTGTACTTCTTTTTATGACCATGCTTACCATTCAAGAATGTGGCCCTCAAGAAGAAGAACAAACTGTATTCCGCTGGCTCTGTTCCTATGTGTCATCGAGCTGCATTTCCAGTTAATGGCATGACTGTAATGACTAGCAATTTAAATAATGGAGGCTGAAGCAGAGGCAGCCATAAGGACACAATGCAGAAATTGCCACAGTTTATCAGCATCACTGGCACCCAGCTCTTCATTACCTCCTTGAATAGGGTCAAAGTAGTTAAAATGATGCTGTAAATACCAACCAAAACAAAGCAGTTGTTGATTCTTGATTTGGCATTGGGTTGCGTTTCACAAGTTGCGTTTCACAGGCATGGGTTATTAGACACAAGAATGTAATTGGTATTAACCAACTTTCAGGCTCCAGTAACTTTTTTGCACTGCATGTCAGTTTAATTTCTTTTAAAGCATAAGTTGTGCATGCCAAATGGAAAGAGGAAGAACATGCAAAAACCCTTAAGCCTTCAATAGTAAGTGAAAAACAACTAATCCATTTATCTTACACAATCCTTCAGAGGTTTGCTCCAAACTGAGAAGAGCATACCACAAGGTCTGCTATTCCTGAAAGAGTATTCAAGTGATTTTTGGAAGTGAGACAGCTCTGACCATAATCTTTTAATTGTTCGGAACCAGAGCAGTACAATAAGACTGGCCTGAAAACCCCCTTAATTGTATAGTAACAGAGATTAAACATTGGTGATACACAGGCCAACTCCATTTCATTTGGTAACACAGTGATGGCTGATTTAGTGTAATAACATTTTTAATTCTTTCAACATTTTTAAGAATTAATAAAGTGCACATAAAATGCCAGGAGCTCTGACTCCACAGGTGCCACACTCCTACATGACAACAAATTGCTGGGGCTGAGTTGAGGCTGCTCCCTCTGCAGTACAGAATGTACTCTTCAGTTTGCCTCAGTTCTACCACTCTCTATTGTCTCTACTGAGGCCAAATGACATTTACCTCCCTTCTTCTTAATTGTAAGGTTATTTTTCTTATAGTAAGATTGAAGACAACTTTTTCATGTTGGTTGTCTCAATTACAAGCATGAAAACTAGAGATGGGTTCAGAGGATCAAGTGTTTCAAGAGAAATGAAGAGAATATAACTTTTCATAGGAATAAAGAATTGCTTACCTAACCTCCTTTGCTCAATAACAGAAGCTCCCAGCTGGCCTCCAAGGATACTGGAGTGTGCCTTTTGTGAAAAGCATTGAGCTAGAGGTTCTAGAGAAGGGATATGTCAGACATGGAAAAGCCAAGCTAAGAACACTAAGTTAATTCAGTCTCAGAAAAAGAGCTGTCAGGTCAAGAAAGGGAAAAGCAAGCTCTTCACTTGTAAGAAAAACTGAACAAACAGCAAGCAAGGTATTAAAGGCTAGGAAAGTTAAAGCAAGCCCTAGTGTTCTGCAATAAATGTCTTAGGCCCTGGCTAAGCTCCTTTTAGGGAATAAATTAGGCACTATAGAAAGCCGCCTTCACTCTTTGAAGTCCTCAGCACTTCTTGGTGGAAGCTGCTGCAACAACCTCCTGCCCTGTCTGGAGCTGTGAATCCTGGCTGCCCATTTGGTTTACTGATCTCTCTTTCTACCTGCAAGGAGAGAGAGGAGTGCTGTAACAGACATTTGTTTTTAATAAAAGGAATACATATATATGCCAAGAATATATTATTTCATGGCATCTACACTCTAGACAATTCCATTTGGAAACATTTTTCTAGGAACTCTAGGAACTAAAAGCGTTAGAAACACAACAAATCTGAAATGATAGGACAGAAGAACTACTACGTAGGAGAATGCTGAAAATGAAAGAGCCCTCAGAGAACCAGATAACGTGAGAACAGTCTGGTTCACAAAATCCTATAGTAAAGAACTGAGGAAAGTTAAGAGTCAGGTAAGGAACGTATATATTCATTTTCTACTATGTACCAAATACTGAATACGAGCTTTAACACATTTCTATAATAAATAATACTTATTTTTTGTTTACTCATCCATTAAATAAGTATTTATTCACTGCCTCCTATATGACAAGCCTCTCTAGGGATCTAGAAATTGAAAGATATGGCTTTCCTGTCCTTAAGCTTTTAGTCTATTAGGGAATTAGGGATACTCTGGTATCGATTATAAATATGATAGCAATGACACAAATGGTTACTAATGAGTGGCATTCACTGAGTGCTCACCACAGGACAGGCATTATTATGCTGAATACTGTACATTACTTTTCATTCAATCCTCCATAACTGCCCTGTGACTGAGGTACTAATATCTTTCTTTTACAGAGAGATCCCATAGAGAAGTTAAATAGCTTGCCTAAGGTTATAGAGCTAACAAGGGGGAAATGTGAGGTGTAAACACAGCCTGTTCTCTACACTGGCCCAACAGATAATCTGCTACATCAACCTACCACTGGCTACACTGAAGAAATGACAAGGACAATAGGAGCAGGGGGGGAGAGCATTAAGTGCTTTTTAATTTACAAAGCACTTTCCCATCTACCAATAATAACCCTCCAGAATTTATTAGCACCAAGAGGTGGTAGTGGGAGAAGATGCAAGAAGCTCTCAAAAGGAATTAGGCCAAAGTGTAAATGACAGAGCGGCAAATAGCTGATAAAAGAACCTGAGAAATATCAAACCTTTCACATCCACAAGCAAAAAGAAAAGTGAGGTCCTCTCATGACCAGTCTCTTTGGGTCTCTTTGGAGACCAGAAGATGAACCATACGTGATTCCATCTATCGGATTCTTTGTTTCTAAGACAAACAGACTACAAAGTTTTTGCCTTACATTTATACCTGAAGAAATGCCTGTCTCAAACATCATAATAAAGACTGATCATTAAGTGAATGCTTAATATGTGCCTAGCACACCACTAGGTATCTTGCATACATTGATTCTAACATCCACAACCTGGCACATACTCTGGAACCAATAAATATTCATTTAATGGAAGAATAAATAAAGTTAGCCACATTTAAGGAAGTCCAATCTAAGGCAGGATTAATTCTCACTGGGGTAAATCAAAGAAAACCTGCCAGAAAAGTGGCTCCAAATTGAACCTGGCAGAATATATGACGTAAGGACAAGTGGGAAATGAGGCGGCAGGAGTTGGTGGTCAATGACGCAGGGTGAAGCCCCGAAGTCTATGGAACATTTGGATAATGGAGGTCAAGAACGCCTCACAAAGGTGAAGAACAAAAGTGAGAAAAAAGATCAGAAAGGTAATATAGAACCACTTTGGATGCCGTATTAAAGCCCATGCTAATAATCATGGGCAGCCACTCCAGAAGAAACGCAGGAATCTAATTGTTTTTGGGTAACAGTGGAAAGGCTATCTCCCATACTTAAATCCTTCAATGATTCTGCCTTGCTCTTAAATCTAAATTTAACCTGGTTTGTGTATGGCCCTGCTAAATCTCCAGCCTCATTACTCACCACCTGTTCCCAATTCAAACTCTACAGAATACCTTGTCCTTTCACCTTTCAAATTTGCAGAGGGTGTTTCCTGTGCCTGGGAGATTGTCAATCCTCACCTTCCTTCGGTGGGCTCAAAGTCTCAATTTAGGAGACACTGGCCTCTGGGAAACCATCCCCAATGCTCCTAAATCTGGGTTCCTTACATTCTACACTTCACCCATCTCACAGTGCATTATAATTATGTATTTTCTTATCTTCCTCCCCCATTACTATCCTCCATGAGGATGAACAGTCTTTGTTATTAGATTCCCAGCACCTTGCAATCAGCCTAGCACAAAGCAGGTACCCTATAAACATCTTGGAAGTAACTGGTTGATTAGTGAATTGAGTGACTGATGGTCTGATTAATTATTATTGAGAAAATAGAGTCAAGGGGAGCCATAGGAGGCTGCTATCATAGTCTAGGGGAAAACATCTCCTCTTTATAAATGCCCAAAAGTATTTATTAAAGTAGGCCCTTTGCTAAATGGCGAGAGTGGAACCACTAGTTGGTCAAGACAGACAGCAAGTCAGAGAAAAGCAGAACCAGCAGACTGTTGCTGGGGAGACCATAATTCCAAGGGACTACAAAAACCATTAGCATGCAACACTGGGTAATCTGATTTTCATGACAGACAGATTTATTATGACTTCTAAATATATAAATCCCAGGTTATGCTTTACAGCTAACCTAACAACTTGATATATGTGTCTGACATCCCATCTTAAAATCAGATTCCAGCTTCTAATTAATTTTTATTCACCCATCGCTATAACAAGAGAGGCAGAAAATCTCAATGGTATAAACAATAGACAGGATATTATTCGTCCGTACTTTGTGGTACATTTTCCACTGAAACACTGAGTTTCCTTTGTCTTAGCAATAAAAAAAGGGACACTGCCAAGTTTGCCCTATAATTTCTATGAGGAATAAGTGGAGAACACCATACAGAACCCTGATCACCATTATTCCATCAAGTGATCAACACTCTTCACACACAAACACAGACAGACAAATTATAATCACATCACAGTTTGGTTCTAGTCCGTTTAAACCATATTTGTATAAGACCTAGTGTTTTTTAGGAATGACTGTACATCTTGTTTTCTTAACTAATATTGTTTTTTATTAAATAACTCTTGAATCTGAGTTGCAGACCTCACAAAAAGACTGGACTTTAAACCAATAATAATGTTAATAAAAGATGAAGCTACCATCAATAGATTTTATGTAATCTCATCAACTTATTCATAATTCACTCATATCTGGATGCTTTATTAACAATGCAAAGTGATACAGCAGTAGCTGAGAAAAATTTTGTAATCTGCTGATTTCTGCAAAATGACCCTTCTATAGTAAGGATGTCTTTTTATATAATCTTAATATATGCTTATAATTTTAAATGTTTTATTCTGTCTCCTTTCTGCCTAATATTAAAATTAATAATGGTACTACAGACCAGGTTGGGGCGGGGGGGGGGGGAGGGGGAGGGGAAGCTGGTCATGTAATTTGTCCAGTTTTTAAGTAATGACTTCTCACTATGTGCCAGGCACTGTTCTCAATATTTTAAATGTATTAAAGCCTCACAAAAACTCTATGAGGTAAGTATCATCATTTTCTCCATATGACATATAGGAAACTAAGGCACACAGAGGTTAAGAAAGTGGTCTGCAGTCACAAAAGCTAGTTAGTGGTAGAGCTGGGATTTCAACTGAGGCTGACAGCCCACCACTTTGATCTTAACCAATATGCTATACTGCCTCAAGGATTTAAGGGATATTTTACTAAATAAATAATATTATAAAGAACCAAAACCATAAATCCATACTACACAGTCAACCTCACATTGAGAACACTATAGTGTTTCTAGGTTTTTGAAAGCAGATTTAAATAAATTTGAATACCAACCTGTTTCCCTGTCACAGTATGGACTATGGACTAGCAGGAAGAATGCATTCCACCAAGAACCTTCCTGATGAGTATCCTAAATCACAAAAGTAACCATATTTTTGTTCACAATAAATAATGAAAACAGGAAAATATAAACATGCCTGAAAAATCTTTCTTACTATTTTGTTACAAGTATATGGTTTCTAAATATCCAGTGCTCATTTAATTTATTTGCTGTTGTGAAAGATACACTTTTCCTCAGACACACACACATGCACACACAAATACATCACATATACCAGAATTATCTTGTATTCAATTTGTTTTCAATTGAGCCCAAAAAACGTTTTTTAAAAAATGGATTCACATATGGCAAAAAGAAGTTCAGGCACTTGTGCTTCAGGATTTATAATAATGCATTTACATGAACAAAATAATATATATTCTCCCTATGTAATCTCTTAAAAGTATTTTCAAAACATGTATAGTATACAGAGATTAAAATTTAAACGCAAAGTATTTTTAAGAATTTATTTGTGGGATAGAATATTTTCCATATGCCAGGGAACACCAATAATCATTTGAAATAAATAAAAATTTTATCAAATTTTATCAAAATCTTAAGGTTCTTTATTCTTAAATGAATTTACACTAAGCAGAAATCAAACAAATATTTAAAAGAACACACAAAGCATTCATACTACAACGAATCTATATGACTGATTTGTAAGTTTTAAAGGCTTTTAATAAAACAATATTTTGACTCAAGCGCTATTTAGTCAGGGCTTTCTCAAAACAAAATAAGATCTGTGATGTTCAGATGAAATCATACACAATATAATCAAATATTTAACACGAAGCCATTCAATTTTTCATTCCCAGTTGTGTTTTGGGGGGCCTATTCCAGTTTTAAAAAGCCCCTC
Source organism: Dasypus novemcinctus (assembly GCF_030445035.2). Lineage (NCBI taxonomy): Eukaryota > Metazoa > Chordata > Mammalia > Cingulata > Dasypodidae > Dasypus > Dasypus novemcinctus. The sequence continues at coordinate 22,146,819 of NC_080698.1, forward strand.
CAAAACACCACATCTGCCCTTCCTCACCTTTGCCCTCAGAATTATTAGAGCATAATGTGATTACAAGCCTTAGGAAAATATTATTGGAATCCATGGGCAAAAATGCAGAGATTAAATGGAATTGAAAAAAAGAAAACAACTCAGGATTTTAAAAAATGGAAAATCAATTACTGTTTTTAATAAGTAGTAATAGCTTTTGTGCTAAGAAAGAAAAATTGCCTAGAGGCAAAATAGATGTCCGATATTACAGTGCACTAATGAGTACATTTACATATAATTTTCTGAAATTTATGCCCAAGTCTATCCGCAAGTAAAATTAGTATCAATAGGAGTTTACCAAATCTATTAATTTTTCCTCTAATTATATTGCTTATTTAAGGTGCTTGATTAGTTAGACTCGATTATTTTTTTTCTGGAGCCAACAAAGAGCCCTGGCAGCCTTGAAAGTATGGATTAGTGGACCATTTCCCACCAATAGGGAAATATTCCCGGTTGCCACAACAGGAAGAAAAACAATGAGAAAGTTGGTTCGAATTCACATGCCTGCCACTGAAAGAAATCTGCAGGGAACAGGAAGAAGGCCAGCCTTGTCAAAGGGCTACTGCAAGAGGAAAGAGGCAGAGGCCCAAACTTAGTAAGGCCTTGCTACCTCCCGGCTTGCAGGTCTGCCTCTTCATTTCAAGATGGCCTGGAGAGAAGCCTCTATCAAAGATCCATCTTCCACTGCCCCAGAAAAGATTAAAAGAATGCAAGCCCCAGCAAACACCCTTGTACCCTAAGCTGAGAAATGGAAAGGGAAATACAGCTAATTTGCAGTAGCCCTGCTTCCCTGTTTCAGATTTCCCAAAATATAAAATAGACAGGCTGTGTCTCCAGGGTTCCACTTCCAGCTGTGCCACACAAGTTGGAAAAAACAAGAAGGGACATGTTAACTACTCCCACCAACTTGTCCTTCCTGCTGCTGGCCCAGATTCTCATTCTTCTAAATAATTCTAAGGGAAGTTGTGAGAACTCTGAAATTCTTTAAGAATAAAATATATTTGTGACTGGTCAGGAGATTTAGGTGAATTTCTGCCTGAAAGTAGAATGAAGGACAGAATTCTCTTTCAAAGTACCCATGTTTGGTGCATTATATTCTACTCTCTCCTGAAAGAATCATCATAACCATAATTAAACATTCAAATTCTGGTCTGGTGGTACAAATTCAAGTAGGTAATTTTGGTGTGCCACTCACCCAGGTGTTGAAATCTGGTAGCCATCTTTACCCATGTGGAACATGCCCTACATGTCCAGACTCTAGCCTTTGTCAGACACTATTTCCTCCATCAGGAATGCCTTCACCACATTTCTGTGTGTCCAACCCTACTCTTTTTCTGAGGTCTCATGCCAGAATTTTCACAACAACTTGATCTTCTCAGCATTCAGTGATTCCTCTGCATTCTAACCACATGGGAGGTCCACGGTTCAAACCCCGGGCCTCCTTGACCCATGCTGGTCCATGCGCAGTGCTGACACGCGCAAGGAGTGCCGTGCCACACAGGGGTGTCCCCCACGTATGGGAGCCCCACATGCAAGGACTGCGTCCCATAAGGAGAGCCACCCAGTGTGAAAGAAAGTGCAGCCTGTCCAAGAATGGTGCCACACACACGGAGAGCTGACACAACAAAATGACGCAACAAAAAGAAACACAGATTTCTGGTGCCGCTGATAAGGATAGGAGCAGGCGCAGAAGAACACACAGCCAATGGACACATGGGGGGTGGGGGGGTGAAGAGAGAAATAAATAAAAATAAATAAATCTTAAAAAAAAAAAAAATTAAACAGAGAAGTGGGTCCAGAAATTACTCATTTTGCCAGCCTTCAAGTTACCTAATGGAACTATATGCTTAATTGCATAATATGCAATTGACACAGGTCTGTAAAATGAGTCTAAATGTAAGATTGCTACCTTATGTATGCAACCCACTCATGAAACAGTGTGTACACTTCTGCACTCAGCACTGTGAAATAGATTTTGACAGAAGTGTGCATATTCAAAAGCACATAATTAGATAAACATAGAAGGAACAATTGGAAGGTTTGAGACCATGTAGAGAAAAACTAAGGTTCTGGGGAAAGGATAAAGAAATGAGAAGGGGGACTATAAAAGCAATCATCATCAAAGGGTCATTGTGCATAAAGAGGCTCAATTGTTTTATGCAACCCCAAATTATCCCCATATAACCAATGAGCAAAAGGTATACGAGAGATATTTCAATTTGACATGAGAAAGGACTTTCTGTCAGTACTGCTCTGTGATAGAATGTGTTGTTTTTATGAATACACAGGAAGCATTCAAGTATAAATGGAATATTCCCTTGGCAAAAATCTTTAGAGAAGAAGCAAGGATCAAAGGAAGGTTGGACTAAATCAATAGTTAGTAGAGGTCAGTGAAAATGCAGGTGCCAATCCAGTATGAAGTTTTCATTCATTGGTGGTGAAATAACAAAAGCAAAGATAAAATTGTGAGCATTTCATAGAGCTAAATATATTTGATCACTTTAATTCAAATATTATGCCAACCTCCTCTGAAAGAAGAGTGAATGAAAAGTTTTTTCATTCATGTCCTGTTTTTGGTTAGACTAAAAGTTGACAAGGCAAAGTCAGCCCTTAAGCTAGGGGTGTGTGAGGGGCATTTTACTGGTCTCAAATTCTGAGAATAACTAGGACAAATGACTCTCTTTTTTAATATATAGTGAACGGTTATGTTTTATTATTCTTCCATCTAGTGTAACAAAGGTACTATGACAATCCTAAGTGTCAATAATAAGGGGGTATAAGAGGTATGGGGTTTTTCTTTTTGGAACAATCAATATGTTCAAAAACTGACTGTGGTTATGAAAGCCCAACTCTGTGATTATAGACCTATTGATTATACACTTCAGATAGATTACATAGTATATGAAGAAAACTGCTGTAAAAACTCAACCCTCACATTTATGGTCAACTAATATTTTTTCCTTTCCTTTCTTTTAAAGAATTTTTAGATTACATAAAAGTTACATTGAAAATATAGGGGATTCCTATATACCCCACCTGCTCCCCCTCCCACACTTTCCCCCATTAACAACATCTTTGATTAGTGTGGTACATTTTTTACAATTCATGAACAAATATTGAAGTATTGCTATTAACCATAATCCATAGTTTATATTATGGTTTATACTTTGCATCATGTAATTTTATAAGTTTTGACAAAATGTATAATGGCCTGTATCTGTCATTAAGGTATCAGTCAGGACCATTCCAATGTCCCCAAAATGTCCCATGTTACATCTATTCTTCCCTCTCTTTCCCCTCAGAACCTCTGATGACCACTGTCTTTACATCAATGTTACAAGTTCTTCCATTACTAGAGTAATAATAAGTCAACTTTGGTCCATAGTTGCATTTCCCCTATAGTTTGTTCATTCCTCACTCTTGAGGATTTTGGGATGGTGATGCCTACTCTGCCCATGGGGCAGATCAATGGAATTGTCTTGCCTGCAGTTGTAGATAATCTCTGTTTTGGGGGATGGGCGCTGTCCATCATTATCCTTTTGTTGGTTTTCTTGCACAAGCCCAATGAACTAAAGAGTAGGTGTTGGCTGCAACTCTGCTGAGATTCAGGGCTCAAATACCATATGAAAAGACTGAAGATTTAAGCCTCTGGGACATATATTTATTGGGTATAATGCTAATTATAGGTTCAAACAAAAGGGGCAGAAAAACCATGTGTAGGAAAATTATAAAGTCCCTGCTTGAGGCTTTGTTTACTGTGGCAGTCAGTGAGATCCTCTTGAGACACACATAAGTCTAACCTCTGGAATGGTTTCCTACTAACTCTGAAATCTCTTAGTCATAAAAACTCACTTGTATTTAATGTTTCCCTTTTTTGGTCAAGGTCTTTTTTCCAAATGCATTGCTAGTTGGTACTTGGTAATAATCCCTTAGTGCCAAGGAGGCCCATCCCTGGGAGTCATATCCCATGCCGGGGTAAAGGTAGTAGGACAAGTGACACTTAGACTCTTCCAAAATTTCAAGAATCCATGTTTACAACCAAGTATTGTTATCAAAGCAGCTCTCATTGTTCATTAACCATATTTTGACTGTGTTTTTGCAAGGAGTGGGGCCCCAAGGCCATTGCCTACCAAGGGATGGCCTGAAATCATTTAGAATTGAACAGCTTCCTAGTCTCTCAGATTTCCATCACATAAAAGCAAAAAAAAAAAAGGAGAGAGAGAACTTTGCTTTTGAGTTGCTTACCTAAACTCATCACAGAGCCAATAGTCCAAGTTCCAATATCTCTGGCTTCCTGGTGGACAAGTAAAATTTACTGTGCTCAAGAGAGAAAGTATATGTTCATGTGTGGGTGTTAGTGTGCATGTGTGTGTGGAGAGATAAGAAGAGGAGGAATATGAATGAATGGATGTAGATACAGACAATCATAAGAGGCAAAAAGATGAAACATATTTAGAATTGTGTTTAAGAACCATTTAGATAAACAAAACCAGGTTTGGAGCCCATTAGTATTGTTATCTATCATCAGTAACAGTGGTTTGTTTGTGGGTTTCCTGTCTTTTTTTTTCCTTTTTCTGCCACATATTTTTAGGTCGACAGGAGAAATGCAAAGGTACCAACTTATTTTATTGTCAGGCACCAAAAGAATAAAGATGCATGATGTCATCACTCTATACCAAACCCCCAGAGATTTTATTCCCCTATTTATGCTTTCTGCTGCAACATCTCCATTTGAATCCTGCTAAAAACACTTCTTTCTGTCACTCACAATCTGCCAAGACAATATTATCTGCTGTGGTTTAAAAACAGAAATTCCATTTAACTTGTTAGTTGATAAAGATATTTCATTCACATCCCTTAACTAAAATAATTATTCCAATTTGCCACATGAAGACAAAAGAAAAGACATTTTGCAGCTTGTTTTTCATCATGGAATACTTAGAAATGATTCTACTCTTGAGACAAAAAAAAAAAAAGTCAAAAAATCGACCTACTATGATATATAATTTTGATCCATTCTCCCTACCTATCTATCAATATAGTGGTTAGACATTTGGGCTCTATAAGTTTAGGACAGTCCACAGGACCACACTCACTTCTGATACCAACTACAGAGTCCAGGGGTCGTCAAGACCATGATAACTTCTGACACCATATGCAAGTTTTTAAGTTCCCAAGACCACCATGAGGTTTGATAATCTGCTAGAAGGACTCACAGAACTCACTGAAAACCATTATACTCATGGGTAGCATTTATCAGCAAAAGGATTCAGATTAAAACCAGCTAAGGGAAGAGACACATGGGACAGAGTTCAGAAAAGTTTCAAACACAGAGTTTCCAGTTGTCCTCTCCACTGTCCCATGGACTTGTGGACAATTTTAAATTATACCTGCAATTATGTATGACAATATACATGGAGTATTGTCAACCAGAGAAGTTCACTCAAGCCTTGGTTTCCACAGTTTTTATTGGGGCTCCATCACATACACAAGATTGGCCAACCATGTAGTTAACTTCAGACTCCAGCCCCTCTGGAGGTTGAACTGATACTGTATGACCCAAAGTTCCCACCATAAATCACATTGTTAGACTACCCAATGTGGTCTAAAACCCCAGGGTAAATATTCCAAGAGCTTAGAGACCACCTCTCAGGAGATAAGGGCAAAGGCCAGACTCTCTTGGGAGAAGTTAATTTTTATACAAGGGCTCTCAAATCTTACTAGGCTTCAAATCCTGACTTTGCCACCATGCAATCTCAGGTAAGATATGTAACTTTCTAAGTCTAAGATTCTTCAACTTTAAATGGGGGCATGTGGTAATATCTACCTCATAAGAGTAAATGAGACAAGCAATAAATGTTAGTTGCTTGTACTCACCTCCTCCTCCTTTTCCTTCTAACTTCATCATCATCATCTGCATCACCATCCCTATCACCATGATCAAATCATCCAGTGTGTTAGTTAGGGATTCTCAGTAACAAGCAACACAAAGCTAACCAACATATATTTAGCATAATAGAAAAGAAATTTATTAGAAGAATATAAATTTGCTCCCAGAATCAAAGTGAAACTAAATCAGGGTAAGATACAAGTAGGACCACAGGAAATAATGGGCAGCTCTGCAGGGTACAAACATCAGGATGGATCACCTGCAACCATTTTCCATCCATGGATGAATGAATTCAAGATTCATAGTCTATAGAGAGCACTAGATATATGTCTCATTGGTCACATGACTAACCCTGGCCAGGGCAAGGTACTTTGACTCATGGACCCATTAATACTATTTTATCTCCCAAGGGAAAATACGCATTAGAATCTATAGAAGGAAAGTATAGACACTGAGTAGGTCCAAACACAAAATGTCCACCTCATCAAGACCCTCCTAGACCAAAATCAATTCCCCTTGGCAAGTATTTTTTTAATACATGAAGTATTATTTTTAAAGTTGTTAAAACTCATTTCAAGAAAAATAACAACATTACAGAGCTCTACAGGATACATCTCCCACTCTTTTTAAAACATACTGTTTGCTAAAAAGTATTTTCTTGGAAACTTCCCTATTAGAATTTCTAGGACTGTCATTGCCTTTATGGACAAATTATTTAGCAATAGTTCATGCTGTTAGGAAGCACATAAGCATCAAATGAAAAATGTTGTCTGAAGATTACTTCAACAAGCAGTTGTTCTCTTACACAGAAATCATTTTATTTTTTATTAATATATTCAATAAAATAAGATTTAAGCTCAGAAATTAGGGTCAGAAGCAAGATTTTGTTCAGATTATTCTTTGCTGATGATGGTGTTTTAGTGAAAAAGAATGAGTAATAAAAAACAATGGGATAATTGGGGCATCATAAACATGGTGATATAAGACATCATCTGAGAAAGAATCTTCAGAGATTTAGCAAATAAAAGGACAAATTCCACTTACTTAGAACTCTTGGAGGATGGTAGAGACTGGGAAAGGACTCCACAAATGCTGAATCAAAGAAACAGGAAAATTAATTATTCTCCCCCTCACTCAGTCGCATGTGACTTGGGATTCACACCGGAGAACCATAACCTGCTGCCTCCCACCTCAGACAGAGATCGTAGACCAATTCACAGCAACAAGTTAGAACTCCACACATAGAAAGGCACTGGGACCCAAGTCCACAGAGACGCAAGGCAGAGCACAAGCCCCTGAAAAGTGCTGCTTACGAAAGCCCCTCTCCGGGGGTTCAGGGAGGGGAAAGACATACCCTCATAGAAAGGTTGGTAACAATTGTTGTGACCCCACTAAATCCAGTAGCAGTCAGCTGGACCACCTAAAGGCAAAACGGACTTCTCTAATTCCAAAGTAAGCAGAAAGAAATAAAATTAGAGGAGAAATAAAGGAAATTGGGAACAAAAAACAGAATTAACAAAACCAAAAGTTGGCTCTTTGAAAAGATCAATAAAATTGACAAACAGCTATACGGATAAAGAAAATGAGAGAAAACACAAATAAAATCAGAAATGAGAGAGGAGTACATTACTACTGGCTCCACAAAAAATAAAAAGGATCCTAAGAGGTTACTATGACCAATATATGCCAAGAAATTAGAAAACAGAGACAAAACGGACAAATTCTTAGAAACATACAATCTACACTGATTCTACCAGAAATAAAGGACCTCGACAGATCAATTACAAGCAAAGACATTAAATCAGTCATGTAAAAAAGCCTACTAACAACAAAAAGCCCAGGACCAGACCGTTTCACAGGAATTCTACTAATCATTCCAAGAAGAATTAATATCAATCCTGCTCAAACTCTTCTAAAAAATTGAAGAGGAGGAAACATTATCTAACTCTTTCTATGAGGCCAGCACCACCCTAATGCCAAAGCCAGACAAAGGAACTACGAGAAAAGAAAATTACAAACCAATTTCTCTTATGAATATGGATACAAAAATCCTCAACAAAATACTTGCAAATCAAATGCAACAGCAATTCAAAAGAATTATACACCATGATCAAGTGGGTTTTATCCCAGGTCTGCAGGGGTGGTTTAACAAAAGAAAATCAATTAATGTAATACATCACATCAACAAAATAAAGGGGAAAAAAAACACATGATCATTTCAACTGGCACAGAAAAGGCATTTGACAAAATACAGCAACTTTCTTGATTAAAAAACACTTAGAAACATAAGAATAGAAGGAAACTTCCTCACCATAATAAAGGGCATACATGAAAAACCCAAAACTAAGATCATACTCAGTGGTGAAAGATGGAAAGTCTCCCTCTAAGATCTGGAACAAGACAAGGATGCCCACTGCCACCACTGTTATTTAACATAGTACTGTAAGTTCTAGCCAGAGCAATTGGCAAAAAAAACAGAGGTAAAAGTTATCCAAATCGGAAAGGAAGAAGTAAAACTTTCACTATTTATTTGCAGATGACATGATCCTATATATAGAAAGACCTGAAATACTGATAACAGCTATTGGAGCTAATAAATGAATTCAGCAAAGTGGCAGGGTACAAGATCAACACACAAAAATCGGTAATGTTTCTATACACAAATAATTAATGAGCAAGCTGAGGAGGAAATCAAGAAAAAAATTCCATTTACAATAGCAACTAAAATAATCAAATATCTAGGAATAAATTTAATCAAGGATGCAAAGGACTTGTACAAATAAAACTAGAAAACATTGCTAAAAGAAATCAAAAAAGGCATAAATAAATGAAAGGACATCCTGTGTTCATGGATTGGAAGACTAAATATCATTAAAATGCCAATTCTACCCAAAATTGTTTACAGATTCAATGTAATCCCAATCAAAGTTCCAACAGCCTTCTTTACAGAAATGGGAAAGCCAGTTACCAATTTATTTGAAAGGGTAAGCTATATTGACCAATGGAATTAAATTGAGAGTTCAGAAATAGACCTTCACACCTATGGCCAATTGATTTTTGACAAGGCTGCCAAGTCCACTCAATTGGGAAAAAAAGTCTCTTCAACAACTGATTCTGGGAGAACTGGATATCCTTATGCAAAAGAATGAAAGAGGACCCCCTATCTCACACATATACAAAAGTTACCTCAAAATGGATCAAAGACCTAAATATAAAAGCCAGGATTATAAAACTCTTAAAAGAAAATGAAGGGAAGCATCTTCACAATCTGTGCTAGACAATGGTTTATTAGACTTTATGCCCAAACCACAAGCAATGAAAGAAAAAATAAATAAATGGGACCTTCTCAGAATTAAAAACTTTTGTGCATCAAAGAACTTAGTCATGAAAGTGAAAAGACAACCTACTCAATGAGAGAAAATATTTGGAAACCAAATATCCGATATGGGTTTAATATCCAGAATATACAAAGAATTCCTACAAGTCAACATAAAAAGACAAATAACCCAATTAAAAATAGACGAAAGACCTGAATAGGCATTTCATCAAAGAGGATAAACAAATGGCTAAAGAGCATATTAAAAGATGCTCAACATCACTAGCTATTAGGGAAATAAAAATCAAAACTATAATCAGATATCATGTCACTCTCACTATTAAAAAAACAAACAGAAAATTACAGATGTTGGAGAGGATGTGGAGAAATAGGAACACTCATTCATTGCTGGTAGGATTGTGAAATGGTGTAGCCACTGTGAAAGACATTTTTGGTGGTTCCTCATAAAGTATGGAAATGCCATATGACCTGGTAGTCCCATTTCTAGGTATACACCAAAAAGATTTGAAAGCAGGGACTCAAAAGATATTTGCATACCAGTGTTTATAGTGGCATTATTCACAATTATCAAAAGGTGGAAGCAAACCAAGTGTTCATTAACTGATCAATGGATAAACAAAATGTGGTATATATATATACGATGCATATATAAGCAAACTAATAGAGTTAGAATCTATTAAAAGGTTACCAAGGAGTATATAGGGTGTAAAGAATGTGGAGCTGATGTTTACTTTGTGCAGAATTTCTATTTAGGTTGATTATAAAAGTTTGGAAATGGATAGTGGTGATGGCAGCACATTATTGTGAGTGTATTTCAAGGTGCTAAATTATGTTTGTGAATATGGTTGAAAGGCGAAGTTTTCGGTCATTTATGTTACTAGAAGGAAAGTTAGAAGATAAAATATCGGACTGTAAACACAATGAACCCTGTTGTGAACAATAGACAGGGGTTAACAGGACAAGTATAAGAATGTGCTTTCATAAATTATAAAGAATGTATGACACTATTACAAGGTGTTAAAAATAGGATGATACATGGGAAAAATACACTTAATTTTAACTATGGACTACAGTTAACAGTAATATTTTAATATTCCTTCTTCAATTGTAACAAAGGCACCACATTAATGCAAAGTGTCAACAATAGGGGATTATAAGAGAATGTTGTAGTTTACACATGAATTTTCTGTAAACCTACAACTTCTCTAATTTAAATAAAATAATAATTTATTAAAAAAAACATTAGGTTAAGTGAAAGAAACCGACACAAAATATTACATATTATATGATTCCAGCTATATAAAAGGTAATATAAATTAATCTATAGATACAGAGACAGAAATAGATTAAAGGTTATGTAAGGATAGAGGAATTGAGAGATGACTGCTAAGGGGTATAGGATTTTTTTTCAGGGCAGTAGTAAAAATGTTCTAAAATTAATTGTAGTGATGAATGCACAACTCTACGACTACTAAAAGCCACTGATGGTATACTTTGGATGGATTGTATGGCATGTGACTGTATCTCAATAAAACCACTATTTTTTTTAAATGGGATAAAATTAAAATTATGTAATAACAATATATATGACCTACAATTCCATTAAAATTTTCTTCCAGCTTAGTAGATGAACAAAACCAAAAGAATGCAAGTAAATAGTGTCTGGTTAATTTGGATCCCCAAAGAACTATGTTGTTTAGTGAAAATATTTCTTATAAAGTCAGGTACTCTGGAAGCACAGAAAATGGAGCCAAATCCCCACTCTACTATGTGAAGCTATGTGAACTTGGGCAAGTTACTAATACCCCAGGCCTCACCTGACCTGTAAAATAAAATCAATAGGACAATAGGGATGTTTTGAGGACTTACTGAGATAATACATATAAGGTACTTGATACTTTAATATATAGAAAGCATTCAATGATAAAAATGTGAATATATAGAGAGAGGGAAAGACAGAGAGAGAGAGAGATGAGTGAGAAGTGTTTCTCAAGAGGGAGCAAGTATGCCCCCCAGGAGACATTTGGCAACCTCTGGTGTGGGAGGGTGATACTGGCCTTTAGTGGGTGGAGGTCCGAGATACTGTCAAACATACTACAATACATAGGATGGGTCCCCACAACAGAATTATCCAAGCCCAAATGCCAACAGTGCTGAGATTGAGAGAGAGAGAAAAAAAAGGGGTGGAGAGAGAGAGAGCAGCAATGGGTATAATGCAGAATGTGTAAGGGATTTGGAAGATGAGGTACATTCTGAGCCAGGACAGGAGAATAGATTGGCATAGCTGATTTAGAATTAGATTGACCTGGCTTCTGCTACACATCAGCTGAATTACTTTGAGGAAGCACTTTGAGCCTCAGGTGCCTCCTTTGTAAAATGGGCATAATACCACCTACCTCAAAAGACTAGTCACCAAATCTTTATGGAGGCCCCTACTTACAGCCAGTACCACTGTACCAATGTGCATATCCTCTCTCAACCTTAATTGTTAGGTTAATAAACAGTAACCAAGTTATATGTTAGATCCACAGCTATGTTTGAAGTTTGACTCTGCTACATTGGTAATATATGGAAGGGCTTTTAACTTCAGCAAGACTTAGTTACTGCTTCTAAGGAAGCCATCAACAACCAGACTCAGAACCAAAATAAGTCCTTCCTGCAAGCCAGGTGTCCTTTATCTGGAATTTTAGGAGCCTGTGAAATTTTAGAATACCATCATACATACATATACATTTGCGTGTGAGCATATTTTTCTCTGAAGGGGGTCCAAAATGGTTAAGGACAATGGGTTAGGGGTATATATTTTTCAAGATAAAGTTATAGTCAGTAGAATTTCCCAAGAGATAATTACAAAGTAAAAGGGACAATATTTGGGAGTAATTAAGAACTCAAATATGGGAGTTTGAATCCTGCCCTGACACTTGCTGGCTGCACAAACTTAGATCACTGACTTAAATCTAACGTCTTTGAGTTCCATCTATAAAGTTGGAACATCACAAGTATCTGCCTAATAGGGGTCTTGTGAGGAATAAAATGAGAGACTCCCCATAAAGTATTTAGCACAGGGCCCAGCACATAGTATTTGTTCACTAAGAATTAGCTATCATGATGATGGTTTTAACATAGATTGGTATATGTCCAGAGGGCACTAGAAGGCTTGGGCCTACCTACTATGTTAGAAAATTTTGAAGACTTCTCAGATGATATCATCCATCTTCTACCAGGTCAGCCAGGGAATTCACTGATTCTGAATCGTTGCCAAATAATAATATCTATACTACATTGGAATGTGGACAGAAATAGCTATGAATCAGACCACAATCTTTTTTATACATGAAAGCCTCATTCAAAATTCCCTCCTTTGACAAGCCTCCTGGGAACTCCCCAAGGACTTCCGTAAACACAATATTGTTCCTGATTGTTCATTACTGTGGGACAATTCTTAGTCTGTCTCACATATGGTAGGATACACAAGCCTCAAGTACTTTTTACTATATCCTTCATTCCTTGTGGTACCTATGTAAACAAGAGTTGATGCACAGGCAACCCAAATAAAGCTGGGCTGCCTTTAGCCCACCTCTGCCCAGCAATACACCCACAAAGAATGACTGTGTTGGGATTTGTAAGTGCATTATACAGCAAGATGGCCTAAAATCCTTATTCACCCATCTCCCCAAACCCTCAAGCAGCTGCTAAAAAAAATTCTCATTTCCCTCTGCCTCTCATTCTACCATACCCCCACGCCAGGGTCCCCTCACTGCCACCCCACTTTCTCCCACTGCATTTACTGGGCTCAGGACTTCTGACCCCTCCCTTAAGTGCATAAACCTTGCAAAGCAGAGTATGGCTCTTCTCCCTTTTGAAGCACCCCCCTAGAATTCTGGTTAATAAAATTCTCAATGTCATTCCACATGGAAGCCAACAGCAAGAAATTCCTCCATCCCTAGTTCAGTGTCCACTTAAACTTCTCCAAGGAGTCACATGGAGATGACCCTCCAAGCTCTTCTCACTCCTGAACAGTGCTGCAGAAATAAGCACCTCTTCTGCTCTCTATCTGACTCACAGGGCAAAGCCAGTATTAATCAGAGATGCCCTTTTTGCTACTGACAGACAAAGTAGATGTGCTCATAACCAAGAGTTTCTTGCCAAACCCTCAGGACATTAAATCTTTTACAAATAAACTGCAATTTGTAAAGAAACCCCCTAATTGATGTTGTGCAAGGAAATTAATGCAGGCACAGAAGGATGGAGTAACATTTCACCATCTGCCTAAGATAATAATAATGCCTCTGCCTTGCAAAATGTCTGATTGATTGTGTGACAGAAGCACAAAGATCCTACCATAATCTATCTATCAGAGATTATTCCTAAATTGGACCTTTGCAGAGGAAGAACACTAAGGTTAGTGCTCCTAAGGACCAATTTTAAGCTTCTGAATGCTCTGGTGGTAGGATACTAGGAGTCTTGGAACCCAGTTGGGTAAAACTGAGATAACTCACTTTATTATAGTTGCTTTAGAGCAACAATGTCAAGTTGCTGCCACACAGATAGCAGAGGTAGAGATAGCTTCCCACTGATGGAACGGAAAACGGCTTGGAGTGGAATGGATGGACATCTGCCTGGGTTTCCTGTAGCACTGCTTTCTTCTCTAGCGTCTCAAGTCAGGAGCTTTTATTCCAGCAGCAAGGTATGACACAAGGAGATGTCCATGCTCTGTGCTAGCAGAGCTTTGACCTCTCTGGGTGCCATGTTTATCTACAATGGCAGAGCTTGGACCTGAAGTAAAGGGCTTGGGAAGAAAGAGCTGGGAAAAATAAGAGAAGTAGTTTTGATTTCAGAACTTCCTTAAACTTCCTTTTCCTTTAGAGATGACCCAAGCAAGCCCTCCTGCTTCAAGCCTAATGGAAAATGATGACTTAGCTTACTGCCTCTTTTTTTTTTTTTAAACAAATCAATTTTATTGATACATATCAGTAAAGCAGAAATCCATCCAAAGTATACAATCAGTGGTATCTGGTATAATCATATAGTTGTGCATATATCATTTCAATCATTATTAGAGCATTTTCATTATTCCAATAATAATAAAAAACAAAAAACAGACAAAAACTCATCACCTCTCGATCTCTCTATGCTTCCCCTGCCATACATAGCTGCTATAATGTTTCCATCTCTCTAGATCATTTGTATATATATTTTGTAAAAACAGTCATATATATAATACAATATTACCTATATTCGTATTTCACATGAGGTTTCACTATGTTATACAGTTTCATGTTATATTTTTTAGCTTTCCTTCTAAGCTTACTTCCTCTTGCCTAGTTGCCCATGATTGAAGGCCTATAACCACTATTAAAAAGTAAATTACAATCTGACTTTAAAAATTACTATATCTATCTACCTATATTTACATATATACAATATACACACACAAATATATACATTATATTGGGATTCTTGGTGGTGATTAAATATTAAAACTGAAAAAATTATCTTTACATCTTTTTCTTTAAATCAAGTGACAAGGAGCTAAATTCCTTTAATTGCTAACTGATCATAAACAGTTCCATTCTTCTCAGAGGGAAATTTATTTCCCAATATACATATATGTCAAATCTATTAAATTTTTACTTTATTATTTAATTTTATTCTTTAAATTTAAAACATGTAATAACATTGCTTTATTTTCACTGTATATATAATTACCTTCTATTTATGGAAAATGATACTGATTCCCATTCATAGTGGGGGATCACAGATTTTGTTTTACATAAATGAATTTAAGTAAGCAAAATTGAGTTGATTTTTTAAAAATTATTAAATAATGATACTAAAGATGCGGTCCAAAGCAACAAAGTTTAGGATCACCTCCTCCTTAAACCAAGCCCCTCCCATTCCAACATCTATTTTTCCTCCAGTGCATGGATTTAGGTGCAAAGGTTCTGAGACTCCCTTTTGTCTTTACACTGATTTTCACTTGGGATACTTCACAACCAGCTTGTCAACATATCTGGAAAACATATCTGTGCCAAAAGGTCAGATTCTGTCTTACTGGGGATTCCCAGAATAAACAAAGCAATGAACTAATCAGAAGGCTCTTTCAGACTACAAGAATTTTTCGATTCTTTGCAGTGGCAAAAGGCAGCCAAACTTCCCAATTCCCCAGAAATTTGTTCTTTCCAATTATCTTAAATGGCTTTAAGAGAGAATGATCCAGCACAGCAGACAATAGGCTGGATAACCTATATGAAGACTTAACATTTTATTTTTACCTTTGAAATCCTCTCTCTGTTTACTAGCATTGTATCCTTACATGAATCACCCTGAGCCTGAATTTCCTCACCTAACACCTATCCACCCATCCACCCATCATTATCTGCTTCTCTAGTTCTAGTCCAGAGTGGGCTTACCAACTGCTTTTGATTAAAACTCAATCACCACAGAGAAATGGCATAAGGAAGAAACCACTGAAGCTATAAACCCAACTGCTTTGCTTGAGTGTCTGGAGCTCAATCTCCCATAACAGTAGATGATCAAGGACAGAACAACTAATTATAGTTGTGGGGTGGCAAGAAATGAAAGTTCTTTTCTCTGGGAAGGAAAGCTAAATGTTATCAAATGCTAGATTTTCTCAGTGGCATTTAGATTTTATAGCTCTAAAACAATATTCTTATTTCTTAAGTACTTGCTTGGAAAATACCTATGAACCCTGAAACAAACATTTTATACCCAATTTCTGATAGTACAAGGTTTATTAAAATGCAGCTATAATGTTACTAAGAATAAGCTGTATAATCCAAAGATTTAGCATGCTATCAAAAGGTTTCCTAACTGGAAATGAGAGTTACCCCTAAAGCAAGGGATTGTCTAGGACATGTTAGTTACCCACGTTAGGCCTCAGAGATTTTAATCTGTAAAGTGAATGGCTACCCAGGCTATGTCTAGAATTCATCCCAAATTATATCTTCTATGATACAGGCAGTAAGATCCAGGGGAAAGGACTTGAGATTTGGAGTTTCAGATCTGGGCCTGCCACTTATCAACCTAACTGAATCTGAATTTTTTCATTTATAAAACATTAATCACTGGAAATAACTATCGGGCCTATTTAACCCTTCAGTATCTTAAATAGTGTGTTTTGACTATCACCCAGGACAGTTAGGATCTCAGCTATTCAGTTCATCAGTATAAGGAAAGGGCCCAGCAAATCACAGGATGTGTAAACATTTGCTGAATGAAGAAAAGAATAAATGAACAAACAAATAAAAAGATAAAAAAAAAATACTTCCCCACCACCTTGGCTGCCAAGATTATTGTAAGGATTGAATAAAATAATGTATGTTTTAAGGACTTACTAAAGCAACACACATTGAAAGAGCTTCTTAAATTCTAAAGTAACACAAATATTTATTACCATCATGGATCTACTTCACACTTGCCTAGTTCAGCCTTGGTTGCCCTATTAACTTAACGCCAACACAACTGTAACTGGAAAGAGACTAGTATTTATTGAGGCCTTACTATGCCCCAGGGATATATATAGTTTGAGTCTTCTACTTTTTGAACCAGCTCTGCTCTCAGTTTAGTTGTAAGTTATAGCAAACAGAGACTGCAAACTGAGTAAAACACTACACTCGTAAATTAGGCGGTAGTCACTAAGCACTTAGTACTTGCCAGGCTCCAAGCACGGTTTGTGGCATAAGTTCAGTTAATTTTCAAACAATTTGCTATATCCCCCATTTTAAAGAAAAGAAAACAGAGACTTGCTCCAAGTTTAGCAGGTGACAAAGTTGAAATCTGACTGCCTGACCTCAAAGTCTATGCTCTTAACCAGTAATAATTATATGCAATACATTCTTGTAAACTTATCACTGAGTATGTGCCAAGCAATTTTTGTGTTTTTATTTTTGTATTAGGAAGAATTGCTGTAGCATTCTATCAGCACTGTTTTAATTTTTTTTTTCCAAAGTGAAAATCTGTTCCTGGGACTAAGGGAAAGACTAACAACTAGACAGGAGAACGCCAGCCTCCAATTCTTATTACTTATATTGGCCTTTCCCGGGGTGTCACAATTATGCTATCACCACCCATAAGGCAGTCTTGCAATCAGGAAAGCCAGTGAGAGCATGTGCCTCCTGACAACTTTCTGGATCCTTTCTTACTTATCCAATGAATACTGAAATGTCTTTTAATTTCTTGGCCTTTTCAGGGCAAGCATGTCCTCTTCAGTCATTACGATCAGCAGTTCTTAATTAAGTAGGACCATTGAATGCTGTGATATATGAAATATCTTGCTGCTAAATTGTGTACAGGCTGAAGGCAATGAGAATCTATTTAGATACACACAGCACTTTATATTGGGGGACCAGCAGTTATTGAGGCACTGAAACCAATCATCATTAGAAAACAACCCTGTCTTGGCTGCCAAAGAATGAAGCTGCACACACAGAGTTACCTGCCCAGACTAATGGTCAGCAGGCTGATGAGGCATTAATGAGACCATGAATCTAAATTTACCAAACAAACAATGCTCCCAAAGCCCATGGCTTCTAGTTATTTCTGCTTGCCTTTATCTTGGAAATAGCCATGGAATAAGATAACTGTGTTTAGATATCTTCATTAGTAGCCTATCCCTGATAACTCTCGAAAGCAACCTTCCTGACCTCATTTCTTTCTAGGAAAAATAAAGAGGGTCAAAGGATTTTATTGTAAAACATAAAATCCAGATAGTGGCAAAGGTCAACCATACTAGTCATTTTGCACTAAATATATTTGAGTCTATGATTCTATCTTGGGGGGAATTGGCCATATATTAATAACTGCTACCATTTATTGAGCACTTGGTATGTACTAGGCACCATGCCAAGGGTCTTGAGTGCATTAGCTGACAGTTATTTAGCTTAAGAAAGCCTGCCCTGCCCAGTTCATTTCCTTGTTATATGTGCTCACAGCACCAAATATCCCTCTGTCATAAAGCTTATCACAAACTCATTTGTGAGATTATTTGACATCCCGTATAAACTCTACTAGAGCCAGTACCATGTCTAGTTTTGTTCCCCATTATAATCCCAGTTTCTAACACAGCACCGGACACATATACATGTTCAACAAACATTTGACAAATAAATGAAAGAAGCACATAGAGGTTAAGTAACATCCTCATAGCAGTTGACATGACTGGTAAATAACAGAGTTGGGATTTGAACTCAGGCTACTGAGCCCATAGCACAGTCTCATCCTGGGCTAGCCACCTTTTGCATCAAACTACATCAAACAAGGAACAAAAAAGAACAACAATTATTATCACCACAGTCTTGTACAGGCGTTAGAAAGCAAAAGGTGTTTCTCTATGGCTATTGAGGTATATTATAGACTATATAGTTTAAAGACCATACATTTAAACTAATCTTTAAAAATAAACACTAGTAGGCACAAAAGTATATTAGGGAAAAGTTTTAAGCACAATGAAATCCTACCCAATCTTTCCTCAGGGTCCCTTTCCATTCCCTAGTCATATTATTTCAAGTTTATTATTATAACTAAACATTTAGGACCCAAAGGATCCTCAGTATGTTTCTTCAGTAGAACATACAAATGTCTCAGTCCCCTAAGGAATGTGGCAACAAGTGTTTCCTTAGCTGCCTCACAGGAGTGAAAAGATATAGTAAATGCGAATCACTGAGCTTTTGCCTGACATATAATAAGGATGTTAATATTTTAATAACACTTGTTATCATTAATATTTGACCTACTGCGATTATTGGTAGCCAGGAGTGCAAGCTTTGGGGTTGGTCAGAACTAGATTCTAATCCTGCTACTTAGTTTCTGTGGGGCATTGGTCAGGTTATATCACCTCAATCTATTTCCTCAACTGTAAAATAGGGATGATAATAATGTCTACTAAAAGAAGTACCTGGCAGAGAATCTGGCTCAAAGGGAAAAAAAATCAATCAGTGGTATCTATTATCACCATCTTCCTCTTCACCATTATTCAGAGAGTTTGCCTAGGAAGCTTAAAAGCTTGATGCCTGTCTTGCTAATGCAAAACATACCAGTAATTCCAGTCACTTTCCAAGAGACCCAGTAGACCTCCTGGTCTCAGCAGAGCATCAAACATGCATTCACCTCTAACTTGCCAAGTCAAAGGCAGGTTTGAGAACATCAGGCAAGAAACTCCCTGCCTAAAATAGCAGCCCAATACTTCTAATACAAAGACTAAACTCCTTAGCCTGCCATTCAAGGGTCAACATCATTTGATTCAAAAAACTTTGAACTTGACACTAGGGCCACAAGATGCTTATCCCCCTGAAGAACAGAAGTAAAATCCATTAGACTCATAGGGGTGGGAGGAAGCAGGGTATGCCGACACACCCTCTTCCTTTCGATCCACATGTGGTGGACCTACCATGCCTGTATTGTGACAAATTACCTACTCATTCATTCACAGATATATACCAACTGAGCCCTTGTTCTAGGTGCTGGGATACAACGATAAAAAAAAACACTTAATTCCTGTAACCCACAGCCTAGTGAGAGAGACAGACAATAATTAAATAACGCTATTGTGTATAATAAATATATAGTTACCATTAGAAACAAGTGGGAAACAAGGTAACCACACTCAAAGTGGGAGAGAGGATGCTGAAGCCTGAAGGGTGGCTAAGGGTTAGCCAGTTAAAGAGGGAGGCAGCTTGTCTAGAGAAAACCTGGCACATCAATGGAACTGAAAGCATGGCAGGGAGGCTAGAGTGCAGAGAGTAAGGGGGAGAATGGTGGACACTGAAGCCGGAGAAGTAGGCAGAGACCAATGTTTAGATAGAAGGAAGATGAGGAAGATGACAGTAGGTAGGAAAGGAATGGAAATGAAAGGGTTCCAGAGATATTCAGAAGACAAAATAGAAACACCTTACCAATTGAATGAATAAGGGGGGAGGGGATGGTGAGCACAAGGCAGGTACCCAGGATAACTCCTAGGTTTGGAGCATGTGCAAATGGTTGGATGGAAGTACCATTTGGTAATACAGAAATTCATTCTTGGAAGTATCTGAGACAGCCAAGAGGAGATGCTGAAGAGGCAACAACACTTAATTGCCTACCGTTCAGAGAAAGGATCTGGAGTGGTCTTTGTGGTTTTTGTGAAATTATAGGGCCTGTTAAGAAGAGGTCCTGGAAGAACTGCATAAAGAGAAAGGCAATGCATTGTTAAGATGAGAAATGCATGAATGAAGCCGCAGCAGAATTCCACAAGCCAGGAGTCGGCTATTTTTCTTCAGGACCAGGACTACCTCTCAAACAACCAAATGACCTTGTACATCAAACTAACTGATCTTCACTTCGGAATTATATCAGCTGCAGAAGATTGAGCAATATCATTAGTTCCCTCATTACACAGAAATGCTAACAAAGAAGAAAAAAGATAACTGAGAAACATCTTGGAATTTACAACACTAAGTAGCCCATCAATTTTTGTAGTGTTTCTCAAACACTTCCACTGAAGTCCTCAGGAAAACAAAGCTTCTCTCTACAAATATAAGTGGTTTTTGGAAGCCTAGTCTAGTACTTAAGAAATGTGTGCAAATTTTGCAAGCTACTGCATACTTTTAATACTATGCACATACTTTTAATTTCCCAAAATATGGGAGCAAAAAATGATATGCCAAGAATATGCCTCAATTAACCTGTGACTTTGGGGCTGTCCTTGTCCACAGCTTTGCACACAAGGTAGAACTAATTATCTAGCATGAGAAGCAGGAAATTAATCAGAGATTTTTCCTGGAAGCAGGGACTAGAGTCATGATCTCTGGAAGACACTCTTTGTTCCTCTGAATTCAATAAAATATTAAGAATAATATTAAAATCACACATTTTTCTTCATTCTCTCACATAATCTCAATGAGGTAGGTAATATTATGTCACCCTTTTTAAAATGTGGAAACTGAGGACCAGAGAAGTGAAGGACCTTTCCCAAAATCCAACAGCCCATGAGTACTGGAGCCATGATTTGAACCTAGAGAGTACTGGTCCACACGAAACTACTAGTCTTCTCTGTTATACTTGAAGCAACACATTCATCTTGCTACTCTCACTGGTGGATTATATTTGGTGCTAATCAAGAACAAAAACTAAAAGGCACATTTCAAAAATAGAAAAAATAGGCTTTATCTTCACAAAACAATTTTATTTCACTGAAAAAATATCAGTGTACAAATTGGACATTTTGGTACATAAAGTCAAGTGTTACTAATTAAGTAAATGAATGATGAATCCTAATACCAACACCAGTCATTAAACAAAATTGCATATAAAGTAGGTTTACCCGATAGTTTACAGTACAGAAAATATAATGAGCCAACTTTACAGAAGCTTCAAAAATTTTTATTCTTAAAGGCTATAAGGACAAATGTTCTCTTGGATTATTTTATAAGAAAAATAAAAATAGGAAATGAGAGAGTAAACTCCATGATGCTTTTCTGTCCCTCTCAACAGTCTTCTGGAGGCGGAACATCATTTAAGCAATGAGACATGATTTAATTCACCCAAGAGAGGTGACCTTGCTTGAGGGGCAGGTGCCTTCTGTTTAAATGTGGTTTACTCAATCAAATGTACCACAGAATAGAAAATGGGGCATATTCCTGTCCTGAAATCCTTCCTATGTTAACTAAAATCACCTTACTTTTGCAGCAAATGAGCCATGAGATACAATGCCAGAAATTGATTTAGAAGAATGAGTACATAGTTCAGAAAAAGTGTGTCTGTATATTTTATAATAAAAAATCCCTGGATGGCCCTAGATACCACAGAGAGGATTCAAGAGGGCATAACAATGCAAACAGAGGGAAACGGACTTTGGCCCAGTGGTTAGGGCGTCCGTCTACCATATGGGAGGTCCGCGGTTCAAACCCCGGGCCTCCTTGACCCGTGTGGAGCTGGCCATGCGCAGTGCTGATGCGCGCAAGGAGTGCCGTGCCACGCAAGGGAGTCCCCCGCGTGGGGGAGCCCCACGCGCAAGGAGTGCGCCCGTGAGGAGAGCCGCCCAGCGTGAAAAGAAAGAGCAGCCTGCCCAGGAATGGCGCCGCCCACACTTCCCATGCCGCTGACGACAACAGAAGCGGACAAAGAAACAAGACGCAGCAAATAGACACCAAGAACAGACAACCAGGGGAGGGGGGGAAATTAAATAAATAAATAAATCTTTAAAAAAAAAAAAAAAAAAAAAAACAATGCAAACAGAGAAAGAACTACACAGAAAGCCTGAATGCAGGCTGGAAGAAACACTTTATTCTTCTCCAAATATACACATGTATTAATTTTCCCTGATGAGAGGTTCTGAGGTGGCATCAGGGAAATGCCTTCTCTCCTAAGCCTGGGTCCCTGACCTAGTTAGCGTAGGTCATTACTCCCTATTATGGCCCCGTTATTTCCTTCCTAGCACTTTTCCAAAGGCCTCATTATTTTCTCTTTGTCCATTTGTTAATTGTCCATCATCCCTTTGTCATGTTCTTTTCAGTATCACTAGTGCCAACCGCAGTGTCTGGCAAAAGATGCTAAAAAATATTTTTTGAATGAGTGAACATAGCTATGGATGGCAAATGGGAAGCAACACTACTCTGAGTTTACTTTTACAAATCAGATTCTATTTCATTTCATTAAATACTTTTATTTACTGGCCGTCTTCTGAAATTATTCTTGGTTCTCATTATTAAAGAGAAATTGATTCAACTTCAGGAGAAGAAGGGAAAAATCTTTCAGTCACTTGTTCCAAAGGTCTTTCAAAATAATGTTGTAGTATAATTTGGTTTGAAAGCAAGGGCCAACATTTTATTACCTCCAAATTTATTCAGAAAAGCTGAAGGCCCATGATAAGGCTCATTAAGTCGCTGAAAGGCCTATCTTCACATTCCTTTCACAAAAAAGGTCTCAACTTAATGTCAGGTAATTGCTGTTCATTTTCCCCTTGTTATTTCTATTTCCTGAGTATTCCCAGGGAAGTTGGCCTCAGTGGACACTGCTTGCAGCCTGAGATATGAGCACAGCAAGAAGGGCCCATGTTCACTAAAGGATCTTTTTGAGTTACAACTAAGGAAAGACAATTCTAACTCTAGAATTTAAACTCAGACCACCTGCAAAGTCACCCTTTGTCCAGAGTGAAGGCCGAGAGAAAAAAAGTTTCTGGGACACAAACTCATTACTGCCTACATTTTAAGTACATTATTTTTCATGATTCCTGTAGCCTGTTCTACACCCATAGGCTTATGTATGTGGGCTCTGGCTCCAGATTTCCTGAGCTCAACCCTCACCTCCATCATTTTCCAGTTTGTGAATCTTGGCAAGTAACTTAAATTCCCTATATGTCAGTTTCCTCACTCATGAAATAGGGATAATAGTGTCTACTCCATAGGGTACATAGGTTGAGAATTAAATGCAAAGTACATGGAATTGTATCTTGTATGTATAATGTTATTTATTTATTAATAACCATCATCATCTCTGATATCCCATCAAAAATAGGATCTATCACTGTTATTTATTATAAATTTGATACCAGTTGTGGGTGGATCTATTCGGTTCCAATGATGATATTGAAGGCATTCAAATTTCACTATTTGTGAAACAGCACCGATATAATGGGTCTTGAAAATGAAGGAATGGTGACTGCTGACCAAGTGCTTAGACTGGTTGTTTGGTCCAGGGAAGACCTTCTATTGGCAACTCTGCTTCAGTTTTGCACTGAAGAATTGTATGACTCCCTTAGAGGTCACTAAAGGCACCAGCCCCAAATCTACAACTGTTGTTATATTTAACTGATCATTCCAATTCACCAGCCTCTACTGCAGGGACTACACAGCAGGGGCCTCTCTCACAGTAGGCTCTGCTCACTTTGGCAGGATCCACAGATGACCAGACCAGTCACTTATGAGCATTTAGCTCCTTACAGATGTTAGATGCAGTCCAGCTGACTTCTGGATATAAAGTGGACCCTCAATAAATGTTGGCCATTATTTTTTATTGTTCTTATTATTGCTGCTGCCAAAAAGGGTGCCCAATTTCCAAAAGTATTATCTTTATTCCTGACTAAACCCCATGAGGTTTTCTGTTTTGGTTTGGTGTTTTTGTCATTTTTTACTTGAAGCACAATGGCTACAAACTAAGGCTGGGGTTTCAGAGATCCTTGAATTCAGTCTCTTTTTTCACTGATTATTTTACTTGTATGTAAAGCTGAAGAAAGAAGCTCATGGGTTCAGTGTGTCTGATAATGGAAACAATAAGATAATTGCCTACTTAAAGATGAAAACCAGTCTCTCCACTTGTTTTTCAAAACCTCCAGGCTGTTGAATTCACCCCAGTTTCCACTCTTTCTCTCCCCAAACTTCTTCACCTCCTTCCTCTGCTTCTCATTGCACTGAATACAAACAGCCCTCCGGTACAAAAATCCACAGAGTTCTACCACAAACACAGATTCTTGTGAAAATTACATGAAAATGTCCCAGTGAGGAGAAGAAAAGCAAGGTCAATTTCTTATCTGGTAAACAAGAGGTAGTTAAGTATAGCGGCTAAGAGCATGAGCTCTGAAATCAAATGGCATGGGTTCAATTTCTGATTCTGCCACCATACGACCTAGGGCATGTTACATAACAGTCTCAGACTCAGTTCACCATTTAGAAATTAGGGTTATAACTATAACATTAAGTTCAAAGAGTTGTTATAAGGATTAAATAAGATTACCAGGGGTTACTCTGTAAAATCCTTAGTATGGTGTTGTGTATATAAGCAAGCATTCAATAAAGATTAGCTATTATGAGGCAGGCTAATTAGAGGATCAATAGACATATCTGGAACCTGGCAGAAAAACCACTGCCATTAAACACGTAGTCTTCGGTACCCCCAACATGGCCGCTGGAAGACCTTTGCTAGTACTCCCATTTATAACGAGATTTCCTCGGAAGCCAGGAGAAGCCCCAGATATTCTACAGGTGCCTTATCATTGTACCCTCCTGGGGATTGATGGGTGGCGTAATCAATCAAAGCAGCAAACAGGTGGGACTCCTCCCCTGTTCTTAGCAAAGGGGTGGAAAAATTAATGGTTTAAAAAGTAAGCACAAAAGCAAAAACCCCCCTATTCTGGCCTTCTTTGTCCCCACCCAACCCCCCACCTAGATCAATACGCAAGTAAACCAGGGAATTTATAATCTATAATGGGGAATTGTAGTCTATAAATCAGCCCTCTTTATCACTCTTCAGCCCCTTCCTCTCTACCTGGGACCTATGATCTGTTATTTTCCCCTACTTCTCTCACCATTCCTTAAAAAATTACTGACCTAACTAAGCCAGCTTGCTCTCGAAATTCATTTCTTGTAGCTTATCCAAGAACATAAAGAAAATCTGGCAACAATTATATCTAGACATGCTTTGGCATGTGAATTCCAGAATTATTTTTGTAGTGGATGGTCATTACAAGTATCATTAAATTTGAGCTCAGAAACTTGACTTCAAAATGCTATAGAGAAATGTCCATTCAATGACAAATCAGGAATTCTAGGTTTGAGGGTATATCCTCCCTCAGCTTTCTCAGCAAGTCAGCTCTTCCTAAAATATCAGATCTTTCTTATTTATAGAGCTGCTTCCAGGAACCACTGAACAATCGTAGGTTCTCCAGGGTTCATTCTCCAAAAGTGGAACATGTTCCTTTTTTTTTTTTTTTTTAAGTAAGCTGTTAACATGAAAACTGTTGAGAAGATGACCAAAATACATTAGAAGGAAGCAGGTAAAGAATGTAGGCATAAATTAGGGCCATTTTAAGTTTTTCCTTCCTCTAAAAAAGGTTCTGCCATTTCCGTACACCATGCTTGTTCCCTTGATGGCAGAACATGGTTACTCTTGAGCTCCAGAAAAGAAAAACAAATAATTAACATAGTATCAATAGGGTCTTGTTACTTGAGCCACAAGCCTATTCTTTCACCAACTGCTATTCAGAGCATGGAAAAGTATATGAGCAGGGCAGCAGACTTGGCCCAGTGGTTAGGGCGTCCGTCTACCACATGGGAGGTCCGCAGTTCCAACCCGTGGGCCTCCTTGACCCGTGTGGGGCTAGCCCACGCACAATGCTGATGCGCGCAAGGAGTGCCCTGCCACGCAGGGGTGTCCCCCGCGGAGGGGAGCCCCACATGCAAGGAGTGCGCCCCATAAGGAAAGCCACCCAGTGTGAAAGAAAGTGCTGCCTGCCCAGGAATGGCACCGCACACAGGGAGAGCTGACACAACAAGATAACGCAACAAAAAGAAACACAGATTCCCATGCCGCTGACAACAACAGAAGCGGGCAAAGAAGACGCAGCAAATAGACACAGAGAACAGACAACTGGGGGCAGAGGGAGAGAAATAAGTAAATAAATCTTTTAAAAAAAAAAAAAGTATATGAGCAGAGAGTAAAAAACAGTATTCTACTCCTAAGGAGGGATGTTATATTATACTTTCTCCTATACAACAAATAACACGGTACATAGACATATCAATTCTGGGTTTGGGACAGCTACTGGAGCAAAATGTGTTTTAGGATCAGAATTTTATATTTGAGAATCCACTGGCATGACACTGTCCTAAGTATGAGAATGAGTTTTGCATCGTAAAGAAGCAGCCAAACTTCCCAGTGGTGGTCAAGGAAGCCTTTTTATCACACTAAGCAGGCACAGAGGCTTTCCTTTAATGCTCCTAGCTCTCCCCTTCCCCCACCATCCTCCATTTAACAGAGGGCAGTTAATGCACATTAACCTGTAGTATCCTGGTCCATGTTTAACAACTGGCTGGGGTATTTGTAGCATCTGCCAGTGTTCACGGTGTAATGTTTTCACCATGGCTGCTTTTAAGCTACCAACATGAGACCACTGGGCAGGGATCTAAGAAGAGATATTCACGATCTGCTCCAGTACTGCCTAAAGCATTTTTTAAGGGGATGAAAACCTCACTGGCAAATGTCCTTTTGGGGTACATGTAGTTGATATAAAAGTCGTTTTTGTATATCTAATTGTGAGAATTCAAGCATTACTTCTTTTACATATTAGAAACAAAGACATAATTTCTAATCTACTTTCCATCTGAATGAAATGTTAACTTCTATCATCCATCTGTGCGGTTCCTCTTCTATTAAATGTGATTTTTAAAACTTTCTTTTCTCTTTTCAGTTCTACATCTGCTAGTGTTTTCCATTTGCTAGTTCCCAACATGTCCCCAATTACTTCTTTTTTATTTTATAGCCTCCATGCTGATGTTTCATCAGTTACAACTGCTGGGTTCCGCTGAGCATTAACAGTCTGCAGTGCCTCTAGGAGGGTATATAATTCACTAAGTACACCAAAGCTTTTTTTCTCCAAAGAATATTGTTTAATATAAATACAGTGTGAGGTTAGTGTTGTACAAAGGAAAGATTCTTCCCTTGAAATCACAAAAAATACTGGGAAAAATGATTCATGGAAGAGGGGTTTTTATACAGGAATAAGAAATCACTTGTAAGTAGTAGTATTTCAATTTGCATGTTTCTTCCTGGACAAAATGCAAAAGATTAACATGCTTGAATACATGAAAAAGTTTGTACTTTATTCCATCAAAATGTTTTCACTGCAGAAAAAAAGAAGTTAAAATTACCTAATATGTTAGGCATATGAACATTTGAAAACGTGTTTATCATACAATAGACATCAAAAATTATTTTACTTAAAAGTAATGCAGAATCAAGAAAAAGGGTTTTTCTTTGTTTTTAATTGAGTTTTTCTTATACATACATGATTATCCTCCATAAAGAGTCCCTGAGTAATCTAATGGATGATCAGCAAACATCTCAGCAATTAAGAATGTGGGGGCATTTTCGGGACATTGGAATTGTCCTGCATGATGTTGCAATGATAGTTATAGGCCATTATATATTTTGTCATAACTTACAAAATTGCACAGGACAGAGTATAAATTATAATATCAACTACAGCCCAACAGTTAGTGGCAATGCTTCAGTTTATGGTCAACAATTTTGGCAAATGTACAGAGTAATAAAGGATGTTGTTAATGTAGGGAAGTGTGGAAGGGGGATTGGGGCATATGGGAATCCCCTATAATTTTTTATGTAACATTTATGTAATCTAAAGTATTTTTTAAACGTATTAAAAAAAAAGGGAAGCAGACTTGGCTCAAGGGATAGAGCGTCTGCCTACCACATGGGAAGGTCCACGGTTCAAACCCAGGGCCTCCTTGACTCATGTGGAGCTGACTCATGCACAGTGCTGATGCACGCAAGGAGTGCCATGCCATGCAGGGGTGTCTCCCGCGTAGGGAAGCCCCATGTGCAAGGAGTACGCCCCGTAAGGAGAGCCGCCCAGCACGAAAGGAAGTCCAGCCTGCCCAGGAATGATGCCTCACACACGGAGAGCTGATGAAGCAAGATCATGCAACAACAACAACAAAAAAAGAGACAAGTGGACACAACAGAACACACAGTGAATGGACACAGAGAGCAGACAACTGGGGCGGGGGCAGGGGGACGGGGAAAGAAATTTTAAAAATAAAACTTAAAAAAAAAAAAAGAGGCACTCAGAAGGAAAAGCACCAAAAACACTGCAAATCAATCCAGTCAACTCTAATGAGGTAGTTTAAAACTGAGTAGATTCCCAAAGTTTTATAAAATTCTCCCTAGCAGACAACTATCTTTTCTTCAAGATGTAAGCAATTAAAGGAAGGGGTTTAAACTGTTTAAAATTGTCAAGTCAAATATTCTGTTTCAGACCAGAACTGTATGTGAAGAGGGGGACCTTGGAACAATGAGAAGTTTCTTGGGGATGGGAGGAAGAGGATGGCTGTGGAGGGGAGGAGGGGTAAGCTTTGAAGGAGACTTTTTAAACAGCAGCAGCAATTTGTAATATTTATAAAATATCAAGTAATATAGTAAACCATCAACATGTATAATCTCCAGTCCCCACAACACTGTGAAGTAGGTATTCCTAACCCCATTTTACAGATAAAATATCTGGATGGAGAGTTACCACCCAGAGTATTAAGTAAATGATCTAGCAACTTAGTCAAGTCTTAACTTCAGTGAGGTAGAGCCAGGAGGGGGGCTTGTGTGGTTGAGGCACCTGCCACTTCCTTTCACACTGCAGCTTCCAGTTTCTAAGCACAGGCCTAACAACCACCATTTCACTACCTTTCAAAACTGTTTAAAAGAAGTCACTTCTACAGGGGGCAGAACCACTGCTTCCCTACTCCCAGTTCACCCCAGCTGTTGTTTGGCTGTTTCACAACACTCAGTGGCAGAGCTACAATTTGATTCCAGTTCTGTCTGACCCCCAGGCCAAATGTATATTTATTGCTTCTCACAAGGAAAACCATGGTAGTGAATACATCAAGCTTTTAAATCTGTGGGTGTACCCAGCAAGGGGAGATAGGGGTAAGGGGGGCACACCCTCCAGTTTCTTTTATGCCTGCCCTATGGTTTTCAGCAACAATAAATATCTACAAAGTTCCTTCCCCGTGGCTCTTTCTCTAAAATCAGAAGTCTTTCCAAGCTGTTGCCTCAAAATAAGCCTCCCATTGTAGGTGGAATCATGCCAGATACATCCTATAACCAAGTGGTTATCTAAAGTATGGTCCCCTGACCAGCAGCAGCGGCATAACCTGAAAACTTGTTTGAAATGCAAATTGCTTAGGATCTACTCCAAACTACTGAAACAGAAAGACTGGGAATGAGATACAGAAATCTATGTTTTAACAAGCCCTCTAGGTTAATCTGGTGCAACTCATATCTGAAAACCACAGCAGTTTGAGAAAACTATACCAAAATTTCCCTGAGCCTGTGGAAGTAGCAGCCTGGCAGTCCTGCCTTCTTGCCCTGCTCATAGCTATGCTCACAAAACAGGCCTGATGAGTATTGCTCAATCAGCAAAGCGGCCCCTGCTTCCAATCCCAGACTAAGTCTGATACTCCCATTCTCTGAGCTAAAATGATACAAATGTAGCATAGGTAATCATATATTTATGGTGAATGTCAATCTCCAATAAACAGGAAGATCCAGGAGGGCAGGGCATATGTTTATTTCTACTCACCAAAGTATCTTCAGGGCATAGCTTGTGATCTGGCATATAGTTAGGACTCCATCAGTATTTACTGAATGAGTAGATCGTTTAAGTAAAAGATGCTCAGAAGAATTGGACATGGCATCTCTTTTAGTTTGCCAAAGGGCTGCAAATGCAAAGTACCGGAAATGGGTTGGCTTTTATGAAGGGGATTTATTTGGGGTAAAAGCTTCAAGGCAGTGGAAAGTCTATAAATAGAGGTACCACTAGAGGTGCCTTCTCACCAAAGTTGGCTGCCATGTGGGGAAGCAAGATGGTCACCGACCTCCGCAGAGGACTCAGCCTTCCTCTCTGGGCTCACCATCTCTCAGAGCCCAGCACCCAGAGCTCAGCTGTAAGCTACTAGGCATATAGCAGTGCTTGTCTCCTCCTGAGCTGCTCTGTGAGCCATGTCTCTTGGGGGCTTTGAGCCTAAGCAATCCTCTGGTCCTCTCTCACATGGCCAGATCAATTATGGCAGAGCTTCCTTGTCCTGTATCTGTGTGTGTTTCTGTGTGTGTGTCTCAGTCTTTATCAGACGCTGCAAGAGGGCAGAGACTCAACATGAATCATGCCCCACTGATGTCATCTAGTCAAAAGTTCTAAAGCGATCTTATCAAGTAATTTAATCAAAGGACCCTCAATGGATTTTAATGGAATCAAAGGGTATCACACCCACAGGAATAGATTAGTTTAAAAACATAATCTTTCTCTTTTTGAGATTTATAAAATAATTTCAAACTGCCACAGCATCTATGACCAATATGAGTCACACACCTACATTTTAACTCATTCTTCAATCAAATATTTATCACTCTACTATGGCCAGACACCGTTCTAGGCCCTATGGCCCAGCAATGAATGAAACAGAAAACAAAAACCAAAGCAAAAACTTATCTTCATGCCTTCTGAAGCTTCTTTCTTGTTGGGGGAGATAAGCAAGTAAACAAAAGAAACTAGTATAATATTAGCATGTTAGATGGTGATAAATATTGTAGAAAAAATCAAAGTTGGGAAGGGATATGGGAAGTCCTAAAGTAGGCAGTGACGGAGGCTACAAATAGAACAGAATGATCAGAGTAGAACTCAGAGGAGTCTTTGTGTAGGTATGTGAAGGAGGTGAAGGAGCAACTCATATAAGTTCCTGAGGATAAGGCATATTGAGCCAAAGGAACAAGAGAGCAAAGTATACCCGCATGTCTAGAATAACAGCAAAGAGGTTGGAGTGGAGTGACCAAGGACAAAGTAGGACATGAAGTCAGAGAATCACTGGCTTGTGGGGGCAAATAACATGGAGACTATGACTGGGGTCTCTTCTCAGAGTGAAATGAGATGATAGTAAATAGAGGAGTAACCTGATCTAATTTATATTGTTAACAGAATCTCTTGGCTACTGTTTTGGAAATAAACTGAATGAGGCAAGAGAAGAAGCAGGGAGACCAGTTAGGAGCCTATCGTAATAATCCAAGTGAGAAGAGCTGGTGGTTTAGCCCTGAGAGGTAGCAGCAGAGGTGGTGAGGAGTGCTGGTTATAAGAGTAGATACTGCCTTGGCCATGCATATTTTGTTCTGTCATTTAACTCTGTTCAGGCAGGACACAAGGAAACTCCCAGAAAGAATAGTCTATATAAAAAAAACCTGTATAGGCAAGATAAGCATCTCAAACTCTTTAATAACAAAGAAAATAAAGCAAAGTTAACTGGCAAATGGCATACCAGGAAAATACACTTGCAATAATTACAAGAGGCAAAGAATTAGTTACCTAAAAATATGAGTAGAAAATGGATCCCTTCTGACAGTTCTACCTCTCATAATTAAATGTTAAGCTTTCTTTAGAATACTTCTTTATGTCTCCCACTTTGCTGTATGCATAGACAGTATTCTAAATGCCTATGGTTCACTGATTTTAGAAGAGGCATTCTTAACAAGAAAGTAACTTTGAAACAAGGGGGGTGAAAAATAAAACATAAAGGCTCTGTAAGCACATACAGTATTTTAAATCCACTTATTCAAATATTTATTGAACCCTTACTGTGAACAAGGAGCTATAACAGACATTAGGGATTTACATAGGTTCATTTGATTAATTTTTAAAATCTGAAGAAAAAAAATCAGGAAACAAAATTATTTAATGCGAGGACATAAAGGGGAAGTTACCAAAATGGGGGGAAAAAAAGAAAAGAAAAGAAGAAGGAATAAACTTCAGTTGAAAAGTTAAGAGTGTACAGGACTTATTCATTAAACATGACATTCACAGAGGACTGTGAGGGCAAAAAATAAATGGGTTCTAATCAGGTTCTGCCAACTACTTGCTCTATGACCAGATACGTTATATAACATCCCCAAATCTCAATTTCCTCAATTATAATGAAGATAAATTTGTCAGGAGGACTAAATCACATAATCTAACATAATTTAAGGCCTAGAGTAGGAATTCAATAAACATTAGCATTCTTACTTAATTTTTTAAATCTAACCTACAATATATATAGGCAATGTCTACTCAAGAGATGAAATGTACTTCTAAATGCTTCATCAGCTACACGTGCCTCACAGTGTTGTTTCATTCACATCAGTGATATCTGGGCCTGTTGGAGTTGAGTGTTCTCTTTGCATACCCAAGAAATGATTATTCCAAACAGCTGCCATCATTTGAGACCTCTTTAGCTTGTTGATTTCAAATCCTTCCCTACTGGGATGTTATCTGGACATTTTAAAATTGAAAAGAGGGATATCTGCAGGCTCTCAAAAAGGCAAACACTTATCTTTTGAAATACAAGTTATTTTTTTAAATTGTCAATGTTTATTCTAGGTGATTCAAGGATATCTCCTACCTGTTTTTCTTCCTCTTCAATGCTCAATTTGAAAGTCATTCAAAAGGTTATAGGCACATGTGTCGACCCTAATCACATTTCCTACCTGAAACATGCTCTTACTTTGGAAAAATGGCAGACTCCACTAACTATAACATGCACAAATTCAAGATGCAAATACAAGGAGGTTAAGTGAGGCATTACTGAATTGTATATGTCATGCCACACAAGCTGATCTGCAAGTCCCTCAAAGCCTCATAGACCTCAATAACTGAGAACATCCTTGGGTCCAGAAAGATGATACATCCTGAAATCAAAGTATTAATCTTATATATTCTAGAAACGTCTGTGTGTTCATCTATAACAGAGCAGTCCCAATCTGAGACACAGGCATAGAGGTAAACATTCAGACCATGTGATCCTTGAGTAAGAGGCTGCCAATACAATTCACTGTAATTGTCAACAACAAGAAAATTAGAAGGGGGCTTGTGGCATCTAAACACATCCATGTTCTTTTCCAGGCAGGTTCTTGTTCTGGTCCTGTGCAATCCAAAGTAATGAGAATGAGCAGCTGCTTGGAGACAGGATAGCATGGAGATGAAGGATCACAAGTGGATGAGAACTCTGGAATGTGTTGAGCTCAGGAATGAATAAACCAGATTACCCTGATGAATTAGCTTCTCTCTAAACCCAAGAGAAATGTTATGTTCACTTTATTACACCACAAAGGTCAACTTAGTTAATAATCTCCCTGCCACTGTAAATTGTTTTGAGAACACCTGGGCAAAAAATGAACCTAAAAGTAAGGTCTTAGAAGCTTGGAGGGTCTAGGAAGTGTAAGTCTTGATCTTTGGATATCTCGATTACTATATGCCTTAGCCCTGCCATTTCATCAAGATGCTGAAAGAATAATTAGGGTAATAAGTATGAAAAATGTTACACTTGTGGAAAACCAGTGCTTTAGATGTTCAGTAAATGATATCTTCCTTCCGAATTTCCTAAGCAGCCTTGAATTCTTAATAACTCACTTTTCCATTTAATCATTCAAAAAATTTTATATTTTCACTTTTTTGTCTGATTACTTGGTAATACATGCTTACTGTAAAATATTCAAATGAAACAGTACTGCATAAAAGAGAAAGTACAAGTCTCTGGAAATCCCAGCAAATAAGTGTGTGTTAATCACTATATCCTAAGTTCCCTGCTAGAGGTGCATGGAGTTATTAAAGTAAATCAAACAACACTCCTGTTTGCAAAAAAGACCTCAATAAGAGACACAGTTAAGTAAAAAATAATTAAAATACAGATTTAGAAGCAATACAAACCATAAGAAAGTTACAAAGAAATGCTAAACCCCTCTATTTCATCAAGATGCTACAGGAATTTACAGAAGGGAGAAATTACTTCTAGCTAAATTATGTCCAGTGAAAACTTCCTTTGCAAACAAGAGCTTCTGCTTCTGCCACTTCTATAGTCACACAGCTTCATGTGCCATGTTACTTGAGTCCTGATGCTCAGTACTGAGAAGACTTCCCTAAACTAAAATCTAAGAGATGTCACATAAAATTCTCAGTTACATTTTCTTACCATTTCCCCAAAGACTCAGCAATTCTGAATCCATGGTACACCTCCAAAGAAGAAAGAAAGAAAGAAAGAATTTGATCATTTGTCATTTCCCCTTATTATTGCTAACAGAAATTCGGGAAAATCTAGAAACAATAAGACAAGAAAAAGGACAAATGCTAAGTTGCCCCAGATGCTCTTAAAAAAGCCGGGGGGGGGGGGGCAGGGAAGGGACAAATTAAGAAGGCCTAAGTTACAAAGAATAGGAGGCACACAAATACAGGAGCAGTTCACACACACTTAACACAATACAGGAGAGCTAGATAAAAGCGGGTTTGAAATACATAAAAGCTGCCATTATAGAGAAATCAGATTTATGAGAGATCATCTAGGCAGGAATGTGTGGCTGAGTAAAGAGGGAAAGAACCAGGAGACCAAGGTTCACAGAACACTCTGTCTCTGACAAACTAGGACACATGACATCTGCCCCTAGTTCTGTATGAGGCTCAAGTGAGATAATATATTTGAGAGCATTTTATACATTATATAAAAACACAGGGTTAAGGTAATTAGCCAAAGTTCCAAGGAAAGATTTATAGATTCAGGATGTAAATTTGGATTTTCCAAATGACCAATCCTAAACTGTCACCTCCACTGACCCTTAAAAATGGGAAGGATTTAAGCATTCAATAAACAAAAATAATACCTCATCAAGGACAATCCTTCTTCCTGAGTATCCATCCTCCTTTGCTTCCCCCAGCATCTACATAGCATATGGCCCAGAGTAAGCACTCTTTGTAAAGTTGAACTGATCTTTCTCCTACTCCACATTCCTGTCCCTTAGAAACTGTCTCCTGCATTTTTAGTGGCACATTACTATCGATAAATTTTCATCCTAGGGGCAAAGTTAAATGGGCAGAAAGGCGTTCCCATGGCATCCACCTTTGGTCATCATTACATAGTCTCTTTCCTGGACAGATGTAAGAGAAAGTTGGAAGTAGCCTGTCGGGCCTGAGAGGCCCCCAACACATGGGCATCACTGAGCGCTCCGCGCAGCCTGTCTCAAGAGAGGATGGCACACGTGTGTGGTAGACCTGCAAGGCGGCACCAAGCAGTCTTGACAAGCTTAGAGAGTAGCCACTGACTCTTGGCCCTAGACCACTGCCATTTGCTTGCCATTTGTAAAGAGCACAGAACAGAACAAGCCCCACTCTGCCATACTCTTTACAGCAACATTCTGACAATTTTGAAATAGAGAAGAGATTTCCTTGTTAAATGAGTACAAGCCAAGCCTGGAAAGGAATTTTTTATAGGTTAGTAGTATGATATTGGAAAAGAAGCATATGTATCCAGTCCTTGGGATCAGAGCAGGAGAACTCGCTAGTAGTTGCCAAGGGTACCAATCTAGAAGAGGTACTAAAGGAATACAGTGAAGAAAACAGCATTCATCAGACCTTTATTCAAGAAGAGAATTGTGTTTAAAGGTAGAAATACTTGGATGAAACAACTGAGGGGAAAGTCAAATTGGTAATAAGTCTCTTAAGAGCATACTCTGAAACAAAACAAGGTGAATAAAATGTCTTCATGTAGGGTGGCATGAAGGTCTTTCATTTTGCTGAGTTGGGTATAGAGGATAAAACACTGCCATATGTCATAATCCCTTTCTAGGAACAGCGCTGCTCAAATCCCTTATTTCACTAGATTGCTGAAAAGACACCATTTATTAGTCTGTTTGGGTGACCTACATATCTTGGTCAAGCCCTGCTTGGAAATGTCAGTTTCTAGGAATTAAAAAAAGGTCCAGCTTTTTTCTTTCAGTCTTTCCCCCACCAAAAGTCACTGCCTCCCTTATTCACACAAGGAAATTTTAATTATAAATATTTACTGAACACCTGCTATATTTCAAATACTGGGAATGGAAAGGTGAGCACAAGACAATCTTGGTCCTAGAAGAACACATGTCCTAGAAAAGCAACTAAGTTAATACAAGGCAAGCTGATGGGAGCTCTAAGCAATAAATGTACAAACACAACTATACATTGTGTACGATCAGTAGAAGTTGACCAGATACAAGAGAAAGCTACATAAACCCAAAGCTGGTAAGTGAATGAACCAAGGCATAGAAGCCAACATGTCTTCAGCAAACTACAAAGAACCTATAGTGGCAAAACAATAGGCAATGTGGTTTGGAGATACAGAAGATGAGGCTAGAAACAAAGGTCAAAGCCAAAATTTGGAACACCTCTGCTATGCCAGAGTTAGGATGTTTACCCTTGTTGTGATTGAGAGTCTCAGACGGCAGTCTAGTCATCTTCCCCTTAGCTTGACTCACATCAAAAATGAGTCTCAGGTACTGTTTGATGCTCAGTGAGGTTTATTTAAGCATTTCCCTTGGAAGAGTAACAGCAGGAGCAGGCAATGTCATGGGCACTGATACAGTCAGGGGGTCATACAACTGACTGTTCAGAGACTACTCTTAAAGTTTGAGGAGTCTCTTCCCTCTGTTAAACTGTATTCAGTCTGGGTCATTTGCCAGGTGTTTCATTCATGAATGGAATTCAAGCTATTCTTGTAAAAGTAAGATTTTTTTCCCCTAACTTTGAAATATTTTTATTTTTTATTATTATTTTTTTAAAAGCCTTAGATTATATAAATGTTACATCAAAAATATAGGGGATTCCCATATACTTCATGCCCTCCCCTTCCCACACTTTTCCTCATTAACTTCTTTCATTAGTGCAGTTCATTTTTTACAATTGATGAACACATATTGAAGTACTGCTACTAACCATAGTCTATAGTTTACATTATGGTTTACACTTTGCACTGCAAAATTTTATAGGTTTTGGCAAACTATATAATAGCCTGTATCCGTCACTGCAATATCATGCAGAACTATTCCAGTGTCCCAAAATGCCCCATGTTACACCTATTCTTACCTCTCCTTTCCTTCAGAACCTCTGGTGGCCACTACCTTTATATCAGTGTTACAAGTTCTTCCACTACTAGAATAATAAATCTACTTTGGTCATAGTTGCAATCCCCCCTTATGTTTGTTCATTCCTCAATCTAGATGATTTTGGAATCTGCTTCTAGTTGAGAGGGAGCTTAGATACCATGAGGCAGATGGGTGTAACTGTCTTGCTAGTAGTTGTAGATACTCTCTATTTTGGGGGATGGACATTGCCCATCATCATCCTTGTGTTAGTTGTCCTGGGTGAGACTGATGAACTGGAGGGGAAGTGTTGGCTGCAGCTCTACTGAGATTCATGGCTCAACCAGCATATGAACAATTAAAAGATTTAAGTCTCTTGGACACATATTTCTCTCTTTTGGTCAAGGTCTTTTTCCAAATTCATCACTAGTTGGTGCTTGGTAATAATCCCCCAGTGCAAGGGAGGTTTCTGAAAGTAACAGCTGTGTTGAGGTGGCCTTGACTCTGGTAATTCCCTGGCTAGAGTGGCATGATACTCTTAAGTGACATATAGTGTCAGCCTTACAAGATACTTCGTTAGACCTGCTGGCTATCATTAATGTTATAGCCATAACGTACCCTTAGAATACATCACACCGTGGAAGCACTAGGGAGATACCAATGGTTTTAAGCTGAAAGTAGGAAAAAAACAAAAGTTCATGTTTGTGTTCAGTAAAAGCATCCTGGCAACAATGTGCAAATTAATGGATGGGAGTCAGGGAAATTACAATGTTCCTGGATGAGAACAGGAAGTAGAAATAAAAGAGGCATCTCACAGAATCAATGGGACTTGATGACTATAGTGGTTAGAGAAAAAGGAAGAAAAGTTCCACTTACCCAAGTAAATCCTACTTATTCTTTAGATCAGATCAACTGCCACTTTCTAAAGGAAGTTGCCTCCTTCCTTAAGGTCCTTCTGTGACATGCTTGCAAAGCACATTGGCCTTTTCCTCCACAGAATTTATCTCAGTAATGATATATTTATATGATAAATCAGATTAAAATGCATACCAGCTAACAGATTATAAGCCTCTTGAGAATCCAACCATGTCTATTTTGTTGTCCATGTATCCTCAGCACTTATTACAATGCCTGACTCAATAGCAAATTAAGAAATATTTCTTGAATGGAATAGATAAGGAAAAGTAGTTGAAGATCACCCAAAGATTTTCAAACTACAATACCAGGTAAACAGTGATCCCAGTAACAAAGTCAGGGTATGAAAAAGGAGGAAGAGGTGAAGATGGGGAGAAGAAAATGAATTCCAGTTTGGGCACAGCATGTTAGAAATATCTGCAAGAAATCCAGATGGCAAATTTCAATAACTTGGAACTCAGGAGATCATAGATTTAGAAATCAACTGCATAACTGAAAAGATGAGGATGGTTGCCTTACTCAGTTTGAACAGATAGCTTGCAAAAAGAAAAGATCAAAGACAGTGACCTGGAGAAAGCAAATTGTAGAGTCCAAACCAGTTAGACAAATCAGCAAAAGCACCAGGGAAGAAAAGTCTGAGTACCAGGAGAAAAACTAGGAGAAGGCTGGCTCTTAAGAGACAAAGCAAGGCAGAGTTCAAGAAAGGCAAAGGAGGGGGAAAAAAAGAAAGAAAGGCAAAGTATTCAACAGCATATTGCCAAGATGCTGGGAGCTGGCTCCTAGGCTTAATAAAGAGGTAGGCTCTGAGGTTCAGGCAATCATGTCTGCTTCCAAGGCAAAAGACATCTGGACTATTAAGGAAAGTCTAAAGGAACAACCAATGATGAGAGCAGCAGGTGTGGACAGAAAGAGACTAAAAAACATGCAAAAACACTCCAAATTAGAGGTAAACAGTAAACGAGATATGATGGTCTATGGGCCCGGAGGATATATATCCTACCATAACCCACTGAATGTGCTGGGGGAGAGTGTAAACTACAATGTAAACTGTAATCTATGGGGTGCAGCATGCTCCAAAATGTATTCACCAAATGCAATGAATATGCCACAACGATGAAAGAGACTGTTGATGTGGGAGGAGTGGGGGGTGGGGAGTGGGGTATGTCGGAACCTCTTATATTTTTAATGTAACATTTTTTATGATCTATGTACCTTATAAAAAAGACAATTTAATTTAAAAATATAATTAAAATAAAGATAGAGAGAGAGAGAGAGAGATAAAAATGAAAGAAGGAATGGGATCAAGATCAAGGAAGAAAAGTCTGGCCTTGAAAATCCATGGGACATCTCTTCCCTCTAAGACAGAAAGGAACCGTAGCAGAAGATTACATGGGCAGGGGCCTAGAAATATCATGGAGATGGAAGATGCCAGGGCTGGATTCCCCTGATAGCGAGCCTGAGGCAAGGACTTAAAAGTAGGAGTTTATTTGAGAGATGACTCCAGGAAGCAGGAGTAAGGGAATAGAGATTAAGAGAGAGGAGGAAAAGTCAATATAACAGTGCATCATCAAAGTTCCCACCAACAGTAAGGGGCTAGATTTGGCCAAAATCTCCTGAGAAGTACACAGAAGGCCTCCAGAATTGTCCACTGAAGAATGGAGCATTTATGCATATGTTCAAATGTCCAACACCTGAGGGTAACCCCTGAGGTCATTTACCCCCCCACACACTTCAAGACTCTTCTTTGGCCCAGACCTAAGCAGACTCCCAGCTGGAGAGATGGTCTTAGGGAAGAAAGTAGAAAGAAGCACAACAGGGGCTAGGGGTGGAAAGCTGTCAGTGAAGCAACCCATCCCCAGAGTTGAAGCTGGAATTAGAGAAGAGACGAGGGCCTGTGACAATAACCACCAGGCACATCTGCCACAAAAATGGATGTTAGTGAGAATTAGGTTAGAATGACTAATCATTCAGCTCAGGCTCGGTAAGGAGGAAAGGGATACTAGGAGAGGGTGGATTGAGATTTTTTATAAGGCCTAAGCTTTCTTTCAATGCTTTTTGGTCTCTTTATACAGAGTTGAATTTAGGGATTTATCGGTAGCTGAAAGTTAAGATCATAAGGAAGGCTTTACACTCCTCCAGAGCAAGGGTCGTGATAGTAAG
Organism: Dasypus novemcinctus; assembly: GCF_030445035.2. Lineage (NCBI taxonomy): Eukaryota > Metazoa > Chordata > Mammalia > Cingulata > Dasypodidae > Dasypus > Dasypus novemcinctus. Next base: position 22,187,561 of record NC_080698.1, read on the forward strand.
AGTTTATATTTATTGAGCCCTTATTATGTGTGAGGCACTTTGCAGGCATCATCAAATCAATCATCCCTACAACAATATGTAATAAGAACTATTATTCTTTCCATTTTACAAAAGAGGAAACTGAGGCTTAGAGGATTTTTAAAGCTTTTAAGGTCTACTACATTTAAGCCTACTTCATTTTAAGTATGTGTGCCAAATAACCCACACTTGCCCACTTGTGTCTAAGCACACACATACACACACACACACACAGAGTAAAACTAGATACAAGGATTTCAGATAATATAGTTTATTTAGTTTTACTGTCCATTTCTCCATTACATGGGTAACATGGCACTTCTAAACTCTTTAATGAATGAATCTGTAATATATATATCAATTAACTGATATTTTTTCTGCAAATACGCAAGACTAGAAATGAAGAAAATAGGGACTTCTGGATATGGATACTGGAGCAAAAACAAAATACCACCAAAACCACACAGCTAAATTAAGTCAACAAAAAGCACCATAAGGGTGAAACTAAAGCATTTAAAGACTCCAAACTCATTACAGACCAAAATGTAAGTCTGATTGCAAAATTATCTGCATCTTTAATTTGGAGCTCATGATCATGCTGGAGGTAGAAGGCAAAATTCAATTTAAGAAGCAACTTTGGCCAATCATCCCTATTTTCTTTAACAGAAAAACAGTGAGGGAGAAAAAATGATACAGACCATGTCCACAGAGGGCCAGAGGAAGGAAAAGCAGAGATGTAATCGCATCCATGAATCCCTAAGGACTCAAGTCAGGCTTGGGGAAGCTGGTTAAACAACGCTGCCCTCCCTCAAATCAAGCTAGTTTGTAATTAGTTTAGGCTGTGGAGGATTTTATCATTAAAAACAATGATGACTGGACACTTGCCACAATCAAGATAATGTTTCATAATCAAATTAACTCAAGAGCTTGATTTAGAACCTATTTCTGGTTAGACATTAAATGACTTTCAGAGTACTTGGAGTATAAGATGTAAGAAAGCACAAAGTAAGCAGCACATGAACACATGAAGCATATGAAGATATGACTATCTGTTAGTGGCAGAACATTTATGATGGGGGGCTCAGGGTCTGGAGGACAATGAATTAGAAGGAAGAGATGAGAACTGGCTCCTCAAATAATTAAATACATTCTTCATAAAATAATAATATCAAACTCACACACCTTAAAATGTATATACCATGATACCAGTTCCTGAGTTCCTCAAAAGCAGGGATCTCTAGGTCCTCCATTTTTGCTTCCCCAGAACCTAATACATGACCTGGAGCATTAAGGGAACTCAGTAAAACACCTGACAAATGAAGGACTATCAAGCTATCAAAATACTTATGAGAGGGCAACACAGAAACATGGAAAAACTTTTTTGATGTACTGGGCAGTGAAAATTTTATGTAGATGGATTGCAACTATGAACAAAAATAGGCATGCTTGAGGACAACTTGAAGATAAATGTGCAGAAATGAAAAAAGTGATGCTGGGATTCTGCATGAGCATGTGGTTTTTTCCCCCTAAAACTGACGTTAATGTTGTCCTAATGTCATCTTTCCCATCTCACAATATGCTAATGTTTTCATGTTGAAGAGTGGGAAGAAACCAGGCAGTGAATGAACTGCTAACTCCGAGGATAAGGCTCAAACTCAAAAGCTGAGCTGTGAAGATCCTTTGTGACCTAGTCTAGCCAATAAATCCAGTTTCATAACCTTTCTACTTCCACACCACACTAAATTCCTTGCTTTTTCAAAATGTATCAAAAGGACTCACTTTTTTTTTTCAGAATTCTTACATCCTGAAATGCTTTTCTTCTCATCTGTTCTTCACATGACTAAATCCTACTCATTCTTCAGAACACAGCTCAACTATCCGCTGCTCTGAGAAGCTATCTATGATTTCCCACACAGTACCCCAGATTCATTTTGCTACCACACCTCGGCATTTCTATAGCAATTTATGCTTACCTCTCTCAGAGTGCCTTTCACCTTCTGCTCCAAAACTCTGATTATCAATCCTTTCTACTCCACTACCTTGGAAGCTGCCTGAAGATAATATAAAATATCCACAAAGGCCAAACTGTGATGATGTGGACATTTAGGCAAGACTCTCTTAGTCGCAAGTAATAGCCATTCATCAAAACTACTTTGAGGAAAACGGACTTGGCCCAGTGGTTAGGGCGTCCGTCTACCACATGGGAGGTCGGCGGTTCAAACCCCGGGCCTCCTTGACCCGTGTGGAGCTGGCCCATGCGCAGTGCTGATGCGCACAAGGAGTGCCACGCCACGCAGGGGTGTCCCCGCGTAGGGGAGCCCCACGTGCAAGGAGTGCACCCGTAAGGAGAGCCGCCCAGCGCGAAAGAAAGTACAGCCTGCCCAGGAAAGGCGCTGCCCACACTTCCCGTGCTGCTGATGACAACAGAAGCGGACAAAGAAACAAGATGCAGCAAATAGACACAGAGAACAGACAACTGGGGTGTGGGGGGGTGGGGATTAAATAAATAAATCTAAAAAAAATTTTTAAAAAAAGATAATGCTGTTAAAAAAAAAAAAAAACTACTTTGAGCACATAAGGGGGATTTATTATAATGACAAAGAGACACTTCTCAGAACCCAAGGGTAGAAAGTACAGTCTGTCCCTGAGATCTGAACCCAGGAGCTGGACAGCCTACCTGATCTAGGTAGCTACTCTCTTAGTCACTCAGTCTCAGGCACTCCCTCTTCCTGGCTTCCTGCCTGCAATCTCTAATATCACAGTTTATTAACTTGCAGCTCCACAGGCCTGTTGCATCTCTCTCTCTAAGAAGTTAATTCTATAGCCATTAAAAGGAAGAACTTATAGGAAACGGATGTGGCTCAACTGATAGAGTGTCCGCCTACCATATGGAGGGTCCAGGTTCTATACCCAGGGCCTCCTGACCCATGCGGTGAGTTGGTCCATGCCCAGTGCTGCCACGTGCAAGGAGTGCCGTGCCACACAGGGGCACCCCCACATAGGGGAGCCCCATGAGCAAGAAGTGTGCCCCGCAAGGAGAGCTGCCTCGCGTGAAAAAAGTGCAGCCCCGCCCAAGAGTGGCGCCGCATGCATGGAGAGCTGATGCAGCAAGATGACACAAAAAAAGAGATACAGTTTTCCAGTGCCACCTGATAATAGAAGCGGACACAGAAGAATACACAGCAAATGGACACATAGAGCAGACAACAGGGGGAAGAGGAGAGAAATAAAATAAATCATTTTAAAAAAGAAAAAAAAGGAAGAACTTACATAACCAGTTCATATCCTGGCTCTTCCCAGACTAACTATGTGGCCTTAGGCAAATTACTTAATCTCTCTATGACTCAGTTTCCTAATCTACAAATTGGGAATAAGAAGAGGACCTACCTCACAGGGTTGTTATGAGGATTACTGAATTAATCTAAGACACACCTGCCACAGTTCCCAAATTTACTAATCTGACCAGTCTGAGTATCCACAAAGCATGTCTTAGTCTCAAATCCAACTTCCGGGAAAACCTAACTAGTCTAATTTGAGTCAGTTGTGCATTCTTGGTCCATTCAGCCGAGGCCATGGGAGCCAAGCCACATAGGACAAACATGACCACCAGGACTCACCCTTAGAGGAAGAGTAGGGACAGTCCTCAGAGAAAGGAGCCATGGGCTGGGCAGACACCAGAAGCAACCATCCAACCAACGAAACCTGCTACAGCCACCAACCATCCTCTCATCAACCCATGCAGCCACAAGTGTGGGCCTGCCTTGGATTACAGCCGGGCCTCTTACCTCATGGTCCCATGCAAGGCTCTTATTTAAATACACAGCTGCCTAGCTGCTTACAACGGCACCTAAGGGAACTCTCCACACAACAGCACTTAATAAAAGCTTAATAGTGATAATGGTGACACTGACAAGAATGATGGTGACACAATAGGCCACACCACGGGCAGCTATTGCTTCCTAGCAGTTCACTGCTGAGCCCATGGCTTGAAGTTGAAGTGGGAACATCCTTCTAACTCAGCTAATATGACTTGGCTCTGGGGCCAATCCTCAACAGCTCCCATCCAGCTGCTTGTTAGGTAGATTTATACCCCCAGTAAATCCATTGTCACACAAGGGCTTCCTCCTCATGACTGGGGTTTAAAGAACCCAAGCACAGCATCCAAAAACAAAAAGAGGAAAGACCTCCAAAGAAAATTAACAATTTGGCTTCAAAGTGTTATGGTGCTAGTCTAGAATTTCCAAGTAAATGTAATCAGCTGGGGGAGAGCATTTTTTAAATTAAAAGGAAGAAACCACAGACTTCAAGAGAAGAAGCAACAAGGTGGCAAAGTAAGGGGCAACAAGAGTCAGCTCATTCTACAGTGCAGTTACTAATCACCCAGAGCTATCTAAATTACCTGTTGTGGAGCTCCAGGAGACCAGAAGAGCATCCTGCAACATCCTTCGAAGAATGGAAGGAAGAGACTGCCCATCTGCAGAGAAGATTTGTGAGTAGAGCACTCCACACCACGGAAGCTGATGCCCATCCTCCACTGGCACCAGACACTTCAGGAACTATTCCTTGCCTGGAGTTGAAAGCTCCATTTCCCAAAAATGAGGGAGGGAGAGATGGTTGACCACCAACTTCAGCTACTGATCAGTAAATTCGGCTGGCTGAAGTCCAGTCCTTAACAACAGCCAAAGTTTGAACCTGTCTAAGTTGAAAGAGGCCAGTAGCCTCCATTTTAATTCTGCCCTCAGCATGAAGAGAAACAGGGCTGATTGAAAATCACAGTGACAATAGGGACTGGTTTCTTTCCACCTAGGTCAGAATGCTGCCCTAGCCTAGGTTCCGGCCCTGCCTCCAACAGACAGGAAGCTGGAGGAACGTGCACCAGCAACAGCAGCCACTTTTGGGCTGCACAGATTAGATTGTTGGGTACATCTGTGGCTCCATCCCCACCCGACAGGGCAAGAAGGACAGTGTTACTCTCCCTCCCTGGGCAACTGTAGTCACTTTTGTACTGCACAGATTAGATTGTTGTTCACACTGTGGCTCTATCCCCGTACCTGACAAACAGGAGGGGCACCGCTCCCTCAACCTCTCCAGGTGGCTGCAGTTGCATTCACCCACATGAATAAGATTATATCGCACACCACACCTGTGACTCCATACTATCCCTGGTAGTGGAGAAGAGGGGCCACTGCTTCATCAGACTATATGGGCAACTGCAGTCAGCTTTGACCCACATGGATTAGTTTGCTGCCCACACCTGCAGCTCCATCCTCACCACAGGCAGGGGAGGAAGAAGCATGGAGAGTTATCAGTCTCTCCAGGCAACTATAGGATGGTCTTGGGGTGCCCAGCTTGGATTACTGCTCAATGTTATGACTGCGTCCCTATGCCTGGCAGAGGAGAATGTGGGGAGAAGCTTCATTGGTTCCTGGGGCAACGCAGGCAGTTTCAGCCTCCATGGCTTACCATACTAAATACATCCTTGGCTCCCACTCAGCAACAAGCAAGGGAGAAAGGAAAAGAAATAGATGAAAAATAACTGATAAAATGCAGATTAACTAAACACAAGCCACTATAAAGTATCAAATATCAAAGAGGAGCTGTAGTACAAAGCCAATCAAATAGAAAGCCCTAGACTAAAGAGTAAAACTCAGCCCAGAACAAATACATCTAGTAAATCAGATGCCAAGACACCAACACAAAATTACCTTCCATACCAAGAAAGAGGAAGATATGACCCAATCAAAGGAACAAACTAAGCTTCCAGATGACATAAAGGAGTTAAAACAACTAATCACAGATGTTCAAATGAATCTCCTTAATAAATTAAATAAGATGGCTAAGGTGATCAAGGGTATTAAGAAGGCACTGGGTGAGCACAAAGAAGCATGTGAAGCATGCATAGAAAAATAGCAGATCTTATGGGAATGAAAGGCACAATAAAAGAAATTAAAAATACCATGGAGGCATGTAAGAGCAGATGTGAGGAGGCAGAAGAAAGGATCAGTGAGCTTGAAGATAGGGCCTCTGAAAGAATAGATAAAAGAAAGGAAAAAACTGAGCAGGGCCTAAGGGAACTAAATGAAGGCAAGAGACATACAAACAAACAAACAAACAAACAAAATATCATTCCACCAAAAAGAGAAAGAGAGAGACACATGCAAACATACATGTCATGGGTGTCCAAGAAGAAGAAAAGAAGAGAAAATGGGCAGAAGTAATATGTGAGGAAATAATGATAGACAATTTCCCAACCCAACTAAAGGACATAGATACCCATGTAAAAGAAGCACAATATACTTGCTCCTGATTAAAGCCAAACAGACCTACTCCAAGATATATACTAACAGAATGTCAAATGCCAAAGATAAAAGAGAGAATCCAAATAGCAGCAAGAGAAAAGAGATGTATGACATAAACCCAATAAGATTAAGTGTGATTTCCTATTAGAAATCATGGGGGCAAAAAGGCAGTGGTGTGATATATTTAAGATAGTGAAAGAAAAAAATTCCAGCCAAGAATCTTATATCCAGCAAGACCGTCTTTCAAAAATGAGAGTAAATTTAAAATATTCATAGATAACCAAAAACTATAAGAGTTTGTAACCAAGAGACTGGCTTTGCAGGAAATACTAAAGGGAATGCACCAGTCTGAAAAGACAGGAGATAAAGGCTTGAAAGAGAGTACAGAAATCAAGATTATGTCAGTAAAAGTACCTAAAAGTGTAAAAAGAATGGTGAAAATAAGTTATGACAAATAAAACCCAACAGTCAAAATGGGTAAAGTAAGAACTGCCGTTACAGTAATAACATTGAATGTGAATGGATTAAACACCTCAATGAAAAGATAGACTGGCAGAATGGATTAGAAAATTTCAGCCATCTATTTGCTGTCTACAAGAGACTCACTTAGACCCAAGGATACAAATAGATTAAAAGCAAAAGGCTAAAAAAGCTATTCCGTGCATGCAGTAACTAAAAAAGAAAAAAATCCAGAGCAGCTATACATATAATGGATGAAGCACATTTTAAAAGCAAGGCTGTTATTAGAGACAGAGGAAGACATTATATATTAATAAAGGGGGCAGTTCACCAGGAGGAAATAACAATCATAAATGTATATGCACCTAAACAGGATGCCCAAAATCACACAAGGCAAAAACTGGAAAAACTAAAGGGAGAAACAGATGTCTCTACAATAATAGTTGGAGATTTCAATACACCACTCTCATCACTGGATAGAACATCTGGGCAGAGGATCAATAAAGAAACAGAGTTTGAATAAAATGATGAATGAACTAAACCTAAGAGACAAATGTGGAACTTTAGACCCCAAAAGATCAGGATATACATTCTTCTCAAGTTTTCATGGATGTTTCTCCAGCATAGAACATACGTTGGGCACAAAGCAGATCTCAGTAAATTTTAAAAGATTGAAATTATACAAAGCTCTTTCTGTAATCATAAGGGAATAAAGCTGGGTCAATAATAGGCAGAAAAGGGGAAATTTCACAACTATATGGAGATTAAACAACACTTTAAATAATCAGTGGGTCAAAGAAGAAACTGCAAGAGAAATCAACATCTCCAGACAAATGAAAGCAAGAACACAATGTCACAAAACCTATGATACACCACAAAGGATGTGCTGAAAGGGAAATTTATAGCCCTCAATGCTTACATTAAAAAAGAAGAGCTAAAATCAATGACTTAACTACACAGTGGTAGGAACTAGAAAAAGAAGAGCAAACTATTGCCAAAGCAAGCAAAATGAATGAAATAACAAAGATCGGAGAGAAATAAATGAAATTGAGAACAAAAAACAATAGAGAATTAACAAAACTAAAAGTTGGTTCTTTCAGAAGATTAACAAAATTGACACACCCTATGCTAGACTGACAAGAAAAAAAGAAAAGATGCAAATGAATAAAATCAGAAATTGAAGTGGTACATTACTACCTACCCCACAAAAATAAAAGAGATCATAATAGGATACTATGAATAAATGTACACCAACAAACTAGACAATATATATGAAATGGAAAATTTTCTAGGAACATATGAACAACATACACTGACCCTAGAAGAAATAGAAACCTCAACAAACAGATCATAAGTAAGAGAATTAAAATAGTCATCAAACAACTCCCCAAAATAAAAAGCCCAGGACCAGAGATGGCTTCACAGGTGAATTCTACCAAACAATCAAAGAATATTTCACACCAATCTTACTCAAACTCTTCCATAAATTGAACAGGAAGCAATGCTACCAAACTCATTCTATGAAGCCAATATCACCCTAATAACAAAGCCAGAAAAAGATATTAAGAACAAAGAAAATTACAGACACATTTAGCTAATGAATATAGGTTTTATACCAGGCACTTAAGGGTGGTTCAACACAATAAAATCAAACAGCGTTACACAGCACATTAATATATCAAAGAAAAAAAATGACACGAGCATCTCAATTGATGTAGAAAAGGCATTTGACAAAATAAAGCATCTTTTCTTGATAAAAAATATTCCAAAATATAGGAATAGAGGGAAACTTTCTCAATATGATAAAGGGAACATATAAAAAAACCCACAGCTAACATTATACTCAATGGTGAAAGGATGAAACCTTTCCCGTTGAGATCGGGAACAAGATAAGGATGCCCATGATCACCACTGTTGTTAAATATAGGGCTAGATATTCTAGATAAAGCAATTGGGCAAGAAAAAAGAAAAAAAAGGCATCCAAATTAGAAAGGAAGAGGTAAAATATTCACTATTCACAGATATAATCCTATATCCAGAAAGTCCTGAAAAATCTACAACAAAGCTACTAGAATTTATAATTGAGTTCAGAAGACTGGCAGGATCCAAGATTATACAAAAAATCAGTAGTCTTTCTAGACACTAGTAAGCAATCTGAAGAGGATGTCATGAAAAAATATCCATTTATAACAGCAACTAAAAGAGTCAAATATTTAGGAAAAAGCTTAACCATGGAGGATGTAAAGCACTTATATTCAGGAAACTACAAGGCATTGCTAAAAGAAATCAAAGAAGACCTAAATAAATGGAAGAACGTTCTGTGTTCATGAATTGCAAGACTAAATATTGTTAATACGTCAGTTTTACCCAAATTGATACACAGATTCAATGCAAAACAGATAAAAAATTCCAATAGCCTTTCTTAAAGTAATGGAAAACACAATCATCAAATTTATTTGGAAGGGTAAGGGGCTCCAAATAGCCAGAAACATCTTTAAAAAAGGAAGAATGTTGGAGGACTCTCACTTTGTACTTTAAATCATATTATCTAGCTACAGTGGTATAAACAGCATAACAATGGCATAAAGAATAGATATATATACCAATGCAACAAAACTGATGGTTTAGTGATTTTTGACAAGGCAGTCAAGTCCACCCTGTTTGGGTAGTACAGTCCATTCAACAAATGATGCTGGGAGAACCTAGATAGCCACATCAAAAAGGAAAAAAGAGGACCCCTATCTCAAACTTAATATAAAAAATTACTTCGAAATAGATCAAAGAACTAAATATAAGAGCTAGAACCATAAAACTCCTGGAAGAAAATGTAGGGATACATCTTCAAGATATATGGTGAAAACATATATCCAATAAAAATTTAATTTGTATGATATACAAAGAGAACATACAACTCCACAATAAAAGAGCAAGCCACCCAATTAAAAAACAGACAAAATATTTTAAAAGACATTTCTCCAAAGAGGAAATGTAAATGGTAAAAAAAAAAAAGCACTTGAAAAAAAATGTTTACTAGCTATTAGGGAAATACAAACCAAAAACTACAATAAGATATCATCTCACACCTCATAGAATGGCCAATTTAAAAAAAAAAAAAACAGAAAACAATTAAGTGCTGGAGAGGATGGGGAGAAATAGGAACACTCCTTCACTGTTGGTGGAAATGTAGAATTGTGCAGCCTCTGTAGAAGACAGTTTGGCATTTCCTCAGGAAGCTAAATGTTTGACCCAGCAATCCCTCCACTGGGAATATATCCAGAGGAACTGAAAACAGGGATGCAAACAGACATTTGCACACCAATGTTCAGAGCTGCATTATTAACAATTGCCAAAAGATGGAAACAACCCAAGTGTCACCCGATGAATGGATATGCAAAATGTAGTATATACATTTGATAGACTACCATACTGCTGTAAAAAGAAATGAAATTGGGATACATATGATAACATGGATGAACCTTGAGGACCTCATGCTGAGTGAAATAAGCCAAACACAACAGCACAAATAATGTAATGGTCTCATTAACATAAACTAAATATAGAGAGCAAACACATGGAGTTAAAACCTGGAATATAGGTTACTAGGCAATAGGAGGAGGGCTGAGAAGGGGTACTGATGCTTAATGTATATAGAATTTTTAATTAACTTGACTGTAAAAATGTGGAAATGGATAGAGTTGATGGCAACACATTACAGTGAGTGTAACTAATACAGTTGATTTATAAATGGGATTGTGGCTGAAAGCAGTAGTCTAGAGACACAAATGTCAACTGAAAGAAAGCTAGAGAATAACCTAGAGACTGAATAACATAGTGAACCTGGAGGTGGACGAGGATTTTGGTTAATAGTACAAATAGAAGAATGTCTTTTTATTTTATTTTATTTTAAGATTTATTTATTTATTTAATTCCGTCGCCCCACCCCCCCGCCCCCCCATCGTCTGTTCTGTGTCCATTTGCTGGGTCTTGTTTCTTTGTCCACTTCTGTTGTCATCAGTGGCACGGGAAGTGTGGGCAGCGCCATTCCTGGGCAGGCTGCACTTTCTTTCGCGCTGGGCGGCTCTCCTTACCGGGCGCACTCCTTGCGCGTGGGGCTCCCCTACGCGGGGGACAACCCTGCGTGGCAGGGCACTCCTTGCGCGCATCAGCACTGCGCGTGGGCCAGCTGCACACGGGTCAAGGAGGCCTGGGGTTTGAACCGCGGACCTCCCATGTGGTAGACGGACGCCCTAACCACTGGGCCAAGTCCGTTTCCCAAAGAATGTCTTTTTATAAGCTAGAACAAACGTGCATTACTATAAAAGGTGGTGAGAATATGGTGATGCATGGGAAAACACAATTAATGTAAGTTACGGATTATTGTTAAGAATACTATAAATACTCTTGCATTGATATCAAAGAAGGTGCTATATTAATGCTAAGGGTCAAGAATGGGGAGTTGGGGATTTTTTCTTTTGGACTAAGGAAAATATTCAAAAAATTTACTGAGGCAATGACTGTACAACTCTGTAATGGAAGTGAGAACCACTGAGTGTACAATTTGAATAGACTGTACAAAGCATAGGACTGCATAACACAGTAAACCATGTGGTGGAAGATGGAGTTTAGTTAACAGTACAAATATGAGAGTGTTCTTTCATGAACTACATCAAATGTAAAATACTAATATATAACGTTAATAATAGGGGGAAAATATACCAAATGTATGCTATGGATCATATTAGTGATAATGGTCTGATGATGTTCTTTCATAATCTATAACAAATATTCCACAACAATGGTGAAGGGGTGATGTGTGGGAATTTTGCATATTATGCAGTATTGTTTTGTAATATCACTTCTCTAACAAAAAATATGTATTTTTAAAAATGGAAGTCACCATAGCCTTAGGTTTTAATAGAGCCCAAAGATAAAATTCTTTTTGCAACTCTATAGCTCTATCTATATACCTTACTTTTATCCTACTATAATACCCTTAATTAAAAAGAGGATTTGTAGAACAGTATATCTTCCAAGGTTGTTCACAACACCATTTCACTCAGTCCTCTAAATGGCCCTTCATTTCCTGCTATCACACACTTTCCCTAATTTCAAACAGATAATAATCATCTCTAAATTATTTGCATGGGCATATTTGAGCAGTAGTATTCTGTGGCAGTGCCAAGTAAGTCAGTCTCTGTACACATCCAACCAGAATAGCTATCATATTTATATATTATAGCATGTAAGATTTCATTTGAAAAAACTAAAATCTGTGTTATATTACTTCTTTTACCGCCATCATCTCCATCTCCGTGTCCATCATCATCACATAATTTATTCAACAAATCCCAGGCACCAGACACTCTAAACATTATCTCAGGTAATCCTCACAGTTAGGAAGTATTTCTATTCCCCTGTTTTACAAAAAAAGAAACTGAGGCCCATAGTCATTAGCCTTGCCCAATGTCACACAGCAAGCAGCTAAGACAGAGATTCAAACCCAGAACTATCTGATTCCAGACTCTAAGTCATTATTACTAGAGTACGGAGATATCAATTTTAGGACTAGTATCAAGATCTCACCACTACTCTCTTTCATAATATTCTGCCTTTCAATGTTTAGCAATCAGTGATAAGTAAAATATACCAGTAACTACTTAAATGCTTTCTACAAGTGGACAGGACAAAAATAAATAGCCAGGGCATCTTTTAATAATTTGAATAGCAGGGTAAACATATAATAGTTCAATACACATTGCTGTGGCATGAAGAGCAAACTCATTTTCAAATGGTGAAGGCTGCCTCATGTGCATGTGGCACTATAGTCATCCAAGTACAGTTTATGATACACACTCCTTTAAGGAATGCTGGTACTTCAAATGAATTTGAATAGCAAGAGTGGCCTAAAAGCAGTCACCATCATTGAACAGGCATTTGAAGACCAGGAATTCTCTCAGAAAATTCATTTGAATAAAGAGAAAATAGCAATGTTTACTCACAGATCAAAGACAACCTAATTATTTAACTCCTTACAATCTAGAGTATAAAGACATTGTCTGTTATTTAAAAAGAATAAGACAATAAGAGACAGATGTAGTGGTAAAGAGCACTTTGGAGGCAACCAGCACTGGGTGGGAGTGCTAGCTGTGTCACCAGCTTGGCCCTGGGCAAGTTATCTAAACACTCTGAACTTTGTTGGTCATCTATAAAATCTGGCACCCATCTGATTGGATTTCTTTCTTTTTTTTTTTTTTTTTAAGATTTTTAAAAATTTATTTCTCTCCCCTTCCCCACCCCCACCCCCAGTTGTCTGCTCTGTGTCCACTCGCTGTGCGCTCCCCTGTGTCTGCTTGTATTCTTGTCAGCGGCACCCAGAATTTTGTGTCTTGTTTTGTTGCATCATCTCGCTGCGTGATGCCACTCCTGGGCAGGCTGCACCTTTTTTTTTTCACGCTGGGCAGCTCTCCTTACAGGGCGCACTCCCTGCGTGTGGGGCTCCCTATGTAGGGGACACCCCTGCATGGCACGGCACTCCTTGCGCACATCAGCACTGCGCATGGGCCAGCTCATCACACAGGTCAGGAGGCCCTGGGTTTGAACCTTGGACCTCCATGTGGTAGGCGGACGCCCTATCCATTGGGCCAAAACCACTTCCCTGATTGGATTTCTACGCTTAATAAACAACAATGATAATGATCTGTCTGCTTTTACTTCCAGGAATTGATTACCTGGGAAACAGACAAGTTTAAGAGATTAAAAAGAAAGAGAGAGAGGGAGGGAGAGAGAGAGAGAATACCCTCCTCTTTCTCTTTCCTGCTTTTGTTTTCTAACTCTCTTCTGCCTCTTAAAAACTCTGTGCACTGCTCATCTATGTTCAAAGAGTCCCCACATAGCTTCTGTTAACAGAGAAGGGGCATGCCTCTTTTTGTCCCAACTGAGCAAGGGCTGAGGATATTGCCGCCTTTTTTCTGCTTCTGAGACTAAATGGAATAATCTTGATGTAAGGTGACTCTCCTCTCTGTATATTATGGTAGCCAGCGACAGCAGGCTTTGCTAGCAAATGTTCATAACAGGATCTACAATACAAGGCCCATTGACTTTTGAGAGAATATTACTGATTCACAATGTAAACACTGGAGCCTTTGTGTTTAGTACCGTTACTACTTGTGTGGCCAGGTGGTAGGGGGAGGAAAAGGATGAACATTTAAAAAGTGTCAATAGTACACTGCCAGGCAAGGAACTGAGCACAGAATTAGAAGCAGTTCTAGGTCACTGGATTTATAATCCAAATTTGGCTGACAAGCAGGACAAAAACATGAAAAAAGCTATAGAATAAGTAAGAATAATCTCTCCTTTCCTTTTTAAGGTATCCTTAAATATCCAAAATTGTAAATATCCAAAATTGTAAATAGCAGGTGAGGGTTTATATATAACTAGCACAGAGTGCATCATCCTTTCGGCTGCTACTGGCGACAGAAAAGGGGAAATATAAAGAACAACTTTGATGGTGATCAAAGGAAAGAGGTAAGTTTCTTGAGGGCAAGGACCATGTGCGTCCTAGTACCTAATGTATCCACAGCTTCTATAGAGCTTCAATAGTAGCAAGCAATCAAAAGCTGAATGAAAAGCAAGAATGCAGGGATGTGCCCTGGGTATGAATATAATCAAAACCTTTGGTAGGTTTGACTGGCTTTCTTCTTTATTTAGGAGAATGTCCTGCCTTGCTGGTCATTATTTTCATCACCACCATTGAAAATAATGAACACCCAAGTTCATAACAAAATAATATTTTAAACATGCATGGCATACCAGTTCATTAAAAATAGACTAGGGAGTATTTCATATTGAGACACTAGGGAGCATCATTACTTTGAAATGTCACTTTCTGCTTTAATTAGTATGCTCTAATGATAAGTATATGTCATTCTTATCTAATGAAAGTCTTGAATGTATATGGAATCTGGGTCACAGCCCTCTCTGGGAGGTACACAGATGTACAAAGAATAAACAGAACGTATGTGTTGGTGTCAATGAGTTTACTTATCTTTAATAATATAATAGCCAAAGTTTTAAGTTTTAAAATTTGAGAATGTGTTTGTTCAACACACTCGGCAGGCTCAGTGCCTTCACATTTCTCAGGATGACCTGACCTGTTTGAGAGATACATGAAGTTTCCAATAATTTCTTTCAAGCAGACTCTCAGAGGTATCACTCAAAACAGGGCCACCTGCTCAGAGGCATATTTTTAATAAAGACAACAATAGGTCTGCTTGCTCACAGGAAAATTTATAAGGCTGTCTTTGCTTCCTTCCACCTATTGTGGCGCTTTATCCAAGTAGAATGTACTCACTCTTTGGAGCATCAAAGACACTGATAATGGACTTCTCCTTTTCAAAGAGAATTCTTAGTCCTCAGCTCCTTTGATTCAACAGTCCAAATATAAAAGGACCAGAGTGATACAGACAAATAGCTCTAAGCTGCTTGTTTGTGGCAATATCAGATAGAGAAATTCTGTAGCCCAGAGAGGTATTTGATACATTCATTTGAATGTCAATACCAAGTACCCTCTTCCATTCACTCCACAGAAGGGGTGAGAATTTATCTCAGAAGCAGAACATAGAAGCTTTCACTTCGGATGTGGCTTCAAGTTTGTACTTAGAGTTTCTGGCAAAAAAAAAAAAATCAGGGATTATTGTTCTCTGTTTTGTGCTCCCTACATTCTGTCAAAAATGGTGGTCATTTATATCTTTGCCAACTGACAGACCAGAGGAAAATCCAGCTTTCTGGGGATTGTAATGGGAATGTCAGTTCTCAAAGGCAATGGAGCAAGTTACCAGGCTTTTAACCAGCTTCCAGCATCTGCTTGATTAGTCTCCCAAGGCCTCATCCCTGCTCTACCGCGATTGCTCTAGTTAAAGCCTTACCCCATAGTGGGCTCCCATTTACTATTCAGGTTTCATGCAGATCAGCTCATTCTCAGTCCTCCTATCCTCCATCCCTCCCCAAATGACCAATCCACAAGGAGCCTCCTGGAGTCAGGGCTCCTCAGCACCTTCACAATTATAAAGCAATTTCTCAGGAGGAATCAAAGCTTTACTCGCTTTTCACAGAAATGGCTCATAGGGATATTATCTTAAAATGCTTTCTCTTAAAAAAAAATTTTTTTTTGAACTAAGAATTATACATTGTGCTGAAACAGAATGGTGGTGGGTTCTGATTATATCTTTTTTTCCCATTTTGGCTTCACGCTTAAATAAAGAAAATACCAAGTTGCTCTCTCCTTCGAATCTTTTATCCTTTGATACAAAATTTAAGTCTGCTGAGTCAAAAGCAGCTTTAATACTAAACTTCCATTTTTATCTTTTATCTGTTTTTTGTCCAATATCTAAGAACACGCAATTGGGTATCATTTCATGCTGCAAATGTGTCCCTGAGAACTGCATGCAAAATGGATCAAGTCAGTACTGTATGTTTGAAGGAGGCTTTAATCACTGAATTGGGAAAAAGATACCAGGTTCTAGTTCAGACTACTAACCTGCTGTGGCCTTTCCTCCTCTTTTAAATGAGCAGGCTTGAGGTGCTATTCATTCATTTCCAAAATTATTTTATTTGCATCAACACCTCATGGTACAAAGATAAAATGAGAAATTATGCAACCATTAAAAATCATCATTATGAAAATGACATTGGAAAAGGAAACTAATTTTTATGATATAACATTTAAATCTCTTTAAAACAAAAAATTATTCCACAAGTTTTCTGTAAATTAAAGTGTTTTCATTTGGGTTTCTTAAAATACAACATCAAAAGGGATGATCCAAACATATCAGTAGTAATTGTTAGCATTTATAATTAGGCTGTTAGCCTATAAAAACTATATTGGCAGGGGGCAAGGGTTGCGGATGTGGCTCATGCAATTGGGCTCCTGTATACCATATGGGAGGTCCAGGGTTTCATTCCTGGGGCCTCCTGGTGAAGACCAGCTAGCCCACACAGCAAGCTGGCCTGAGTAGAGAGCTGGCCCACGTGGCAAGCTGGCCTGCACGACAAGCTGGCCCAAGCAGAATGCTGCCAGCGCAGGAGTGCTGGCCCACACAGAAGGGCTGGTTCACACACAGAGCTGGCACAGCAAGACGATGCAACAATAAAAGAGACACAGACGAGAGACAATGAGAGATGCAGCAGACCAGGGAACTGAGGTAGCACAAGAGCTTGAGCACCTCTCTCCCACTCCAGAAGGTCCCAGGATCAGTTCCCAGTGCTGCCTAAAGAGAAGACAAGCAGACACAGAAGAACACACAGGGAATGGACACAGAGAACAGACAGCGAGTGCAAAATGGGGGGGGAGGGGAATAACTTTTTTTAAAAAAAAGACTATATGGGGGGGTGGGAATTAGATCTCTCAAAAGCATGGCAAAAAAGGGCAAAATATTAATTTTCTTTCCCACCACCTTAGTACAAATCATGAACATGTGATTTCTAATGTGTTTTAAAATTGCATTTCCCTATCCAACCCAGGAAATATTTTTTTTAAGTTAGTAAATTTCATGTTTTATTCCTCAAGTGCATTGATTGTTGTCCTTTGCTTCCCACAAAACGACAAAATTAATGATAGCATAGCCAATTATGAAAATACAGGTATGAGGGGAAAGACCCCACCTGGTTTTAAAATTATAGTTATACATGATTTCAACATTTCATCCTAAGTAAAAGAAATATTTTACTGATAGAAATCATTGAACCAATTAACAGGGAAAAATAAGACAGTAACATAATCCTTGGGAAGAATTATTGGGAAGGAAGAAGCAATAATGAGTCCATACTGGTAAACTAATGTTTAATTCATAATGTGTGAATGAATTTATAGATAATGTATTAAAATAATACACATGGCATATAATAATCTCATTGCATGCTTATTCTACATGGGTTATATATATTGATTGTTTCTGAGAATTAACTTCTTACATAATCAGAAAAAATCACTGGTCATTTGGCATTTCTAAACAGTTATGGTGTCATGGGGAAAAGATCTTAAAGCCTTTGACCAGTCTTGGAATTGTCATTATTTAGCATTCTGAAGTGGCAAGAAAGCTATTATATAAAGATTTTCTGCAGATCTGTTTTTGAAGGTTTTTGAATGAGAAATGGCATTCTATTCTCTCTAAATAATTTATTATTGTTACCTTAGACATTTATTGTTGTGCTGATAGAATATATTAATTATCTTTTCTTTCCAGGGCCAATGTGCTTTTTTACAGCTTTATTTAGATATACTTCACACATGATAAAAGTAACCCATTTAAAGTGTACAATTCAGTGGTTTTTAGTATATTCACAAAGTTGTGCAACCACCACCCCAATCAATTTTAGAACATTTTCATCACCCTAAAAAGAAACCCCATACCTATTTTCAGTTACTCCCATTTCCCCCCAAACTCTCTAGCCTCTGGAAACCACCATTCTACTATCTCTATGGATTTGCCTATTCTGCACATGTCACATAAAGAATCATACAATATGTGATATTTTGTGACTGGTTTATTTCTCTTAGCATAATATTTGCAAAGTTCCTCCAAGTTGTAGCCTATATCAGTACTTCATGTTTTTTAATAGACAAATAACATTTCATTTATTTATTCATTCATCACTTGATTGGTATTTCCATTTTTTGGCTTTTATGAATAATGCTACTGTAAACATCCATGTACAAATTTTTTATAGGCATACCTTTTCATTTCTTTTGGGTATATACATCTAGGAGTTGAAGTCCTGAGCCACATAGTAAATCTATGTTTAGCATTTTGAGGAAAGACAAAACTGTTTTACAAAGCAGCTCCACCATTTTATATCCCCACTATCAATGAATGGAGGTTCCAGTTTCTCCACATCCTTGCCAACATTTCTTATTGTTTGTCTTTTAGATTAATGTCATTGTAGAGGGTGTGTGAAGTGGTATTTCATTCTGATTTTGGCTTTGCCTTCATGACTAATGATGTTAATCATCTTTTCATGGCTTATTAGCTATTTCTAGTTCTTCTTTGCAGAAGTGTCTATTCCTATCATTTGCTCATTTTTCAATTAGGTTATTTGTCTTTTTATTGTTGAGTTATGAGAGTTCTTTATATATTCTGGATTCAAGTCCTTCATAAGATATATCCTTTACAAGTATTTTCTCCCATTCCAGGAGTTATCTTTTAACTTTCTTAATGGTGTCCTTTGACACACAAAATTTTAATTTTGGTAAAGTATAAATTATATATTTTCAGTTTTATTGCCTGTGCTTTTAGTGTCATATCTAAGAAATCTAACCCAAGATCATGAAGATTTACTCCTGTGTTTTCTTCAAGGAGTTTTCTGTGTTAGCTATTACATTTTGAATTACTTTTTGTGTTTGGTGTAAGGTACAGGTCCAGATCCATTCTGTGAAATGGGGATATTCATTTGTCTCTTTTTTGTTGAAAAGACTATTGTTTCCTCTATTGAATTATCTTGGCAACTCTTGTCAAAACACAACTGACCATAAACATAAAGGCTTATTTCTGGACTCTCAATTCTATTTCACTGATCTACATGTTTATCTTTATGTCAGTATCATAGAGTCTAGACTAGCATTTACTAAGTTTTGAAATCAGGAAGTGTGAGTCTTCCAAATTTGATCCATGTTATCAATATTGTTTGGGAAATTTTGAGTCCTTTATATTTCCCCATGAATTTTAGGATCATATTGTCAATTTCTGAAGAAAAAAAAAAAAAGAAGGGATTTTTGAAGAGATTGTGCTGAATATGACTATGAATTAATTGGGGTGGGAAGTATTGCCATCTTAACGACATTAAGTTTTCCAACCCATAAACACAGGATATTTTTTCCATTTATTGAGATATTCTTTAATATTTTTCCATAATGTATTATAGTTTTTAGTGTACAAGTCCTGCACTTCTTTTGTTTGATATATACCTAAGCACTTCATTCCTTTTGCTGCTAGCATAAATGAAATTGTTCTCTTAATTTCATTTTCTGGTTGCTCATCGCTAGTATACAAAAATACAATTGATTTTTGTATATTGATCTTGTATCCCACTACATTGTTCATTTATTAGTTCTAATAGTTTTTAGTGGATTTGCCAATGTGCTTTAACTTAAACTTTTCAATTCTTTGACCCCCACCACTCTTTTGAACATCACTGTATGCTACTATTATACTGAATTATCTTAAACATCGACTGATTACTTCCTGTCTGCTCCCAGCTCTCATCCAGCCCCTTCAATTAACCCCTCAGGGTGATGAGCACTCTACATAGGAAAGCAGAAAGCAAGAGATAAATAAGAAGAAATAAATTCTTCCTTAATCCTTTCCATTTCCAGTGGTTAGTAAAATCATTCAGAGTAGTAAAATGAAACATATGCTAAGCTACTGAAATCCCTCTGCCTAGCATTACCTTGCTGAAATGAAGTCAAGCAAAAACGTAACCAAAAGTAGATTTTGACATTTCATATTTTGTTGAATACTGTTAGGGTGCTGGCAATCACTGTCTCTTACTTAAAAATTAACAGCCTACCATCTGTCAAGTGTTGCGATAATCACAGGGTTTAGTGTACAATATGGTTATTAGAATATGACCTGACAAAAAGGAAAAGAACACAACCTAATTTGGACTATAAAATCTATTATCTCACTTGCAAATGACAGTTTGACAAGCTATTATTCTGCATTTTAGCTTCTATGGTAAAAGCAGTTTTATGCATACATAATTCTATTAGTTATACAGGCAACAGCCTGTGGAAGATGGCTTTAAACTACAAGATCTGTTTGGTCATACAGTATATTTTAATTCTTAGACAAATATCTGCACCATGAATAAGTGGGAATATGATGATTTGAGATTGCCTTCTCATTTCCAAGTGAAGCACCAATTACTAGGCAAAAATATCTTTGTGATATTGCTGCCAGCAATTCCACAGGAGTCTTTAGGGTATATGCAAAGAAATGGCTGTAGGAACTTATTAAAACTATTCACGTGGACATACATCAAAGTCAAAAAGTTGACAGTTGTGAAAAGTGTAATATATGAAACACTTTGGCATGGAATTTACTTCATCCCCAACAGTGACATCTGTTAATGAGCATCATTAATTTTGCCTACTTTTATTTATCCTAATGCCTCATGGGTGCTATCTTTATGTACATTCCTCTGTAGCGCCTTTTGTTTCCTATCCAGGGTGTAAAAAAAAAAAACCCATACTGACAGCTGCCTCCAATAAAGATGATTCCAACAAAATTCTTCGCTTCTGGTTACAGACAGAACATAGAGCACCAAGTTCTCTTTTTTTGTTGTTTCCTGCCCTTGAAACAGGGCAAAAATGCATTGTGTTCATGAAGGTTATTTAAGGGCACACCCATTGTGTCTGAAACACATGCTTTAGAGAGAAATGCATTAATTAAGCCTCAAGGCAAAACAATTCTGTTGAGGTGACAACACAAAACAGATTTTTAAATATTAACAACCATATTACCTGGGGAGCTTAAGTGAGATAATAACCATATAAGACATTAAGCAACTCACTCTGCAAATTACGTTGCTTTCTTTTAAACTACACATCTTTTTCATTATTTTCACACTTGTTTCTTTTCACGGTAGGAAAAATGATGTATTTTTCTGTCATGTTGGCTCAAAATAAGGTGAGTCAGAGTGTCAAGGCTCTTCTGCAAAAGACCTTGGGATCCAATTTTAATATGCTGCGATATGAATTTTAAGAACAGTATGTGATAAATTGTCAAGCTGCACAATACTCCAAACTTTCCCAATACTGAAATCTTCATGGCTAGTCCCTGAAAGTAAGAAAAAATCTAATCAAGATTTATAGAAGACTTAATCATATAAAAATACACAAACTACTATTCACATCCATGTGTTAAGGATGATCCATCTACAGCAGCAACATTGCATACAGGTACAACATGAGATCCCGGAACAGAAAAAAATTAAGGACAAATAGGGAGGATCATAGATACTTACTCACTTAAAGGAAAACAAGTTCCTTTTCTTCCCTTGGAAACAAATTATGAACAATTCCCAAGTTTTTTCTAGCTACATTTGCCCTTATCACTTGGCTATTATATTCATTATAATCTTTTTTTACTGTGAAGGTATCTCTCATGAATGCAACTACTTCAAAAAGGAACAAAAGAATTCCCTCTGTAAATCCTTTCCCTCAGAAAAAATTGTTCCTAGCTTCTGAAGTAAGTTAAATGCAAACATTAACTATGTCAAAAAGAGGAAGACAGAGAAAGAGGGAGGTAAAAGGGGATTAGAAAGGGGAGGGGGTAATGTATGACTGGACAAAAGACTAAAGAAAACCAATCAAATTACTAATGTTGTGAGATTATGGGTGATTTTTTCCTTCAATTTTTATTAATCTTCTAAATGAGCATACATGATATTTAAATGAAAAAGAAACTTCATGATATGTACTTTTCTCCTTTAAGCCTTATTTAGAGGGATAATCTACATATGAATAAACTAAAGGAAGCTGCACCCAAAACAAGATATAAATTTATTTCATGAAAATTCCTCAGGAGGCTTTCCAAGCAATAGGTCTCATCAGCCCAGTTTTATGACTTCTTGATTCATTTTGCTGGTTCTTGAATTTCATATAAATGAAATCATACAATGCATGTGGCTTTTGTTCAACACAAGGCTTTTGAGATTCATCCACATTGTTGCATATATCAGTTGTTCATTCCTTTTTATTGCTAAGCAGTATTCTATTGTACAAACATGCCACAATTTATTTACTCATTCACCTAGTGATGGACATTTGGATTTTCCCAAGTTTTTGGCTATTATGAATAAAACTGCTATGAACATTCATGTGCAATTCCATTTTGTGGACATATGCACCAATCTCTCTTAGATTAATACTTAGGAAAGGAATAAATAGAATAAACTTTTTAATTTTCTAGTAGGGTCTAATATTTTCTTCTTTGACCACTGTTCTTCAAGCTAAGAGAAAATATAAAAAATAGTTTATCTTATTGGTTTCAACCTAATGGAAAGGGAATACACAAAATCCAAAACATGTATTTGAAAAATCTTATGCTCCCAGGTGAGTTTAAACAAACGTAAAGGAGCTATAAACCTTGTGGGGGGACCCAAGAAAACTGCTTACTGCTCCTTCTCCTGGATCATTAATGTCTCCAAAAGAAAGATTCCAAAAGCAATCTTTTGGAAATTCAAAAGATTTCCAAAAATCTTCTGTGGCAAGATTTCCATTTGCCATAAGAATATTATTCAGTCCTTTAGCTTTAACAACTAAATCTTCCATTTAGCTGAAAGCATAGTGAAGAAAGAGAAACTACACATTATGTTAAAAGTAAACATTATTAAATACTTGAGGCAAATATTTCAAGGCTGAAAGGTCATCACCAATCAGGGGGGGAATTCAGGTATGTGTGAAACGACTGAAATGGAACTAGTCAATTGCAGAAGTAAAAACTGGTGTCTCCATGGTATCAACCCCTTTGCCAAGGGAAAGAAGAAGGGTTTTTTGGGGGGACAGTGATAAGCACAGCCTTGTGATTGTGTTGTTAAGAGTCACATAGAAGGTGACCATAACAATTTATCATCCAAACTGGGACACTTTTGAGTCTGAAAGGTGGTGTTAAAATAAAGATAATTATTTAATGTCTAAAACATTCACTTGTTGGCTGGCAAACAGGTGCTATTATACTGATAAACAGAATGATACCGAAGAATAAAAATTATATATATCCAGTATATAGGAATATAAATATACCCAGCAGATATATATACTATTAATAGTACATTTATATATTTTTATATATGTATGCATATTCTATATCCTGTATATATGTGTCTGTGTGTACATGTATCCACTATAAATGCTAAACTGAACAAGACACAGGGACAACTGGTATAAACAGAGATTATGCTGAGCAACTAGGACATGTAGATACTAGGCAAGCATCATCTTCAACCCTCAGCAATGGACAGAGCAGGATAACAATGTAAATGGAACCTAAGATGTGCCTTTGTCTTTTCATTCATTCCATAAATGAGTTTTGAAGGCCTTTGGTATATTTGGCTTTGTCGCAGGGAGGGGGGAAACTACAGTAAATTAGTCTGACATCCCGGGATTCATAGAAGCTTCAATCTGCCAGAGAGAGAGCCAAGGAACAAGTTGCTGTAAGTATGCTAAACGGGAAGAAGGAAAAATGCACAGTCTGTGGAGAGGCTTTTACCTGGTTTACAGGGATGATACTGTATCCCAGGAGGAATTTTTGGAAGTGTGAGGGACTGTCTCATTGATGGGAAATGTAACTAGTATTTTCTGAAGGGCTCCAGGGACTACAGATGCTCAGCAATGTGCAGGACAAGTCCACACAATGAAAAATGGCACCATGTCCCTCATGATTTTCAAATGTTCCACCAGACATGCATGTAGGTGAAAAGAACAATTTAGGACTAGTTTTACATATCAACCCAAAGTACTTTTTGCACATTTTTTACTTTCTCTAAATTTTTCAGAAATGCAACTAGCAACATAAATCGAAGGAAGGCTATACTTTGTCTTGTTCAACACTTTACCAATAGTTCACAATTCAGAAAATCACAACACCAAGAGCAACAATGTACATTGATATTTTGTCAATATAACACAGCTGTATTAGTCTGCATTCATACCTACCATGTGCAATTATGTAAGAGAAAAATAGACGTAGAACCAAGTATTATTAAATTGGGTGTGAAACATTTAACTCAGGGATACAGCCAAATTGCATTCATGAGGAATGTTTTAAAAATATTTCATTTTATTGCCATGTTGCATATCTTTTCTAAAAAATCTGTAGCACAACGACGAGATCTCTATATTGTGTGAAGTTCTGATTAAAATTATTTACTTATTTTGGATTTGCCTCTTGTTTCTCAATCTTACCCTGAAACTGTCCCTAGAGGTCTCCCACACAACTTCTTTATGGCTTTTTATATTACTGTTTCTTTTTCCAATCCATTCCCTATTCCCAGTTGCCTACTGAAGGGCTTTTTAAGAACTACAGACCAAATCTATGTCTCAACCTAAGGGAGGATTTCAAGGTTAGAGGTATTCCTCTTGTGATTCTTCAATACCACTCAGTCTCTTATCATAACATAGGGAATTATTTTTCTAGCTACCCTTATAAATAAGTCCAACTCATTTCTAGAAATGGATTACTTGCTTATGTTCTCTACCTCAACACTGTATAAGTTATCTTAGCATATTAGCCCTACTTCAACTAAGACTATTTCCCTCTTTTTCCTATCATATATATTATTAACTTTTTCCCTTTTTCTTATCATATATCTATTTTTTTAAAAGATTTATTTATTTATTTATTTCTCTCCCCTTCCCCTGCCCCAGTTGTTTGTTGTGTGTGTCTATTTGCTGCGGGTTCTTCTTTGTCCAATTCTGTTGTTGTTAGCAGCACAGGAATCTGTGTTTCTTTTAGTTGTGTCATCTTGCTGTGTCAGCTCTCCGTGTGTGCGGTGCCATTCCTGGGCAGGCTGCACTTTCTTTCACACTAGGCGGCTCTCCTTACGGAACACACTCCTTGCGCGTGGGGCTCCCCTATGCGGGGGACACCCCTGCGTGGCAGGGCACTCCTTGCGCGCATCAGCACTGCGCATGGGGCAGCTCCACACAGGTCAAGGAGGCCCAGGGTTTGAAGCGCGGACCTCCCATGTGGTAGACGGATGCCCTAACCACTGGGCCAAGTCCGCTTCCCATCATATATCTATTATTAACTATACCTCAACTCTCTCCTTTCCTGTAGTCCTTGCACAGAATTCCTTCTGATCTTCTCTTAAATCCAATTGTATTCACATCAAGGAGATATATGCAGCTGACTACTTCATTATGTCTTCAAGTGTACCTGTGCCCTAGCATTTACATTGAAATAGTTTAATGTAAATCAATCTCTTTTTTCCCTCCTTTATATTAATATTAGACAAGAGTTATACTAATTATTTTTGAAGGGTATGTGTAGGTAGGTAATATTATCTATGAATTTCTATTATGATAGTAAGGAAATATAAGAAAATATTTTTAATAAAAAGATGGCAATGTGATGTGATGAGATTAAACAATTACCTCTAATTTAATAGGGGGCAGTTAAGTTGAATCTTAAAAGGATGGGTAAGAGTTAGCTAAGGGTAGAGGAAGGAGATCAGAGGAGAGGAGGGGCCATAATAGACACGTGTTTTGAAATATATATATTTGAATACTACTGGCTTTCACTTATGGTGGTAAAATAGTGTTTCCTATTAAAATAAATTTAAGTTTAAGAAAAAGTGAATTTTATTTAATAAGTGTCTTCATTTGCCAAACTGCTACATAATGGTTTGGCTTAACAGGAATTTATTGGCTTGTGGTTTTGAGGCTAGAAATCCTAAGTCAAGGCATCAGCAAGGCAAAGCTTTCTCCCCAGAGTCTGTAGCATTCTGGTGCAGACTCCCAGTAATCCTTGGAGTACCTTGGTTTATCTCTGCCTCCCATGGCATGTTGATGTCCTCTCCTTTTCTTGCTTCTATGACTTCTGGGTTCTTCTTATAAGGTCCACAGTAATCCAGGTTCAAGTTCATCCTGCTTCAGTTGACCAAATCCTAACTAAAAATAAGATCTTCTAAAGGTCATATTTACAATAGGCTCACACCCACAAGGGCACAAATTAAAATTCAGAACATGTGTTAGTTGGGGTGCATAATTAACTCACCATAGTACGTGATGGTGCAGGTAAGACATAAATATGGCAAATATATCACTATTGATAAGTGACTGAATTTTGGGATGTCCTGAGCTACAACACAGAGGCGGGAATAGTGGGGAGGTTTGAAATGAGATGGATGAGGGAAACAAAGGCCTGGATGCAAAGTCCTCAGCAGACCAATGTAATGGTTTGGACAATAAAAGCTCAGTGAAGGACTTTAGCAGAGAAGTGACAAGATCATATTTATGTTTTAATAAGATCAACATGGTGTCAATGTAGAAAATGGATTGGAGGTGAGATAGGATAGAATAGGGACCTAAGGAAGAAGGGGACAGAAAACCTAATAAGCCTGGTAAAAGAAACTGAGGCATTGGACTGTTTACTAGCATTAGTCTGCTGAGTCACACAGGCAAGTTAGAAAGAGTCAGCCGACAAGCACACATACCCAAATCCTGCGTTATCAGAGGGCAGCCAGCAAAGAGGGAAGAGGCGAGAGGGGCATCACCACCCAGCCCACCTAGCTTTCAGGTTACCTCATACCTTGTGAACGGTGACCAGAAGCTAATCACTGCTGGGCAGCACACCCATGCCCTGCAGAGGTCACAAACAGCAGTCACAAGCCAATTGCCACCAGAGAGCACCCCCTACACCTCCAACATCCCACACCCCTGGGTTCCCACACCCTAAGTCCTTGCTTACAGCACTGAGTCCTGTATCCCAATAAAATTGGGGATCCCAGGGCAGAACTTCACATTTCCTCCCTTGAAAATGCCCACCTTCATCTCTCTGAAGATGTATTTCTGTTCTCTTGCCTTACCCCCCAATAAATTCTGTGCTTGTTTAATTAATTTGTGGCTCATCCTTGAATTCGAAGCCAAGAACCTAGATACCTGGACACCATCTCTGATAACAGAGGTAGGTAAGATTGCTGTGGGTAGGCCAGTTAGACAGCTATTGAATTTGTCTAAATAAAATATTGTGGCTCAAACTCAGGTGGTAGCAGCAGAGATGAAGAGAAAAGGAAGAATTTGAGAAGTAACATTTTTCCAGGAATCTAAGATGCCATAAATTGAAACACCATTGGCTTTATGATATAGCTTTCCAGACAACATGAAGATAAATGACAGTAAATGAGCATATCAATTTTAAGAGATCATTTCAGAAATATTAAAATACAGAACATCCATGCTTCTTAGAATAGGGGAAATACAATGTTTAGGGGGTAGAAAATGGGGAAAGAGACTAATCAATCACTGATGAGAGTGAACATCCAGTGGGAAAATGCTGAAACTGTCAGTTTCCCGTGTCCAAATCTCCGAACATGTAGTGACTTGGGCTTTCTTTCCTTTTTCACTTTTCACTGACATCACAGATAATTTTAGCATGAGACAGGTGAAGCCTAGAATTGAGAAAGTCATGGGAGGGGGAAAAAAGTAAAAACCCCTTCTCAGGGAAAGATATACTTGATTAAGGAATCCTAGCCACCTAATATCAGAGGTCTAAAACTTGAAAGTTGATGTTTGTTTCCTGGAAACAATGTTCACAGTACTTTGAAAGTCATGGCCTGGTCAATGTTGTAATGAAGATGATAATTTATAGCCAATGTCCATGGCCTAGGCCTCAAGGTTTGTTTACAATTTACAGTAAGAGGAACCTGGTCTTAAATTATTGTTAGCAAGCCTTGATGGTTAAAAAATAAATAAACAAATAAAATGATACATACATATATCATCTTTTAATTTTACTGCTTAGGGACAGGAGAGAAAAAAGTACATTTTACAACTATGTATATCTCCTCTGATCAAATTTAATTTCCCAAGATAAATATAACTTTGACTCTGCTCTCATCGCCAGGAAATTCCAATACTCTATTCCATTCATGACTTTCCATCATCTTAAAAACCCCAAAACAGCTGGCATTTTAAAAATTAAATACAGTGCATTAAGATAAAAAATAAAATTAAAAAAAAAAAACAAAAAAACCACCAGTCTCACTGGCAGTAGATCCCTGTAGCCAAGGAAGCCTGGATATTCCAAAAGCCACTGTGTTAGTCAGGCAAAAGGGATGCTGATGAAAAGTACCAGAAATCTGTTGGCTTTATAAAGGATAGTCATTTGGAGTTGAATCTTACAGTTACAAGGCCCTGAAGAGTCCAACTCAAGGTACCACAAGAGGTACTTGCTCACCCAAAGTATTTGCCATGCGTTGGAACAAGATGGCAGGCAAGGTCTGTGAAGGTTCAGCCTTCCTTCTTCCTGTTAAGGCTCCATGGTCCCAGCTTCTGCTCTCACCTCTCTCACCGGGGCTCTTTCTTTCCTACTCAGATGCTCTGCTCTCTTCACAAGGTCATCCATAGACTAAGAGGCTCATCTCTCTTCCTGGGGCCTCTGCCATGTCCAATGAGCTGTCTTTCTTCTTCTGTGTTATTCTTCTCTGAGTACTTCCATGTGAGAGTCTATTTTATCAGACCACCAAGGAGGCTGAGACTCAATGCTGAGTCTCACTCTAATGACGTGGTTGAATCAAAGCCCTAATCTTAACATAATTTAATCAGATGACTCAGCTGAATCTAACATGCTCAAAGGGTTCTCATACCCAGAGGAACAGACCAGTTTACAAACATAATCTATATCTCATTTTGGAATTCATAAATAATATCAAACTGCTACAGCTACTTCTCATCGGGCCCAAGGAAAGCCCAGAATGATAGGACCATCTCCACTAAATTTACACTAAATGCACTATTTACACTGCAATAAGCCATTTACACAAGTAACAACTGACATTAAGAAGTATTTTACAACTGCCAGGGGCAGAATCAGGGAGACTCCCTAGATGACAGACCATGAGATAATGTAGAAGGCAAGAACCTTCAGAATCAGAAGGGAGGGGAGGAAACCCCCTCAAACAACGCTTTATAAATATATAAAAGGGGAAACCATATTTAAAGGAAACCTTTGAAAAGCAGAGAAATTTTGTAGTTTCCTCTGCCTACAGTAGCCCTCCGGTATTAGTGCTGCAATGTGTTTGCTTCCCCTAATATTCTGAACACTAACAAGATCAGAGGAAATGATTTATTCCTCCCCCTCTCCTGCTACTTCTGAACGGCAGCGGGTATCCTTGGGGACACGGGATTTCTGAATTGCTTTCGGCCATATGATATTGCAGCTCCACAGCCTTCCCTAGAATAAGCCAGAAAAATCAAAATAATTACATTAATGCTGAGAATCAAAGTTTATTGACTCTCCCTTGAGGTGAAAAACCAAAAAGCTGTTTAAAAAGTTGCCAGCTTATTTAATGATACCACTGCCTCCTTCACATTCTTGTCAAAACAGCTTTTGAAAGCACTTTCAAATAAAGCCACCTCTGATGTGCTCCAATTCAATAGCTTACCTATTCCCTTTTAAATAAAAGCTAGTGCCCATCATCTTGCCTTCCACATCCAGATCTCCTCAAAGGGAAAACCAGACAGGCCCGTTTCCCCTGCCAAGCCACTGCTAAAGGCAATGCTCCTGGGCAATATCCCTGTCATCATTTCCCCTCCCCTCTGAAAGGCTCTGCCTCATTGAATATTCTTTTAAGCCAATGAGAGGATCACATGTCTCCTCTAGGAAGCAGCCTATATCTATTATAATATTCATGGCTGCTAATGAAACTTGCAGCAGCTAGTTTCCTTCACTTTCCAACAATTCTTTGCAACACCCAAGTGAAAGGACTTACAAACACACCCATTTTATAGATGAGCCCACAGACACAAAGATTAGATGTGTTGTTGATCTCTGCACCTTTCACAGAACCTACCTACTACCCTGGCAAATAACTGACGCTAAATAAAAGATGTGCTGCAGTGATTGAATTATACTTACATAGGTACTAAATATATATATATTTTTTTTTTTTAATTAAACTGAACACCCTTAATGCCTAGTCAACATCTACCACTTTCTTCTTCCTCTTCCTTGTCTTCCTCATCCTCTTCTTACCATGATAACTTTCTTTTAGTTTTTTAATATGAAAAATTTCAAACATAATGAGAGGCAAGTATAATGAAACTTCAAGTATTCATCTACCAAGAGCCAACAATTATGAGATTTTTTCACATATGCTTCATTTACTGCTCCTTTTTTGTCTTTGTTGAAATATTTTAAAGCAAGGTCAAGACATTATATCATTTCATCCTACTTGCTTCAGTCAAATGTTGCGCAGAAAAGAGTTTACATAGCAGGCCTAAGATTGCTATCCTTAGAAAGACCTACTTATAAGGTTGATCCTTGACTGTCATTTAGAAACTTGGATTTCAGGAGGGCTCCCACCATATCCAGAATGGATAAGAGTGTGCACTGTACCCAAACTGCTTGCACAATGTAATATATGCTGAACAACTTTTTTCCTTCTGGGAGTGTGAATTTTGGTGCATACTAGGTAAAAGGTGACCAGTCCCCAAAGAAACCATCGGTCACTGAGATTCTAATAAGCTTCCATGGTAGTCAACATTTCACATATGTTGTTACAACTCATTACTGGAGGAATTAACCATGTCCTACACTGGGAGAGGACTCTTGGACACTCGCACCTGGTTTCCTCTTGACTTTACCCCATGTGCCTTTTTCCTTTGCTAATCGGGTTTTGTATCCTTTTGCATAATAAATCGTAATGTGAGTACAAGTGTACACTGAATCCTGTGAATCCTACTAGCAATGCATTGAATCTGGGAGTGATCTTGGGGACCTGTGACACACATACACTTACCATTCTTTAAGTCTCAACTTAAACCTCACTTCCTTAAGGAAACATTGCTGACCTTTCAGACTAGGGGAGGTCTCTGTTGTCCACTTTCGGAGCACTTTTTTTTCCTTCATAATGTTGAAATTATTTGCTTATAATCTGTCTTCCCTACTAGAGTCTAAGCTTCCTGAAGGCAGGAACCATATCTGTCTGGTTCTCCATGTATTCTCAGCAATGAGTACTAAATTTTTAAGAGATCCAATAGAGTATACCATAACCCTCCTCCAAATACTTTTTAAGAGGTACAGTTTATATGATTTCCCCTGCATTTTACTAATTCATTCACCAAAGACATAACTATGTTTGAGTTCAGTTTAATATCTACTTCATTATTATTTTATAATTAGCAAGGTCATCCTAGGGCTTCATATTCCAGGAAATGAGGCATAAGCTAGCACGGGGCCTCTCCTCTTAGAACTGGTGACTAATACATAATTTGCAACACAGTATGGGACTCTGTCTTACAATCCTCTGGAGCTACTCCTTCAAAAGCAAACTCCTGGAATGACACTTAGAAGCCTACTAAAGTTAGAAAGCCACTGCCCTTGGTAGCTCTCAGAAGTGAAAGGGCAACTATAATTTAGAATGCCCCACGGGTATAACTTTTCAGCTGAATTTTTAAAAGATGAATGTACACACTGAAGAGGATTTATGCTAAACACATTCCACTATTGAAATACCATATGACAAAAGATAGAATATACATTCTTTCAAAGAAAGGAAGTTGTTGCTTATATGCTATAAGGGATACAACTATATATACACAGCCTGTCTTAAGCATTTAATTTGTGTGCAGAAATGGGTCAAGTAGACTTTTTCTCCTGGTTGCTGAAAATAAAATGTGATAGGACTCATCTGGATGGAAACTGGCAAGAATTTTTTAAATTATAAATTTGAACATTCACATATCCTACTACCCATCAAATTTACTATTAGATACATATTAATACCCAAGAGAAACTTAAGCACATGTGTCAAAGCCCATCAGGACAAAATCACTAGGAATACACAGATAGTAAAAGTGTTTCAGCAGGCTGTAAGTAGAACGCAGCCCAGAGGAACCTTGGGAGCATCTCGGAAAGGGCGAGTTATAAGAGACGTCTTTTTGTGTTTCAGGGATCAAAGCAAACTGGAGTTGGCCAAGAAGCAGCAATGACACAGAGAAAGACAATAAAAGCCAGAAGAGAGGGGTGGTTAGTCGTGTGAGGTCACAGAACGTGCTAGCTTATGTGTTGTTCTGCACATTGTTACTGTTATGTTGGGAAAATCAAGGTATGTTTGCCATCAGGGCCATGGTTTTACTTTCTTGCATACATGCCAAGAAATGTACGTAAGCACTTTCATTGGCACTATTTATGGCAGAAGAAAAGGTAAGAAAAGGAGGAAGGAGAAAGGGAAGGCGGATGAGGGAGGGAGGGGAAAGGAGGAAGGGAGGAAGGAAGAGATGAAAAAAAGAAACAAACCAAATGACCATTGACAGGAGAATATATAAAATCTAAAAGGAAAAGGAAAGGAAAAAAAAAACAACAACAGGGAATGGTGGACCCCTGAGAAGGAGGCAAGACATGATAACAGGGACACACAGTTGGATGTGAATTGTTGGTAATATTTAGTTCTTGGGTTCATGACTGTTTATTATATTATGAAATAAATCAGTAAAACAGATTGGAGGCCATGCACAGACCAAGAATGTCAGTGTTTCTTGATTATGATTAATTTGTCTCTGTGTCCTGAGATCCAAATTGTTTAAAATGAAAAAAAAATAATAATTAGCCTTCCCTACATTTCCTTCTCAGCCACCCATTCTCCACTTAGCATTTCCAGCCATGACACACTAGATGCTATTGTGTTCAAACAACAGTACAATAAACATAACTTTTTATTAAATGCACATGTCACCAGGAAGTAGAATCAACCAATGACTTTGTGCAGCCTCTCATCAATAGAACCAATATGTTGAGCAAGATAAAGAATCCATGCATACCTGTCTGAGGGCATCTGAAACACAACTAGTTTCCATAATTGGTAACCAAATAAAACCACAGTCAGCAAGAAAAAAAAAAAAAAAAACATAACTCTTACTAGGAAACTTTAAATTAAAGGGAGATATCTAATTAAATGAATACTGCTACACTCACATGGGCGTTTCATTTCTTGCTCATTTCGTTAATGATGGCAATCTTTGCTACCAACTCCACATTACAAATTTTGGTTTCACTTCTAACATAAAGGCCAGAAAACCTTAAAAGGTCTTCACATGTTCACTCTTTTTATTTTTTCCATATCATTGACTGCTTTAGAAACATCTTTATATTCAATGGCATTTGATTTTGAAGACATTTTTACAAAGTAACATGAGTTCCAAGTTCAATACAACAATAGGGTCTATATGAACTAAAGGAATGTTAATGAATGCTTTCAAGCAAAGGAAAACACAAAGTAAAATGATCCTTATTTTACAAGGCTTTATAAACTATGTCATAGAGGGGAAACACATTGCCAGACACAATGTAACATAACATATAATTAAACTCTGGCCGCTTATTAGGAGCCTAGTAAAAGTCCTTCTCAGCAGTTGCAATGAGGGTTTAATGACTTAAATATGTACACTTGGAGAATTCCATAATATTGAACCAAGACTCAGCATTGCTGCTAATTTTTTAGACCTGATACTAAATGCCCAATATCATGACACTTTGCAGGGGGGCTGGGGGAAGGGGAGGGGTATAAGGCTCTTTCAACAAATACAGTTCTGGTAAATTTCCAAAATAACTGGGTCTCACTGGATATTCACATGCAAATGAAAGAAGTTGGACTCCTACTTCATACCATATACAAAAATTAATTCAAAATGGATCAACAACCTAAATGTAAAAGCTAAAACTACAAAATTCTTAGAAGAAAACATGTGGATAAATTTAATGACCTTGGATTTGACAATGCATTCTTAGATATGACAACAAAAGTACTAGCAAGAAAAGAAAAAAAAAACAGATAAATCGGACTTTATCAAAAGCCAAAAAACATTTGTGCAAAGGATATTATCAAGAATGTGAAAAGACAACCTACAGAATGGGGAAAAAAAATGGTTGCAAATCATATATCTGATAAGTTTAATAAACAGAGTATATAAAGAATTCCTGCAAGTTAAGAACAAAAAGACAAAAAAATTTCAAAATTGGGCAAAGGACTTGAATAGATATGTCTTCAAGAAAGATATACAGAGGGCCAATAAGCACATAAAAAGATGCTCGACATCACTAGTTATTCAGAAAATACAAATCAAAACCACAATGGGATACCACTTCTCACCCACTAGTATAGCTATAACAAAAGGAAAAAGGAGAAAGAAGGAAGGAGGAAAAAAGGAGGAAGAAGGAAGGAAAAGGAAGAAGGATGAGGAAGAAGGAAGAAGGAAGAGAAAGGGAGGAGGAGGAGAAGATGATAAAAAATAAGCATTGGTGGAAATGATGTGGAGAAACTGGAACCCTCAAACATTGCTGATGAACATGTAAAATGGTTCAACCACTGAAAAACAATTGAATGGTTCCTCAAAAAATTACACACAGAATTATCATATGACCCAGCATTTCCATTCCTAGATATATACCCAAAAGAATTGAAAATAGGCAGTCGAACTAATCCTTGTAAATAGCACCACTATTCACAATACCCAAATGGTGGAAACAAAACCCAAATATCCATTGAGGGATAAATGGATAAACAAATTGTGGTATATATGCACAATGGAATATTATTTAGTCTTTAGAAGGAATAAGCCACTGATAACGTGCAAATGAGCCTGAGAACATTATGCTAAGTGAAAGAAGCCAGACACAAAAGATAAAATTCCATTTATATGAAATATCCAGAATAGGTAAATACACATAGACAGAAAGCAGACTGGTGTTGCCAGAGGCTCAGAGGAGGGAGAAATAGGGAGTAACTGAGCCCCATACGCAAGGCGTGTGCCCCATAAGGAGAGCCGCCCAGCGTGAAAGAAAGTGCAGCCTGCCCAAGAATGGCCCCGCGCACACATAGAGCTGACACAACAAGATGATGCAACAAAAAGAAACACAGATTTCTGGTGCCGCTGATAAGGATAGACACAAACACAGAAGAACACACAGTGAATAGACAGAGAGAGCAGACAACTGGGGGGGGGGGTGAAGGGGAGAGAAATAAAAAATAAATCTGAAAAAAAGAATACAGGGTTTTAATTGGGAGTGATAAAAATATTTGGGTGATAGGTAGAGATGGTGGTTGCACAACATTGTGAATGTACTAAATGCCACTGAACTTGTTCATCTCAATAACAAAAAATAATTTGGTCTCTTGATGTGATTTGAGATTAAGGATATTTGAGACAAATAGGACTAACACTTTGTATTTGGTCTTCATGGAGATTTGCTCTGCTGAGAGGGACACATGGGAAGGGAGACGCCTCATTCATGAAAACAAGAGGAATATGTTAGACCTATGTTTAATGAGATCAGTACATACAAGGAATATTATAAAATGGCTCCTCTCTGTGCAGAGACCCACTCCAGAGTGCACGACTTGGTCAGTGGTTGCATTGCAACCCTTCTCATATCCTTTCCTTGAATGGGCACCTTTGTTCAGTGCACAAAATATAGAATTGTAGAGCTGGCCTGAATACTTAACACCATATTTCTTCACTTGGTGTTTTCGTCTTCTCCTTCCTCTTAAAAAATCCTACTAGGTAAAGTGATTCCGGGACACAAGAAACATCCAATGACGTCCATGGATAGGTTTCAAAGGACAAGCCCCTAAAAATGTATGCAAAATCGGACATCTCTGTGAAGATGCCCACTTCTCTGAGGAGAGGTTCCAGAGGACTGTGATGCCAAGTTAAAATGACTCTACTTTGACATCAGGGAATGAATGAATAAAATAAAGCATACATAATATCTGCATGACTACTGAATATTTTCTTCCCAAATAACATTCAGTAGTTTATTCCAATCACCAAGCTTTTCATTCTCATAAAGCAATGTTCAGACTTTGAATGTGCAAAAGATTCACCTGGAGAACCTGAGAAAACTGCACATTCCAGCCTCTCAGCTCATCTCATCCCCAGTTCTTGGATTCAGATAAATGCAACATAGATCACAGGAACACAGGAATCTTCACTTTTTGCAAATGCATCGTGATTCTGAGGCAGAGAGTCAGAGAATCAAGCTTTGAGAAACATGCCATGATCCAATATCATTTAAGAATCATGCTCATGGATTTGTCTAATAAAGGGGAAAATAAATGCATTTGTTTCTTTTTAGAGGGAAAACTTTGGAAATTTTAACTTCTATTACTCTGTGAGCCACAAGGAAATTATAAAGCCCATTTCTGTAGTAATCACTGTTATTTGACAGTTCCTGGACCATATTAAGATTGCTATTATTGATGACCCTTATTATGTTTTATATAGAGTAAAACACAGGAATATATAGTACAAGGGTTGAGTATATTTTAAATCAATACAGAGATGAAAAATAATGGTAGTCATGTCCTCTCATTATTGGTGCAGGCTGATTGCCATGGGGAACAGTGAAATTCCTTTTAAAAAGTTACACTGTGGCTTTAAATTGGGTTAAATCACTGAGTGTAACCTAGAAACATGTGGCTATAGAGATGTAAAGAATGGGACATTTTTCCACATTTCTCTTTTGCCTTTTATTTTCCCTACGGACTTTAATGCTTTTCTCTTTGGAATGGATGAAGTTATAAAGTTGCCTTACATAAGAGCTTTGCTTGAAAGATTGGTAATCGTGCACTTTGCTACTGAATTGTCCAGTCAATTCAATCTAAAAAAGGCTCTTCTCTTTTGTTCACCCTGGATTATCTCCTTGGCAGAGTGTAACAGAAATATCTGGGTATAAAATTGAGAAATTGTTCGTAAATATTATGGAAGGCTCTGTGAGCTGTTTACTATTAGAGGCCTAATTTAGCAAACAGTAAGTCTGCTTTTGCAGGGTTGGGGATTTTTCACTTTTTTCTTTTCACTAAATCACCCACAGTTCAAGAAATGATACAGATTTCATAGCACTTCCACCAGTGATGAGAGCAGAAGGAAACAAATTGCTATTTGTAAGAGACAGTTTTAATATCATTTACTCCTTTGGGGGGCGGGGGAATATATCAGCAGTGCTATCTCATTTAGGTAACCTACTTATCTTGCCATTTCTTTATTTAAAGTCTTTGTGCTGAACCAGTCAAGGGAGAGCATTATTCCACTGGCAGGAGTTTTCTGGCAGAAACAAAACTAGGGACAGCACGCATTACTGAGAGGCTAAACACATTTAAATTAATTCCAAAAAAAAAAAAAAAGACTCTCTAGGTAGAAGTTAATAACACTGCTCAATCAAAACCAGTGACATTCTTTATCAAACATTTGTGAAATTGCAGTTTTGAACTCTGACCTGCTACAAATTGAATTAAAAGGTGCCATTCTAATTCTGTCTCCTTACACAATATGGCATTGATATAGAAAACAGGTTGCCTGAACTGAACACACCCAGTTTACAGTGGAAAGTGTGGATGATTCTTTTATTCTCTTAAACAGTAGCTAAGGTGTATGTGTGTGTGTTTAACAGAGTAGTCATTGTTCATGGTTTACTTAGTTTTAGACGGTGTGACACTTTACAACAATTATGCACAAGACATGCAATATTGGATTTACACATTGGAGTCCAGGATATGATTGACTGGGGGAGATAAGTTGGACTAGGTGAAGGAACAAAAACTTACATAACACAACACAGAGTAACTGCACATTCTTCTGGTTTGAAAGGCAAAACTGCAGCCATGTGCTACATTACATGTGCCTCAGAGGTGAAACTATTTTATAGTGCCAGCTTGGGACTTGTGGCAGTTTGGGGCTATGTTACCCAAGAAAAACATGTCCTTAAACTTAATCCATCGCTGTGGTTGTGAAGCATTGTAAATAGAACCTCATGATGAGGTTACTTCAGATAAGGTGTGGCCCTGGATGGGTCTTAATCCTAGTATTGAAGGGAAGGTCACAGAGAAAAAGCCACAGAAGGAGCAGACAGACGTTGAAAGTCAATGAAACCCAGAAAAAAAAGGTAGCTGACAGGAGTGACTGACATGCAGATTGCCATGTGACAAAGGAGTCCAGGGCCAAGGATCATGAGCAGCCAGCCCCAAAATGCCTGTCTTCCGGAAGAAAGCAACACCTTGATGACATCTTGATTTGGACTTTTCCTAGCCTAAAATTTCCAATAAATTCCCATTGTTTAAGCCAGCTCATTGCATGGTATTTGCTTTAGCACTAGCAGAAGAAACTAAAACAGGATTATACAAGATAAGTATCATTACCAGCATTAGGATACAGCAACAGGGTTTTAAGAACCATTCCTATTTCTAACTTTAGGAAATTGGTTATTTTCCTAGATCATCTTAATAGTACTGCTTTAAACATAGGTCAGATAAAAAGGACAACATGCACAACCTCCAACTAAAATCCTGTTGTAGCCTAAACAATAAAGTGATACATTAGAAGGCTTTAAAATAATTGCAGTTATTTTTGGATGCCCCAAAGTATATCTGCACTCTTCTTCAAATGGGGCTCTTCCTCAGGAGTCAGAGTCACATTCGCAATGTCTGAATTTCTTTCTGTCCCAAGATGAAAGGAACACTGAGGAAGATGTCATCTTTTATTCCATAGTGACCCTTAATCATGGATTAACCACCTAAGATTTTTCATTATACTTTCTGCCAAATCAGCCACAGGCAGCCCAATGGCCCAGGAAGAATAGACTTTCAGTTTGATAAATTCACAAATACTGTCAACTACGTGTTGGTGAACCTCCTTCCACTGTTCTTTATTTGCATAAGTGTCTAAATCAGGGTGCAGATTTTTCCAGAAGACCCCAGCAATACTCACTCCACTCTAGATAAACACAAAGATGTTCATGTTATGCTGGACCATATTAAGATGGCTTTTTCCCTCTTGCTGAAATGTCTAGACATGATAATAACCAACTTGGAATTTGCAGTCACATTATAGTCATTGCCAGAGATAATTTTTGGTGTTCTAAGAAAAAGACTGCCGTGTTGAAAATCCATCATGTCTCCGTTCATTTTATCTTCCATGACATCAACAAGAGCAAGTTCAGCAAAGTTTCTTCATTAAGATACTGATAGCACAGGTCATGCCAACAGCACCAACACCAACAACTGTAATATTATTCTAGAGAAAGGGGGGTCTGTTCTTCCTTAAGAAGATTCTGAATCAGCTGATCCTTGAGAGTTGCCATCTTGGACTTGAATGGAAAGGAACAAGGATTACAAGTCAGGTGGGTGTCAGCCAGCCACCGTGGTGGGATCTGGACTCAGGAGCCACAGCTCCAGGACTCCACAGTTTTTAACTTGTGGCTTCTGAGTGGTGTTGCCAATTAAAGAGTTGTAGTACCTGTCAAAGTGGTTTAACATTTCATCAAAACAAATCATCAATTAAAATTCACCACCACCAGTCATCTGTTAATTGACCAAATGATTATCCCTCTCTTAGTTAAGAGTCCACCTGACACACTTGAAAAAATTATTTTTCTTTGTTAAATCCTCTGGAGGCCGTGCCAGACTTCAACTTGGCAAAACCACTTTGTTTTTCAGGTTCACGGAAAGGTGTCTCCCTTTGTTCTCAGAAGGGCTCCTGAATGGAGGCCAAGTTCTACTCTGGCTTTCTAATTACCTTCCCTCAAGGATTATTTTTTCCCCTTACTGTCTGCCATGTCTCTAAAGGACATTTTTCCCCTTACATTCTGCCATGAGAAGGAAGATGCTGGTCACAGTACATCCATAGACTTGTGTTTAAAAGGTTTTATTAAGGGGTGACCAGGTGGACGTTTTACTTATCATGATGGGGCAGACCCAAGGGGATATACAGATGATCTAGCAATAAATTCTACCCCATAATACTTCTTTAGAGTATCCAACCTCTGAGTTATAATCACATGAGGTCAAATCCAACTAGCTTTTAACTATAGAAATATATTCATAAATCACACCCCTGTAGGAAAACAAATTGTGCTTCAATAGAAAACTATGCACTGTCTAGACTATAAAAGGAAATCTTCTCCTTAGTATCAGGTTATTAGATTCTGGTTCTATAGGAGGGATTTTATATTTCCGTAAATGATAGAAAATTGATAGCATTACAAAATAATTCTTGTCCATATACAACCAAATTCTGGCCTGTCTGTTGGGGGACCAATTTACTCCCCTCCCAAAAAGTTTAGCCTCTATTTGTAAAATTCATTTCAATATTCCTGATCTATAAATGTGTCTGTTCTTAGAATGCCCTTTTGACAGGGTACAACATCTGCCTGGTTCTCTCACCCTGAGTTGAATTCAATCTTTAACATGTATTCATTTTATATTGTATAAGAGTTACAATTTTACCTTTTTGAAAATTATCCCTTAATATGAGCAGATATCTTACACAAGGTATATCCAACTTAGTCCATTCTAAGCCTCTGCACATGCCATTCCACTGCCTGGAATGTTCTTCCCTGCTCTCCACCTCACCCTCTGGACTTTGTTAATCCTACTCTTCATCGAGATTTTTACTCAATCATTATTTCTCTAAACAAGATTTCCCAGACTACTCCTCCTCTCCACAGACTGATTCAAATCTCCCTGTTATATGCTCTCATTGCACCATGTACCTCTCCTTCGTAACACTTTATGCCATTGACATTCATTTATCTGATTTCTCTGACAAATGTGTCTTCCCCACTAGAATAAGTGTTCCTTGTCAGCAGGAACCATATCTGGTTTTGCTCATCATGATACCTCCAGCTCTTTGTCAGCTGCCTAGTACAGAGCGGGCTCAAATAATATTTGTTGCATACATCAGTGAAATAATCAATCCATTGATCAGTGAACAGACCTGGCTATAAAAGACTCATATAAAATCTGAAGAACAGATCTGTGCTGAAGTCAAACAAAGGAAAAGGAAAAGGAGAGACTATACTTTGAGGTAAGTGTGAGTGATGTGGAAGACCATGGAAATCAGTTATTATAAGGTCCAACGGCAACCCCTCTCATTTTAGAAGGGCCCTAGATCAAAATGGAACTTCTCTGAAATTCCTCTCCCTTCCTCCAAAGACTTCTAGAATCCAAGAAAGTCTGGGAATTTATCTTGCTTACTTTGAACCAAAAACAAAGGCAAAGCACAAAAAGGTCCCCAGCTTGAACCTTTCTTGGAGCAGGAGCAGCATGGTATAGAGGTATGTTCTCAAAGTGTGGTCCCAGGACCAGTAGCAGCACTTGTAAATTCTCAAGCCTCATTCCACAATTACTGAACCAGAAATCTAGAGACAAGGCCCAGCAATCTGGGTTTTAACAAGCCATACAGGTGATTCTGATGCTTTTTAAAGTTAGAGAACCACCGGTATAGAATAAAGATGGGCTTCAGAACCACCCAGACTCCACTACATACAGTGAGACACTGTGCAAGTTACTTAAACTCTCTAAGCCTCGGTTTATGCATCAGGAAAATGGGGACAATGATTACAAACCCTATCTCATAGGATTGTTATGAGGTTGTTGTTGTTGTTATTGTTTTTATTAATGTATATGCATTGCCTAGAAAAGTGACTGACAGAGCATTAAAATAGCTGCTATTGTACTTATCATTAATATCATCCTCACCATCAGAAACTTATTCAGGCTCTAAGGTCTATAAACCTGGAGTAGGAAGAGACTGGATAGTCCCTTTGCCTTAGACTCAAAAGAACTTTTGTAGGGTTCTTAGGTATGGAGGGGAGGAATTCACAATCTTGTACCATTGCTGCTTTCTAGGTGATGTCACAAAATTTGGGTCAGTGATTTATAATAAAATTTATTAACCTAGATTGGTACAGTGCCTAGGAAGTCACACAGCCACTTTACACACATGTATATTAGCCTCACAACAAACCTGAGAGTTGATATTTCATTCAGAAAAGTGAGTGGGCTTACCAAGGTCACACTGCCAGTCTCCCCTAGTCATAGGCAGATACAGAAATTGAACCCAGATATTTGGATTCCAAATCTAGTGCTTTATCCTCTACTCCTCTCTGCCTATGTTTCTGGTTTTGCTTCCATCTTTTTCCTAAGAAACAGAGGCATTCATCAGACACATTGTAGAATAAATAAGCCTGAAATTCTTTGGAGTACTTTTTGGACCCTGGAATGTGGTTCTTCTAATCATCTTTACTTTTAAACCTAACATTTAAAGGAGCAGTTCATATTTTTTAACTCCTTATTAGCAATAATTGTTGCCTTCTGCTGTGTTTGTTTTACTTTTAACATAGACTCTTATTTCACACTGAACTAGAATCTCTTTGATATCAGTTTTTTAAAAAACAATTTTCTAAATACCCAATTGTAATACAGAAATCTATAAAGCATCTTCTCTGTTCCTAAAATATTGTCAGTTCCATATAGTATAAAACGTTCTGGCAACCAGTATTCATATAGCACCTACTCCTTATTAGACAAGTGTGAGGCCCAGGGCACACAGCGATGAATAAGACAGATGTGGTCCTTGTGGTTCTTGAAAGAGTGGGAGAGTAAGACAATAATCAAATAAACAAATAACAAAAATAATAAAAAAAACATAGCCACAGATTGCAGTAAGTGCCGCAGCAGAACACGAGCAGGTAAAATGGTAAAGAAGTAGTTGACTCTTGCAGCATGCTGTCATAGGGAAGGGGAGGAGAGAGGGAACTCTAGACAGGGTGGTCAGGGAAGGTCATTTTTAGAGAAAACACACTAAACCATATCTTGAAACAGAAAGTCTCATATTAAAACACAATATATGGAAATATGAGCTGCCAGAGTAGGTGAGTTAGGAGTAGATTATCTGCTTTACCATGAGAATTCGATCCATCTTTTTTCTGGAAAAGACTCTTCTAATATATTTTATATTACCTACTCCTATTAAATATAATTTATATTATACTTAAGACAAATATAAAAGTTGACTGCTATTTACAGAGATACAATTCATAACAAAATGAAACAGCTACTGCCAAAAACCTGCATATATAAAAACTAAAAGAAAAAGATACTAAGAAATGGAAAGAACAAAGGGGAGGAATGAAACATATTCATTTGATGCTTTTTAAGGCCCAAATGGAACTACATGTTTTGACATAATTTAATTAGTCCACAAAGCAGTTCTGCTTTTAGGTATCATCCACATTTTAGAAAGGAAAAAAACTCAGCTTCAGTGAAGTACGAGATTTGCCCAAGATCTTTCAGTTGGTAAGTGACATAACCACAATATAAAAATCTGATGAATATCCAGCAAATTTATACTACCAATTCTGAAGAGCAGAGAACGGCACTACAGCCCACAGGCAAAATTCAGACAGTTGCTTCTGGGTACAGCCTGCAAACTAAAAATGATTTTTACATTTTTAAATGGTTGGAAAATATTTCAAAAAAGAATAATACTTTGTGACATACAAAAAAAGCATAAGAAATTCAAATTTCAGTGCCCAAAGATAAAGTTTCATTGGTACATAGCAATTTTTGCCTATTGTCTATGGCTGCTTTCATGCTACAAAGCAAAGATGAGTAGTTGCAACAGAATTCGTAGGATCCAAAACTTCCACTAACCCCTAAATTTAAGAAAGAAATCACAGAAATAAAAGTAATGAGCACTCTTAGAAATGTTACTTCAATATGAGGAACAAAAACATATGCACAGAATGGCTGCAAAAAAAAAAAAA
This sequence comes from Dasypus novemcinctus, assembly GCF_030445035.2. Lineage (NCBI taxonomy): Eukaryota > Metazoa > Chordata > Mammalia > Cingulata > Dasypodidae > Dasypus > Dasypus novemcinctus. The sequence continues at coordinate 22,231,653 of NC_080698.1, forward strand.
AAAAAGAGTTCAATCTAACAATAGTTGCCTGAAGTGCTACTTTCCCAGCCTTACCTGGAAGTTTCATTTTTCTGGCTCTATCTCATAGTATTAGCCAATCTCAACAGAGACATATCAAATATAGTGCTAATTATATGTTCAAATAAAAGGATCAGAAGAGTCATGTGTAGGAAGACTATAAATGAGTCTAACTCTGTTACTACTGGGGAGCATAAATTCCAGGTAAGGCCCACAGACAGGATGCCAAATTCCTGAGCTGTCTGCCCTGCTTATAGTGTCTGGATGTCCCTAGAGCCCTCACGAGCCTCGAGCCTCGCTATTTGAGGTACTGTTTATTGTGGCAGTCAATGAAACCCTGCTGAGATATGCATAAGTGTAACCTCTGGAATGACCTCCCAACTCACTTTGAAATCTCTTGGCCATAAAAACTCATTTATATTTATTATTTCCTCCTTTTTCCACATGCATTGCTATTTGGTGCCAGGAATAATCCATCAGTGCCAGGGAGGCTCATCCCTGGGAGTCATGTCCCATACTCGGGGAGGGGGACGGTAGTGCATTTACATGGGGCATGCCTCCAAGGCATATGAACCTGTTCAAGTGTTCGCGGGGCATTGTCTTGGTGAGTGGAAATCCACACAATAACCAGAAGAATATTGAATCCCCATCCTGGTGAATTTTGCTACATTATCTAATAGGGCAGCAAGAATCCCCTGAGTACAAGGGCAGCACCCAGTGAAGAAAGACAGACCATTATGCCAGACCCTTGATATTGATGATTGTACTTATGAACCTTTTCTTTGGAAATTGAAACTTAGTCTTGTATTATATATTGCCTAAGAGTTACTTCCTGAAAGCTTCCTTGTTGCTCAAATGTGGCCTCTCTCTAAGCCAAACTCAGCGTATAAATGCACTACCTTCCCCCTACCTCATGGCATGGGACATGCAGTAGTACTTTAATTGACCTCCCTCAACAACAAAAACCTTTGTCTCCATTTGCAATTCATCTCCACATTCTTTTATTCCATATCAATTTGTCCTGTTTCATTTTAAACAAACATTCCCCCTTCCTCCTTCCTGCCTTCATTCACCTCTTCTCCCCAACCTCTAATCAACTTTCTATCTTTGCAATTTTGCAATTTCTAAAATTTGTGCCGCTTCAACTTTACGTCAATTTATCATATCTACCTGGTTCCTTCATATCATATAAGTAAAATAAAATGTTTAACATTTTAACATGTGTTCATTTTCATACATGTATGAGAGTCATGATTTTACTTCAACTATACAAGAGTTCACAATGAAGGCATTAGAAAGGACAAGCCCACTATTCAAGTACAAATATTCAGGGTTTCTAAGATAAACTTAGCATTTAAAAAATGTAGGGGCAGAAGCACAATATATAATAGTGAGTTATCATTTAAGTAAGGAAAAATCCAAATACATATGTAGAATTAATGTGAATACATATGTAGCAGTTTAATATAATTGATGAATTCCAAAAAGAAATATTGGATTATGCTTGTAATCTGATCTGTACCTGGGCACCAAGGGGTGGAGACTCACAGATAAAAGGCATGGTGAAGAGTTGAGGGCTTTTAATGTTGGAGTTTTGATTTTGGAGTTTGATGCTGAAGGCTTAAACTGGAGCCCTGGGAAGTCAGCATGCAGAGGAAAGGGAACCCAGCCCCAGGAAGGAAGGAACCTTGAAGCCAGAGTAAAGCAAGCTTCAGGAACGTAGGAACCCTTGCAGACATCGGCAGACATCTTGCTCCAAATAGACTTTGGTAAGGGAAGTAACTTATGCTTTATGACCTGGTATCTGTAAGCTCCTACCCCAAATAAAAACCCTTCATAAAAACCAACCAATTTCTGGTATTTTGCATCAGCACCCCTTTGGCTGACTAATTCAACATATATTCATAGAACACCTCTGGAAAGACACACAAGAAACCTGTAACAATGGTTGCTTCCCAAAGGGAAATTGAGAATCAGGGACAGAAATGGAGGAGGACTGACTTTCCGCTGTGCACCTTTTAACACCTTTTGAATTATGTGACTATATTTCCCAATTAAAAATGATTTTTTTAATTTGAGCATTGAAGAATTCCTTAAGAGGATCCACTTCCCAAGGTCATAGAGGTTTCCCCTCTTCCTTTTCTCTGATAATCATCTGACTATATCCAAGCACTTTTTGAGACAGAATCAGGATGAAGAAGTTAAAAATCATTCGAACACTGAGTCTATGTATGATGGTTAAGTTCATGTGTCAGTTTGGCCAGGTTGTGGAGTCCAGTTGTTTGGTCAAATAAGTACTGGCCTGAATATTACAGTGAGGATATTTCATGGGTTTAAATCATCAGTAAATTGATTGCATCTATGGTTGATTACATCTATAAGCACCTAAGGAGACGGTCTTCAACAACAAGAGAAAGTCTTGGGAAGCAGACTTGGCCCAATGGATAGGGCATCTGTCTACCACATGGGAGGTCCGCAGTTCAAACCCCGGGCCTCCTTGACCCGTGTGGAACCGGCCAATGCGCAGTGCTGATGTGCGCAAGGAGTGCCCTGCCACACAGGGGTGTCCCCCACATAGGGGAGCCCCACACACAAGGAGTGCTCCCCATAAGGAGAGCTGCCCAGCACAAAAGAAAGTGCAGCCAGGAATGATGCCGCATACACGGAGAGCTGACACAGCAAGATGACATAACAAAAAGAAACACAGATTCCTGTGCCGCTGACAACAACAGAAGCGGATCAAAAGAAGAACACGCAGCAAATGGACACAGAGAACAGACAACTGGGGCGAGGGGTGGGGGGGGGGAAGGGGAGAGAAATAAAATAAATCTTTAAAAATAAATAAATAAATAAGAGAAAGTCTTATCCAATCACTTGTATGCATTAAAAGAAGTGATTATTTCAGGAGTCAGAATGGAGAATTTCCATCTCTGTTTCAGCCAGCCACTTTCTCCTGGGAAATTCATTGAAAACCTTCATCAGAGTTCCCAGCTTGCAGCCCACCCTACAGAATTTGGACTGGCCCATTTCCTCAGTCCCATGAGCCAATTCCTATTTTAATTAATAAAAATGTTATATTCTCTCTCTCTCTCTCTCTCTCTCTCTCTTCCCCCCCCTTCTCTCCCTGCCCCCCCCCTTCCAATCTCCTGTTGGTTTATCTCAAGAACCCTGATTAATATACCATGTTCCTAGAATACTGCCTACCCCCAAATTGGCTGCCTCCCCACTGCTTTTAGTTCTCCATCTGCAAAACAGAGTAGTAAGTTTCCAGTCCATAAAACTTTTGCAGATGGCTATTATGGTTTTCCTAAGTCAGGGGTCAAAAATAAGTGCTGCAGGGACCATCAGGTAATGTAAATGAGTAAAGCAGGCCTAGCCAAGACAACGGCAGTGCAGTGCCATGGTCCCTGTCCTCAAGAAACAAGGATACAAACAGGAGTGATGGGGACTGTGGCCATCCATCAGGAAACCAAGAGAGATAACTATTCTGTTCCAAGGAAATACTGCATGGAGGAAAGAGGGACAGATGTTGCCATATTTTCCCAGAGAAGCCAGAAATTGAGAATTTTACTTAAAACACCTCAATTTTAAATGATGGCAACTAAATTTTTTTTTTAAACACTGTGCTGACCAAACAAAATACTTCTGTAGGTGGGTATGGCATGCAGGCCACCAGCTTATATTCTGTCCTGTTATCTTTTCTCCAGGGTACCATAAGAATATCTCTTTTTACTACATTCTAGTTAGAGCTGCTGGTAAGAAAAAAACAAAAATACGCCTTTTTTAAAAACTCAGTCAGTTATATTTTGATTTGGTCTGACAATTCATTCATCCATCTATCACCCTAAAAGGTACTGGATAATTTATTTACCAGCAATTGTGTTTGCCTAAGGACTAAAAACACAGTTTGTGGGTATATCTGCATATGTGTGTGTGTTTTATTTCTGAATACCTTTGTCATTTATTATTGTTAGAATGTCTTTGGTGGCAGGAACTGCAAGGTATCTCTGACGGACAGCATTTCACAGAATATATGTATTCACAACTTATTATACATACCTCTGGGGTTTATTTGTAAAACATAGTTCTCATTTCCAACAAGTTTTCAGTAGAAGAAAGTTTCATAGAAAAAACACAAATTTCCTGCCACTCTACCCTGTGAGAACCTAAAGAGACTATTAGGCTATAAAAAAGGAAATTGAGGGATAAATTTAACACTTAAAAGTGACTCTTTTAGCAGATTTGGGCACCCAGCCAGGTTAAGTAGAAGTAGCTTTACACATTTTAACAGCAGACTTAATCTCCAGTCTTTGCGTCTTCGCTACTCCTCACTTAAATCCCAGCACCACTGAGGCATCACAGTCACCATGCCCCTTCTAACTCGTCATCCTGTTTGTTATTACCCTGTGCCTTCTGTAGGTGAGACTGCTTTAGTTAAGTAAACAGCAATTGAAAATAACTCTTCGGATTGAATCAGAGCTTGCATTAGTTAAGAATTTATATGAGGATTCCTCAATATTCACATAAAGTTGATGGGGGGAGAAGTCCCCCTACTAAATGTTGGAGGCAAAAGAGTAGCTAAAAGAAACTACAGTTGTTAAAAAAGCTACCAACATACATAGTCTGCCTTTGACACTTGGACCAGTTTTTGCATTTACCCTGGCTTCCCACTCTGCTTAAGTAACATAAAAACAGATTAGGAAACTGAAGATATTGCAGTACATACAAAACATGCATACATTTATTATTGTCTAATGCTACAGCAAAAACAACTGACAACTCTTATGGTCTCAAAATCAAGAACCACCATGACAAACCAATTACACTGCAAAGCTGGGGAAAGAGACATTTAATTATAGATGTAATTTATGTGAGTAAATCTAATCATTTTAAATTTCCAAGTAAATAGGCATGTCATTAAATATAAAGCATCAAGAAAGGATTTAGAAACCTGTATGATCCATCTAACACTGGCAAATTTTATCTATTCAGAGAACTTACTCTTGTGGGAAAAAAAATCTCAAGATTCTGTTTTTACAGCCCAACTGTTGGTTAAATTCCAACTGAAAACACTTCATTTGGCAGGTATTTTCTGTAGGAAGTGAATTTTTTCATGCTTTAGCCATGCCAAACTTTGTTTCCAGTTCTTAAGACACTGGCATATCTTTTCCACTCAATTTCAGGAGTCTATTTGCACATCCATTTCTTAGGCTATTCTGATATTTTAAATACCTTGAAAATGTTGTATCTATATAAATTAAGTAGGTAATTAAGATATCACCATGCAATTATATGGACCTATTTGCAATGGGACACTTGTAAGGGCACCATTATCCAAACTGGCCTATGCAGCAGTACTTCTAGAGCATTAGCAGCAGGAGTTGGGCAGCTGGGTTCCAGGGCTGGTGGAAAGTACTGTATAATCATAGGGAAACCACAAAAGCATGTCTTGTGATGTCTGCATTTCCTCCTCTGTTAAATGAAGAGGAGCAAACCTGGATCCTCATGGGGCTGCTGAGACACCCAAAAGAAAGAATGAGACAACAATAAAAAACATGACAAAGGTAACATTTATCTACTGTTTTTGTGGAAGGAAGAGAGGAAGAAAAAGAAAGCAATAATGTGCAACTCGAAAACTTTATAGTCTAACACACAAAGCATATGATTTTTTTAAAAAAACACTTAAACATTTGGGTAAGCAAAAAAGCAACTAAACACAGTCATGTAAATTAAACCTTATTCTCAATTGAAAAAATTCTAGACGGGTAAAATACCTTATAATCCACCACAAACGCTCCCAAAACTCCTCTCTGGCATTCTCATCATCCTCCACCCAGCGACAGCTTGACTTCTCCATCAAAGTCACCCAACCAAGTTCTAGGAAACCTTTCATTAAATAATGAACATTGGACAGGTACTATCTACTCAGTCTGACCTTACAATAGTAGTAATGAATCTAAGTTCTCAAACTAGGGGACTTTCTGACATCCCTTGGAACTGTACAGAAAATGCTGCAGCCAAGATCTCTTCTCACCTACATATAAGCAAATTACAGTTGACAAATACCAGTATCTCAAAATATTCAATAAAGAGACAAGTGGTTAGTGTTCAGATAAGTGGCAAATGTACAGAATTAAAGGGGTGATCTCGGTTGTGAAACTCTTACCTGAACAGCTATCTCCAGAATATGAGCCATTGAGGCCCAGGGTGACAAAGATAATAAGGATCCTCACAAATATCAGATCAGCAAGTCCTGCCCCACTGATGCTAGGCCAGTGCTGTGCTCATCTTATTCCAAAGACAGTATGAAGATTTACATGAAATGTCAAGGATAAATGACTCTCTACCTCTAGGGAGCGTCCCACATGAGTCATTAAAAGAAATTAACGTCTTCAGAAACAAAACTTTCTGGAAAACATCAATACCCCTTCTTTTTATTAATACTTTTTCTAATGGATTGTTCACTGCCATGACTTATTCATAGAGACTACATATTCTGAAATTATTCTACTTTTTGAGATACCCTTAAACCTTTATACTGTAGAAAGCATTTTTTTGACAGTTGACTTAAAAATCTGTAATGTCTTCCTTGAGCTGTTTCACAGCTCTTATTCCAACTAAATGCTTTATTCCACTTTCTAGATATCATCTAACCAGTTAGTCTCACTCACTTAGCAGCATGTCCAAATAGGCAGAGAAGGATTGACGTAATGCTAATGAAGTTTAAACTTTGGGGACTATTTGCCGGGGACCCTGAGAATGCTGGGAGTCATTGTGAGTTCTAGGTTGGAGAGACACTCCAAGAAGCCTTTCTATGAAATGCTTTTGGGAAAGACATCTTGGGAAAAACAGCACCAAATCCTTTGATTGAATCACTGAAATAAATGCTCACCTTCTATCTAATTTTGGATTTACAATTTTGGATTCTCTTTCTTAAACAGGACCCCCACCATCACCACCAAATTTTATGAGCTTCTGACCCCACAAAACCTGAATCTACCCTGACAGAGGGGAAGGCATGTAAATGTAATTCTTCACTTTGTAATTTTGACTGCTCAGATTTTCATATCTGTAAGGAAACTTCTGATCTTTCAAAGTGGAAAAAAGAGGTGGGGGGCAAGAAAGGTGAAAAGTAATTTTATTTGTATATTTTTAAGATTGCTGATTTTATTACATATTTCTAATATCAAAATATAAAATACAATAAAATCTGTAGTACTTTTGATGCTGTGACATTTCTCCCCAACAACTTAAAACTTTCAGATGTATGGGACACCTGGGTTCTAAGAACAAGGGCGGTATATTATTTTTGCTACCCACAATATCGGGTCTAAGTGGATTTTTCATGTTTAGTGAACATAAGAAGCAAACATTTCTCACATGACTGATATGTTTGCCTTTAACAAAACAACCCAAGCCAAAACTTATTAGAAAACAGATCAGCAGCCCCACTGGACTCTGAAGCAATGTAATTAGGTAATCTAACACTATATTTTGTCAAAAAATTCTGACAACCTAATAACCAGATTGTCATCAGAAAGAAACTGAAAAATGATATTGTGTTTGTTCAAACATTAAAATACCACCACTTTCTGGGGTTTTTTGTTCTGCAAAAAAATTTTTTTAATTGTTCAGGATGCATCCCATTGGTCTGGATGGTGTTTAAATAAGTCTATTCCACTTTGGCAATGAAATTGGGAGTTTCGTTTTCATTTAAAGTTTAAGAAAGAATTTTTAAGACCACCTCCTTGATTTTAATCATTAACCCTCTGTAAGTTAGAAGGAAAATTTTTTAAGGGAATGCTAATAACAAAGCTAGTTTACATTTATTGAGCATTTAGCTCATGCCAGGCACTATAGTAACTTCTCTATACTGCATTATTGGGATCTTCCCAACAACCATTGGCAAGAGGTACTATAGTTACCCTTGATTTCAGAGGAGAAAAGGAGGCCTGCAAGGCTAAGAACCCTTCTCCCCACCCAACAGACCCTAACCCCATGTTCTTCACCACTGTGATATACTGTTAGGAAGATGGGGTTTAATTTGGTCTTGATGGTGATGGCACTAGGAGAGGTGTTCCTTAAAAAACACCATTTCATAGTCAACCTTTGGGAAGAGGATACCCCAATGGGTAGGATGACCTGTAAGCCAAATCCCTTTATAAGTTGTGACATTGAAAGAGAAAATGTTGTCGTTACAGATTCTTCACTCAAATATACAATAAAACTCAAAAAGATAGAAATATTGAGATATAGCCTTAGGTTTAAAAATACACTAGCTTCCATTTAATTAGTCAAATACAAGAAGTTATTTACTAACCTATGGAGAATAAACCTCAGGGTATATATTTCTAAGATGACTTTTGGAATCCGAATACCCAAAAATCTTAGTTTCACCTATTAGGATATAAAAGAGTTATCCAGTATAAAGCAAATAGTTTGGCTTGGGTTAGTCAGTATTAATTAAATGACATCAACTTTATTTTCACAAAATGCCTGAAAATATTACAGACTATTTAAGTGCCCAGGGTATCTGCAAGTCACTTAAAAGATTGTAAAGTAATTTTCCATCCTATTATTTCATTTAGCACCCAGGAGTCTACATTATTTCTTAAACACAAACACACAAAAAATCATTCCAAATTTTATAAACATAATGTAGAAAAAAAGAAGCCCCACACAAGGGAGTCTATACTGTATGATTCCATTTAAATGACATTCAAAAACATGGCAAAACCAGTCACTGGGCTGGGAGAGGAGTAGTGTCTAGGAAATCACAGGTGGGAGTCATGTTCTATATCTTATTCTGGATGCTGGATCCTTGAAAATGATCACTTTGTGAAAATCCATCACGCTGTACACTTAGGATTAACAACTGTTTGAATCCTGTAAGTATGTTATACTTCTATAAAAGTTGATACAGTATCATAATTTGCCACATGGCTACTGATGCAAAGTATTAATACCAAAAATGTGTTGGCTTTTTTATTTTTTTATTTTTTAAACATTTTTTATTTTTAAAAGATGCATTACATAAAATGTTACATAGAAAATATATATATAAGGGATTCCCATATGCCCCATTCCCCACACCTCCCATTTTTCCCACATTAACAACTTCTTTCATTACTGTGGTACATTCATTGCAATTGATGAACACATTTTGGAGCACTGCTACACAGCATGGATTATAGTTTACATTGTAGTTTATACTCTTTCCCACTCAATTCTGTAGGTTATGGCAGGATATATAATGGCCTGTATCTGTTGTTGCAATGTCATTCAGGACAATCATGTTGGCTTTTTTAAAGGAGATTTATTTGGGGAAAAATCTTAAAGTTCCAAAGCCATGAAATGTCCAAATCAAGGCATCAGCAGAGATCCTTTCTTGGGGTCTTGTCACATGGCAAAGCAAGATAGCCACCGATCTCTGCCAAGGTCTTGCCTTCCTGGTGTGCTGCCACATGGTGAAGCAAGATGGCAGATGATCTCTGCCAAAGACTCTGCCTTCCTTTCCACAATCTACCATCTCCCAGAACTCAGATATGGGGCTTGTCTTTTTCCAGGCCTCCTTTCTATCTCTTGGGGATTCTCTGCCTTTCTGCAGTTGTAAGTGAAACTGAAGTCCTCTCTCACATGGCAGAATAAAAAATTATGGCTTTCTTTCTACATCTGTCTCCCTCCATGTCTCCATTTATATCAGATCCAGCAAGAGGGCAGAGACCCAAGCTGACTCACACTTCACTGACATAGCCCAAACAAAAGCAGCAAAGTGATCTTATGAAGTAATCTAATCAAAGTCACCACAACCAAACTTAATGCAATCAAAGAGCCCCATACCCACAGTAATAGATTAGTTCAAGAACATAATTTTTTCTGGAAGTCACAAAGTTGAAACTGTCACACAAAACATTCTCTCTCTTCAGCAATTTGATGGTGAGAAAACAAGAAAATATAGAATGGGCAAGAGGGTGAGCAGTGTAAAAACACATAGAAGGATGGACTTCTAGGAAGATTGTGTCAGAGTAGGTTGGCAGGGATTGACTCTCTTACAAAAATAACAGAATAAGGACAAAAAGATTTTTAAGAGAGCAGCTTTGAGGATCTGCAGACCAGGGACTGCACATCATCTAGGAAGGAAAGGGCCAAAGAGACAAAGAGGCAGAAACAAAAACTATGAGTTAATCACCCCAACAACTGGGAATGACACCTATCCCCCACCCTCAAAACTAAAAGCATCCATAAAACCCATGGCTCACTGTGGCCAAGTGAGAAGAGAATGAAAGCTTCCTCCTTAGGAGAAGGAAGGCGCAGCAAAGGGCAAAGAGTGGTTTCTCTTCAGTGAGTTTGGCCAACAAAGACTGCTCTGAATCTGTGGCCTAGCCAGTCCAGCAAATGGAGGTTGAAAGAGACACCTCCATGGGAAGATTTTTGTAAAAACTGCCACCTTCTGGTGGGTTGGGAAACTGCAAGAAGAAAAATAAACAGGGGCATCTCATGTCCCAGGAACCTTGGATCTGGTCTGCACCCCACTAGTGGATACCTGACCTGTTTTGTTAATTTAAGCTGGGCAGTTTTAAAGATTTCAAATAAGTAGAACCAAAAATCAAAGAAGAGTCGTGAAACAAAATCACTAGGCAAGAGAGAAAAACTGATGAACACTGTAAATTCACCAACATATTCAAATGGCTAGACATCAGCAAAAAATTACCAAGCCATGCTAAGAGAGAGGAAGATATGGCCCAGCCAAAGAGAAAATAAAAAATCATGATGAGACACAGGGCATAAGATAACTAATAATGATGTTCACTCAAATCTCCTAAATCAATTCAAGGAGTTGAAGGAAAATACGGCTAAAGAGATAAAAAGATATTAAGAAAACACTGGAAAGAGCAAAAAGAAAATTTGAAAGCCTGAAAAGAAAAGTAAAAAAGCTTATGGGAATGAAAGACAAAATGAATGAGATTAAAGTTATATTAGAGGCATATAACAGCAGGTTTGAATTGACTGAGGATAGAATTAGTGAATTACAAGACAGAAAATCTGAGCCTGAAAAGACAAGAGAACAGAATGAGGAAAAAATGGGAAAAAATGAACAGAGTCTGGGAATTGAATGACAATGCAAAAACACAAACATATACATTACATGAGACGAGAATGGGAATGGGACAGAAAGAATATTTGAGGAAATAATGACCGAAAATTTCCCAACTCTTATGAAAGACATAAATATCAATGTCCAAGAAGGACAGCACGCCCCAAAATAATAAATCCAAATATGCCTAATCTGAGACATACTATTCAGATTGTCCATTGCCAGAGATAGAGAATTCTGAAAGCAGCAAGAAAAAAGCATGCATCACATACTAGAGAACCTCAGTAAGACTAAGTGTTGATCTCTCATCAGAAACCATAGAGGTGAGAAGAAAGTGGTATAGTATATTTCAAGTACTGAAAGGGAAAAACTACGAGCCAAGAATTCTGTGTCCAGCAAAACTGTTCTTGAAAAATAAGAGTGAGTTAAAGTCTCCACAGACATGCAAAAACTGACAGAGTTCATTAACAAAAGACCAGATTTACAAGAGATACTAAAAGAAGTGCTGCAGCCTGAAGAAAGACCAGGGCAAGAGATTTGGAGGAGTGTTATTAGGAAGGGCAACTAAAACTGTAAAAAGACAGACAGTAAGTAAGATATGACAACAGAAAGCCAAAGGATAAAATGAACAAAGCAAGTAATTACTTTACAGTAATAACATTGAGGAAATAATGGATTAAAATCCTCAATCAAACATAAGACTGACAGAATGGATTTTAAAAAGTATAAGCCATCTACATACTCTCTAGAAGAGACTGACCTTAACACAAGGACACAATCAGACTGAAAGGGAAAATTGGGAAAAAGATATCCCACACAAATATTAGGTTGGTACAAAAGGAATTGTGGTTTTGGACCATGAATTTTAAATCATTATAACTAGGCTCAAACGCATCTTTATTCATCAAAATAGGAACCATTACAATCAACACATTTTTCCCAATGAGAAATAAGTTCGTTTATTTCTGTAGTGTAGAAATCTGTGCTTTTGGATTTGCTGAACTCTTGGAAAACATTTTCTGCATCCTGCTGGCTGCGGAGGCATTTTCCTGCAAAAAGTTGTTGAGATGCTTGAAGTGGTAGTCAGTTGGCAATAGGTCAGGTGAATATGGCAGACGAGGCAAAACTATGTAGCCCAATTAGTTCAACTTTTGAAGTGTTGGTTGTGTGACATGCAATCGGGCATTGTCATGGAGAAGAATTGGGCCCTTTCTGCTGACCAATGCCAGCTGCAGGCATTGCAGTTTTCAGTGCATCTTATCAATTTGCTGAGCATTCTTCTCAGATGTAATGATTTCATTGGGATTCCAAAAGCTGTAGTGGATCAGACCAGCAGCAGACCACCAAAGAGTGACCATGACTTTTTTTGGCGCAAATTTGGCTTTGGAGCTTCTTCTCAGTCCAACTCAGTGGTTACCCTATACCCTGGTTACCATATAAAATCCACTTTTTGTTGCATATCACAATCTGATTGAGAAATGGTTTGTTGTTGTAGTGTAGAATAAGAGAACATGACACTTCAAAAGGACTATTTTTTTCTTTTCAGTCAGCTCATGAGGCACTAGTTATCGAGAGTTTTCACCTTTCCAATCTGCTTCAAATGCTAAATGACTGTAGAATGGTCAACGTTGAGTTCTTCAGCAACTTCTCGTGTAGTTTTAAGAGGATCCGTTTCAACGATTGCTCTCAACTGGTTGTTTTCAACTTCCAGTGGCCAGCTGGCTACTACACTCACCTTCAAGGCACTTGCCTCCTTTGCAAAACTTCTTGAACCACCACTGCACTGAATGTTTGTTAGCAGTTCCTGGCCAAATGCACTGTTGATGCTATGAGTTGTCTCTGCTGCTTTATGACCCATTTTGAACTCAAATGGGAAAATTGCTCAAATTAGTTTTTTGTCTAACATCATTTCCACAGTCTAAAATAAAGATAAAATAGATGGCAAGTAATAACTCATTACCAAAAAAAAATTAAGCAAGAAATGTACATTAAAAAGATGTAGGGAAAAGGACTTGGCCCAAGGTTAGGGCGTCGGTCTACCACCTGGGAGGTCTGCGGTTCAAACCCCGGGCCTCCTTGACCCATGTGGAGCTGGCCCATGTGCAGTGCTGATGCGCGTGCAAGGAGTGCTGTGCCACACAGGGGTGTCCCCCGCGTAAGGGAGCCCCACGCACAAGGAGTGCGCCCTGTAAGGAGAGACGCCCAGTGCGAAAAAAAGTGCAGCCTGCCCAGGAATGGCGCCGCCCACACTTCCCGTGCCGCTGACGACAACAGAAGCGGACAAAGAAACAAGACGCAGCAAATAGACACAGAGAACAGACAACCGGGGGTGGGGGGGTGGGGGAGGGTGGGGATTAAATTTAAAGAAAAAAAAAGACGTATAGCATAACCATATTTATTGGAGAATGTATGCCAATATCAAATGGCAAATTTCAACACAAAACCGCAATTACTTTTGCACCAAACTAATACTAACAAAAAAATATGGAATAGAGAAAATAATATCAGACAAAGTAGATTTTAAATGCAAAACTGTTATAAGAGATGAATAAGGTCATTATATATTAATAAAAGGTGCAATTCACCAAGAAAATATAACTATCATAAATATTTAAGCACCTAACTTGGATGACCCAAAAACATGAGTCACACACTTGGAAAACTGAAGAGAGAAACAGACGTCTACAATAATAGTTGGGATGCAGTAAAAGGAGTGCCGAGAGGAAAATTTTTAGCCCTCAATGCTTAAATTAAAAATGAAAAAAGAGCTAAAATCTAAGATCTAACTTCACCTCTGGAGGAACCAGGAAAAGAACAGCAAAGTAATTGCAAAACAAGCCAAAGGAAAGAAATACAAAGATCAGAGTAGAAATAAAAGAAATTGAGAGCAACAGAAAACAATAGAATCAGCAAAACCAAAAGTTGGTCCTTGAAGATCAACAAAATCAACAAACCCTTAGCTAGACTGATGAAGAAAAAAAGAATATGCAAATAAAATCAGAAATGAGACAGAGGACATTAACACCAACCCTACAGAAATAAAAAAGATCATAGGAAGATAGTATGAACAACTGTACACCAAACTGGACAACATAGAAGAAAGGGGGAAATTCCTGGAAACACACAAACAACATACACTGACTGTGATGGTTAGGCTTTTGTGTCAGCTCGGCCAGGTAATTGTGCCCAGTTGTTTTGTCAAGCAAGCACTGGACTAACTATAATACAAGGGCATTTATGGACTTTAGTCACCATTGACTTTACTGCAGTGGTAAATCATAGATAGCTGGTTATAATTACATTAATCAGGGAGATTGCCACCAGCAATGAGTGACGCTTTATCCAATCAGTTGAATGCCTTAAAAGGGGAAGCCAGCACTGGGTAAGAATTTCCCAGCTCATTTTCGGACAGCCAATGACTCCCAGAACTCGTCAAGAACCATAACTGGACTTTGATTGGAGCCCCTGGTTGCAACTTGCCTGTGGAACCTGGACTTGTGCATCCCCACAGTTACGTGAAATGTGACTGTTAGAAAATCACATACTATTTATTTTTATTTATTTTTATTTATTTCTCTCCCCTTCCCCCCTGTTGTCTGCTCTGTGTCCATTTGCAGTGTGTTCTTCTGTGTCTGCTTGCATTGTCAGGTGGCACTGGAAAACTGCATCTCTTTTTGTTGCGTCATCTTGCTGTGTCAGTTCTCTGTGTGTGTGGTGCCACTCCTGGGCAGGCTGTGCTTTTTTTCACACAGGTCGGCTCTCCTTGTGGGGCGCAGTCCTTGCATGTGGGGCTCTCCTACGCAGGGGCACCCCTGTGTGGCATGGCACTCCTTACACGTATCAGCACTGCACATGGGCCAGCTCACCACATGGGTCAGGAGGCCCTGGGGATCGAAGCCTGGACTCTCCATATGGTAGGCAGATACTCTATCAGTTGAGCCATGTCCACGTCCCATAAATCACATACTATTGACAGATATCTCTTGTTGATTCTGTTTCCCTAAAGAACCCTGACTAATACACTGACCCTGGAAGAAACAGAAGACCTCACCAAACCAATCACAAATAAAGAGATTGAAACAGTCACCAAAAACCTCCCATAAATGAAACTCCAGGATGAGATGACTTCAGAGGTGAATTTTACCAATGATTCAAAGAAAATTGAACACCAATCTTGGTCAAACTCTTCCAAAAAACTGAACAGGAGGGAACACTACTGTAGCAGTTTGATATTACTGATGAATTCCAAAAAGAAATATTTGATTATGTTTGTAAACTGATCTTCTCCTCTGGGCATAATAGATTATATCTGATTCATAGGTTTACTTGATTAAGTAATTATGTAAACCTCTTGTGCTAGTAGGGTGTTGAGTGGTGGGGACTCACAGATAAAAGGTATGGCAAAGGACAGAGTTGAGGGTTCTTAACGTTGGAGTTTTGATGATGGAGTTTGATGCTGAAGCTGGAGCCCTGGGAAGTGAAGAACCCTGAACCCAGAGAGAGGCAAGACTGGAAGGGAGGAAACCAGGAAGCCTGAACCCTTGCAGATGTCGGCAGCCATCTTGCTCCAACAAGTGAAAAGAAACTTTGGTGAGGGAAGTAATTTATGCTTTATGGCCTGGTATCTGTAAGTTCCTACCCCAAATAAATACTCTTTATAAAAATCAACCAATTTCTGGTATTTTGCATCAGCACCCCTTTGGCTGACTAATACAGCTGTCACACATCCAGCCTGGTCAGAACAGGCTATTCAATAAATGGTGCTGGGAGAACTAGACATCCATAGCCAAAAGAAAATAAGAGAACCCCTATCTCATGCCTTATATAGAAATTAACTCAAAATAGATCAAGGACATAAATATAAAAGTTAGAACCATAAAACTCCTAGAAGAAAATGTAGGGAAACATCTTTGAGATCTTGAAGTAGTAGGTGGTACTTCCTTAAAGCTTGCACCCAAAGCACAAGCAACAAAAGAAAAAATAGAAAAACAGAACCTTTTCAAACTTAAACACTTTTTTGTTTCAAATGACTTTCTTAAGAAGGTGAAAGGCAGCTTACTCAATGGGAGAAAATTTTCAGAAACCACATATCCAATATCCATGTTATATGAAGAGATCATACAATTAAATGACAAAAAGACAAGCAACCCAATCAGAAACTGGGCAAAAGACTTGAACAGACATTTTTCTTAAGAAGAAATACAAATGGCCAAAAAGCACATGAAAAGATGCTTAACATCACTAGCTATTAGGGAAACACAGATCAAAACTTCAGTGAGATTTCATGCCATACAAAATGGCCATTATTTAAAAAAACAAAACTACAAGTCTGGAGAGGATGCAGAGAAATAGAAACACTCCTTCACTGTTGGTGGGAATGTAAGATGGTGCAGGCTCTGTGGAAGACAGTTTGGTGGTTCCTTAGGAAGCTAAATATAGAACTGCCATATGATCCAGCAATCCCACTACTGGGAATATATTCAGAAAAACTGAAAGCAAAGATGCAGTAGGACATTTGCACCCCGATTTTCACAGAGGCATTATTCACAATTGTTGAAGGATGGAAACAACCCAAGTGTCCATTAACCAAGGAATGGATAAGCAAAATATGGGATATGTGGACTATTCAGCTGTAAGAAGAAATGAAGTGGGGATGCATATGACAACATGGACGAAATATGAGGACATTAGGTTGAGTGAAATAAGCTAGACACAAAAGGACAAGTACTGTATGGTCTCACATTAATATAATATAATATAATATAGTATAATAATATAATATAATATAATATATATAATATAATATAACAATGAGTAAACTTGTGGAGTTAAACTCTAGAGTATAGGTTATTAGGAGATAAAACATAGGTTAAGAAGGGGAAGCTGATGCTGAATGTATGTAGAATGTTTAATAAGATGGATTATAAATGTATGGAAATGGATGGAGTGATGATAACACATTATAGTGAGTATAACACTGTGATTTATAAATATGAATGTGGCTAAAGGGTTAGTCTAGGGAGGTTAATGTCAATTGAAAGAAAGCTAAAGGATAATCTAGGGATTGTATAACAGTGATTTTGATGGTGGATGGTGATGTAGTCAATAGTACAAATACAAGAATGTCCCTCTATTACAATGTGTTAAGAATATGGAGATACTTGGGGAAAAGACAAGTAATGTAACATATAGACTATAGTTAACAGTAATACTGTAATATTTTTACAACAATGGCAAAGAAAGTACTGTATCAATGCCAGTAATGGAGGCGGTGTTAGGGGGTAAGGGATTTTTCCTTCTGGAGTAATGAAAACCTTCTGAAACAGACTTAGCTGATGACAGTAGAATTCTGTGATGAAACTGAGAGCCAATGAATGAACACTGGGTGAACTGTACAAGGCAGGGGGCTACATAACCACATGAACCCATGGTGAATGATGGACTGTGATTAACAGTAAAAAAAATCATAATGTTCTTTCATGAACTATAACAAATATACAATATTAATACATGATATTAACGATAGGATTGTTTGTGGGGAAAATATAGCAATTATTAGCTATAGACTATAGATAGTAGAAATATTGTGTCAGTGTTCTCTAATCATCTGTAACAAATGTGTCACAGCAATGCAAGGTGCTAGTGGTGAGGTGACATAGGGGAATCCTGTCTGGTATACATGATTGGTTTTTTATAAATTAAAATAAAAAAAAAAACACTCAGAAGTTTGACCTTGTTAATTATTGAGCCACCAACAGTCTTACTAGAACCTTTTAGCATTCTTTCCCCACAGCAGCAATTTATACAGCAATTCACCAAAGGCATACCTCATTTTATTGCATTTTGCTTTATTGCACTTCACAGATACTGTGTTTTTTACAAACTGAAGGTTTATGGCAACCCTGCATTGAACAATTCTTTCGGTGCCATTTTTCCAACAGATCTGCTCACTTCATGTCTCTGTATCATATTTTACTTAAAGTACATACATGGTTTTTTTAGACATGATGGTATTGCATACTTAAGAGACTACAGTATGTGTCAAACATAACTTTTATGTGCACTGGGAAACAAAAATATTTGTGTGAGTCACTTGATTGTGATATTTGCTTTACTGTGGTGGTCTAGAACCAAACCCACAATATCTCCAAGGTATTGTTGTATATTAATTCCTGTAATGAAAGTGTGAGAAGGTTTGTAGCCAATCATAAGTGTGTCCTACAAATTCCAGAAAACATTTGCTGGGATTTAGGCATCTGGTGACTCAGTGAACAATTTAGAGGAAAGCAATGTACTTTCACAGTAAAAGCTCATTGACAATTGCTTTTAAGATGTAAACACTTGATACTTTTTTAGAAATACTAGTACTGATTAAGTTCATTTCACCTTTCAGGAAGTTAGAAGATAATATGTTAAACAGATTTTAATTTTTTTCCTCTCAACAATCAATACATTTCATAGTAGGTTAAGCCTAGTTTTGTCTCTGTGAATATGAAATATGAAGACAGTGGGAGTCCTTCAGTTTCTCCTGTCCAATCAGTTCCAGTGTTTAGGGAGCAAATGCTTGAATTGTAATTTGCATGTCTTCCCAGACTAAATGTCAAGGTTATGTTTGTATTGCTGTCTGGAGAAATACTGATGTTACTTCAAGAAATAACAACTTATTTGATCACAAAAAGTACCAAGCAATGTATTAATTGTTAAATGTTATGTTTTTATTCAAAGCTAGACCACAAGAATCATGAGGAAGAACCTTAATCAGCGTTGTTAACAACTGTATGCCAAGTACCTACCCTAGTTAGTTGTAAGAAACAACATCCAAACTCCCAACTGAATGACCCATTCCACCAGTTAATCTCAATGGGGCTGGGAAGCAACTACTGATAGTGATTGTCTTAGGCCTGCACTTCTTTAATTTATCAACCCAATATTTTTACAAGATACATGCATTTCAAGTACGTTTATCCCCACCATTTTGTCCAGTGAAAAATAAAACTGAGTAATTCGAAGGTTTTGGTTATGTTCACTAATACTAAATATAAGAAAAGTAAATATTCTTAAGTTAAAATTATATTTTTAGGTGGTAGACTTGGCCCAGTGGTTAGTGGGAGGCCTGCAGTTCAAACCCCAGGCCTCCTTGACCCGTGTGGAGCTGGCCCATGCGCAGTGCTGATGCGCGCAAGGAGTGCCCTGCCCCGCGTGGAGGGGAGCCCCTCGCGCAAGGAGTGTGCCCCGTAAGGAGAGCCACCCAGCGCGAAAGAAAGTGCAGCCTGCCCAGGAATGGTGCCGCACACACAGAGAGCTGACAACAAGATGACGGAGCAAAAAGAAACACAGATTCCCGTGCCTCTAACAACAACAGAAGCGGACGACGGGGAGAGAAATAAATAAATAAATAAATCTTTTTTTTTTTTTTATTATATTTTTAGCTTTACAAGTCACCTGTTGGGGACACAGCAGCCTAAATTTTTTTTTTTTTTAAAGATTTATTTATTTATTTAATTTCCCCCCCTCCCCTGGTTGTCTGTTCTTGGTGTCTATTTGCTGCGTCTTGTTTCTTTGTCCGCTTCTGTTGTCGTCAGCGGCACGGGAAGTGTGGGCGGCGCCATTCCTGGGCAGGCTGCTCTTTCTTTTCACGCTGGGCGGCTCTCCTTACGGGTGCACTCCTTGCGCGTGGGTCTCCCCTACGCGGGGGACACCCCTGCGTGGCACGGCACTCCTTGCGCGCATCAGCGCTGCGCATGGCCAGCTCCACACGGGTCAAGGAGGCCCGGGGTGTGAACCGCGGACCTCCCATATGGTAGACGGACGCCCTAACCACTGGGCCAAAGTCCGTTTCCCGACAGCAGCCTAAATTATCTGAAAGTAATTAATCGTTCTTTGTCACAGAATTTGGCCCCCAAATTAGATAAAAACCCAGGCAATTAGAGACTAAGAATGGCACCAATAGTAACACTTTTCTTATTTTTTCTGTTTTGTTTATCAACTATCAAGAGGCTATAGAAAATAAATAAATACATACAAACTATGGAAACCCCTATGTCTGTCTGTATAATAGATAAACAGTTACCGTGCGTACTGTAAGCTTTCCACTGTGTTTTTTGTTGTTTTTTTTTTAAGATTTATTTATTTATTTAATTCCCCCCCTCCCCCGGTTGTCTGTTCTCTGTGTCTATTTGCTGCATCTTGTTTCTTTGTCCGCTTCTGTTGTCGTCAGTGGCACGGGAAGTGTGGGCGGCGCCATTCCTGGGCAGGCTGCACATTCCTGGGCAGGCTGCACTTTCTTTCACGCTGGGCGGCTCTCCTTATGGGTGCACTCCTTGCACGTGGGGCTCCCCTACGCGGGGTACACCCCTGCGTGGCAGGGCACTCCTTGCACACATCAGCACTGTGCATGGGCCAGCTCCACATGGGTCAAGGAGGCCCAGGGCTTGAACAGCAGACCTCCCATGTGGTAGACGGATGCCCTAACCACTGGGCCAAGTCTGTTTCCCTCCACTGTGTTTAAGCAAAGATGTTACAACAGACATTTTGGGCTGGATGTTCCTTCTGGAACTTTCAGGAAGCATCCAACCAATATTGAGGGACTAGGGAGAAATCATCCAAATCACAAGGCTAAAGAGACCACAAGATGTCACTTGGCCTGTCATGCATACATTATCAGCAAGTTTCATTTGACGCCACCATCACAAGCTGCTCTTTTACTCCCTGGGTTCCCCCTCTTGGCTCTGCCTGAAGATAGACCCATCGAAGAACAAAAAACTCTACAAAGTATTCTAATACTAGCAAGCCCCAGAATCCTGCCACATCAGAGCCACTTAAAATTGCAGTAATTTCTTCTGTAATTACTATTCTCTGAGAAAAATCTCTCTTTGTTTTGACATTTGTTCTTGTCCCTTAGAAAAAATAGTTCAGGAGTAGAGGCAGGTGCTATTTTTGGTTCATGAAATAAATATTCCATACATTCTATACATTTCTATTCTATAATTTTATAGTTAGATGGTTGCTGCTACTCGTTCTGGCTGCTTTAGATACGATGTCTACTTTACATACTACAACCAACATTAGTCCATGCTCACATGAGCATTTAATGAAGAAGAAACTCATGGCTATATGCCTCATAGTTACATAAAATTGAATATTATGACAGAGGAATTGCTCTCTCTGAAGTTTAACCATTAACTGGAAGAGGAAAGACTGATGGGAGATGCGTCATCTACAATACGGGTGATGTTCTCTCCACCATGATCAATGAAATTCTCTTACTATGAGACAAAATATTTTAATCCATAATTAAAGATAAGGTTTGAAATATAAATACTCCCGGATAAGACAATATAATTGTTCCAAAATTTATGATCTACATATCCCTTCCAAGAGTTTTGTAATATCTGTAAGCCAATGTCCTACCATTAATACAACATATATCTTTAAATCAATGCAATTTTGCCAATACAATTCTTTGAAAAAGACAATTTTACATCACCACTGCAAATGAAAAGTCAATATCACATGCAATAAATAGAAGATAACTGAAAAAAATTAATGTGCCTAACCAAAAATTGTTCACTCACAGATTATGTAAAATAATCTCATACACTACATGAAATACTGTAACAAATCATTGTTTTAAATTCATATGGAATAGTAAATGACTGATATCAGAATTTTGAACACCCTCCATCCTCTGATTAAAGGGTGACAGACCACCACAAAAAAGTAGGTAGGGTACTGAGAATCTGAAGGAGTGTTTATGAAGGCTGGTTATTTGGTGGGAAGAAGGTGTAGACGTTCCAAGTATGGAAAGAAAGGGCACAAAAGAGCAAATTGTGGCCGACTTCACAATTATTTACATCTGGGACTGTCCCTGACTCTGTGTCATTAAGGACATCTGCTATACTGTTTGACTTGAAGGCCCTTCCTCCACTTCTATGCCCCATCTCTTTCAGACATACATGCCCGAGTTTACAAATTACCCATCACAAAGAAACTGCAGGCCGTTAATACGTCTCTTCACTGTGGCTGATAGTGCAGAACAAATGCCAGTTTCTGTGCTCAGACCAAATTTCTGGAATGCTAACTGGGGTTCCCAGTAGGAAGAGACATACCACCCTAAAGGTCACTCCAATGACTCCTGAGCAAGGTCCTGATTTCTGTTGCTTCTTGCCACACTTATCACAAAGTACCAAATGTTGTAATTATCCATGGATATCCTCTTCTCTCCATTCAGATTCTCAATTCTCTGGTGATCTTTCTGATGCTCTAAACACCTAGCATGCAGCAAAACATAAACAGGTGCCCCATTTGTAGAAAAGAAATTGAGTGAATCTAAATAAATCAACTGTAACTGAATGAATGAATGAACAAACGAACAAATGTATGAAAACTCTGCAGAATAGAGCGCTTTTATGCCTAAGGCAAGTGGCTGCCCACCCCCAAATTATCTCAACCCCATCCAAAGTACAAGTACCATGTTTCTCTCTGCATTTTCAGAAAAATAATAGGTTCTCCTCCCCCCGCACTACCTAGGCAAAGATTCCTATTTTTGCTTTTTTAAAGTACCTCCATCTTAAATGCTGTGTAATCTTTTTCAAGTAATTTAACCTCTTTGGTCTCTTATCTGTTAAATACTGAATAATAATATGAATCCATGAAATAATGGTTATAGGATACCACAATATAACACACACATCCTTTCATTCTGCTGTCTTCGTATCTTTCCTGTTTACCAGTATCAGGATTTTTCACATTTACAGAGAGAATGGAGCAGGTTAGCTGGTCCTCGTGGTATTAACTATCATGACATCATGGGCAGGCTGCTTCTTGATAAGTTCATCTTAAACACATCCTGAGTTGAGATGACCACCCTAACAGTTTGATACAGTTATGAATTCCAAAAATAGATATTGAATTATGTTTGTACACTGGTCTGTACCTGGGAGTGATTCAATTATGTTTAGGGCTTTGATTGGGCTTTGATTGGTGGGTAGGGACTCACAGATAAAAGGCATGGCAAAGAATAGAGTTGGAGTTTTGATGTTGGAGTTTTAATGCTGGAGTCTTGAGCTGGGCCCAGCAAGTAAGCACACAGAGGAGCTTGGTTGTGAGAAAAGAGAAGCAAGCCCTGGGAAGAGAAGAACCCTAGGCCCAGAGAGAAGCAATCCCCAGGAAGAGAGGAACCCTAAGCCTAAAGAGAAGCCAAGCCCTGGGAAAAGAGGAACCCAGAAAGCCTGAACCCTCACAGACGTCAGCAGCCATCTTGCTCCAACATGTGGCAAGAGAATTTGGTGAGGGAAGTAACTTAAGCTTTATGGCCTGTTAACTGTAAGCTTCTACACCAAATAAATACCCTTATAAAAACCAACCAATTTCTGGTATTTTGCATCAGCACCTCTTTGGTTGACTAATCCAACCACAATCTGTTCCCTGCATTTTTTCACATCCTTCTCACTCTCAAGCTCCTACATGTGTAATACACATAGAGCTTCCCTCATTTCTAAATCAGAAGGAAGAGCACCTGCAGCTACAGGAGGGGACCTTTGGGATCTGATGCCTGTAATATTTATTGAGAGAGAAAATACTGTCCCACTGTCTCTACCCAGGAGATGGTAAATGATTCTGACAACTCAGCTGTTGCCCCTCCAAGCAGATTCACACACCCTCGGCTAACACCCTCTTTGGGCGGGCATCTAATCATGTTTTCAGTGATTCATTATGACTGGCTCTACACAGACAGTGCCTTTGGTGTCAAACCAAATGGTCCTACAGACCCTCTAGTCCAAGATAGCCTGGAAGACATGGATACACGTTAAATAAGGCACAGGCAGGAAAATCGCATTTACTTCCTTGAGACGGAGGAAGTGAAGCAGACCTGCTACAGAGTCTTTCAGAAATCCAGTGTGGGATGGCCCATAGCAAGGACAGCTGGATCAAAAATCAGATGGGCTGTGGGGCCAGAAGTCTTGTCAAGGCAGCTTCAGTGGATGTCTGCAAGCAAATATACCAGCAAGAAAAAGGATGGCCCATTTTGCAGGGGAATCATCTTGAATGGAGGGACCAGCATTGCATTCTAAGAGTCAGGGCAAGTTCCTGAAGCTCTGAGCTAGTGAAAATCTATTGTGATTCTATGCACCCATCTGTGCAAAAATCTCACCAAGAACACACAAAGGGTAGAAGGTGTCCTCCTCTACTTGCCATCACCTAAATGCAGAGTCATATGGGGGGGGGGGTACATTCAAGGGAGGACTCCAGCCCTCAGAATCCACTATCATGAACATACCATGTTTAAACAAGGGAAAATTTCATTTCCTCAAAAGGCATTTGGGGGAAGCAGACTTGGCCCAGTGGTTAGGGTGTCCATCTACCACATGGGAGGTCCAAGGTTCAAACCCCGGGCCTCCTTGACCCGTGTGGAGCTGGCCCGTGCGCAGTGCTGATGCGCACAAGGAGTGCCCTGCCACGCAGGGGTGCCCCCACGGAGGGAAGCCCCACGCTCAAGGAGTGCGCCCCTTACGGAGAGCCGCCCAGCACAAAAGGAAGTGCAGCCTGCCCAAGAATGGAGCCGCACACACAGAGCGCTGACACAGCAAGATGATGCAACAAAAAGAAACACAGATTCCTGTGCCGCTGACAACAACAGAAGCAAACAAAGAACACGCAGCAAATAGACACAGAGAACAGACAACTGGGGTTGAGGGGAAGGGAAGAGAAATAAATCTTTTAAAAAAAAGCATTTGGACACAGTCACATAAATGGGAGTGAATCTAAGAACTCTAGAAAGAGTGGCACATTTCTCCACTGACACAGCTCTATTGAAAAATCAACCCATAGCTCTAAGGGAAATGAGAAAACACAACTGGTGATTTCTAGCATGGCATCCAATTTCCATTTTTGTGATCCCTCTGTTCTCAGTTCAAGTATAAACAGACTTTTTCCCCTGAAGTAGGAAAAGGATTAAGTAGACAGGACATTTTCTGAGTTCCATGTGGCATATGTTTATAAGCTTTCCTTTTGTAGCATTTATGGATTCATTCTGGAGTAGGGTTAAGCCAGAGCAAAGCAATTTGGCATGCTTGCATTTGCCTTTATCAGGAGAAGCAAGTGCATCTGCAGGGGCCACCCTGACCTGAGCTGCAAAGAAGCTTCCTGGAACCCATGAAGGGGAGGCTGATTACTTTCCTTATAGGGATGTCCAAGCTAAACCATCCTCTTTGCAAAATAGTAATTGAGCTTCATTCATAATATCCTCAGGAAAACGGTGGGCAAGGAGACAAGAGCAATCATTACCACAAACTTAATTTCTGACCAACTTTAACCATTAGCCAGTTCTTCAGAAGTTAGGCAGTTTCTACACTGCTGCACAGTCCTCAGGATCAGTGTTCAAATCCATCCTGGTCTGAGAACCACGTTCAGGAGATGTCCTTTCTAAATCTTTACAGCCACTTCTATAAACTATATCCACACTCATGAACACCTTAATGGTGATGTGGGGGAAGAAAGTAAATGTTCACAATATAATGTTTAGTGGAAAAAAGCAATATGCATAACTTTAAAAATATATATCCATTATAGAGAATCAACTGGAAAGAAATACCCCAAAATTGCATCAATTGTCATCTCTGGGCAGTAAGGATTCTAGACAATTTCATTTCTTCTCTTTCACTGATCTGTTTTCCAAATATTCTAAGATGGAAATGCATTACTTTTGTAACAGGAATCAAATCATTATAAACTGACTGAACAATGGAGACTGGTATTTACAAAAGGGGTTTTCTTATCTGTAAAACAGTAAATCATTTCTATTAAAAGAATTTCATTTACCTGCACCACTGAGAAAGAACTATAACATATCTCACATCGATTAGTTATTATCACCATCACTACTTCTTAAGTGCCTGTCGTATGCAGTGTACTGGGAAGGCACCTGTACTCCACTAAATAACCCAGATGGTAACTAAGGTATTTAACACTGAGACACTAACAGTGTCATTAAAGTTGGAGAGCCTGAACAGCAAATATCAGCAGAGGTGTTACTCCATCTGCCTGCCCTTCACACCCCTTCTCAGAGAGTCTCTTCCAATCCTGGTTTAAGTAGGCAGCCAACCAGTTGAACCTTGCCCCAGGCCACACCTGACTCCAGCAAGGGTGGGAACTTGACCTACATCAGGCCTTTCAGATTCTTTGATCAGGAAAGAGCAATTGGAGTGCAGGAATTGTAGTTAGTGTCTATCAGCCCCTTGAATGGGACTGAAGGAGTTCAGGAGCAGCCATGTTAGACCCAGATACCAAGAGAAGCAGAGAAGCCAGGCTGCAAGGAGAAGCAGGGGTAAGAGACTATACCGAGACACTGAAGTGCTCTTTGGGATAGAGATGAGAGACAGAATGTAGTGGACATGTGTAAACATTCACCTGTCCCACTCCAGTTAGCTATTGAGGGTCAGCCACTCCCTAGCACAAGTGCCTCAGGTTGACCAACATGCCCTCAAATCAGTAAGTTGTCTGTGGCCTTATAGCAAGGCCCCCACCTTTTGTTGTTTTGTTCCATTTATTGGGAACAGATGATTCCTAACTAAGGGATATTTGCAAGGTTCAAACTATGAAATCATTTCAAGGAACCTCTTCCCCCTCTCCTTGCACTGCTGATTCCTTCTTGTTGTCCTTCCATCCTTCCCTCAGATTTCAGCTTAGAAGTCATTAATCAAAGAAGCCGTCCCTGACCCCCCATATGAGGAGGTCTGCCCTCTTTGCCTCCTGTCGTTTTCTAACTAGGACTTAACATAACTTTTAACTTTATATGCATTGTTTGTTTATTAGTTATGATCTGCCTCCCTGCCTAGGTGTAAAATCATAAGCAGGGTCTATGTTCCTCACTGCATATTCCTGGCACATTACTTCAATGGTGTTGAATGAATCAGTCCCTCAAGTACATATTCATTCATTCAGTACATAAATAATCACTGAGCACTTAAAATTTGCAAGACTTGGTCCTTTCTCCTGAAGGAGCTGATGGCTCAAAGAGATTAGGTACATATGCTAAGACAAGACACTCAGACACTGCTGAGCTGAGGGCCTATCCAGTAGCTGTGCCCTCTTCTGTGTTACAGGTAAAGTCTGTATTGGGGTACCCAAAGAAGATCAGACTATCCCAGCTCAGGGGTAAATCCTGATTAGTTTAAACCAGGGAATGGGTTATGGCTGCTCAAATATCCAACCCTTCAGCCCCTTGGGCTACTGGACAAGCCAGGGCAGCCAGAGGCCCCCACACACATCAGCAATCCCCAGCTATGAACAAACTCTTCTGTTTACTCACTGTGCTAACCAAATGTTATCATTTTCTTCTGTGTGCCATGGCAAAATCAAGGCTGGGAAGCACCAGTGTAAGTTAACTCAGCATTGCAGTGACTAAGCTACAAAGGAGTATGTGACTGAAATCAGCCAAACAAGTCCTGACGGGAAGTTGGCTGGGGGGTTATGGGAAAGGTTCCCTGCTTTTAAAAAGGGACATACACAAATAGTCTCTTTTGCCAGGGATGTGATCATGTCTGCATGTGACACCTTATCATGAAGCAGCCATCTTAGAACCATAAAGGGAGCCAGCCTGAGAACAGTATCAGCACGCTGACGATAGCAGACAATAAGAGTAACAACTTTGATGACATTTTGAGCACTAAATTAATAAACCATGGAGCTGCCCCTGTCAAGAGGTCTTGTTCCATGAGAGAATTCATTTTCCTTAATCTCCTGGGTTTTATTTTGTGAATTTCCAAATAAGAGTTGATAAAATGATTCACAAAATCATTGACAGTGCCTAGCAATCTGTCAACAGCATAAAGCTCAAAATCCTCTCCCTACTACACAGCAACACCATCAAAGGCACCCTGGTGGAACCCAAGTTGCTGGGCACCAAGGAAGAATGGATTGAGGGTGTAATCCAGTCATTTAGAGCCAGGATTCTGTAATGCCTTTCCATCAATTATGACAACCATGGGACTCAACGAGAAGACATGGAGAGGGTGGGAAGCATTTTTGTTTAATTTCCTTATGGTTTAGGCCATTTTGACTTAATGTTTTGATTATATGCAGCTGAAAGCATCTTCACTGATAAATCTATCATTAGGTAATTAACAGCAAATTTATGTAGCCCCTTCAAGCAAAGACTCAGGAGAAAACAGGGCAGAGATTCATAATTCTGCCCATATTCCCAAAAATCTTTAGATGATGTGTCTTAAGTGAATAGTTTCCAAAAGGGAAGACTATTAAATGTCAGTGCAAGGATTAACCATGTGCTCACCTGACACTCTCTCCACTGCAAAAGCCATAAAGCATCCAGGAGTGGTGATGCATCACCTTGTCTCAGGTTGAATTCAGGGCAGCATAATGTATTGAGATATCAATTTGTACTTTTCATTATCCCTCCTGTGTATGCTTTTCCCTTCCTCAGCTCAAGAACCTAGAAAGAGTTTGTCTTAGGAGCATGTCCAAAAGCAAAAGGTGCCAGAAATGAATCAATCCCCAACCCCACCAAATCTTGCTTTCATTAAGGTTTTTCAAAAGTCTAAATTCATTGAAGGGAATGTGCTGTACATCAGCAAAAAGGGCAGGGATGAAGATAAATTCAGGTTTTTTGTTTTGTTTTGTTTAAAACTGTTTTATTTAATTTGATCTTGTTTAGGTGAACAATTGGAGTTGAAAAAAGAACTGTTGGGCTTTCTCATTACCTGGGAAAAACTAGAGGTTTCCAGTTCCTTAAAGTATAGAAGGCTGGCACCCTGGTTCCTGGCAGGACTCTAGGGAGATGATAGGAATTTTGATGGGGATGGTGAGAGAATGGTGGGAAAATGGATACTGGGGTCTTGCAACTATAGCAAAAAATCCCAATCTCCTTTGCAATGTCTACACACAGCAGGGCCACCCAGCACTGCATGGACAAGGAACCACTCAGGGTGACTGGTGCCACACAACCTTTTCCTGAATGTTTTCTGCTATAAGCAAGACTTGCAGCCCTTTTGTATTAATGACCCTAGGGTCACAGGAACCCCTAACACCACTGAGACTGACCTTCCCATCATTTAGAATAGTAATTTTTTAAAAAGGTAATCCAAGCATGAATTTTAATCATGCATGCAACATTCTGAACATTTTTTCAAAATGAAACCTCTAAATCAGAATGCAAACATCATTGCTATTTTTTGTTGGTTTGACATATCATGAGCTCCCAGAAGGCACCACACTGTCCAGACCAAGTCCCTACTAGTTATTTATTATTTAATATATACATTGTAGTAAGTGCTGCTTTCTTTAAAAGGAAAATTAACTATAAGATAGGTAATTTCATACCTCATGAACATTATTTAATATTTTTAAAACACTCAAATAAAAGGCAGTAACAGACTGCTTTTATTTTAATTCTCTCTAAATAATGCCACACCCATTGATGAGAAACTATATTTTCTGCAGTATACTAGGAATTCATGAAGATTGAATGTAAAGAAAAGAAGTGCCATATATGCATGGCACTTTAAATAGTCAAGAGTCCTAAATAATACAAAAGCATTTTCAAGTCACACATGGGATATGAAGTGAAAATGTTCTTGGAGGAAATATTCTCTAATGATACTTACCTACTTCAGAGGGTGCTGGGAAGCTCTATTAACACCAGCAGAACACTTTTAGATCTTCAAATAAAAGGACTATAGAAATGCAAAGTATTATTATTATAGTTCTGAAATAATTTCACACCTAGGGATGAGAAAACTACAGGCCAAATTTTACTGCTTCTCTCCTGCCTGATAAACAAGAAATGCCACAAGCACTGGGGAAAATGAAAATCAAACAGAACAAAGACATCAAAGTTTCTCTTTTACTTGGATTTTGTATTCCCCTAGATGTCATTTTAGGGAGCTCTAAGGAAAACAAAAATAAACAAACAAACAAACAAAAAGAAATCGAAGTCCCTTCAGGTCAAGGTTAAGCACAGGGATAATGTCCTTGTTGCTTTTACACTAGATAAAGCCACAACCAGCTGAGCTGGAAAAAAAAAACAACCATGTCTGCTTATTTAGGGCACAAATCCTTCCAAAACACTTACTAAATATGGTCAGATAAATGATTACCTGAATCAGCCATTAGTGCAATCTCACCTATAAGGTCAAAGAGCAGCTGCTCTGTGAAAAGACCAGGATTTTTACTCAGCTACTGAGAACTCTGAAGAAAACTGTCATTTGTGGCTGCTGACGGAGGTGATGATGCTGGTGATGGTGATGGGATGATGTTGATGGTGATAATGATGACTCTGATGATCATGATGGTGATGGTGGTAATTATGGCAACAACGGGATATAGAACAGTAGTTCCCAAACACTGCTGATCAATGAAATTCCCTGTGAAGCTTTTGAAAATAAAGATTACTGGTCCCGTCTAAGACTTACTGACTCTGAATCTCTTGAGGATAGAATCCATGTTTGTTTTTTTTTAATACAGCCATTAAAATAACAACTGAAGTAACAATGTTTGTAAATAATGCCATGATTAAGACACATTGGCTAAAGTCTAATTCCAATTCTAATACTTACTAGTTACATGGCCCTGGGCAAAATACATACCCTTAAGCCTCAGTTTCAACATCTACAAAATGTAAATCACATTATGATCCATCGATAAAATTGAGATGCTATTACTGAGGCAGGTTTAGCCAGGGAAACAAGGAGAAGACAAGTCACAATATGGTCAACAGACAACAATGGCCACCAGACCCCACTGAAACCTTGACCTTAACCTTGAGGTCCCAGTTTCTCTTTCTGAGACCTCTGCTTGCCCAGGATATTCTAAACAGTCCTCACCAGTAACCCCTACCACTGATGGGGTAGCCAGTAACAGCTGGAGCCCTTCCCCTTAGCATTAGCAAGGGGGAGAAATAATTAATATTAATAGTTTAAAGGGTAACCACACCAGGAAGAGCTCACTTTCTCTGCCTGGAGGAACCCGTGCCATACTTCGGTACATATGTCCATCCTTCTCTCTCATTTCTCAGTAAGCTCTGTTCTTTCCCCCCATTTCCCAATAAATTCTTTTTACAGGGCTACCTAAACTGGCATGTTCTTAAATTCTTTTAAGCAACATAGCCAAGAACCTAGAGGAATCCAACACTTCCCTGTCTTCATTACCACATGCCTCACAAGTTAAATGCTTAGGAAAAAAAAAAATTAAGCATATATTATATTAATTCCAAGAAGAATAAGAAGCTTTATATCAAAGAAAGCATATACCACTTTGCTCAGCAACAGAAAAAAATTAAACAAAAATGGTAATGTCACACTCTCAGGAAGTGTAGAATGGAAGTGGTAGGAGTAGCAGGTATCAGAGAACTATTGCTCAAATTGATATATCAAGAAAGAACAGTATAAGAACATTATTTTAAAAATTAGAGGTAAACACCACAAGTATCAGAGTTCAAAGTTGCTGATTCTGGGGAAGAGATCTGGAGGGAGGTAGAAGAATGGGGCAGGTGTTGAAGTTTTTCAGTATTTGCTTTTTAGTGCTATTTAATTTAAAAATACATTGCTTTCATAAAAAAAACAAAAGTGAATTTTAAAAGATAACTCATAGGATTGTGGGAAGATGGCAGAGCAGGAAGCTCAAGGAATCAGTCCTTCCACCAAAATAACTTTTGAATTGGCAGGAACTGTCTGAATCAACCACTTTGAAATTCTGCAGTCTAGGGAAACACTGTGCAGGAAGGAGGAGAAGGAAAGGTGAGTAAAGTGTGATAAAGACTGGTGAGTTTCACTTTTGATACAGCAGCCTCCATCTCCCCTTCCCACAGCCTAGTGGCAGGCAACAGTGGGGCCTGGAGCTAGTGCCAGGGTGGGACTTAAAGAACAAGTTCTCCAAACTCCAAGGGTATGCGGTCTGGTCCCAGATCTCTACTTTGGATTGGCTATTCAGATGGCTGGGGGCAAGCTCTGAGGGCAGCCATTGTTCCAACCTGCCTTGGGCAAAGCTAACAGAAGGATCTTAAATTCCTCAAAACTATGGAAAAGAGCTAGAGGGCTGCATAATCCCACAAGTACTAAACTCAGAAAAAAGCCCTAGGGAAGTAGATTTGGCTCAACAAATACCACATGGGAGGTCCAGGGTTCAAACCCAGGGCCTCCTGACCTGTGTGATGAGCTGGCCCATGCACAGTGCTGATGCACCGAAGGAGTGCCACATCACACAGGGGTATCCCCCCTGTAGGGGAGCCCCATACGCAAGGAGTGCACCCCGTAAGGAGAGCCACCCAGCACAAAAAAGTGCAGCCTGCCCAGGGGTGGCACCACACACACCGAGAGCTGACACAGCAAGATGATGCAACAAAAAGAGACACAGATTCCCCATGCCGCTGACAAGAATACAAGCGGACACAGAAGAACACACAGTGAATGGACACAGAGAGCAGACAACTGGGTGGGAAGGGGGCGGGGAGGAGAAAGGGAAGGGGAGAGAAATAAATAATAAATAAATCTTTAAAAAAAAAGAAAGAAAGAAAAAAGTCCTAGAAGCAGCTCCAAGTACCTTGCTGTCCCCTCTCCCACTCCCTCCACAGGGCAGGATGAAGCCAGCCTGCACTCCCATTGTGGGTCCTTGGCCCTGGTCCAGAAGGAGCAGAGTAGCACCAGTGTATCCTGGGGTACATATATGTCACTACCAATCCATCCAGTGGCACTCTGAGAAACTGAGATGGGACTGTCTTCGCTCTCCCTCCCAGACTTTCTCCTGAAGGCAGAGAAGCCAATTGCAGATAGCATGACAGTTAAGATGAAGCAATTAAGGTGAAACAGCCTGGAGCAAAGGATTACCAGCATAAAGTCACTCTTGAGAGCACCCAGAAGGGGGAGGAAGTATATTTCAAAAGTAGTTGAAGGGGCATAAAATCAAGACCTGCAAACTGTAAAGGGGTAATTCCTAAGGCCTCTAGCAAGCACGAGACCTGGAAAAGAAGCAGGGCGCTGGGTTCTAGCTACTCACAGGTTCAGATAAGACAGAAAGGACCCTCCCCCTTCACAATTGCCTTGGGCTGATCTTCTTGTTCCGAGGACTAAAGCTCTAAAGGAAACCACCAGCCAAAGCAGAGCCAAATTGGAAAGAAAGTAAAAGGTACTTTTTGTCTTGGTTTGTTTTTTGTTTTGATTAGCTCCTAGCATTCAAGCAAATCTCTGACACATCACTGGTTT
Organism: Dasypus novemcinctus; assembly: GCF_030445035.2. Lineage (NCBI taxonomy): Eukaryota > Metazoa > Chordata > Mammalia > Cingulata > Dasypodidae > Dasypus > Dasypus novemcinctus. Next base: position 22,264,977 of record NC_080698.1, read on the forward strand.
AATACAAACTCAAGGGACATCTCAGGAACTAAATCCCAGGGATAATACTTTAAAATATTAAAATGCACAGTGTGCCACAAAATATTACAAGAAAAACAAAAGAACAAAAAAAAAAAAATTGGCCTATTCAAAGGAACAAGAAAAAAATCCAGAAACCATCAAAGGCAACCAGACTTTGTACTTACCCGACAAAGATTTTAAAATAATGATTCTTGATATGCTCAAGGAAATAAAGGAAAGCACAGAGAAATAATTAAAGGATATAAGGAAAACAATGAGTGAACAATATGGGAATCTCTCCAGAGAAATATTAGAGTTGAAGAATGCAATAATTGAAATGAAAAATGAAACTAGACTGTTTCAGCAAAGGATTGGAGGTTGCAGAGGATTAGAGTTGTTGAAGACAAGACAACTGAAATGATACAGGCTAAGAAGAGAAGCAGAATGATAAAATAATAAAAAAGAATGAACAGAGCCTAAGAGACGTGTAGGACACCATCAAGTATACCAATTATATGCATTATGAGAGTCCCAGAAGGAAAAGAAAGAGAGAATGGATCAAAATTTCATATCCAGTGAAACATTTCAAAAATGAGGGCAAGATTAAGACATTCCAGATAAACAAAAGTTGAGGGAGTTCATTACCATTAGATCTGCCCTACAAGCAATGCTAAAGGGGGTTTTTCAGACTAAAAGGAAAAGATACTATTATAGATAATGGGATCAAAGCAGCATGAATTTACAAAGATCTCCAGTAAAGGTAAGCATACAGGCAATTATAAATGCCAGTATTATTGCATTGTATTATTTTTTGTGTAACTCCACTTCTGAACTCTTACAGGTACTAAAATGTAAATGCATAAGAAGTATGATAAATAAATGGTTTTAGACATACAATGTACAAAAATATAGTTTGTAACAAGTACAAAAACCAGGAGGGGAACAGTGGGGTGGGGTAACAGTGTATGTGTGCACACTATTGAAGATAAGTTATCAAGTAAAATATGATTCTTAGAGATTTCGGATGTTAAATTTTAACTCCATTATAACAATAAGAAAATACACGGAAAAAAATATTCAGAAAGAGTGAGAAGGGACTCAAAATGGTATAATACAAAAATAAATAAATAAATATGGAAGTAGGCATTTAAAGAAGAATTGAGAGTCAAAAAAGATATGATTTACAAACACAACATAGGAAAATGGCAAATTAAAGTCCTATATTACCAGTATTATTTTTAATGTAAAAGGATTAAACTCACCTATCAAAAGGCAGAGATTGGCAGAATAGATTTAAAAGCCACATCTCAACTATAGCTATTTGCAAGATACACCTTAAATTCAAAGACATAAGTAGGTTAGAAGTGAAAGAATAGAAATAAATATATGATGCAAGTTATAATCAAAGAAGAGTTGGAGTAACTATACTAATATCTGATAAAATAGACTTTAGATCAAAAACTGTAATGAGGGATAAAGAGGGTCATTATATACTAACAGAGAGATCAATTCAACAAGAATACATAACAATTATAAACATATACACAACTAAGAGTGGAAGAAATAGAAGTCCTTACTCTAAGATATTTCAATACACCACTTTCAATAATGGCTAGAAGATCTAGATGGAAGACTAATAAGAAAATAGAAGATTTGAGCAATACACTAAACCAGCTAGACATATATAGAAGACTTCATCCAACAAAAACAGAATACACATTCTTCTCAAGTGCACATGAATCATTCTCCAGGATAGACAGTATGTTAGGTCACAAAACAAATCTCATTAAATAAAAAATATTGAAATCATACAATGTATCTTCTCTGAATACAATGGAATGAAGCTAAAAATCAACAACAGAAGAAGAAATGGAACATTTACAAATATATGAAAATTAAACAATGTACTCTTAGACAACCAGTGAGGTCAAAGAAGAAATCACAAGGGAAATTAAAAAACATCTTGGGGCAAATAAAAATGAAAACACAACATATCAAAACTTATGTGATGCAGCAAAGGCAGGGCCAAAAGGGAAATTTACAGCTCTAAATGAATACATTAAAAAAGAAGAAAGATCTCAAATCAGAGACATACCTCAAAACTAAAGAGTCTAGAAAAAGAAGAGCAAATTAAACCCAAAGCAAGCAGAAGGAAGGAAATAGATTGTGGAGATAAAAGAAATAGAGAATTAAAACAGAATAAATAAAACCAAAAGTGAGTTCCTTGAAAAAGTCACTAAAATTAGCAAACCTTTAGCTAGACTGACAAAGAAAAAAGAAAAAGGATACAAATAATAAAAATCAGAAATGAATAAGAGACTACTATGAACAACTGTGCACCAGAAAAATTGATTAAGCTAGATGAAACGCACCAATTCCTGGAAACATACAAATTGGCTACATGGACTCAAGAACACATAGAAGAGCTCAATAAACAAATAACTAGTAAAGAGATTGAATCAACAATTAAACACCATCCAAAAAGAAAAGCCCAGGACCAGATAGCTTCACAGGGGAATTTTACCAAAGACATACAGACCAATAGAGTTGCACTGAGAGTTCAGAAATAAACCCTCACATTGATGGTCAATTGATTTTTGACAAGGGCACCAAGTCCACTCAATTGAGAAAGAATAGTGTCTTCAATAAATGGTGCTGGGAGAACTGTATGTCCACATGCAAAAGAATGAAATTGGACCCCTACTTCATACCATATACAAAAAAATCTATCAAAATGGATCAAAGAACTAAATACAAGAATCAAAATTATAAAACTCCTGGAAGAAAACATAGGAAAGCATCTTCAGGATCCTGTGTTAGGCAACGGTTTCTTAAAATTTATACACAAAGCAAAAGCAACAAAAGAAATAATAGATAAATGGGACCTCATCAAAATTTAAAATTTGTGTCCATCAAAGCACTTTATCATGAAAATAAAATGACAATCTACTCAATGGGAAAAAAATATTTTGAAACCACATATCCAATAAGGATTTACTATCCAGATGATATAAAAAAGGTCTACAACTCAGCAATAAAAGGTAAAAGGACCCAATTAAAAATGGGCAAAAGATTTGAAGAAACGTTTTTTCAAAGAAGTATAAAAAGGGCCAAAAAGCCCATGAAAACATGCTCAACCTCAGTAGCTATTAGGGAAGGCAAATCTAAGCACAATGAAATACCATTTCACACCCACTTGAATGGCTACCGTGAAAAAAAAAAATGGAAAACTACAAGTGTTGGAAAGGATGTGGAGAAAAAGGAATACTCATTCATTGTTGGTGGGAACGTAAACTATGGAAGACAGTTTGGCATTTCCTCAGCAAGTTAAGTATACAATTATCATATGACCCAGCAATCCCACTTCTAGAAATATACCCAGGAGAATTGAAAGCAGGGACGCAAACAGATGTTTGCACACCTATGTTCATAGTGGCATTAGTCACTATTGCCAAAAGACAGAAGCAACCCTAGTGTCCCTTAACCAAAGAATGGAGAAATAAAGTGTGTATATATAAGCAATGGAATATTATTCAGCAGTAAAAACGAATAAAGTTCTAATACATGAGACCATATGGATGAACATTGAAGACATAATGTTAATTGAAATAAGCCAGACACAAAAGGATAAATACTGTATGATCTCACTGATATGAAATAATTAGAATAACCAAATTCAAAGAGTCAGAAACTAGAATATAGGTTATCAGAGGCCGGGTGCAGATAGGGAAAACAGAGTTAATTTTAAAGTGTACAGAGTTTCTACTTGGGTTGACTATAAAATTTTGTTAATGGATAGTGGTGATGGTAGAACAGCATAATTAACATTTAATTTAAAAAAATAAAAAAAATTGAATTAAATATGCAAATGTGGTTAAAAGGAGAAATTTTAGGTTTTATGTATGTTACTAGAATAAAAATTCAAAAAAAAGGCATAGGACTGTACAACAGTTACCCCTATTGTAAATGATAGTTAACAGTCCAATTATAAAATGTTCTTTCACGAGTTGTAACAAATGTACCACACTGTGTTAATACTAGGGCAGTATATGAGACCTTCGTATTTTCTACATATTTTTGTAAAACTTGAACTTCTCTAATTAAAAAGAAAGTAATTCATAACTTGTAGATGTACAGTTTTGTAGTTCTTTCTATACTGGGTTAATATAAAGTTTTGTCAACTTACCAAAAGCTTGCTTTTTTTTTTGTAAACTGATATAATTACTCCGACTGTACCACCTAACTGTCCAGTGGTTCTGTAAGTGTTCCATAAATACTTACTATGTCCCTGGCACACTGTAAGTCCTCAGAAGACATTTGTTGAATTGAATTGTGGATGGCAGAAAAATATAAAGAAAAAAGTTCCTGGGAAGCAGACTTGGCCCAATGGACAGGGCATCCAGCTACCACATGGGAGGTCCGCAGTTCAAACCCCAGGCCTCCTTGTCCCGTGTGGAGCTGGCCCATGAACAGTGCTGATGCACGCAAGGAGTGCCATGCCATGCAGGGGTGTCCCCCGCGTAGGGGAGCCCCATGCACAAGGAATGCACCCCATAAGAAGAGCCACCCAGCGCGAAAGAAAGTGCAGCCTGCCTAGGAATGGCGCGGCATACACGGAGAGCTGACACAACAAGATGACGCAACAAAAAGAAACACAGCTTCCTGTGCTGCTGATAAGGATAGAAGCAGTCACAGAAGAACACACAGCGCATGGACACAGAGAACAGACAACTGGGAAGTGGGGAGAAGGGGAGAGAAATAAATTGTTTTTTAAAAATCTTAAAAAAAAAAAGTTCCTTTGTACAATCAAGGTCCTAGCAGGAAATAGATGGTACCTTCACCAGAGGCATCAGAGTGAATTTAATGAAGGATGTGGGCAATAAGATAAACCAATTGCTGGTCTAAGATAAACCAATAAGGATAAAGCAGTACCCTGGGGCTAAAAAGCACTGTAACTGTTACCACTCCAGGACCTAAAGGAGCAAAGAAAAGCTGCAGTTACATGATAGTGGAAAGGGCTATAGCTTGCAGCTGCATTTGTAGCTGCAGAAGAGCGATCCCCAACCAGAACTATGTCTGGCCTACCTTCCTTGGTAGAATAAGGCCACTGCTGACACATAATACTGCAGGGAAGAAGACAAGGGAACAATATCCCAACTCTCATTCTCAAATCTTTGCCCCCTACCTTCCATTGTCTAATCCAAATGGACATGAGAGAGCAAGGTAGTCTGGGAAATGCTGACAACAGAAGTTAGCCTCCCAGGATACAGAGCTGTTTTGTAAATGGAGATTATCTAGAACAAGCATTAAGCAGGTTTGTTTGCTTGTTTTTAATTTACCTCCCTTATTTTTCAATCTGTTTAATAAATATGTGTCACAATAATAATAAAAATACCCTGATGATACATAGCACTTTACAATTTACAAAACACTTTTACATGCATTATCTCTATGTTATCCTCAAAAGGGCCTATGCAAATAATGGAGCAAAAGTTATCTTGATTTTACAGGTGAGGAATCTGAGACCTTGGGAGAAGTTGAATATCTTGCCAAGAGTCATGAAGCTAGCAAGTGGCAGAGCCCAAACTAGAAGACATGTTTCCTAACACTTCAGCTAAGGCACTTTCCATCATGCTATTTATTCACAGTAGGAATGTAAAATTGAAGTCCCTGTGAAAAAAAACATTAACCAGCTTTGTTCTAGGCACTGTACAGAACACAGACAATGTCAACAAAAAAGACACAAGAGGGAATACAGAAAACTTGCCCATTCCATTCTTAGGAAATCACAAGCAATGCCAGAGACTGAAGTAATTGAGTTTTCAATCACATTTTACACATCATTGAAAAGAAGGCATTTGGCAGGGCAAGAAAAGTGTTCAAGAGAGAAAAAGAAAAAATTCAGGAAAAGGAGGAAATTGTTTAAAGAGTATACCTGTGTTGATTTGGGATGGTGGGGCAAGTAGAAGGAAATCACAGTCCCCTCACAATCCCCATACCACAGACAAACCTTGGCCACAGAAACTGGGAGGGATGACCTCTTTACTTCTCTTCCTAATTCTAACCCATACCTTCTTTGATAGTTTAGAGAAGTGGCCAATAGTGACTTCTTTTCACCAAAAATAGGAATACTAGGGAATCCAGCAAATAACCCATTTTTAAGAGACTATTTAAGAGCTTTGTATTTTTATAATCTACTACAAAGCATTCAGCTACTTATAGATAATGAAATAAAGTAATAAATAGTATTTTAATTGTAAACCTCTAAACATACCACATTTATTCCAAACCTAGCTCCTTAAAGTGCAAGCCACAGAATCAGTTAGGGTTATGTGGTTGTAAGCAATAGAAACAAATTAGCTAATTTAAGTAGGAAATTTATGGGAGCTCAGAAAATCTATGGTAGTGTAGAAAATAAGGCTTGGAAACTATCAGTTGCCCAGACTGATCTGCAAGCGAGGAGAGGAGAACTGCTACAGTGAATTCATAGCAGGTACTGTCAGATGAGGATGCCCAACTAAGAGAAAGAGCCCCTTAGTTAAAGATTCAAATTCCAAAGAAAGAGCACCCACTTGACAAAGTTCATTTCCCTAAATCCACCTTTTGGGAGGGGAAGGTGAAGGCCCTTGGCTACAGTTCCTCTGCTCTACTTCAAAAGGAAATAGAGTTGGTATTACGATGTGTAAAGAGGTACAGGACAGCAACAACAACAACAGAAAAGCGAGGGGAGGGGGAAGACATTATACTTACCAGGGGGCTTTCTAAGACTATATTAGTTGGTAGTTGACCACACATAATCAAAGTGTTTTTCCAGCTGTTTCCAAAACTTCAACTTGACAACTTTTCACTTCTAGAGACCTAACTTTACCTATTCCCTAAAAGATCCCTTTTCATTTGATTCCTAAGGACAAGGCAGAATTTACCTTTCTTTGGTAACAGCATTCTCATCTTGGATACATTGCCCTGAAGCTTCTAAAAGCAATCTACTTCTCAAAATATCTAATTAATAAACACACAAGGATGCTAAAATTGAAGATGATAATGATAATAGACATTAACAAGACCAGCAGCAGCTAACATCCACTGAGGACCTATGAGCCAGGCACTGCTCCCAGCCCTTGACACAGAATTCATTTAAATCCCATACCACCCCCAAAGTAAATATTCAAAACGGGTGTTTTTATAGCCCATATTTTCATTATTCAAAAGGGATTTTTCTCTAATATCCCTGTAAATTTCTTCTTCACTCTCAAAATAAACATTGAAAATTCAGCCCCAGAAGTAGACATCATAAAGTTAGGAATATCTTAAAATATAATGTAAATCAAAATGGCTTTTCAACTTTAACTTAAGTGGTCACAGTCGTGATTGCTGTAATAAAAATGACAGGGAAAAAAAACCTAAAATTGTCAAAACATAATTGATGATTGAAAATAAATATGAAATTATGGCATATTTCACCCTGGCCACCAAAGACTCTTGATGAAACGGCAGCCCTATAATTCCCCAGAATGAATTCTTTAAATTAAAATACTTCATGCAGAACAGAAATTAAACAATGAATCAAAGAACAATGCTGTACAGCAGAATGCTTATAAATATACCTAGCAAAGAGGAAACAATTATATTTGTCCATGTAAAAACCAAAACAATTGTAATGTTTCACAGGACTGAGAAGGTACTTTTCCGTTTGCTTCAAGCTTGGAAGTTCATTTCCTGTAACTCACTTAGGGTCCACAGTGACTGGGTAGAATGAAATTAGCTACACCAAACTGGCTGGCTTTCTCCTTTCTACAAAACTAGCTGCCCCACTCAACTGCACAACTGACTTTCACAATAAACTCCATCCAATCCAATTGAAATGCCACTCTGCATTTTATTTAAAATGCTTTATTTAGCCAGCTGGCTTTATTTAACTATTGACCAGAAGTGGTATGAGTACATTCTTTTTCCATCTAGCATTAATCTTTGTAAACTTAACTCCAATGGAATGTCTTAACTGCTAAGAAGAAAGCAAAACTCAGCAAGCACACAATTGCATTTGGCTACTCTCAGCACATCATTTTATTTCCTCCTGCTCTCTGCTAACTATTGCTCAGCACTTCTGCCTCTGAGGGAGGACAAGCAGGTGGTTAAGGAAGTTGTCCTGTCAGCTATATCTTTAATCCAAGTGTTTAAATCTCTGAATAAAAGAAAAATCAATGTTGTAAAGGCAATGTTTGTCAAGGCCATGTAATAAATACACTTACCTGTACAGACTGTTCTCAATGAATTTCCCTTCTTTGCTGAGCTTCAAAGCTACAAAGAGATTTAAAAAAAAAAAAAAAGGCACTGAGTTGTCTGCAAGTAAAACACCAACCATGTCTATAAGTGGAATTTCCATATACTATGTAGTATGTAGTGCTAGCCAAATTAACCATTGGTAAGGCTTGTGCTTCTTCCTACCTCTGTCTGAAGAGGCCAATAAAAGATACCGTCATAAAATGAAAAAGGTAAAGCGTGCACATATCTACCCAGAATTGAATCAAGAAAAACCAGCCAAATCTAGTCAAATCTTTTGGGGTGTAAACTCCTCGGCAGAATGGTAATGGCTTATAAAGTGCAGAGATGAAAATGGAATTAAACATTAGTGCAGTACATTCAGTCTGACCAAGCATTTTATTTTCTTATTCCTTTTACTGGCATCTTTCTTGCACAAGCTATTACCACTTCCCTGAAAAAGCTTTATTTAGGGAAGCCTATTCCATTTAGATGAGGTGCATGGTCCTCCCAGGTCAGACCTCAGCACATACCTCCAGGAGTACATGTGTGCCTGCTGCTAGGGACAACACCCCTTCCTCGATAAACTGCCCAGCCTTCTCTCAGCAGAGGGAAACTCGCAAAACAGAGAAAGTACAACCTGACATTTGAAATCAAATCTTAATTTTTAAAATTCAGCACAATACAACTAAAACATACACTGACCAAACACAGGTCACCATGACAGGAGGTATGAAAAATTAGAGTTGTAATGGCATGGTAGGAACTTCACTTTAAAGGGGTCAATGCTATAGCAGTCCAACATTAATTACATGGTGACTCTGTAGCCAAAAACAACTGGAATATGTGTTTTACTATATTCTTGGCTTGGTCCTCACATCTCTTCAAGGTGGAATAGTTGAGAATAGCTAACTACTTCATGGTTGTCCAGTGATTCTTTTTGTTGTTGTTGTTCTCTTCAACATAAATGATCACCTTAGCTCTTACTAGACTACTTCCCTCCACATCCCCTAGCCCACCAAAAAAGCCCATTATCACTGATTTGTGACCATCAAACTAGGCCAGACTTACAAGCTGTAATGAAAATCTTGGAATATTAATGCAGGAGATAAGGCCCTTCAGTGGGAAAGCATCAGAAATTTCTCCTTCCCTCTGTGTTATGTGGATTGCAATAGGGTTGGGGAAGGCATAATGTGGGGACTACTAGGAAAAATATTATGATATCATGTTTCATAAAATCCGAGAGATTTATGGTTCTGGCAACATGGAGATTGAGCTAAATCCCTTTCCACATCAAACAAGAGAAATGCTAAATAAAACCTACTGATAACTAAAATATATACATAGCCTGAAAAGAAAGGGAAATACCCTGTATGAAAATATAATGGATGCAAACTTTCCAGAATGAAAGACGAGTCCTCTTGAAGAAGCACACCAAAACCTTAACAAGATAAATATAAGTAAATCCACGATTAGAAACATCAGAGTGAAAATAGAGTATAGGCGGGAGAAAGAAAGTCTCAAAATCAACCAGAGAGAAAAACCCAGACTTCCCGCAAAAGAACTAGTCATCAGCAAAAACAAAGGCAAGACAGAATGAAACAGCATGTGCAAAGTGCCAAGGGGAAAAAAGTTCAACTAAAATTCTATACCCAACCTAAGCCTATCATTCAAGAGTGACAGAGAAATCTGAACACTTTTCCAGTAAAAAAAAATATTTACTATTCACAATAGTTTAGACCCACTGAAAGAAATACTAAAGAATATACTTGAATAAGAAGGAATTGATTCCAGAAGAAGGAATAGGAAATAAGAAGGAATAGTGAAATAAGAAAGGAGGCAGCATGATGATAAATCTTATAATTTTAGTCATAAATAGTGGGATATTTAGTGATAATTACTAAGCCCTGATTGTAAAACCAACAATGACCAATTTTTAGAGTTAGTAAATAAGGTGAAATTAGAATGGTTGGCCACAATCATATGGAATAAGCTACTGACTAACTTGTTAAAGATAACCAGCAAATGGTCTCTTTAGTTTTATATATAAAATGCTTATAGAGATGTGTACAAGAATATTTAGCGCTACATTGCTTGAAGAGAAAAAAAAACTGAAAACAAGACAAACATCTATCAATAGTACAAGAAATAAACACATTTTCATAAATTCTTATAATGGAATATTATACTGCATTGAAAAATCAATGGAATAGCTATACACATCAACATGGATACCTTTCAAAAGGATGATGTATAATAAAAGAAGCAAGTCACAAACTATACACAATGTTATTATTTATATAAAGTTCAAAAGGTAAAAAGAAAGTCAATCTTTTTAAAATTTTTTTTAGAAAACATAGATCACACAAAATGTTACATTAAAAAATATGAGATTCCCATATACCCCACTCCCCACCCCCTCCCACTCCTCCCACCAACAACCTCTTTGATCAGTGTGGCACATACATCGCATTTGATGAATATATTTTGGAGCACTGCTACACCACATGAGTTACAGTTTACATTGTAATTTACACTCTCCCCTAGTCCAGTCAGTGGGTTAAGGCAGGATATATAATGTCCAGCATCTGTCCCTACAATATCATTCAGGACAACTCCAAGTCCCAAAACTGCCCTCATGTCACACCTCTTCTTCCCTCTCCCTGCCCTCAGCAACACCCATGGCCACTGTCTCCACATCAGTGATACAGTTTCTTCCATGCTAGGGTCACAACAATTCTCTGGTAGAATACCAGTAAGTCCACTCTAATCCATATTTTATTCCTCCATCCTGAGATCCCTGGGATGGAGATATCCACTTCACCTCTAAATCGAGAAGGGGCTTAGATCCCACATGGCTGATGGATGGGATTCTCCTGCTTGCACTTGTAGACTCTCTCGGTTCCCTGGTATGGTGGTTGACCATCCTCACCTCCCTGTTAGCTGACCTGCGTAAGTCCAACAAATCAGAAAGAAGGTGTTGCAACTCTGCTGAGGCTCAGAGCCCAGCAGCACGAGGACAGTCAGGGAGTTAAGTTTCCTGAGCATACACCAACCCCAGTGCCAACCACAGGTTCAGTAAAAGTGACAGAAGAAGCATGTGTAGAGAGGTCACATCTGAGTCCAACTCCGTCACACTCAGGAGCACAAATACCAAAGTAGGGCCCACTGGCCAGGCACTGAACTCCAGAGCCATCTGCCATGACTATGGTGTTCATTGGGTATTGTCATAGTGGGTAGTGTTACACACAACAACTGAGGAAGTGCTGAGTTCCCAAACTGGGGAGCTCTGTCGCATTCCCCAATGGAACAGCAACAATCCTCCAAGTACAAGGGCAAAGACCAGTGAAGAAGAATGGTCCAATGATAGGCCCTTGAAACTCTATCTTGTTTAAGAATATAAAATAAAGGTATAAAAAAACTATAAAGGAAAGGAAGGGGATGATTTATACAGAATTCAGACTAGTATTTATCTTGGGGGTGGGGAGGAATTGCAATAGGGGAGAAGCATATGGAGGGATTCTGGAATATGATAAAGCTCTATTTCCTGATCTAGGAGGAAGTATTTATCTGGGTGTTAACTTTGTGATTTTATTTAAACTGATATGTACACTTTCAAAAATAATTTTGTATGTATGCTCTATTTCATCATTTTAAAATACATAAGAGTAAATACCAAATGAATATAATAGAATGTGTAATTTCCAAACCAGGCAAGGGAACTAAATGGAATAAAGCAAACTCAATCAATTCTACAGAAAAATAAAATGGAAGGGAGAAGGAAGCAAAAGAATTCAGTGAATACAGAACATAAAATAAAATATTTGAAATAAGTCCAAACATGTCAGTCATCATGGTAAATATATTAAACACATCTGTTGAAGGAAATTTTTTTCAGATGGATTTTTTTAATATCTTGCTATACAATGTTTATAAGAAACACATTGAAAATACACTGGCACAGAGATTTGAAATTTAAGGTATAAAAAACTCCACACCACGCAAATAATAACCAAAAGAAAGCTGGTAGAAAGAAGTTAATATTAGGCAAAATAGACTTCAATAGTAGGAGAGTAGGTATTTGTATTAGCTATCTATTGCTACATAACAAATTACCAAAAACCTCATGGCTTAAGTCAATAATAATTTATTCTCTCTCATGGTCTCTGTGGATCAATAATTCAGGCAGGGTACAGCAGGACTGCTTTTCTGTATGCCATGATGCCTGAGGCCTCAGCTGGAAGTGAAGGTAGGGCTGGAATCATCTGAAGTTTCATTCCCTCACATGTCTGCCAGCAGTTACATTAGCTGAGACCTTAGCTGAGGCTATCAGCTGGAACAGCTACATGTGACCTCCCCAAATGGCTGAAGTTTCCTCACAACATGATGGCTGAGTTCCAACGTCTGAATGTCCAAAGAGAGCGAGGAAGAAGCTGTATTTTTTATGACCTAGCCTCGGAAGTCACATCGCACCATTTACACTGTGTCATAGCAGGTCCCAAACCCCCACCCAGATTCAGCGGGAAGAGAATAAAGACCCCACCTCTCAGTGGGAGGAGTGTCAGTTACACCATGAGAAGCACATGTGGGACTGGATAATTCTATTCTTGCAATCATCTCTGAAAATGCAATCTGCCACAGCATTCCATACAAGCACAAAGGGAATATATATGAAAAAACTGACCATGTATTTGGCTACAAAGCCAATCTCAACAAATATCAACAAACAGATATCAAACAAACAAAGTTCTCTGATCACAATGCAATAAATTTGGAAATCAATTATGAAATGAGATTTTTTAAATTTATTTGAAAATTAAAACCATTATTAATGACAGTTTCCATTTCAGACTTGGGGTTGGACAAGGACATCAATTGAACTTACTGCATTTGGAATCACATCTGGAGTCAAACATTACCAGTCTAGCTGTGGATATATTGAACTTCAGGTGCTACAAAGACATTTAAAAGAAGAAGTCCAAGTAGGCAGTTAATATATATAGATCTAGAGCTCAGAGAAGAGACTGGAAGTAGGTGCTAACTACAGTTGTGGGTGTGGATGTGACTATCCAAGGAAAAGGTATAAATTAGGAAGAGAAGAAGGCCCATCAGTGATCTTTGAGGAAGTTCAGTATTTAACAAGAATTTTGAGAAAGATAAATTCTGAATAAGGGAAAGAAGATCCGCTAGAGAGGTAGGACAAAAATCTCAAGTGTCCCAGAAAGGTCAAGTAAGAAGAGTACTGAAAAATGCCCATGACAAAAGTCAACAGGGAACTCAAGAAATGCTGTTTTGTGGACTGACAGAGACAGAATTTAGTTTGGGGGGTTAAGAAATACATGGAAACTATTAAAACGGAGAAAGTGAGTAAGGACAACTCTCAGGTAAGTTTGGCTGTAAATGGGGAGGAAATAAAGCAGCACTTGAACTATGCAAATAGGGCTTGTTTGCATAGTTTTAGACAGAAAAAACCTGAGGATGTGTAAAGGTGATGAGAAGATCCATTTCGGATTAAGAGGCTAAATGTAGAAGTGTGATAAAAAGTAACCAGTACCGAGGGTTCCTCAGGGCAGAAAGGACAGGTGGGGAGACTGGTCTTAAAGCTTTGGTCTCACTTGCCTTAATCATATAAAGCTTTGTGACAGGCATCCATACTACTGTCTTAAACTCTTACCTTTTCCTGTGTTTGGTTTTATCACCTTAATTAAGTGTATAAGCCCTTTAAAGCCGATGGCCTTTACTATTCAAACCTAGCCCACCTACCTACACATCCCCAGCTCCAGATTCTATCCTGAACCCAGTAGTCATTCAAAAAATACTTGTTGAATAAATGAGTAAAAACAGATTCCACAGTCTTTGTGAAAATGTGTGTGTCTGTGTGCATGTAATTATCCAAAGTCAGAGTAGGTCAAGACTAGAAAACTCCTGTTCCCATGCTCAAAGTGCATTCATCTCTGGATAAAAGACAGCAATAACCATTCAAACTAGCCCTCTTTTCCCATGTTTTCTTTGACTCAAAAATTCAAGGACCTACATTTCTACAGGCCATGAAAACATTTTCATCTACAGCTGGATGTATTATACCACTTCCCATCCTCTGCATCACTAACTGATCCACATTTTCTTCTAGAGCAGACAAACTTTGCATCCTTCATATGACCTATAGATCATAAACTAGATTTAAATAAATCCAAATAGGGTCGGTCTTCCCCTGCTCCTATAAGACATAAACATGGAAGCAGAACTGTACAAGCCAAGAACATATTAATTTATCTTGGTGGTTTTTCGGAGTTCAGCCTCCCAGAAAATCTTTATTGCCTCTAAGCCCTTCAATTCATTATGAAGCTCCTGGCCCCCTTAAAAATACAACTCTGAATTTAAATAAAAATCTCTCCCAAATATAGAAACATGATTTGATTGCAATTTATCTTCTTCCAGTTGAAATCTCTCACTCGAAACTATGACTGCATCTTTTTTTTTCTTTATTCATTTTTTTAATATTACATTAAAAAAATATGAGGTCCCCATATATCCCCCACCCCCCTCACCCCACTACTCCCCCCATAGCAACATTCTCCTCCATCATCATGAGGTATTCATTGCATTTGGTGAATACACCTCCTAGCATCGCTGCACCTCATGCTCAATGGTCCACAACATAGCCCACACTCTCCCACGTTCCATCCAGTGGGCCATGGGAGGACCTACAATGTCTGGTAATTGTCCCTACAGCACCACCCAGGACAACTCCAAGTCCCAAAAACACCTCCACATCTCATCTCTTCCTCCCATTCCCCACACCCAGCAGCCACCATGGCACCTTATTTCCAGCAGCATTGCCTGGAACTGAGGGATTTGCCTCCATTGTTGCATTTTGCAGCTCTCCCTTACCTGAGTTGACTGCCACATTAAGGGATTGGTTATTGACCTTTGAGTCTTTTACAATTATCTATATACCTAGGAAAGACATCTATTCACTCAGGTACAAGAATGAAGACACTGAATAAATTCAGCCCTCATTTTCGTTCTTAAGCCTAGTCCAGTGAGCTGTTACTACAGACAAATTATGGCAACATTCTTTCAAATGATAGCCAATTTTCAACTAAAAGAAAACTCTCAAACCTTTTTCTAAAACCTTTTTTTTTATCAGTAAAAACCAGGCAGTTGGAAAACAGAGCCCTGGTTAAATTACCTGATGATAAATTAATGTTTTAAACATAGGGAATTATTTAAGAATATGCATACTGATTTAAACCCTCAAAAGAAACAACAGCAAAGGCCCTCAAAAACCTAACACTTCTAATATATGTTCCTCGAAGTTTTATTTCAATTTATTTACATATGTATTTCTTTTAGAGTATTTTCAGAATTTGTGAAAACTCTGATATAGTTAGGGCTCAATAAAGTGTCATCAGACTAATTCTTAATTTCTTATTCACCTTGAAAACTGACCATTGTTGTCAAAATAAATATGAAAATCTTTCCACTAAACCGTAAATTACACAGAGATACCGACCAGGTTTATCTTGTTCCATACTGAACAAGGTCAGTGACACCCACCTCTAGGGCAGTGTCAGTACATAGTACACACTCAAAAAAAAATTGGAGATTCTTATAAAAGAATCTTAAAAGTTTACTAGTAGAACTGCAAACAGAATTCTTAAGGTGAGGTTAGCTTTTTTTTTTCCATTTTCTTAATTTGCACCCTAGGCTTTCAAAAGATGTAAAGATCTCGCTAATGAATAAATACTTTTGTTGCTTGATACAAAAGCACATGCATACACATTCATACACACACAACACACCCTTGCCACACCTGTTCAATGGTGCCATATTTGACAGAAATCAAAAAAGTTAATTTGGTGGCGGACTTGACCCAGAGGTTAGGGCGTCCATCTACCACATGGGAGGTCCGCGGTTCAAACCTCAGGCCTCCTTGACACGTGTTGAGCTGGCCCATGCGCAGTGCTGATGCGCGCAAGGAGTGCCCTGCCACGCAGGGGTGTTCCCTATGTAGGGGAACCCCATGCATGAGTGTGCCCCGTAAGGAGAGCCGCCCAGCACGAAAGAAAGTGCAGCCTGCCCAAGAATGGTGCCACACACACGGAGAGCTGACAGAGCAAGATGACACAACAGAAGGAAACACAGATTCCCATGCCGCTGACAGCAACAGAAGCAGACAAAGAAGAAGACGCAGCAAATAGACACAGAGAACAGACAACCGGGGTGGGGAGGAAGGGGAGAGAAATAAATAAATAAATAAATAATTTTTTTTTTTAAAGTTAATTTGCCAAGTAGCACAAGCACTACAAAATCATTAGGCAACATGTAAGGAGCAGAATACCAATCAGCTAATAATCAGCATCTGAATGTTCACAGAATTACAGACAAATCAAATTCCATGAAAGCCCAGGGAACATGACCCTGGCTGGGTTGCTGCTCTGGCTATGGGCAGTCAAGAGCTTCGTCCACCCAGATAGGACTGGAAAGTACCATAGCTACTCTAATCCCAAGGGAGACACTGACAATGTGATATTTGCACAGGGATGCCCTAACATGGCCCCAGCATGTTTACTCAGAATGGGATGACATTTCAAGTCAAACAGCTCTGTTCCCAGCAGCAGTACAGCCCATCCCCAAACTCTAATCACCTGAGTTTGAGGGAAAGCAGTCCATCTTGGAGAGAAACTGAGGTTCTGTCAACGCAATACTAAAAGGTTTAAAGAAGGTAAAACCAGATACTCAGCATTTAACCTCATTTGTTACCTTTCCACTATTATATTGACATCTATATAAACTAGTTTTCAGTCTAAAACAGTTCTCATTTGAGCAAAACCCTGCTCCTGGCACATCCATTCTGAGTATTTTTTCAATGCTGAAGCCAGTTACAAAGTTGTGCTACCAAAAGGCATGGAGAGTGACTGCCAGTATACTGTGTCTCACTAAACCCCTGCTGCCTAGAACTGCTGTCCACATACAAGACAGTCCAAGGACACATGGCCACTGCTGTTCCTGCTGCCTCCAGCCTCTCTAAGGTCACCTTTCCTGCATGATTGTCCCATTATAAAGGAAGAAAACACAGAGATTGGAGAACACCAACTCCCCTTTTGGTTTCTGCAATTGCAAGCTCTACCCCGTATGTCTTGGGCAAAGCACCCTTGAGAGTGGTTCAGGATGAGGGGCGAACTCCAACCAGACTGACCCAGCCTTCGGGGTAAATGCTCTGCCTTCACCACATGGCCCATATGCACCTGGTTTGAATCTGCTCCCACCCAGAGCCAAAGGGGACTGCCTGGCCCAGCTCCACCAGGCCCCCACTCCACTGCAGGTTGAGCAGCAGCCTGTGCTCCTCCTGGTTCCTGGCTCGTTGCTCCGGTAGCCCAGCTACGTCACTGCAGAGAGGGAGTCTTGTTGTGCCCTCCTCTGAACTCTCCATCTGGAAGAGTTTCTGGCCTCCTTCCCTCTCATTTTTAATCTGACAGACCCTGCTGGACAGGGAAACTCGCACAGACCAAAGTTCATCTTTCTTTCCCCACTTCTCAGCTGGCACAATCACAAGGGCAGAATGAGGTTGGCATGGACCAAGATGCCAGGAATTAAATGAGGGTCCCTGACCACTAGACCACATTAATCCTGCCTTCGAAAGTCTTAATTAGCCCTCCTCTGCCTGGCACACCCACTAGCCTGTGGAACCCAGGGAAGTTACTGGGTAAGGTGCCATGCTCACAGTAAGGGTTCAACAAAATATTGGTAGAGAATGGCGGTCACAAACGCCTGCTGCTCATAGTTTGCAACAACAGTCAGTTCTGAGGTCTGGGCACCAGCGGTAATGTTTCTGCTCTGCTTTTTAATGCAGACAATTCTAGCAGCGTTATTCTGAGTAAATGCCCAGCCACCAGCTCAATTTCAAAGCAAAATGATCTTAACAAACAGAGGCAGACCTGACAGACAGGCTACTGAGGCTGGGGACCAAAATAAAAGACGAAAAGAAAAAGAAAGGAAGGGTTGATGGCAAATGGAAGAGAGGAAAATGAACACTGCAAAAAGAAATAAGGATTATGGGATCTCACTTCTACGTCTCTAAAATGAGCTATAAACATAACAACAGACTCAGGAATGGAAGCAATGGGGGAAATCAGAAAAGGGGGGAGGGCAGGATCTGTCAGGCATGTCATGCTGGGACAGACTCAGAGCTGGCAGTTGCATAGATATACAATAACATTTGAGAGGTATCAAAAGGCAAGTCTTACTTCCATCCTGTTTTGCACCTCCTGAACTACTGTGGTACACCAAAATTTGCTATTTCTTTAAGAGGACATTGACAGATACAATGGAAACTCTGAATAAATTTTTTCCCTCTGCCTTCATTACCTCTGGCCCATATCCACAGGTCCACTGCAGACTAAATTGGATTTTGGATCATTGGTACCGAGGCACTGCAATTAATTAACAATAGAAACATAATATTTATATCCGGACCTAATGACATCTGACATTTAAACCATTCTGCCAGTCAGACAAATTCCATTCAACAAATTTTCATTTTAATGAACATGACAGGCCACAGTTTACATGATAGACCAAGAAGCAGAACAGAGTTGATCTCTTGACATATGCCTTCAAGGCCTGACCATGCTACAGGAGAAACAAGCTGGAGACCCGTCAGAGTCACAGAAGGACCAGATTTCCAGTTCCACCCAGACAGGCCAAGGACACACTGCCCCCATATCCCCCCAACAAAGATCTTAGTATGAAACTGTCCTTGTTTCTTTGTGCAAGTGCAAAGTTCAATGCCTGCTGCCCCTTATGATCCACTGAATAATTTTTCTATCTTTGTGCTGCTGACATTTTCTTTGGAGTACTAAAATCCCTTAGTCCTTCCCAATTAAAAAAATGATAAACGTTTTGCAAGGCATCCAATAATGTGCAAAGTACACAAGAGTTGGAACTAATGTAGCTTTTTCAGCTGGCATAAGACTGCCTTCTGTATTTTGCCAGATGGTGTATCTCAGTAAGTCCTCAATCCCTGACTCAAGTGAGGGGCATTGTCAATACAGTGCTGAAGCAGAAACTGTCTTTAAATGCTATCTTATTTTACATTGTACTAACACCATAGGCCTAACATTTCTTACTGAAAGTTGCACAGCTAGTTTTCATTCTTCCATGACTCATCAATTTAAGTTGACAGAAGAAGGTACAGATAAGAAGAAAAATTCCACCCCTACAAAAAACATGTGAATTTGCTGGAAACCAATGCCAGAGACCCTAACTCTCAGCCTGACTTCTTATCACCCCTCTATGGCTACTGGTCTAAAAGACACTGGATGAGAGACTGTTGATGGCTCTAAAGTCCTCTCCACTACCCCAAAAATGGAAATGTAAAGCATGAAAAGATACAGGTGAAAAAGGCAAGGCAAGTAAGGCAGTTAGAGAAACACTAAATAGATGTGGAAAACAGATACAGTCAATGAAAAACTACATAGGAGCTCTTCTTATTGGAAGGGCCATATATTGCTAGTTCACATATCTAAAACATTCTTTATCCTAGCTTTTACATCAATTCAAAAAAAGTGAAAAGAAATACTTCTTTGTAGTATGGATTTGGACCATGGGTTCAAATCTTAGCAACTGACTTTGCTTCATGGTGATTTGTCTTCAAGCTGGGTTCAGAATAGGTAAAAAATGGTAACTATGCTCCATAGAACAGAAGAACATTATGTACTAAAAGGATGATGGCATTTCCACTATTATAAACTAATTCAGAATCAATAATCAATAAGGTTCCAGTCAAACTGATATAATAACATGTACATAAAGAGTACAAATACATACATACACACACATACACACTTACTATAACAGCAATCATTACATGTTTAAGGGGGTTACATGCATTCCTTTATGTACAACACCATTGGGTAATGGGTGTAGCTCTGTGGTTGAGCACCTTCTTCCCATATACAAGGTCCTGGGTTCAATGCCCAGTACCTCCTAAAATATATATATAAATATATATATATTATTACTATAAGCTCTATTACACACTGAGGAAAGGGCAGTTAGAGATAACCCCCCCCCCCCCCGCCCTCAAAAGTGAAGTCCCTTGCTCAGACAGGTAAATGGCACAGGTAAGATGCAAATCCAGAGCCTATGCTTTATACAACACTGTGGCATATGACATCATCTGCAAGGAAGACAGCATAAAGAAATAGGCTCTTTTTGGCAATAGACAAAATATCTTTTAAATATCAGGTATAAAACATTTTCAGACCAACAGATGCTTATTTAATTTTTGAAAAATCAATTTTTATGGCTTTGCTCTGAGAAGCAGTTTCATGTTGGGTGATGCCGGGTTATATTCCTGAAAAAGTAGAGGCCTTATAGAGGGAAAAAATGTATTTTTTAAGAAATAAAGGGGGAAAGAAAAACAAAACTTTAACTGAATTGCATTGAAAATACTGGACAGAACACAAATGAATAAAATCTGTAACTTTTATCATGCCTTTGTAGGAGGCATGTACTAAAATGGTCATATCAAATTCAGAACACAAAAGACTTAACATGCTTATTGTTGTAAACAAATGCATTTGGCTAAATGAAAGTTCCATCAAAGCTTAATAACCAAATTCAAATGAACACAAAGTAAAGGGTTATATACTTTCTGTGGTTTCAGTAATAGCTAATCTAATAATGGTAAATGGACAGTTATTGTTGATTCCTTTGCCTCTGTTTCATAAATTAGATAAAGTGACCTGGCAGTTACAGTACTTTAGAGTTATATTCGACTAAGTGATTTTAAAGCTATCTCAAAATATAACCAAGTCATGACTTGAATGACTGCTGAATTGTACCTTGCTTTCCATTACCACATTAGTATTTTTGACCAATGCTAAGTAAAAAGATTCCTGTTAACTAAAACAATTGTATAAAGCATAATCTATATCTGCAGAATCAAATCATTTAGAAGGTAAAGTGTCTTTTATACGGTATTATCTGATTCTGTTTCATCAGAGCCCTGCTCACAAAATACAAACTATAAGAGCAGTCAAGTGTTATTTATTTCTTCTCGTCCTAAACTGAGGAACAATAGAATGTGTCTGCTAAATGATTTTCCATAGCACATTTCTAGTTCTTCCACTACAGTTTATTGATCTGGAATACTAAAACCATTTTCTTCCCTGGCTAAAGAACACGCAAAGCCCATTCCTAGGGTCCCATGGGATGTGCCTCCAAAGACAATGGTGATGGCATCTTATCAGGCAGCTGAGGGGTGGTAACATAAACCAAGGCATTTTCCTTAGAGAAAGAATGTGTCAGTTAAATCATTTGATAATGGGAAACACTTCCCAAGTCTTTGCACTTTGGAGATGAGGCTCAACACCTGCAGGGCCAAAGAGTTGCCCTTCACAAAGGCAGTCTGTTTTCCTGCATTTTCCCCTTGTGCCCTGATGTGGTTACTTTCAATTACCCTGATAGGCCAGGAAGAATAATATCCCTCTCTCCATATTTCACTCACATAATAAGAATCTGCAAGCTGTTCTGTATGACAGATGAGGACTATGTGCTGAAGCTACTTGTTCCGCCTGTCAGCCTCCAAGAACCAGAGCAATGAGATACAATGGTGATGACATTACTAGAGAAGAAGTGGGTCAGATACAGGGTCACTTTAAAACAGAATGTCAACTATTCTTTCTACTTCAATAATTTGATGCAGTGATACTCAAAAAATAGAAAGAGAGAAAGAAAAGAAGTATACACACACACAATTCAAATATTATTAAAATTATTTTTCCCAAAAGCCCTAAAGGACTTTGTCAGCCTCCAGCCAATCAGTCAACTAAAAATTATTAAGAATCTACTTAACCACACATTGAACTATGTACTAGTGCTAGAGTGTTAAAAATAGTGCCTGACCTCCTAGACTTTATAGTCTGGAGTAAAGAACAAACATTAACATTCAAATGAGATTAATGTAATGAAGGCTGTGAAAAATGAACTACAGGGTACTAAGGGAGCTTATGATATAAGGGCTACCAAGTCTTACATGTCAGAAAAAGTTTCCCTGTGAAAGAGATGTTTAAGCTAGGGCCCAAGTATAATTAGAGTTAGCCATAAGAGATGCAGGGAAGAGTTGAGGAAGAAGAGATCCAAGCAGAAGGCCTTTCTCCTCAAAATGTTTTCTTTTGAAAACATTAAGACAACAGCCTCAAGATCAATAGAAAACATAATAGAGTAAATGAGGTCATGGAATCCACCACTGGGATTTCCATATTTTAACCTACAGCTTAAAAATTAATTAATTTTTTTAAAATTTAGAAGACATTAATGTAACCTTGTCATATCTTGCCACATAACGACAAAAGTTATTCATAACCACATCTACTTGCTGATCTAAATATTAAGGTACATCTTACTTTTAAAAATCTAATTTATCTTGACTACATGGTAAAAAGCCATGGGTTATTTTTAAAAATATGTTTTGATAGCAGTGAAACTTGCAGCAGATACAACACCAAGAGCATAAATTAACAAAAACAGTTGGTAAATGTGATTTACAAAAAAAAAAAAAAAAGTGAGAGAGAGAAATTCTACCAACTACACACCACAGAGTAGAAAGTAAGGAAAAAAATGTTTTCTAATATTTGGTTTTTAAAAATCCTGATTTGTTCTTAAAGAAATTGGTTTGGATCATCATTCATCTCTGTTAAAGCACCCAACTTTTTTCCATGGGTTCAACAAATTAGAATGGAGAAGGAAACTGGTATTATTCATGAGTATGCTTGCCCTTTCTACTAAACCCCAGAGTGTGATGTTTGGACTATTTTCTTTCCAAACTCAAAATCCATTCCCAGAATCCAAAATCAATGAAAACTGCATTAGCATAACTAAGGGCTGACTTTGGCACTTAGAAACTCAATGACTGAGAAGGGTTACTAGCATGAAGAGATTTTCTTTAACATCTTCTGTTATTAATTATCAACAATGACCTTAGCAGAAGTTCTAAATGAATACAACCTAGGACTACATTAAGGAAATATAGCATACAAACCATAAGAATGAGCAGTACCATAATATCCTATTATTTGGATCTTACTTAAATTTAGAAGGTATATTTTAAGAGGAGTATTTGCCAAATTAAAGAGTGTCTACACTAGGGCAACCAGAATGGTGATGGTTTCCAACTTCACAAAAGGAACAACTGAAGTAGCCAGGAATATTCAGCCTGGAGAAAACAAATGGCAGAAGTGATAACTGCCTTCCTATAGTTGATGTTTTATTCATTCATAAAGCTATTCCATTTTAAAGCACTTCCTCTATGCAAAGTACTATGCAAGAAACTGGGGATACAACAATGAGAAAGATAACTCCCGTCTTTATTATGTGGAAATGAAAATGGGCTTTCTCTGTGGTACGTCACAGGAGATGATATAGGAAAGTGGAGCACACATTCTTGAATCAGAGGACTAGAGGCAAAGCCTGTAGTCGGTTGAATAGTGGCCACCAAAAACACAAGTCCAAATCAAATCTCTGGAACCTGTGAATGTTACCTTATTTGGGGAAAAGGTCTTCGAATATGTAATTAAACTAAGGATCTTGAGATGAGATTATCCTCAATTATGCAGGTAGGCCCTAAATCTAATGACAAGTGAACCTGCAAGAGAAAGGCAGACGGAGATTCGAGATTGATAGAAGAGGACAAAGAGAAGTCCACGTGAAACAGAGGCAGAGATTGGAGTGATATGGCTATAAGCAATAAACACCAGGAGCCACCAGAAGCTATAAGAGAAGAGGCAGGGAAGGATTCTCCCCTAGCACTTTCTGAGGGAGCATGGCCCTACCCACATCCTGATTTTGAACTATGAGCCTCCAGAATTGTGAAAGAATACATTTCTGTTGCTCAAGTCACCAAGTTTGTGGTAATTTGTTACAATTGCCTATTTTAGTTTCCTAGGCTGCTCAAAGCAGATGCCATGAAATGGGTTGACTTAAACAATGGGAATTTATTAGCTTACAGTTTTGAGGCCAAGAAAATGTCCAAATCAAGGCATCATCAAAGCAATGATTTTTCCCAAAAGACCAGTTGCCAGCAATCCTTGGCTCCTCTGCCACATGGCAAGGCCCATAGCAGTATCTGCTGTCCTCTCTGTTCCTCTTCCAGGTTTCTTTGATTTCAGCTTCTTGCTTCCGTGGCTTTCTCTTTCTCTCTCTGTATTCATTCCATTTATAAAAGACCCATGCTGAATGAGGTGGGTCACACTTTAACTGAAGTAGCCTCATCAAAAGGTTCTACTTACAAAGGGCTTACACTCACAGGAGCGGATTAACTTTAATAACATGTTTTTTTTTTGGTATGCATACAGCTTCAAACCACCACCCAGCTCTAAGAAACTAACACAAAACCTGTGCTTCTTACTGGCTGTGTGACCTAATGCTGGTAACTCTACCCCTCTGAGAAACAGGAACCAGCATCAGGAAACTGGAGACAATAAGAGTACCTATTTTATAGGTCAGAGATAAAGAAAACATATGTCAAGTATATAGCACAGGACCTAGAATAGAGTGAGGGCTCAGTAAACATGATCTTTACCATTAAGGACCTCAGAAGTTATTGGGAAGCATTTTTACACCTTATAATGTCAATGGCAGGTAGAATAAAAGCAAATTTACACAGTAGGGATCCTCTCCTCTTTTAAACTTACATACATAAAGACCAGATAAATCATTTTTCAGAAATGAACAAGGAAGGTATGCTTTATATAGAAGGCTGAACTAAACATTCTCTAGACTTCCTTCTAGATAAGGCCAGTCATTTTCTCTGTGGTGTATCAGGTCAAGATCCTTAGAGTAACTCAGTAGGGAAAAATGAGGCACCTTGGAGAGGTTCTTCTCCTCTCTGGGCCTCACTGTCTTCAACTGCAAAATGAGGAGGATGTTCCCATCATCTCTTAGGTATTTCCAACTTAAAAATAATATGATATGGTAGAAATTACATACACCATAAAAAATTTTCTGGTCCCCCAAAATGAAAAGAATTAGACTAGATTCGGGGTTCCCAAGGACCAGTTAACAAATCAAGACCAGACCGTATCAAAGTATTTAACCAGTTCCTGACAAAAATGGGGGGGAAATTTTTAAACATGTAATTTTTTCCTCCAATGTCTTTGCTTGGCAGTATTAAAAGTTAGAATTCCTATGTCAGCCCCACCTCATCTCACATCCCAATTAAAAAACTTATAGTCTCCTAAATTCTAAAATTTGGGAACTGCTATAGCACAGAATGACCTGCTAAAGCTCTATCCAGCACTAATATTCTATAATTTTTAAAGAAATATAGGAATGGTGGGGTCTGGCCATCACAGACGTGTTGAAGATCAAAAAGTCATCTTTCCATAATCAAAAAAAAAAAAAATAGTCACTCATGAAATTATAAAGAACTAAATACATACACAAGTAAATCTGGGGAAATTTGAATAAAATGGATAGGTTACATCAATGTTAATACTCTGTGATATTATGCTATAGTTTTGCAAAATATTGCTATTGGGAGAAACTGGGCAAAGTGCACATGGGATTCTTGAAACTGCATGTGTATCAACAATTACATGAGCAAAAATTTCAATTAAAAAATACTCACTGGACTCTGAAAGTTCTTGGCTGTTTATTAATCTGGCCCGATTCAAAGCTAAATAAATGTAATCAACCATCTTTTATGCATAGCATATTAATGGTGATTATTGAGAACAATTCATTTGGCAGCTCTTTACCGAGAGTCTTTTATGTGCCAGACGCGATTCTAGGCACTGGCGTGCAATGGCAGCCCCGGCCGCTCCCTTCACAGAGAAGAAACACAGTAAGCAAACAGACAAATACTGAGGCAGAAAATAGAGAGAAAGAGTAGGTAGGTAGGATGATCAGGGAAGGCTTTGCTGAGGAGGAGACTTTTAAGCCTTTTATAAAAAACACATCTAGGTCACATAAATTTAGCCCCATGGGTCATAGGAATGGAAAAACAAATTGCCATTTGGGGACAGGCCTTCATCTCTTAAATCCACATATTCTTGACGTGGTACAAATTCTAAATAATGGAAGAAAGTACTTTGGGCTGGGACTGTGGTGTGACCTTAGGAGGAGGCTCTGCTCTTCTGCACAATCTAAAGGGGACAGAAGAAAAAGCATGGCTGACCTCTGCCTTTGCCAGAGAAGGTAATGTAGGCTGTACTTCACGTAAAATTAAATATACGATGGGCCTGGCACTTGGTGAGATTAAATTCCTTAAAAGGCTAGCAGTGATGACCTCTGCACGAGAACATGCCTCTCACATGGGATGCCTCCTTCACCCCTCTCCAGAAAAGGAAAACAAGAGAAGCACCTGGTACAGAACCCCAATTCCTACTTCATGGATATAAAATGCCCAGAATGCTATAAAATCACCACGGTCTTCAGCCATGCACAAACAGTAGTTTTGTGCGTTGGCTTCTCCACTGTCCTCTGCCAACCTATTAGAGGAAAAGCAAGACTTACAGAAGGAAGCTCCTTCAGACAGAAGCAGCACTAAAAGCACCCAGAATCAAGATGAGTGGGATACCATCCCAATAAATATTTTTGGATACCAAAAAAAAAAAAAAATCTTTAAAAGGTACACAGTACCTAACTTCCTATATGAGCCCATCCTGCCTTGGATGAGAAAAGAAGTGTTGCTCTTTACCCAAACCAGAACACAAAAGTATCTCACAATCAAGCAAGGAGAAAAGGACAAGCCAGTAGGTCTTCAAAGGGGAGAAACATCCTAGCTTTACAATTCTCTTCCTTGTTGGAAGATGCAGAATATTTCCGGTACTGTCAACTACACCCTGAGAGACAAAGTAAAAATGTGCAGCAGGGCAGGCAGTAGGATTAAGAAATTAAGATCCAGCTGCCTTCTCCTATTAGTGGTGTAGCTGCAGGGCCAGGTTATTATGGTTCACTTGGGCCCAGTTAGGCAAAAAAGACACAGGTTTCAAATTAGCCTAGACAGGAGAACAGATAAGAAAAACTACAGAATATTCACATAATAGAACATGATACAGCAGTCAGCCTGAATAAAGGTACAGAACAGCATATACTGTATGTTACTTTCTGTGTAAGAAAGGGAGGAAAATAACAATGTATACACATATTTGCCTGTGTGCATTAAAAACTGAAAAGACATAAAAGAAACTAATTAAAGTGGCTACCTAAGGGAGATGGGGGACCAGATGGAGTATGGGGACAGTAGTTGGAGCAAAACTTCACTTTATACACTGCTTCAATTTTGAAACATATGAACATACACCTACTCAAAAGAAGTTAAGCCTCTTATAATAAAGAACTAAAACAAACGTTATAATAACTCTCATCATGGGTGGTAGTATAAAACAGTACATTTGAAGAGGGCAATTTGGTGGTTTATATTAAGGGCCTTAAAACTGATCATATCCCTGGGACCAGTGAGTCTACTTCTGAAATGAATTACCTAAGAAAATAGCGACAGATTTTTACACACAGAGATATACATACAAAAAATCTTCACTGAAGAATTACTTGCGCCAGTTAAAATTTTCAAAAAATGTCCCTATAAAATAATAGAACACTAGTGAAATAAATTATGGACTATCCAAACAATTGAGTAATACGCAACTATTTAAAATTATGCTGTAAAATATATACTATAGAAGAATACTCAAAGAAAAATATTTATAGTGTATTTTTTAAATCATTCATTAATGTTTCGGTAAATTTTCAAAGCCTATCTACAAGGTACGAGGCTCTGAGCCAGATGCTGATTAAAAAGGTAGTACATATATGGATAATCGTACATTTTGTGAATTTATAACTAGACTAGAAAGATAAACATCAAAATGAGAACAGTGTTACCTCTGGGTGGTGAGGTTATGATGAAATATATTTTCTTCTAGTCATATTTTCTATCATGAATTTATATTACTTTGTCAAAAAGAAAAAAAATAGTTGTACTTTTTTTAACAGGCCAACAACTCTTAGGGTCAAGAAGGTATCTCATTCGTTTCTATTCCCTCACCCATCCCTGAATCCCTGAATACAAACATGATGCCTGCATCAGCCACAGCCATCTATGACCATTACAGAAAGGCCAACAATACAGCAGACACACTTTCCTACCACCTGAACTGCTGGACTAAAGCCACAAGCATACATTTCTAGCTTTCTTGTTATATGATAGAAACAAATCTTTATTTTTCTAAGTCATCACAAATCAAGTTTTCTATTGGCAGCTGAAAACACTCTGAACTTATACAATGACATATTAAATAATACATGACATATGAAGACTGATACTGGTATCTCAACATGTTTATTTTAATCAATCAGTAGAGCCTGAAAACCAACATGGTTAATCGCCACACCAGCTTTTGGATCCACGGTCACTTCTCGGAAGGTCCTGGGAAGCAGAGCTCAGAAGTGTTTACAGGTATTGTAGGTCCAAAGGAGAGCACTACCTGTCAAGAAAACCAGGTAGCTACTCCTACAACTTAGAATATGACCCAGCATTGCCTCTTCTGAGAATTTATCCTAAGAAAAGAATCATGGATGTGATTACACATATATGCAGATATTCTTTGTTAATATTTTTCAGAAAGAGGGTAGGAAAACCTAAATGTTAAAAAAATTGGAATAGGTTAAAAAATAATGGTACGGTCTAACAGTGATATACTTCGCAGTCATTAATGACGTGGGAGAATACACACAAAACATTGATGAGTGAAAAATAGGTAACAAAACTATATGTAAAATATAATCCCAATTGAGAAAACTAACAATATATGCATGCAATGAAAAAAAGATAGCAAAGGTATTCACTGAAATATTGATAATGCTATCATGAGGAGGTGGCATGGCAATGCTATTTTATTTTTGGAGCATTTCTATATTTTTAAATCTTCTAAAATAAATTTATTTTCTTACGCAGTCAGTGAGAAAACTTTTTCTAAATGTCACCTTCTCATAGAATAATCTTGGCCCTCTGACCAAGACATTGGCCTCATTGACACCAACTTTGTCTGATATCCGCCTGCAGATTCAATGGAGTTAACAAGAAACTATTTATTTTTGTGTTTTAAAAAGAGACTGATGCCAACAGCTGCTAGCTAAGCTACAGAAAAAGATAAAGAAATTTTGCGTTTCCAAGTGAATTTGCATTATACAATTGCAGCATGTTTTTTTAATTCCATAAATACAGGTTTGCTGCTGCTGGTTTGAGAAAAATATTGATGTTTCCTTATATAAGTTTATTCTACATTGAAATTCATCCCCCTACATGAAATACCAATCTTGGAAAAAATTAAAATAAAGGTTAATTTCCTATTTCATTAATAAAAAAGCAAGTCTATTTTACATCCACGTCCTGATCCATTAGATCCTCATTATACAGAAAAAGTAACTAGAAGGCAGGTCTGATCTTTCTGCCACCTGAAGACACCGGCTAGTAGAGCTCAAGCTACCTAGGAGGATTTCCTGGGTCCATATCACCACTCCACTATTTGCCAGGTGGTTGTCCTTAAGCACCTTACTTAATTTCTCTGAAACTCAAGTTTTCTCACCTATAAAACAGAGACAGTAAGAGTACCTACCTCATAGTGTTGCTCTAAGGGTGACATGAGAGAATGCACGCAAATATCTTAGTTTTGTGCCTGGCCCATAGTAATCTGATAAAAAGGAATGGTTTTAACTCATATATGGAACCAGATCATGAACCTGGAGCAGATTCCAGAAAGGCTCTAGCATACTAATTTCAGAACCCATATTCAACACAGATACTTGACTTTCAAGTTCAGATTCAATCTCATTCATTTATTATTCCTATCACTGAAAAATGAGATGTTTCCAAAAATGTTGGGGTTTTAGAACACGGGAAATATGCTTCAGCATGTGTATTAAAGAAGGTAGGTAATCCATTTGCCTTAAGCTATTCAGATCACTTACAAAAAGCACTATTATATTCAAGGCACTGTGATTAATAATAAAAAGCATAGCTAAAATAATCACTAACATTTGTTCTGTGCTTACTATGTGCCAGGAAATATTCTATGTTTTCACATATCATCTCATTTAATGCTCACATTGACCCAGTGAGATATGCTCTCTTATTATCCCCATTTTTTAAATAAGGAAACCAAAGTGAAAAGAGATATGTCAAGATACAAACACAGTAGTTATATAATAATAACAACACAGCATCATTACTAAATGTCTGCAATGTGCCAAGTACAGCACTATATGTTTTCCAAACATTATCTCTTGTGTTTATAGCAACCCTGCATTTCTCTCATTCTGTGGATAAGGAAACCGAGAGCTTACAGGAATCACCTAAGATGAGATACAGGTCTCTGGGCCCCAAGCCAACCTCAACAGGCAATTTCCCTTCTGCAGAGGGAGAAACAAGGCTCCTCAGTTGCTTGAAGCTCTCCACCCAGGTCACAGGATGTGGGAGACACATGGGACTTTAAAGATTAGCAAATCCAAGGCTCTCTCTTTATCAGACATGGAAACTAAGGTCCAGAGAGAAGAATGTACTTGAACAAGGAGTGGCAGGGCCAGAACTAAAACCCAGATCTCTTTTGGTGACATGATGTACCCCTCTCACGTTGAATCAGTCGACTCAGACACGAGCCCTCTCCCTTGGTGAAAACAGGAATGGAAAGCCTGGCAGCTTCAGAGTGGTGGTGAAAGCCCATCTTCTAGCTCTCTGCTGCCTCCTGACCCCAGGAACTGCTGCATGTACTTCTTGGCACATTCCAAGCAGCAATTTTGGGAACTGAAAAGAGGAAAGAAATAAAGAAGAGAACCTACAGTGAAGACAAGAAGCACCCCATGGCCCTTCGTGATATACTCAGAGCCTCTTTCCAGTATGATTTTCCTGAAACAGAGCTGGAGTCAGTGAAGGAGGAGAGGCAGTAAACACACGTGCGTCTCTTTTGCAGATATAAAACACAATACAAGGAGTAAACATGGCTCAAGCAGTTGAACATCTGCTTCCCGCAAGGGAGGTCCAGGGTTCAGTTCCCAGTGCCTCCTAAAAAACAAACAACAAGCAAATAAATGACAAACCCAACTCGGGAACCAATGTGGCTGAGTGGCTTCCCATATATGAGGTCCTGGCTTCAACCCCCAACCCTAATACATAAAAAAAAAACAACACAGCCAATGTCTGAATTAACAAAAGCACGTGAATTTTTTTCTGGATAAATCACATCTTTTATAGTATGTGCACCAAATGGAAAAAAAAAATTAAACTGTCTCATAGAGAAATAACAAAATATATAGAGTTTGGGGATATCACATTTAAAATGCATTCAGTATTATGCAATCCTTGAAATACAACAGTTGTTTACTCTCCTTTGATTTCTAAGCTTGCCTTTGATGACAAATATTAATATTTATCATTTTTCTAATGGTGAACTAATGAGAATCAACTGTTTGTGAGAAGGCATTTAAATATTACAGTACCACAGATGTGTTTGTTTTCTGATTTATATCTTTCCTTCTTCAACATCAACCAGCATTTAGTTTTTAGGCTAAATCCTGGGTAGTTTTTCCTCAACACTTTCAGTAAACTGTATTTAGACAGAATTGATGCCCTCTACATTTATTTGATGACAGAAATGAATATGAGATTCCACCAGTACTGTGGGAAAGGTCTGGCTAAGATTTCCAGAGTGAAAATTGGCGTGCTCGCATAACTACCAGCCAGCAGTAGTAGACAGAGTAACACTCCAGGTTTAATGATACTGATCATAGTTCATGGTTATTGAGTGTCTCCTATGTGTCAGGCACTGTCCAAGGCATGCTTTACATCAATGATTTCACTTTTTCCTCACAGCCATTTTAAGACCTACATAGTAACATGGCTGTTTTACAGAAAAGTGAGACTTAAGATGGTTGAGTATTTTGCTCAGAATTGCACAGCTGCTAAGTAGCAAAGCCAGAAGTCAGTTCCTCAGAGCCTGATAATATGCTCATCACCACACTTTCTCCCTTAGGAGTCCCTCCCTGACTCCCCAGCATTAGAAAATTCTTGTTATCTGCAAAGCATAAATGATACATCTGCATGGAGCAACAAGCCATCAGGACAACCCAGATTTTCATCTGGTCTGCTAGAAGCCACACGTTGTTCTATGCGCTGGGAAAGAACAGTGAGCAGGGCTAACAGGGTCCCTGCACGCATGGAGTGTACTTTTTTGATAGGGGAATCAGACAATATTAGCACAATAAACAAGAGAGGTTGTGGGAGAGCAAACCAGAGGTCAGAAGCTATGCAAATTCAGAAAAATGGTAAGAGGGGCTGAAGTCTTAGATTTCACTTACCCATACTTCCCCAACCACCATCCCCACCCAGCCAAGACTCAGCTAACCAGAGAAATTACTTATAGCCAGTAATGGGGGACAGTGCAGAAGTAGTGTGGTGTAGCTTCTAGGTCAGGCCCTGACACAGACTACTTCTCCTAAGCAGGGCACTAGGCCGGGAGCTGACGGAATAGCGTTCAACACAAAAGCTGTTACTCTTGCCTTCACAGACCTAACAGTCAAGAGGGAAGAGAAGAGCTGATGAAATAATTAGAGGTGAAAAAAGCTGTAAAGACGTATAAAGGGCCAAGGAAGTGAAAAGCGGCCTAACCTACAGGAGACTAGAAAGGTCACCATTCTGTCACAGATTCCATCTGTGACCCAGACCAAGTCATTTCCCCTCTTTAGAACCAGCTTTCTAAATAGGTTCTTAAAACAAACAAACAAACAAAATCTTGGCACCTCTGATCCCCACATACACGGACTGTGTTAGCTCATCTTCCTCCCGGCCTTGGTCCCCTTCATTCCATTCCTTGATATCCCTACAGCAAGGTTTTGTTCTTGGTTTTCACTGTCACATGGCAGAGATATGGGCCTGATACCCTAATGGGGACAGAAGTGGGGGAGCAGCTCTCTGAACAGAACCAGGGTAAAGGAAACAAGAATATACTGGGTGAAACACATGGAACTTGGTATCCAGAAAGTGTGTTCATGGAAGAGCCTATGGAGACAGGAGGCATTAAAGAGGCATCAGCTAGGGCTGTAGCTGATGTTCTGGCAAGAAGGAAGGAAAAGGAATACCAGAAGCAGGTGTGTGATAGAGATACAAGTCATCAGAAAGGAGGTCTTGACAGCCAAGAGCAAGGCCCCACCACAGCACTGAGATACAGTGAGAGGGCCACTGAGCAGAGAATAAAATCCAAACTCCACACTTTGTTACATGACCTGGCTCCTACCAAGTGCCCTTTCAGTCTCTGTGTTCTTATTTCAGCCCTTAGAGCATGCCAAGCTCTTCCCCGCCTGACGGCCTTTATAGAGGCTGTTCCTTCTACTTGGCATTCCACGAGCTCTTCACGAGTGGCTCTCTCTCCACCTATACTTAGGTCTTAGTTCAAATGTTACCTCCTCATGAGGGCTTCCAGGCCACTCTATCTAACTAGGTTACTCACCCCCTTTTGCTATCACAGTACCCTATACTTTTCCTTCCTATTACTTTGCATTCTAGAATTACTTATCAGTTTGTTTGTCTGATTTATTGTCCATCTCCTCCACCGGACAGTAATCTCCATGAGGACAGGGGCTATGCCTGTCTTGTTCACTGATGTATAACCACACCTAACACAGTGCCTGGCATATAACAGGCCCCAGTAAATGCTCAGTGAGCAAATAAATAGTAATAAAATGATGATTCAAACTCAAGAAAAACATAGCTGAGGCTTTGGAATGCAATCTGGGTGACAAGCTGGTAACCGTTGTCAAGACAGGTCTTGAGCACAGGGATCCATTTACAGGATTGAGGTCACATGCAGGACCCAGACAACAAGCAGTGAGGCCCATGAAAACAAGGTCAGAGCAACCTTCAGCATCAAGAAAGACAGGCTAATGGGCCTGTGCCAGGCAATTGTCCCACACTCCACCTGCCTATGTCCCTTACCTGGGAAATATTATCTGCCTCAAAACTTCCGGCCCACTCTGCACTAGACCTACTAGGGGCTGTGGACTGCACCAACAGAGCCTACCACTGAGTGTTCACAAAAAGCTAGTCAAACCCATGTAATAGAGGCTGCTTAAATAGGTCTCTCAAATCCAGTGATTACTATTCATATTAATGGGAACAGCTGATACATGCTAAGGGCTTTGTAAATACAATTTCACTTAATCCTCAAAACAACCATATTCAGTAGCTACCATTATAATCCCCATTTTAAAGATGAGGCAACTAAAGACTTAGCCAAGAAAACTGTCCAAACTCATCTAATAAGTGGTACAACTCCATGCTCTTTGATCTCCAAGTCTAAAAATAATAAAATCTAAAATATAATAAAAATGGTTAATATTTACTGAGGACTTACATATCAAAATCATTGTGCAAATATTTTATATAGATTATCCCTTTCAATTCATATTATGCCCATTTTACAGAGGAAAATAAAACTCTGCAAAGTAAAATAGCTTGCCCCCAACCTGCAACAGAGTGATAAATGTATTTGACATAAACCCTAAACAGCACAATGCATTACATTAAAACAGAATGGCAACATAGTAGAAGCCATAAATTCTAAAATCTTGCTATTGTTGTTAGAAACCGTGAAGCTTCTGACCTCACCAAGACCCCTGCATACAGTTTCACACAGTCCTCGACCCATAGGGGTTGGACCCAGCTGTTCTATCAGCACTAGGAAGCCAAATACAGCTAATTTCTCTAGGCCAGGGAAACATTGGCCTGTTGCCTTTGGAAGTTCAAGAGGCTAGGAGAAGCTCTGGCTTAGAAAGAGCTTTATCCCATGCTCAGAAGAGCCAAGTGAGGGCCTCAGCTGTAGATTTATCTGAGGCTGAGGCCATTGGTTGCTGAAGATTCCTGTCCTTGCTTTTATCCCCTAAGCCTGTAGAACCCAACAACTGGGATTTCAGACTGCAGTGGCCACCTGCTGTTTTTGTATTCCCCAGTATCACTTACCCTCTTCTGAAGGTAGCAGCACTTTCCTCTAATTAGGGTTGTTCTGTGTTCAGCCATGCATGCTATGCACAGCACAATTCCAGGGGGCACTGTTCACATATACTTTGAGATGTGAATGGTATATAGTACATGTGAATGGTGGCCCCTGAAGTGGAGCAATGTGGCAGCTCTTCTCCTCTTCCTTTGGTGAAACTCTCCCCTCCAGGAGTGGGCATATATTTCAAGTCTGGCCATTCACAGTACCCACTTCAATTGCTATAGTAATAATTCAAAGTGGTAGACATATAACCCAAGCTGGAATCCCTTCAATACTTTGTAAAAATTTGGGTCTTATGGGCAAGAAGATATATTTTAGCCCATGCAATTCAGTCTGTAAATCTTATGGGGAAAAAAAGTCTGGGATCTTTAAAGTAATATACTATATTTGATTACTAAAATGCAAATCTGAGGTACCTTAACTCCTAATGGAAATTTATTTAGCCCAATTACAGTGTCTCCTAATTTAACCTGCTTAGACTGCTTTCCTACCTGTGGTTCTCAGAACCAGAAGCAAGTTAAAATCAACTGGGGCAGGTCCCCATCCAGATGGGTCAAGTCCAGAGCGAGGCAGTGGTGCCGGCATTGGTACCTGAGTTTCAGGTGTGCTAGAATGTGACTACTCATCTCTCTAAACTGCCCCATAGTATGCCACATAGTCTATACTTCAAGGCAGACCATCCAAATTGGTAGACCAAATTCAGTGAAAATTAAACCTGCCTCTTTCATGGTGGTGTGATAATTAGCAGAGACTTAATTTTATTTACATAGAGGATGTAAAAAGAAAAAGCAGCCCCTTCCCCTCCTGCCAGCCATCTTTTTGTTGTTATACCTCTTCCATAACCTCCGTGCCTTTGTTACTATTCTCTCTCTCTTGCTTTCTCTGTCAGATCACCGCTGCTTTTCTTGTCTAGCTTAGAATTCTTGGAAGAGGTTGAACAGGAATTACCAGTGCTCCAGAATTGAGAGAAACAACATTATTCTAGTAGGTTCCAGCCCCCTCTCCACCTGTCCACAGGGCTCCAAGAATATACATAAACTCCTGCTTCTGGGCACCATCTTAAACATTTCCCAGCACAACCAAGCAGGCACTATCTTTTAGTTAATATAGAGTCTTAGGATGGAAGCGAGTTTTTGTTTTTTTTTCAAAACTGAAAATATGGGAAGAAGACTTCAAGTCTTGCAGAAAATGAACATTTTTTTCTTACCACATACCACAAACTTTGGTGATTAAATGACTGCAGACTATATTCTCCTCCAGCCTGTGCCCAACTAAAATATGCAGGCATTAAAACCTCATGAGGGAGTACTGATTTCTCAACATTATCTATGATGTTTTTTGGCTCCAAATAGCTTGAGCCCAAGAAACTGCAAAATATACTGAATTTTAATGGAAATCTGATTGTTAATAAAGAGAGGTAAATCCATAATGAGGAACACTAATAAACATATGAAAAGACTTACAGACCTTAAGTTCCAGAATACTGCCAAGGTGTACCTTTAGCAAACCTCTTAACCAGTTTCTCATTTTTTTCTTCTATTCCTTCATATTTGTTATTAGAAGAAAATCCTGGCATACACACAAAATACCTTTAAAATGTGTAATATTTTAACTGTATTAAGCCATGTAGCAAAAAACACTCTTTTTCTCACTCTTTCTCTTTTTCTCCCCATGGAGTCGAAACACTAGAAAAACAGCTACTACATTGTGAAATAACCTTCTGGTACACAGAGAAGCTCAGGAAATGCTGAAAAATGAAATTATGGTGTAAAGTAATATAAACTCATGCCAAGAAGACTCCTGGAAATTGAATATAAGGTTTAAACCATCAACAAATACAAATATAAGTATACACATATTTATGAAGAAAAAAATGAACTTTTAAAAAGGAAGGGGTCCCAAAATATTATGGATAATCCAGAAAATTAAAAGCATTTAATCAAATAGCTTAATTATTCTGCCCTGAAATGGAGAGGGCAGTAACTATTTTAAAAAGAAAGAAAAACAATCTTTATAATAAGCAGTCTCTCTGGAAGTGGGTTGTTTCAAGCAACAGAATTAGAGTATAATAATATTACTAGTAAAAACTGGTGCTGTTTTATTTGAAAAATAGCTTAAACCTTTTCAGTAATGCTACATAGCTCATCAAAACATTTAACTCAGTTTCAACAATGGCAATGGAGGGATACTGGTATGGGATACCAATGACAGGTGATATATGGCTGACAGGGAGCTGTACAGAACATATGTCCAGGGTGCATGGTAATGTTTGGATATACTCATAGTGGCAACAATTAAAAACCACAGCAGGGGGGGTTCTGGGTTCCTGGCCAGTGGTGCTCTGTTGTGGTCCCTAGGGGAGCAGCGACAGTCTCCCAGGTAAAGCGGCGGGGACCGGGAGGGAGTGAGGGTTCAACAGTGAGCCCCTGATGCTAATGACTATGCTTGTGAGCTGATAAGCCTAAAATAAGAACAAGGCCTAGAGCAACATTGTGCCTGGGAATTTCCTCCTGTCAGCCTTCATGTTACTCAAATGTGGCCAGTCTCGAAGCCAAACTCAGCATGTAAATGCAATGCCTTCCCCCCAGCGTGGGACATGACACCTGGGGATGAGCCTCCCTGGCAACGAGGGAGCACTATCAACTACCAACTGATGATGCAACTGGAAAATGACCTTATACGGAAGGTTCAATGTGGATCAGCAGAATATCCCTGTCTACATAAAATAACATGACTTTAAAATGCTGTTTGACCTAAAGTAAGGGGGAAATGGAAAAGAGAAATGAGTTTATATGGCTACGAGTTTCTAAAAAAGAGTCTGGAGGCTGGCAGAAGGATTGCCCTCATGCACAACTGAGCAGAGTCAGAGAGACAGATAAAGCAGATACAACCCCCAGATATCGGTTCCTTCGAGGGTTAAAGAGACCCATGGGAATTATGGTCATGGCCGATGGGGTTAACTACCAGGTCAGACGGCCCCTTTTTGGAACTGGTGTTTATGTGTGATGAATCTGGACTCAGATGGGATCTTCCTTCATAAGACTTTCATGCTAATGTGCTGGAGGTGCAGTTAATGTTGGGGTTTAAGATATATTTAGGGGATTTGAATCTCTGGACTGACAATGTGATAGCCAGGTCCTGAGCCTCAACAGACTCCAGCACCTACAATATGATGTATTGGACTTACCACACTCAGCTAAGATGGAGTTGAAGAAGGACAACCACCACACCATGGAGCCTAGAGTGATTACAACTGAAAGTGGGAGGATTGCATCCAACATCCATGTGGAATCTGAGCCTCCTCTTGACATAGAGGTGCAATGGACACAACCAATCCGATGTCCACATAGAAGAGGTGGCATTGGATTGGGAAAAGTGGACATGGTGGCTGATGGGTATGGGGAAAGGCAGGAAGAGATGAGAGGTGGAGGCGTCTTTGGGACATGGAGCTGCCCTGGATGGTGCTTCAGAGGCAATCACCGGACATTGTAAATCCTCACAGGGCCCACTGGATGGAATGGAGGAGAGTATGGGCCATGATGTGGACCATTGACTATGAGGTGCAGAGGTGCCCAAAGATGTACTTACCAAATCCAATGGATGTGTCATGATGATGGGAACGAGTGTTGCTGGGGGCGGGTGAGAGGTGGGGTGGCGGGGTGGGGTTGAATGGGACCTCACATATATATTTTTAATGTAATATTATTACAAAATCAATTAAAAAAAATAAAAATAAAAACGGAAAAAAAAAAAAAAAAACATTTAACTCAGTTTCTTTTGAACATGGTTTTAATGACTTTTGTTGTTGTTGTTGTTGTTTTTCGTAAGGAATGGAAAAGACTAAATACCAGAAAGGGAAACACAACCTGAAACTCAACATGAAAATCCTGACTCAGGTAAGCAGGACTAGCAATGCAAGGTGAAGGAGTGTCCTGGCGAGTTAACCTCAAAGACCTGTAGTTAGTTCCTTAAATTCAAGTGCAAAGGTGATGATAAGGTTTATTATCTCTTTGACTCTCAAAGCCTTCAAAATGCTACTTTCTAGATACTTCATTCCCCATGCAGACCTTTAACCTGTTAGATTCTACCAGATTCATTTCATGTTGTTTTTAGCAGCAGTGCTTCTCAATCCTAAATGCACTTTGGAATCTTAAAACTTAAAAAACTGAAAACATAAATCAAAGGTTCTTAAACTTTTTTCGTCCACGGACCCCTTGGCCAGTCAGGTGAAAACCACGGACCCCTTACTAAGTCCACACTATACTATGTATTCCACGGACCCCTTACTAAGTCCACACTATACTATGTATTATTTAATAAATACATCATACCCACACCAACACATCCCCATAAGAATAAAGTTTTTTTAAATTTCAATTCAAGCTCACAGACCCCTTGTTAAAGAACCCCTGACTTAAATTTCAAATCCTTAAAAAAAATTTTTTAAACACCTGCTCCCAAATCCCCTCTCCCACTCTGATTTAATTCATAGGTACAAAGCCCCTAGTTAATTCTAATTTGTAGCCAAAGCTGAGAATTACTGGCTATTTGGAATAACCAAACAGGTTTTATTTTTTTTAAAGCTGGCGTGCGGTCACCCCTCGGGCTGAAGTGTGGTTTGCTGGCCTGGCGAGGGGCGGCGGCCGCGGTAGGCCTATTCCAAACCGCTGCCCCCATAATAGGGTGGTTGGTCGGGCCCACCGCCACCCCTGAAGGAAGCTCGGCACGGGCGCAGAGTGCCCTCGGGTCTCCCCTTCTCAGCAGCCATGCTTCCGTGGCCGCCCCTCCTCCCAGATGGCGCCACACGATGCCTTGTGGGGCGGCATTCTTCTTCTTCTTTCTCCCTGCGTAGGCGCAGGGCAGAAAATTCCAGTCTGCCCTTTTCCCTCCCCCCCACAGCAGCAACAGCCAGGCGTGGGCGGGAAACTCCAGTCTGCCCTCTACCCCAGCAACAGCAGCCACCAATCACTAAACCCTGCCACTTCCCCCAGCAACAGCAACAGCCAATCCCTAATCACCACCCCTCCCCCGTCCAGTACCTCCCACTGACCTTTCTCCGGCAACCAATTAGAACAGGGCGTGGCTTCGACCAATCAGCCTTCCCCAGCCCCTATAAAGCTGTTGCCTCTCCCTCAATAAAGTTGGACTTGTGTGTTTACCTCGTCTCCGCGGTAGTTCTTCTGCCATGTGCCCTCCAGTCCTGAGAGCCCCCGACAAGGGCCTGGCCTCCCTTGTCCCCAGTTCGTCGCCTGCTTC
Organism: Dasypus novemcinctus; assembly: GCF_030445035.2. Lineage (NCBI taxonomy): Eukaryota > Metazoa > Chordata > Mammalia > Cingulata > Dasypodidae > Dasypus > Dasypus novemcinctus. The sequence goes on from NC_080698.1 coordinate 22,305,545, forward strand.
TCCGGGCGACCCCCTCGTCGCCGGCTTCGCCGGGCAACCCCGTCAGCCGAACCGCGCAACCCCTGTGAGACCGACCCCTCGTCTGCTGCCGGACCAACCCCTCGTCTGCTGCCGGACTGACCCCTCGTCCCAAGCGGGACCGACCCCTCGTCCCAAGCGGGACCAACCCCTCGTCCGCAGCCAGACCCCACCTCTACCGACCGAGCAAGCCGCCGTACTGGCGGCACTATATTGAGCTAAATAAACTTTCATGAGGAGGCAAGGTGCCTCAAATTCCCATCTAAATAATTGAAGACAGCATTTTAATTAAGGATTTCAGATGTGTTCCATATAATTACAGAGGCTCTATTTCATGGCCTGAACTATATCTCTTTGCACATAATACTCAAATTTTTGCAATTTCTTGAAGAAGTTCTGGATTTCATATATGAAAGACAAATAAAAACAATAGAATTGAGAACAATCTATTCCATCTAATATGGAAAATGTGAAAAACAAAGGAACTTGGAGCAGGATGTATACAGTTTTGATTCTGATTAATATACATAAGATTTAATTAATAATGTAACAGTATAATCAAAGCTCCCATTTATTAAGGGCTTACGTGCCTGGAACTGTGTTAAGCACTTTCCATGTTTTACTTCATTGAAAACTTAAACATCCCTATGAGATAGGAATTATTATCACCATTTCACCAGTGAGGAAGTAGAGGTTCCCATAGGTTAAGATGCTTTCTCAGAGCCACACATCTAGTTAATGGCAGTGTCAAAATTAGAGTCCAGATCTTTTGCTCTACAGAGTTCATTCTCCTTACCACCATCATCTCTCACCTGGACAACTGCAAGAGTCTCCTAAGTTCTTTAATTCAAAGTGTAGTCCATGGTCCAGCACTGGCCTGTTAGAAATACTGAAATCTCTGACCCATTCCCAGACTAATGAATTAGAAATGCACTTTAAGATCAACCAGAGATTCAAATGCACATTAAAGGTTGAGAGCACCAGCCTAACTGGTCTTCCCACATTGACAGTGCCCTCTCAGAAATTCATTATCCACACTGCATCCAGAGGACCTTTTTTAAAAAACAAATCTGATCATGTCTTTATCCCATGTAAGACTACTCAATGATTTCACAATGCCCTTGGAATAAAGTCTAAAACTCTTTTAAAATACAGATAACTGTACTCTGCATAACATCGCCCATGCCTGCCTCTGCAGCCTCATGGCTCCCTCTTTTCCCCCAACCACTGATTGTTATGCCCCCAGATGCACGGGCCTTCTTTTTGCTCATCAGATCCCAACCTACCTAACTTCCTTCCTCTTTGCCTACCTTCCTTCCTTCCTTTCTTCTTCTAAGCTCTCCCCAGGCCTGAAATATACTACCAACTCCATCACCATCATCACCTCCATGTCAGCCACACACACTGCTGTAGCTCTAGTATGTAGCACAGGGCCTGGCACAGAATAAATTAGGTGGATGACTACATGTTTAGGATACTGAGGGCCTTGGCTATTTCCTTCTTCCATCCCGTCTTTGCTCTTGCTGTGCTCTTCACTCCCATTTCTCCTTCCCTGTCCTTGGATTATATCTTTTCTGTAACTCACCTTATCAGTTGAAGTTGACAGCATTAGAAGGAAGCACTGCCAAGTCCACATGGCCATTGCCAAGGGATTACTCCCCAGCTGGGTGACAACTGCTTCCCTTTGACCCTGAGGTTCAATTCCTTTCTAGAAGTAGAAAGAAGTTCCCACTGACAGAAGCAGGCTGCTTTTCCATCTGAGATTTATTATATAGATGGAACCATGTATCAGGGGGTCTCTCAGCAGGCAGTAGGAAGCCAAGAGCTTCACTATCTCCCTGCCTACACAAGAAAGCATCACTGCACTGACAAGATGGGTTATCAAAAGAGCTGTGGGCAACGTCATATTTCAAATACTATGGTCAAGCTTGCTACTCTAAGAAAAAAAGTGGCGAATCCTTTTATAAAAAAGATATCTGCCTCAAGTTTAAATCTTGAATAAATCTGAATTTTCATATATCAAGTTTATATTACTAATAACAAAAAGAAAATCTATTTGTCTATTGAATGCAAGCTTTCCAGCACCTGATAACATCCTGAAAGCTTTAAACACACTATCTTATTTAATCTTCTTCATCACTAAATGAGGTAGAAATGCTTAATTACCTCTATTTTAAAAAAGAGGAAACCAAGAGCTGAGAAACCTTGGAGGAAAGGCTCGATTCAAATCACAGGCCTCTAGTCACCACTCTGTATTGCTTCTCTGCTATTTTTTTGCTATTTGGATTGCTTTCTCATCTGAGAAGTCCCAGACATGGATATTCACAAAGAGACAGCCCCTTGGAGAAAGACCTCAAAGGCTGAGATTTTTCTCTGTAATGTAGATGTTGAAAGGAAAGTAACATGCAACATCTTATATTTCAAAGCTGCATTTCTATAATAAAAGAAAAAACTGAAATTCAAGAAAAAGATGTGGCAACAGAGCTCAGAGGCACTTATGAATGCAAATCCACAAATACTCTTTCAGTGTCTAAAAGTGGTCAGTCACTGTGCAAGATCCCACATGATCAGATTGGCAGTTGTGAAAGTGCTAGAGGAGGGAGGGGAACAGGGAGAACTTTTCCCACAGTGACTGTTTTCAGGAATGTTTATCTAATAATTTACAAAACTGTTATTTTACTATCTAATTAAATAGAAATTACCATTCATGCAGAAGAGGTGTGTGAAACATGCTTTGTTATCTGTCAATACATAACTGGAAGAGCAAATGTGTCTACTAAAAGGAGACTTTTGTGTAATTCAAACAACTCGTGTATTCATTTCTGACCTTATATTATATCAGAGAATCAGACTTTTATGCCTGTGAATTCAAACTCAATGTCAGATTTTGTTCTTCAGTGTCTGAAAGAACAAAAGAAAAAACAATGGGAGCCAAAATAAGACTAATCCTCAAAACAGAAATGGAGCATATTAAAACAGTATGTACAGATATATAAAGATGTGGACACAAAAACTTTTCCTAAAGCAGTCCATTAAACTTTTACAAGAATGAGGCTAAAACAAAGTAGAAGAAAGCATAAGCCTGAAAAGGTTACACACAGCACTGTTTGACTTTCAGAAACCTGCCTCCTTGCAGAAACGGGATGCTCTTGACCCAAGGGCATAAGATGAAGACTGTGGACAGCTTTGTTCCTTGCTCTCCTCATTTGGAAAATGAAAAAGTTAGATTAGATGATCTGTAAGATCCTTCTATCCCTAATCTATTAGGTGCTTTTCATTCACGTGGTCCTTGCACCTGAATGAGAAATGAGTATATAAGGGTGTTTGAAAAATATTTGCTGAATTAATGAAATATTACCACCTTACCAATAATAAGAGGGAAAAAAACTTTACAACAATTGGTTCTGGTCTGCACCCTTGAAAGGACAAACTAAACTGCTACACATCTGGTGCTCCTGTTCGCAGACTACTGGAGTAATGAAAATAATTCTGCACTTGGAATTGAAGAGATTTGGTCTAGTCTCATCTCTGACACAAAACAACTATGTGAACTTGGACAAGCTGCTTTACCACCCTGGGCCAGTTTCCTCATTTCTAAAAGAAAGTAATTGTAAAGCTATATATAGATAACATTTGTGAAACCTTTATTATATGACAGGTCTTATGCTCCAAGACTTTGCTTTAGATTTAAATGATTTCAAAGGTTTTTGCTGCTTTAACATTTAGCACCTAACTACAGAGGCAAAACGGTATAATGGAAAGATTCCAAAATCTGAAGAGCTGGGCTTTCTCTCAGCTCTGTAAGGAAGTCTTTGATATATATGTATGTAATATATATATATACAAATATCCTATATATAATGTAACAGAAGAGATAGATCAATTGATATCTAGAGATATACATATATACATACATATATGCATTTTATGTATGTAATTACATAAATACTAGGTTATGTGATTGCGGACAGTCATTTTCTCAAGCTGTATTTCCTCATCTACAAAATGGGAGATACAGTATTATTAAAAGAGATAATCAATGTGAACAGGTTCTGTGAATTATCAAGCGTTAGCTTCATTTCAAAACACGCACATTCTCTAATACTTGCAACATTTGAAACAGCGTTTACAACTAAGGAACGCAAAACCTCTTTACAAAAAAAAAGCGGCAGGTGGGCAAAGAGCCTGGTAGCCAGGAGCGCAGGGCCACATGGGAGTTATAGTTCCAATTCTGTAGGTTGCCCCATAGAATAGCCGGAACTGAGACTTCATCTCCCAACAGGCACCTCGCCGCACCAAAGGGCACACTGGGAGGTGGGGCTCCACCGCCCGGTAGTGAGACGGAACTCCAAGTCCCAGGTGCCTCTCCGGAACTGGCCGCAGGCCTTAAGATGGAGCCAGAGAGGGAGGGTTCAGGTACACCCAGCCTACCCCGTGCGAGTCGGGGCCGCCCTCGGGAATGGTTTGTGAAACAACCATTGGGAGTATTTCCTGCTGCTCCCCAGCATATTTTTGAGAGGCTCAAAATAATAAAAGCAGTAAATTTGCAGGTGGCAAACCGTGACAAGCCTGACCTCGTTTAGATTTCGGCCTCATCCTTGGGCAAATAAGGCAGGAGTGGTAGCTCAATTTTTCCGAGGTAAGCACCTTGAGGTTCCTAGAAGGTGAGTGGTTGGTCTAAGGTTATGCAGCTGAGGCAGATTTCAACCTAGAAAAGGAGCTGCAAATCCTGCTGAAGTTGTGTTACCCAGCCTCCTACTTTCCCACACACGGATCTAGTACCTTAAACACTGAACCATACACTATGCATAAGAAATTCATCAGGGTAATAATTAGCTTCCCCACCAAAAGAATTCGACGTTTTTCTGTTTTTAAAATACCAAATGTAAAAATATGTCCCAAAATAATGTCTTTCCTGTGCCCAGCTTTGCTGATGCCTTGGACACGTGTTCAATCCGACATTTGGAGAACCCAGCACTGGGTATTTAACACAGACTTGATATGCAGAAATTCCTGTAATTTGCCTATGAAACTGCCAAACCATCCAAACGCGGCAATGTCAACTGCACCACCAGCGCTAGGAGCTGGGGCGTTTCTGACCCCGTTAGCGTGACCCATGCCTCAGTTTCCCCACTTGCAAAATGCAGTGGGGACAGGCGAGTTAGGGCTATGGTGAATGCTCCAGAAATGTGGCACTTGGGTCCCTGCCCTGAGAAAGGAAAAGAGGAAGGCGGCGAGGGTCATCGGAACTGGCTCCCCACCTCCCGGGCAGCCGGCCTCGTCCCCGCCCACCGAGCCGCCGGGGCTTTGACCAGCAGTGCGTGAAATCCAGGCTCGCGCCCCAGAAACATTCTTCCACTAGAGCTTATACCCCACCCCCTACCTTCCGAGATCTTGACTGCTGGGAAGTGGAAAGCAGAGGGAGGGAGAGCCGACTGGGCCTGGGCCTGGGCCTGGGTCTGTGCCCACGGGGGTGGCCGCCTGAGAGACTGGGGAGCAGAGGGCAAAAACTCCCGCGTCGGGAGTGAGCGGCGGCGAACTACAACTCCCAGTCGGCCGCGCGGCCGCTTGTTTGGAAACGGGCGCGGGGACCAATACGCGCAGAGTACGCGCCTCACAGATCGGATCAGAAGCCACTTGTGAAAGCGACCCTGCCTCAGGGGCGAGAAAGGCAGTCTCTCGCAGGAGTGAAGCTGAGGTGGAAAACCCTTTAGAAAGGGATTTTTTTTTTAGAAATCGCACAATCTTTTGCTCTTTCTAAGTGGAAAAAGGAACGATTCTTTTCAAATAAAGGAAAGACTTCGTTGCATTTCTGCTACCGTAAGCGCGCTTAACTTAATGCCCCCCTCACTCCAATCCACAGGACGGTGATGCTTCCACTTCCGATCCCAACTCTGGATCTTTCTTGATTTCTTAAGCCTTCCTTTCTTTATGTTTCTCTCAGAAGACAGACTCGCAGGCCCTGATTTATCCAGTTTGTGACTACACTAGTCCTCTAGCTCCCTAACCAAATTTACATCACAACCACCCTTCCCCCTTCTGCATTTATCATTCATTACCTAGCATTGAACATAATTATTTATCTTATCTATCATCTCCTTTAACCATTAGGATACAAAATTCATGCAGATAGAGATTTTTGTTTTTGGTCACTGAAGTATTCTTAGGCCCTAGAAAACTGCCTAGCACATATTGGGCACTCAATGAATATATTTTGAATACTTAAAGGAAATCTAGAGTGAGCTTTCCCCCTTTTTAGTTTGCTAAGCTGCTCAAAGCAAATACCATGAAATTTGTTGGCTTTAACAATGGAAATTCATTAGCCTTTACAAGCTTACAGTTTTGAGGCTGAGAAAAATGTCCAGATGGAGGCATTATCAGACCAGGCTTTCTTGGCCAAGACCATCCCACCCCCTTCCACTCCCCAAATATGGCAGCATCTGCTGGTCTCTCCCTTCTCTTCTGGGTTTCCTTCCTTTCAGCTTCTTTCTTCCATGATTTCCTCTCTCTGTAATCATCCCTTTACAAAGACTCCAGTAAGAAGATTAAGACCCACCCAGGGGAAGCAAATATGGCTCAAGCGATTGGGCTCCCGTCTACCATAAAGGAGGACCAAGGTTCTATTCCTGGGGCCTCCTGGTGAAGGCAAGGTGGCCTGAGCAGAGAGCTGGCACAGGAAGATGACACAACAAAAAGAGACACAGAGGGGAGACAATAAAAGACACAGCAGACCAGGGAGCTGAGGTGGCGAAAGAGAATGAGCACCTCTCTCCCACTCTGGAAGGTCCCAGGATCTGTTTCTGGTGCTGCATAAAGAGAAGACAAGCAGACACAGAAGAATGCAAAATGAATGAACTTAGAGAGCAGATCATGGGGGAAGGGGGGTTAGGGGGATAAATAAATAAAAAGTATTTATTAAAAAAAAAAAAAAAGACCCACCCTGGGCTATGTAACATCATCCAAAAGGCCTTACAGAGAGTGGATGTGGCTCAAGCAGTTGAGCACCCACCTCCCACATGGGAGGTCCCAGGTTCGGTTCCAGGTGCCTCCAAAAGACAAACAAACAAGCAGACTCAAACAGTTGAGTGTCTGCCTCCCACATGGAGGTCCCAGGTGTGGTACAAAACAGACAACCAAGTAAAATATGAGCAGACAACAAGCGCAAACAACAAGCAAAAACAACAAGCAAACAGACAAGGGAAACATCTCCGCAGGGAGGGGGAGGAGGGGAACCCCTACTTACAATGGCTTTACACCCACAGGAATGGATTAAATTTACGAAGATGATTTTCTGAAGTACATACAGTTCCAAACCACCACACACACCCTATTCTTCCTTGCTCTAATACAGATCATTAAACCGTTCTCTAACCACCGAGGGCTTCTAGTGCTCATTACCATATATGTATATATGTATATATATATATATATAACATATATATATAATTCATATATATATATAGTGCTGAATTATATATATATATCCTCAATATATTCTGTGCCAGATGTAGTGTGGGTGCTGAAGAAATCATTGAATCAGATCCAATTCCCAACCTCAAGATGCTCTTGGTCTACTGGAGTAATAAAAGGTAAAGTATGCAATAATTGCAGAACAGCTCAATGATTTGCACATGCTCATATGGTAAGAAGGTACCAGAATCCTGGACTTCAGACTTGCTAATATACCATGCTTCTTCTCAAAGCAGCATCTCCTCTTCAAGTTGCCCCCTTCCCTTCTCTTCTTTCCTTCCCTCCCAATCCTAGGTACAAGGAAAGAGAGATGTTTGCCAAGTCCTCTTTTACATTTTATAAGGGAAAAACAAAGAGCAATTACACTTGAGCAAACACTGAGATATGTCCCTACTTTCCTTTTTTTCCCCCTCTCACTTTTTTTTTGACCTGGTTCATTACATGCAGCTGATTACACCAAGTCTTAGATCTCTTATCCTTTCTGATGTTTGAATCCCACAGAGAGTAGCAAGGAGTCCTACAAAGTGTCCTAGTGTGAAAGACTGATGTCCTTGGCTGCTTGACTCTAAAAGAATGTCACACTGGATTATAGTCAGTTTACAGGTCATCACACAAACACATGGCCACATAAAATGTTAGAGAATTGTGAACAAGGTGAAATTGAAAGCAATTACAGATAAAACAGCAGGAATGTAATCAATATGTGATACAGATTAATTTTGTGCATAGGGATTAAAACTTCTGTTCAGGTATCCCAGCTTAATCTTCTGAAAATTTTGGGTTGTTTCCTACACTATTGCAGTTCTTTCTAGCTTTATGACCATAGACTCAGCTTAGCCATCCCAGCTTTTCTCAAGCTGATCGGGGTGAGAGATTTTAACACATGTGTCAGTATCCACACTAGACATGAAGAAATCACTGAACAATATGAAACTGTAAAGTGCAACAACTAGACTCTCCCTTATAATCATTACATCTTCTATGTAGCCATCAAATGGTAAATGTTGAATGTACTAAGAACTAAACAGTAGTATCTCATGACAATTACACCAATGTTGGGCAGCCTGGTATAAGAGTTTAGGTGTTACTGCAGCTGTGGATGAGGCTGACTGCTAGACTGAAGGTCACTTATGACCTTCAGTAGATTACATATTTGCAAAGAGCATTAGAGACATATTACTTGCCTCAGACCCAGGACATTCAAATGCCAAGACAATCAGTGGGAAGATGACTATCTGATCTGCAATTTGACTGAATTAATAATTACCTGTAATGATGCCTTAGTTTGGGTTCATCTAGAAGCAAATCCTGCCTTAGTTTGGGTTCATCCAGAAGCAAATCCTGAGACAGGCATTCAAGGTCAAGTATTTATGGGGAATGTGGAATGTAATTGCAATAAACATCAGTGGGAGAATAGGAATGTGTGATAGGTAAGGGAAGACAACCAAAAATATATATACTATCAAGTACATTTACCATTATGGAAACTGAAGCTTAATCCTCCTGGGGAACTCGGGAAACACTATGGAACACAAGCCTTAGGCAAAGTTATTTCACCAAAGAGACAAGAGAACTGGGTTATTTAAGCACCATTCCCATCAGGCAGTGATTAAGGACTGCCTTCAGAAGTTAAGTCCCTGGCGGCTTTTCTGGCCTGCTGCATGAGCAGGCAGAGCTGCCTTGGTGGCCAGAGAAAGCCAGAGATACAGGTGCTAGCATTGGAAGTCAAACTGGTATGCACTTGAGAAGGACTTAGAGAATGCTGGCAGGCCTCCCATAATATCTACCACAAGTGGCTTTGTTTCACCACATGCGTACGTCACTGAGACTCACAGAATGAGATACAAAAAACAAAAAAAAAACAGGTAGCCTACCACTCTATGTTTCTCATCACATGAGCAAATAATATAGACAGTATTTACTAAATCCTCAATAAGACATAAAAGCTAAACAAAAAACAACAAAAATGACATTTGCACTGTAAGCTGTGAATTTGCTAAAGACCTAAGGAGGGACTTCAGGCGAACTGAGGTAGGGTAGGAGAGGAATAAGGAGATCAAGAAAAGGGAATTTAAAGAAATATTGGTAGACAAGGTATTGTTCATTTTGTGATGTTTAGGAAAGACAAGTATAGCACTTCAGATTTTTTCAGCAATTAAAATTAAATACATAAACTATGCTCTTCAGACTAAAAGATTGTTGTGGGAAAGACCTGTGTGAATTGTGCAGTTATAATACTTCTTCATAGCCAGTAACTCTACTTGAAACTACAGTCACCATTAATTTGTCTATCTTTCTCCTCCAAATAAAATGTAAGCTCCATGAAGGCAAGAATTTTGTTTCTTATTCCCTGTTGTGTTTCTCAACATTCCTAGTGCATAGTAGGCTCTCAGTAAATATGTGATCAATAAATGAATGTGTTACAGCCACAAAAACAAATAGGGTAAGTACTAGAAGGGCCTGGTATTTGTGCCACTCATAACATTCATCTAAGCCACACACGCACACAGAAAAGAGATGGAGGTAACCCCCTGTTTTCATTTTCTTGGCTATTCAAACAAATACCATACATTGGGGTAGCTTAAGCAATGGGAATTTAATGGCTCATGGTTTTGAGGCTAGGAGAAGACCAATCAAGGCATCATCAAGGCTGTTCTTTCTACCCGAAGACTGGCTACCAGCAATCCTTGGACCTTGGCCTTGGCTCCTCTATCACATGGCAGTGCACACGGTGGCCTCTTCTGGCCTCTCCATTCTCTTCCAGGTTCCGTAGACGCTCAGCTTCTGGCTGCCCACTCATGGCTTTCTCTGTCTGTCTGGATTTCATTCTGCTTATAAAAGTGCCCAGTAATAGGTTTAAGAACCATTCTGGTTGAGTTGGGCCACACATAATGGAAGTAACACCATCAAAAGATCCTACCTACAATGGGATCACATTCACAGAAATGGATTAAGTTTAAGGACATATGTTTCTGAGTACATAGCTCCAAACCAATAACTTTTCATTATCACAAAGCTTGGGACCATCCTGATGTGTAGAAAGCCTGGTGGTCACTTACTATTCTTCTGCTATAGCCAAACACTCCAACAACATCCTTTTCAATCACATAGGACTTGCAAGGAAATCTTTACCATGGAAACAGACTTTCAAAACTACAAAGGGCCTTAGAGGTCAAATTTTTCAACCCTTTACATAATTCATCTCAGCTGTATGTTTCAGGTCATAATCCAGTCTTTCAGGCAAGAATCTTGGGAGTGATTTATTTAATTGGAAATACCATATCTAACAAAAATATATTATAAGAGAAATAAGAAAAATTATGCATTGTTTTGGTAATACAAAGTATAGAAAGGTAGGGAAACAGCTGTACCCAAATGCTCCAGTCTCCTTCACAAATTCCTCAAACCAAATTCCTCAGCTTTTTCACTGCTGTTAGAGAACACTGGTTGCTAGTAAGAGCCATCTCATGATATGCTGAAAATTCTCTAAATTTCCTCTATTGTTCCTATTCTCTTGTCTTATTCATCCCTTTGTTGTTCCATTTTAAATGCACTCCTTGGGTAAATTTGTTCATCAGATATTTAGAGATCAGTCTATTCCCTATAGTTAGTGAACATATGCATGCTGTCTCCTTTTAAGTATGCCTCATAAATAATCGCACTTAATCCTTCTTACCACCATCTTTTGCAATCATCTTCCAGTTACCTAGAACATAAGGTGCATAAAACTAAGCTCAGTGTCCAAGCTGTGATCTCACTAGGGTGGCCTAGAGATAAACTATGATTTTTCATCACTCTGTTTCAAGAAATTATGCCTTGAAATCATGCCAGCACATTGCTCTGGTTTCACTACAGCTTTAAAGGCATCTTCATTATTCTAGAGGAGAAAACCCATTAAGAGCATTTCTTAAAAATTAAAACATGTATTTTTTATTAGATGACAGTGCAAAATGGTATGCAACTTCAATTCAGTACAGTTTGTCAGGTACTGAGGGTCACTTTGTGCCAGCCACTGTACTAGCGGCCGGCATTTACCAATGAACAAGATGCAGTCCCTAGAGCTTGTATTGTGATGGTGACTAGAAACAAGTAAACAGCCTATTACACTTCAATGTGATGTCCTATAAATGGGGTCTTAAAGAATGAGCCAAGTCTGCTATCCATCTGGAGGAGATTGGGGTTTCTAAGCAAAGGCAACAGGGCACATGCCAAGCACCAGAGATTCATCATTCTATAACCTAGAAAGGAAGTAGGGCAGTGATGAGACTGGAAGAGGCCTCAAGATTAGCTCATGATGGTCTTCTTGGCATAATTTTTAGTTTACCCTAAGAAAAACCGGGAGCTGTGTAAATATAAAACATTTAATTTTGAGGCAAAAGGAAAAATTCATTCAACAAATATTTATTGAGTACTTACTATATGCCAGGCATTGTTCTAGGCTTTATGAATGCAGCAGTAAATAAATCATGAAAAAAAAACCCTACCCTCGTGGAAACCACTTCCAATAGAGAAGACAGTTCATGCACTCATATACAAAATTAGAATATCACTGGATGTTAGGATGTATGTTGGGTATTTTTATAGTAGTTACAGTTACAAACGTCAACTGAGGGAGTGCTGAGTTCCCACCCAGGGGAGCTCTGTCACATTCCCCAATGGAACAACAATAATCCTCCAGGTGCAACGGCAAAGATCAACAAGGAAGGATTGTCTGATAATGAGCCCTTGATACTGATGACTATGCTTAGGAGCCTGTGTGCCTGAAAAATGAACTAGGCCTAGAGCTGCAGGGTGCCTAAGAGTTACCTCCTGAGAGCCTCCATGTTGCTCAAAGGTGGCCACTCTCTAAACCAAACTCAGTATGGAAATGCATTACCTTCCCCCCAACGTGGGACATGACTCATGGGGATGAGCCTCCCTAGTGCTGACGGATTACTACCAATCATTAACTGGAGAAGCAACTAGAAAGAGATCTCAAATAAAAGTATCAACTCAGACCAGCAGAATATCTCAGCCTACGTGTTGGATCAAGTGTTAAAAACTGCTCTTTGACCCCACGCGCAAGGAGTGCGCCTGTGAGGAAAGCCGCCCAGCGTGAAAAGAAAGTGCAGCCTGCCCAGGAATGGCGCCGCCCACACTTCCCGTGCCGCTGACGACAACAGAAGCGGACAAAGAAACAAAAGCAGACAAAGAAACAAGACGCAGCAAATAGACACCAAGAACAGACAACCAGGGGAGGGGGGGGATTAAAAGGGGGGGAAATGGCAAAGACAAATGAATTGATATGGCTAAGAGTCTTCCAAAAAGAGTCAGGAGATCATCAGAAGGGTCGTGCTTACGCACACTTCAGCAGGACCCCAGAAAAAGCCAAAATAGATACAACCCTAGGTACTGATTCTCCTGAAGGCTCTGGAGATCCACAGGGTATATAATCATGGCAGATGGATTTGGAGCTCTGTGTCATTTAAGAGGGCCCTACTTTGGAATTTGTGCTCCTGAGTGTGATGGAGCTGGACTCAGATGTGACTTTTCTACACATGCCTCTTCTGTCACTTTTACTGAACCTTTGGTTGGCGCTAGGGATGGTCCATACTCAGGAGACTTGAATCTCTGGACTGCCCATGTGCCAGCTGGGCCCTGAGCCTCAACAGAGTGGCGACTCCTACTCTCTGGTTCGTTGGTCTTACCCAGGTCAGCTAACAGGGAGGTGAAGGTGGTCAACCACCACACCAGGGAATCAAGAGTTCCTACAACTGTAAGCAAAGGAATTGCATCCATCATCCATGTGGAATCTAAGCCCCCTCTTGATCCAGAGGTGGAGGGGACATCGCCATCCCAGGGTCCACAGAATGGAAGAATAAAATATGGACTAAAGTGGACTTACTGATATTCTACTATAAAACTATTGTGGCAAGTAATAAAAGAAATTTTAGCACTGAGGTGGAGAAAGTGGCCATAGTAGTTGCTGAGGGCAGGGAGAGGGTAGAAGAGATGTGATGTGGGGGCATTTTTGGGATTTTGAGTTGCCTACATGATAGTGCGGGGTCAGATGCTGGACTTTATATATCCTGCCATAACCCATTGAATGTACTGCGGAGAGTGTGAACTACAGAGTAAACTACTATCTGTATAGGGCAGCAGTGCCCCAAAATGTGTTCACTGAGTGCGATGAGGGTGCTGCAATGACGAGGGAGGTTGCTGGTGTGGGAACAGTGGGGTGGGGGGGGAGGTATACAGGAACCTCTTATATTTTTTAGTATAACAGTTTTTTTGTGATGTATATATCTTCAAAAAAATACAATTTACAAAACTGGTATGATGGGGAGTGGGGAGTGGTTTATATGGGAACCTCTTATTTTGTTTTTACGTTTTTTAATGTAACATTCCTTGTGATCTACTAATTTTTTTAAAAAAATTTTAAAAAAGAAAAAATAAATTAAAAAAAAGTATGGGTTGGGGGGGAAATACACCAAATGTAAGGTAAAACTATAGTTGGTAGTAATATTTTGATGATGCTCTTGCATAGTTTGTAACAAAGGTTTCACACCAATGCAGAGAGTTGATGGAGGGGTGATGTATGAGACCCCTGTGTGATGTTATGTATGTTTATTTTGTAAGTTCGCAATCTTCACTATACACTTATTGTTTATGTGTGTTCATGCATGAATGATACACTCCAATAAAAAAAAGAATATCATTGGTGTTGATAAATGCTGTGAAAAAAATAATAAAGCAGAGTAAGGTGCTAGAAAATGATAGGTGGTCTTCTTTTAGGTAGAGTGGTCAGCTTCTTTGAAGATGTGTCAATTGAACAAAGATAAAGATCTCAATAAAGTGAAGGGGCCAATCACAAGGAAATCTGAGGACAAACCATCCAGACAGAAGGAAGAGTAAGTGCAAAAGCTGTGGGGTAGGAACAAGCATGGCTTGATGGAAGAATAGAAGGGAGGCCCCTAAGGCTGGAGAGGATTGAATGAGAAAAAAGCAGTGGGAGATGAGGTCAGATCACGTAGAGCACAGTAGGCATGGTAAGGTCTTCAGGGTAAATGTTAAACGATTTCATAAACGTAGTTGCCAGACAGTATATATACTATGACCCATTTGTGTAAACATAAAAGAAGGTTGCCTGTTACACACACGCACACACGTACTTAACGATTAGGGTCCATAATCACTTATCCAATACTTTGGGACAGAGGTATTTTGGAAATTACCAATTTGGGGGTTCTTAGAAAGGTAAAATATGCATAGCCCATCTCATATATAACACTCCAAAGCAGTCTTTAGACAGCATCCAGTCAGCAAACATATCAATATTTCTGCAAAAAAAAGTCAAAATCTAAACATGCTAAACAAACACTAGAAGCAGCCCCATATCAGGTCAAACTTGATTTTCAGATCTTTTGGATTTGGGAATTGCAAGATAAAGGTTTGTGGACTTGCACTTGCACATGTATAGGAAACTTCTAGGAGCATCACAAGTGATTGTGAACATGGTTGGAGGAGACTGGGGCTCAGTGGCAGGAAAATCTTTTATTCTATTTTATACCATATTAAATTGATCTTTTTTTTCTCCATGTATCATTTATGTAATTGTAGTAAAATATCTTAAAGAAAAAATAAACTAAAATGTCAATAGAAATGTTTTGACTCATATAGCCTTTGGGTATTCAATAATATGATGGCATAATTGGAAAATATTTTAAACAAAAAATATAGACAATAGAAGATTTTGAATGTGCATTACAAAATGTACATCCTAAATTTGTTGATTTTGGTCATGACATTCAATTTCACCATGTCCTCTATGTGCTTTTCAAATTTTTGTCTTTTAAATGTGTTTGTAGACTAATGAGAGTCATAGCATCAAAATGATTGTATAAGGGATAGGAAAATTATTTCTAAATTTCATTATAAATGGAGTTTTTAAAATTGTGGTAGATCATAATTCCTCAAGTTCCAGGAAGTTCCTTCTGTTTCCTTATAGAACATGGTCCATTTTCAGGACTTGTGACTGTTTCTGTTTTGTTTTGTTTTGTTTTGTTTTAAGGCATATCTGTGGGTTGTTTTATCTGTTTTGATAACAGGATGTCATGCTTGTGACAGATACTTATCTGAAAGACATTTATAGTGTAGAAGCCCCTACAATATTTAGACATTTTAAATTGCAATTTGCAACCTCCCAATTTCCTACAACTCTCCCCCAACAAAAATTCAGAGAGATGTATTTAACAGACACGGAGCTTCGTGGTGAATGTTGCTGGCTGTGTAGTTGAAAACTGTAATTAGCCATGCCTCACTGATTCATACATGAATCGTTTTGAGGTTTATTATTCCACAGGAATGTTAATGAATATGAATACAAAATACTCAGAGAGATTTTCTTTTTATCCTGGTAAAGTACATATGGTAGGGGGCAAAAGCATTTAAAATAATTAATGATAAAATACTTCGTGTATATAACTAGACCCTTGAATTTTTTAATAGTAAATACGATTGTATAGTTTATTGGAGCATCTTCTCAGTGATGCACCCAGTGATTTTACAAACATTAATTAATAAAGCTTCAGGAACCTTCCCAAGTAAACGTGAATAAAACCCAGGAGTCTAAACTTTTCCAAACTTTACTCCAATTTCCAGGTAAGAAACTAGCTGACTGAGATACTTCCATATCAACAAAAACAAAAAAGGCATGGAACCAACATTCAGAGAGGGTCCAGGTGCCATTTAGGAGTAGCATTCTCATATAAACCTAGTTGAAAATAAAAGTAATTTTAGGAAAATGATATTTCAGCACTGCCTTAATCTAGCAGGGCTTTTTTTCTTCATGAGGAAATTAAACCAAACACAAACTGGAAGTATGACTTAACTGGGCCTTCTTCTGCATTTAGGGTCAGCAAAGCATACTGTAAATGGAAATCAGATTGCTTTAGAATCCAAGAACAAACTCTACTTTTGACCTTTAGAAAGCTCATGATGTATATGCCCACAAAATAAACAAAATAATTTCAAAGTAAATTCGTTGAGTGCACCTGACCTTTGAAAGAGAGCAGATGATGTTAATCAGATTTGTACAACGTTAATCTAGCTCAGCCTCCATCTCTCCATGTATTTTTAAAATATCATAAAGAAGAATCTCACAAGAGGAGTGCTTTCAAATGGGAATAGATTTAGAAATGGAACAGAATGTCCAACCTTGCTTAAAACAATGAAGTATAACTCAAATACGTAAACAAGTAGACATTATGGATGTAAATAAATATACTGTGCTCCTGAGGAAAGTGACTTGTTAAAAATAAGGCAGCTTCACAATGTTACAATAAAACACAGTTCGAGTCTTGATATGTGTAAGGTATCTGAGAGGCAACAGAGAGTTGAAAATGGTCTACAAATTTTAAAAGATATTCCACCCAATCACCGTTTCTGCTTTTATCCAACTATATCAATCCCATATTGTGGACTTTGAATTTTTGAGCCATGGCCTTTCTAGAATACCCTGGTAAATAACTTGGTGGTATACTTGTCTGCTCAGGATCACTTCCTTTGGAGAACCAATGCCAATACCATTCCATAGTAAACTTGCTCAATCCAAGTGGCTCTGATGGAGCTGACCACATTCATTCCAGCTCAAAGTGGAGAGAATAGGTAGACACAGAAAGCAAACTTGATCAAACCACTCCATGCAATTTGGCTACAGCAATTGGTTCAGGGATAGGCATATGACCCAAGCTAAGCCGATCTCCTCAGGTATTTTTTCACAGAGATCAAGAAAGATAGTCTCTCTTTCTCTAGGATTACAAATAGGCTGGGAACTGGTGGCTGTCTTGAATTAAGTCAAGCAGGGGCAAGCGGAGCTGAGAGATGAAGAGAGGATTAGAACCCAACTGCATTGTATCCCAGATCCAGTTGTGCCTGAAGCCAGCCCTTGGCTTGGCCAGTTACTTCCAGAGAATTTCCCTGTTTAATTTGTCTGAATTAGGTTTCTGCTGCTTGCAGATGAAATTTTAAGCTACACAGAATAGGGGAGTAGAATGAAAGGGATAATACTCTCCCATTTGGTTGGAACTTGGGAATTTTCAAGACTAGGAGCCACACCAGCTTTGGGTGGACCAGCACCAATGCTGAATGTGTGCATGAGGCATGCTGTAGTCACCGAAAGAACTAGAGATGGTTAGCCTGAAAAAGAGCAAGGAAGATGTGCTTGCTGGCCTCAAATGTGTGAAGGTCTTTTTTGTGACAGAGGGGTTGGATTTATTCTACTGTGTTAAAAAATAAAACCAACAGATCTTGTCACTGAGAGAAATATTTTGTACAAAATGAAGGATAGGTTTTCTAACAATGAAAGCCATCCTAGCAGAGAAAACATGACCCTGAACCAGAAATACCACAGAAGATATTCCTCTGCTGAGTGAGAGATTGGACAAAATGACATCTAAGATCCCATCCAACTCTATTTTTCCTTGGTTCAGTCAAAGTTTGGTCATGGTGATGATATTTGTAATTTATCATAAAGTCACCTCAACTTTTCAGTAAATCACAAATCAATACAAATCATTTAAAAGGTGATTCAGAAGAAGGAAAGTGCCAGAAAGGATTTTCTAGAGGGGATTATATTTTCAGTTTTAAATACAAATAGAAGGTGATTTATATGCACACATACTATTTGAATAATGCTCCCTTCACCACTAATTCTTTAAGAAGCTACTTGCCCCTATAATGCATTCCTTTTAAAAATATGTAAATGCATATATAAAAGCAATCTATTAAAGTGTAGTGTAAATTAATAAAATATTCCCACGTCCTTGAGTGTTTGGGGGGCATATAGTCAATATGCATTCACACATCAGTCGATACTAGATGCTCTAAGCCAATGAATGAGGGACCCCATTATTGTGCTCTACCATTCAACCGTAAGTTGAGAGTATTCTAAATACGTGTTGCTTCTCTTTCTGCCATTGTTTTGTATCCTTGCAATTTATGTTGTGCCATTGAAAGCCCTTTTGCACACAAGGGTATGAAAGTGGCAGCACCATGCCAGGCATTAAAATGAAAATTTTATGGAGATTTCAAGAAATATTTGAGAAAACAGAGTCAGGCAAATGGGGACTGAAAGACACCCTTTGAGGTGATGAAAGGCAGTATAAATACCCTGTAAACTCTGCAGCCAAGAAGTATCAACAGCAATAGTATGAAAGCTATTAATACTTACAAGAAATTATTGTCAGAAGATATGTGATGATTTAAGGAGTTTTAAAGAGAACAGAAGTGTGGTTGCCATGTGTAGTGTTTTAACACATCTCCATAGGGACAATGACAGGAAGACCCAGTAAAATGCTGATCACACTAGCACCCCCATTTCTAGGATGGAACACCCCATCTCTCTCCAGCCTTCTCTCCAAACAGGACTTGCAACTGCTGCAAACCAAATAGGAAAAGGTCTTCAAGATAGAAGGATCAACATATCAAAAGGCAAAGTGTAAAACAGCCAGGTGGTTTGAAAACTAAATGGTTTCATGTTACTGAAGAGGAGAATATGGGAGAGAGGTTAAAAATGAGACTGGAACTGTAGGAGAAAGCCAGATTGATAAGACATTCATTGGACCTGGGGTGGTCTTTTGATCAGATAAGCAACTGGGCACAAATTATTGGTTTTAGCAAGGAAGTGATATGGCAAGTTTGAATTTTAAAGAAAAATCTCCCTGGCAACCCCAAGAAGGCTTGATTGGATTGAGATATGACTACTCCAGGCAGGAGATAAGTGAAGAGGTCAGTGTTAACAATAAAACAATTGGGGGGGGGGGCATCAAAATACCAACTATTTAAATAAATAAATTACACTCACCTAAGTGGTGAGAATAAATTGGTAGATTTAAAAAGCTATTTGCAATGTGCAAAATCAAGTAAGAACTTTTAAAATGTTAATACAAAAATGAAGTTCATGCCCTTTGACCCAATAATTCTATTTCTAGGAATCTACAGTAAGAGAACAGAGATACCAACAATGGGCTCAGTGATGCTTCTTGCATCAGCCTTATTTTTGAAAAATTGGAAACCATTTTAATGTTGAACAAAAAAAGCATGGTGGCGGACTTGGCCCAGTGGTTAGGGCGTCCATCTACCACATGGGAGGTCCGTGGTTCAAACCCCGGGCCTCCTTGACCCGTGTGGAGCTGGTCCGCTTCTGTTGTCAGCAGCCAGGGAATCTGTTTCTTTTTGTTGCATCATCTTGCTGTGTCAGCTCTCTGTGTGGGCGGCACCATTCCTGGGCAGGCTGCACTTTCTTTCACGCTGGGCAGCTCTCCTTACCGGCGCACTCCTTGCGCATGGGGCTCCCCTACGCGGGGGACACCCCTGCGTGGCACGGCACTCCTTGCCCGCATCAGCACTGTGCATGGGCCAGCTCCACACGGGTCAAGGAGACCCCGGGGTTTGAACCGCGGACCTCCCATGTGGTAGACGGACGCCCTAAAAACTGGGCCAAGTCCGCCTTCAAGCAGTACTTTTCAAGATAAGGAATATTCAGATAAACCTGTTTCATAACCATCCTTTAAGATGGGGTCCAACAATCCTTGCCTCCTTGTATTTGCACCCTTGTGTGCTCCCCTTCCTCAGCATACCATGTTGGTCAGTGTGGAACATGACAGAACACCACTACAGAAATTAGATCGTGAACAACACAGCAGCCTCTATCTTGTTGTTTCCCTCTCTCTCTTATCATTCACTCTGGAAAAACCAGATACTATGTTGTAAGGCTATTCAGACAGCCTATGCAGAGGTCGGCACATGAAGAACTGAGGCTTTCAGCCAACATCCAACGAGGAAATGAGGTGCAAACAACCTTGTGGTGAGCTTGGAAGCAGGGTCTTCAGCCCCAGGCAACTGCAGTCGGGCAACTGTGGGCTTCCAAACAACTTCCTGAAGGACCCTCAGCCAGAACCACGCAGCTGAGCTGTGCCCAGATTCCTGTGCCACTGTGGAATAATAGATGTTAGCTATTTTAAGCTGTTAAAGTTGGAGGTGATTTGCTACAAAGCAATAGGTAATTAATAGGACCACTTTTTTTTTAATAGGACCACTTTTGATTAATTTGTTGGTCCGAAGGGCTAAATATTCCTTGAGGGCAGAAGTCGTCTTCATTTCTAAGGCCTACTGCTGCATGTGGTACACAGTCTATGTTCAATAAATACATATTGCAAGTAGGAAAGGCAGAAAGGAGATTGGAAAAGCTGGCAAAGTCGTTTGGACTCTTCCAGGTGGGGAGCCCCTAAAAGGCCATAAAATATAATGGTTCAGGATAAAGATTTGTTTGAAAAGAAATGTGGTAAATGGCTATAGTGCTTGATATTACTGTAGGTACTTGCATTGTTTGTAAGTGTACTTTGATAATCTTATATGCTATAGAAGCTCATAAATCCCAAATGACTCCTAGATTGTATAGTTCTAAACCTGCAACTGATTTTCCTTTATAGAACAAACTTTGGAAAATGTGGACCTAATAAACATAAACTACAGAAAGGTTTAGCAAGTTCTTTTCTTCAAATTCAGTACCTTAGGTAATTTGTAGCTAGCAATTTTCTACCAGTTTCCCTTTTTCACTTTGATCTATCATTGACGTTGATTTAAAGCCTACAGTTAGTGAAATTCCAACTTATAAAAGACATTTTACCAATTACATTAGGCAATAGTCAATCTGAAAAAATGCTGTCTTTGGAGCTACATCCTATCAGTCCTTTATTGCTCTATAAACAACTGATTGATTCTCTTAATGCTTGGACACATTTTAGAGCCAAAAAGAAGCAGGACATGTAATAAAGAGGTCAATCCATTTAAACCTGAGTATACCAACAATGATGCCTGGTCTCTATCTAGTTTGTTACTGAAATAATCCTGTAAACATGTATACCCCCGACCCTCAGTTTTACAAAATCAACTCATAATCTTTTCATCACAATGAGCTCAAAGGAAAATAAAGGCAATTTGTGAGTCTCTGAAAATATACTGCTTGCCTGGTGAAAATGAAATCAGAAAATCTGTGGTGCTCTTTATTAGAAAGTAATAAAGGAAAATCTCTAGCCAAATGTAAGCAAAGTTCATGTGAAGCACTTATTTCTCTGGATTGAACCACAAAACCTAAGAGACAGGAAAGCTAATCTATTGGTAATCAAGGAGGGACTGGGTCTTGCAACGCTTTCTCATTTATTATAGAGTCTAACTTCATTTGGTGTCTGTAGCAGTTTGATATGGTTATGAATTCCAAAAATAGATATTGGATTATGCTTGTAATCTAGTCTGTATCTGGATGTGATCAAGTTATGATTAGGGCTTTGATTGGGCCATGTCATTAGGGTGTTGAGTCCCCACCCCTTGGTAGGAGGGGACTCACAGACAAAAGGCATGGCAAAGAACAAAGTCGAGGGCTTTTGATGTTGGAGTTTGCTGCTGAAGCCTAAAGCTGGAGCCCTGAGAAGTAAGCTCACAGAGGAAACAGAAGCAAGCCCCAGGAAGAGAGGAACCCTGAGCCCAGGAAGGAGCAAACTCTGGGAAGAGAGGAACCCAGAACCCAGAGAGAAGCAAGACCCTGGAAGGGAGGAACCCAGGAAGCCTGAACCCTCCCAGACGTCGGCAGCCATTTTGCTCCAACATATGAAAACAGACTTTGGTGACGGAAGTAACTTATGCTTTATGGCCTGGTATCTGTAAGTTCCTACCCCAAATAAATACCCTTTATAAAAACCAATCAATTTCTGGCATTTTGCATCAGCACCCCTTTGGTTGACTAATACCGTGTCCCTTCAACTACCCAATTCTCATAGCTCTTGCTTTAGAGAATACCTAATTAGGTACAGCAAATAAGAGTTTCCCTCCCAGAGAAGACTTTTTTTATTTTATTTTATATCATTCTATAATTCACTTTGACACTCCTTGTACTGCTTCTATATCATCTGCAACTTTCAAATACTGGAAGATAGTCAGCATTGCCGTATAAATTTTATTTAACTAAATCATAGGTTGCTTTTACCTCTCTTAAAAAGAAATGTCAAGGAAAAAAAAGAAATATCAAGAACATCTTTGACTTCAAATCTTAACTGTAATTAAGATCATCATCATTGTTTCACTGGAGAAAGTACAATAAATAAAATACGTATTAATACCACAAATTCATCCATACCAAAGAGCAAATAATAGGGTAGTCTTCATCTTTCTACTGAAGTCAATACAATAGCATCCTTCTATTGCTGTGTGCTCTTCAGTTAAACATTTTAACCTTTCTATGCCTTAGTTTCTTCATCTATAGTAGAATAATAGCTCCTACCCTTAGGATTGCTGAAAGTATTAACTGAAATTATGTGACTTTCTCACTACAAAAAAAGTGCTATTTGTAACAGTTTGCAGGCATGAGTAGAATCCTTTGGGCAGTTTGCAGGCATGAGTAGAATCCTTTAGGCTTTTTTTTTTTTTTCAAAAAGAATTTGTATTTATTTCATTTGTGCCTCATCACGAAAAATAAGCATTATAAAAAGGGTTTGTTGAATTGTTCTTAGATTTTGAATATAAATAGTTACTGAGTTGCCATATCCCAACTGCAAGATGGGCAACAGCATGAGAGGAGTTGTGCAGTCATGCATGTGTGTGCATGTGTGTGTGAGTATATACATATATATTTATATATGTATTCATATATATTTAGCCATATTTGCATACATGGAAAACACCAACAGCAGCATGTGGTACAAAAAAGCCAGGATATTTATACTGAGGCAGATTACTTGTATATTTATATTTTTTGTTTTTCTGGTTTAAGAAAATCTGGCTATTCTTATGTACAAACATGGCTGAGAAAAAAACATGGCATATCGTTTCTTGTTACCTGTGAGCTTCCCTTTCTACTGCCAGAGCAGGTTTTGCTGCGAGTTTATTCCTGGCTCTTCACTTTATAGGTTTCCCTTCCACTTCCCTAAAAATAAACTTATGCTAAATTCGCATGAGGCAGAAGAGTAAACACAGAGCTCAGCCTTTGAAGGCCCTTTGATGGCCTTCAAACCCAAATCCTGCAAGTTCCTAGCTGTGAAAGTGTGTAACATAGAAGTTACACATTTCCTCTGACCTCAGTTTACCCTTTAGTTAAATGGGAATTATGAGAGTTCCTACCTCCACAGGGCTATAATAAGGATTAAATGGGATAATGTATGTAAAGCACAATGCCTCTTGCATAGTAAGCAGGCAACAAAAATGTTGTTGTCAATGATGATGATGATGATGATGATGATGATGATGACTCCAGCTGCTTTAGTGGATAACAAAGACCCGAAAATAACAAAGGCTTGAACAAAATAGAATTTGATTTCTCCTCACTCAGAACTGATTTTGCATGTGTGCAGTGTCAGGGACCCAGGCTCCCTTTATCTTCTTACTCTGCCATAATCGAGTGGTAAAGTCCATCTCTGAGTGCTAGATGGTTCCCCTATCTTCTGTCATCTCATCCACACCTCAGCCAATGGGAATGTGGAAGGGAAAGGCAGGTTATGAGTTGTTCATTAATTTTTCTGGCTATCTATTTTTGCATAATAGGCCAAAAAGTTAGTGACACAAACAATTTATTAAGTCTTTTATTTCTATGGAATTTGGTCAGGGCAGAGCTGGGATGACTTGTCTCTGCTCCACAACATCAGGGGCTACATTTGGGAAACCTTGAATGTTGGGGGTGACTCCACGACTGAGGGCTGTAGTCATCTCTAAGGCTTCCTCACTCATCTGTCTGATAGTTGACTGTTGGCTGGGACCTCAGCTGGAGTTGTTAGCCAGATACGTACATGTGGCCTCTCCATCTGATTGCTTGGGCTTCCTAGCTGTATAGTGGCTGTGTTCGAAGAATGAGCAACCCAAAGAGCAGCAAGTGGAAGTTGCAAATTTTTTTATGACTTAGCCTCAGAAGGCAGAAGGCACATAGTATCACTTCCATCACAGTCACAAACCTGTCCAAATTCAAAAGGAGGGAATATAATACCCACCTCTCAGGGGAAGGAGTGTCAAAGTCACTGTGCATGTATAAAAAGATCATGTGGAAGTGAAGATTATTGGAGTCATTTTTGGAAAATCTATCTGTGACAATCAGCCTGTGATTGATAAAGCAATTTTATGGTATTGGTTGTTGCTCTGCCATCATCAAGTTGTAGCTTTTATCTTTCAGTCCAAGCTGTTTCCTCCAGCTTCTGCCATTAGGTCCACACCGCAGCCAATGGGGAGGCAGAAAAGGGAGAGCAGTTACTATTTCATTTGTAATTTCAATAGATTTTTTTTCTGAGTGACCAAAATATGCTAGGAACCATTCTAGGTTCTGGGCATACAGTGGTGAACAAAACCAAATCCCTGCCCTCATGGGCATTGTATTCCTGTGGGGCAGACAGGCAGGCACACAAATATGTAAAACACCATTTTGTAGTTCTGAAAGCTATGAGGTTAAAGTAGAATAAAGGTACAGAAAATTACATGGGGTACATTTTATTTGGATAAGGTTGTGAGAAAAGACCTTTCTGAGGAAGTAACATGTGAACAGAAGCTTCAGTGGCTATATGCACCACCCATGCGAGAGCTAAGAAAGGAGCATTCTAGACAGGGAGTATTACCAGAGTGAAGGACTAAGGTGAAACACACTTGGCTTGTTCCAGTACAGCAATAAACCCATGGGCAGGAGTATAAGGTTTCTTCAAGCAGAAATCTGATCATGCCAAAAGAAACTTTAGGTCAAGATAACAAGTCTGGATTATATTCTGGGTGTTTTAAAAGCAGTAGGAGTGACTGAAAGGATATATTAAAGCTCACTCGGACCTCTGTGTGGAGAACAGTTTGATAGATTGAAAGAGAATAAGAGAGAAAGTAGAGGCAAAGTAGTCCAAGCAAAAAATGCCAATAGCTTGAATAAGAGAGTAGACCTGGAGATGGGGAGAATTAGCCAGATTTGGAATCTGTTTGAAAGGTACAGGCAACAGGACCCACTGATGGATTGGATATGGTGTGAAAAAAAGAAGGAAATAGAGAATGATCATTAGGTCTGAGTCTCAGGTTTGCACTGGAAGCTTCCCCAACACCCAGAAGCTAGAGGCACTATAGTGCAATATTTCATATTCCCCAATGAAGCTCAAGGTCAGAGCACAGAGATACTAGAGCAGTAACTTTGAGTTCCTTCCATTCCCACCTACCAAGGGCAGAACTAGCCCCACAGGCTGAAATTTAGCTGGGGAAAGTTTATCAGATGAGGATAGAGGAAAAGTTTAGGAGTGAAGCATGGCCAGGAGTAGGGAAGAAGGATATTTTTGAGGTAGTAATGCCACAAAGGAATCAGGCACTCCCAGAGCAAGGCAAAATGGAGCCCTGAGGAAATCAGGCCAATGATTCCCTCAGAATTGTGGCCTTTCCTTCATTTACGGCAGGCTCCCGGTGGGCATTCTTTAAACACTATTGACTACCAAAACGATGTTGTTGACTGGACTGCACTGCCACTTATTTGACCAATTATTTATGATCATTCAGCTGCTTTCACGTTCTTGTAATAGTCTTCAATTTTACTGCAAACACAATTAGGGCACACCAACACAAATGCTTTACCACCACAAAAATAGATCTTACCTCCCACTGGAAACTTGTCTGTGCTCAATTTATGGCCAACCAACCACCATCAAAGTCTCAGGCAGGGTTCCTCTCCCTGCAGGTAAGAAGGTTATAAGAAAAGTCAATGCACCTGGGTCAGCCCTACCAGTGTAATATAGTTTACATTTTCCTTCTTAGTAACTTTGGTCCACCTGCTTCTTCCCCACCATTTTATGACAAATTTTTCATTTCAAAAACTAAATCTCAGCTGATCCAGAATGGCAGTCTTCTTGATATTTTTGTTCACTCTCTCATTTATGTTGTGCATTAAAGTCAAATGGAGCAAAAAAGTTTGAAATCACATCCTTTATCAAAAACATATATTTCAGACTTTCCTTTTAGAATTTTTACTTTTCCCTTCCCAGATTTTCCCTTAGAGATTATATCTTCAATATGATTGTGGGATGTTGTTTCTTAACATAAAAAGATTTTGCAACTAGGAACCTGCATAACATTAACCTTCTCCAACAACACTGACTAATGGAAAACAAGACAATGGCAAGTGCAAATATGAGTATTGGAAAGCAGATGTGGCTCTAGTGATAGGGTTTCTGCCTACTATAAAGGAGGACCTGGGTTTGATCCCTGGGGCCTCCTGGTGAAAAAGAAGAGGAAGCATGCCCATGTGGTGAGCCAGTGCCCATGCAAGCGAATCGTGCAGCGAGATGATTTCACAACAAAAGAGAGTCAAGGTGAAGTGCAGCAGAGATCAGGAACTGAGGTGGCACAATTGACAAATAACTTCTCTCCACATCAGAGGTTCCCAGAATCGAATCCCAGTGAATCTTAGAGGAGAAAAAATGAGAAGAAAAGACAAAAAGATTACACAGTGAATGGACAAAGAAGGAAAAATAGCAGTGTGGGGAGAGGAGAAGGGGGATAAATAAATAAATCCGTTTTTTAAAAAATGACTATTAAAGGCAGTCTAGCTTCCCTTTGTTTTGGACTACCCTCACCCACCTCCACCCCATTCCACTTGATGTAACCTGGGAAAACAATCTATTGATAATTTTCCTCAGACACATTTAGAACAAGAAGAGAACTGTGAATTCTATAAATCATAATAGCCAGGGCCAAATGGAAACCACTTTCTGATAACCCAAATACCCTTGATTAGTACAGTTAAACAGTATTCAATTCATAGTTCTTTAAGACATTAAAACAAGAGATTTTCTTGCCTGTCTTAAAGATCCCCCAAACACAACTTGTAAAACCATCCTATGGAAGAACAGGTGTGGCTCAAGCTGTTGAGCGCCCGCTTCCACATGAGAGGTCCCAGGTTCAGTCCCCAGTGCCTCCTGAAAACACAAAACAACAAGCAAACAAATGAAAAAATCAACTGGGAAGCCAATGTGGCTCAGTGGTTGAGCACCAGCTTCCTATGTACGAGGTCCAGGGTTCAATCCCTGACCCCAGTAGCTGAAAAAAATGAAAAAAAAAAAAACCCCATGTGTGTATGCGAGACAGATAATCCTAAATTTTATTGCTGGATGTACGGTCTAAAACTTTTTTTTTTTAAGGGCTTCATTAGTCCTTCACAGTTTTTGGTTCTATTTTTAGGCCATGGATCAAGGAACACCTTCTCTCATTAAAATAGATTTATTGAATATTTGTGAGTGAATAAATAACTTACTGATTCTCTTATCTTAGAAACTGAAGACTTATTTATTGTAACAAATTGAGACCAGTCTTCAGCCTCTACTTACTTTCCCCCTTTATCGCTCTTTTAAACTCTCACTACACTTTAAGCCCTAAGTCTCACTTTACTTAATCATTGCATATCTAAATAACAAAGTGAAAGAAAAAGCACACAGCATCAAATTACACTTTCTACAGACTGATTGTTATAGTTTTATTATGTCCAAAATTTTTTTTATATTCCTCCTTTGAATGTGGGTTGGACTGAGTGACTTACTTTTTTTTAGATTTATTTTTATTTATTTATCCCCTTCCCCCTTGCTGCTTGCACTCTCTGTCTGCTCTCTGTGTCCATCACTGTGTTTTTCTGTGTCTGCTTCTCTTTATTTATTTATTTTTTAATGTTTATTTTATTTATTTCTCTCACTTATCCCCTCCCCTGTTGTCTGCTCTCTTGTGTCCATTCGCTGTGTGTTCTTCTGCGTCCGCTTACATTCTCGGTGGCACTGGGAATCTATGTCTCTTTTTGTTGTGTTATCTTGCTGCGTCAGCTCTCCATGTGCAGTGCCACTCCTGGGTGGGTTGTGCTTTTTTTGCATGGGGCGGCTCTCCTTGCAGGGCACACTCCATGTGTGTGAGGCTCCCCTATGCAGGGGACAACCCTGTGTGGCACGGTACTCCTTGCGCACGGCAGCACTATGCATGGGCCAGCTCACCACATGGGCCAGGAGGCCCCAGGTTTGAACCCTGGACATCCTATATGGTAGGCAGATGCTCTATCAGTTGAGCCACATCCGCATTCCTGCTTCCTGCTTCTCTTTAGGAGGCACTGGGAACCAATCCCAGGACTTCCTAACGTAGGAGGGGGACTCTCAATCAGTTGAGTCACCGCAGCTCCCTGGTTTGTTGTGTCTCCCATTGTTTGTCCTCTGTGTCTCTTTTTTGTTGCATCATCTTATTGCATCATCTCTCCATGTGGGCTAGCTCGCCTTCACCAGGAGGGTCCAGGAATCGAACCTGGGACCTCCTATATGGTAGATGATAGCCCAGTCACTTGAGCCACATTCACTTCCCTAAATGACTCACTTCTAACAAATAGACTATGTAGAAGTAACTGTGTGTGACTTTGGAGAGCAAGTCATAAAAGGCTTTGTACCTCCCACTTTGCTATCTCTCTTGGATCACTTGCTCAAGGGAAAGCCACATGCCTTGTTGTGCAGATACTCAAGCAGCCCTATAGAAAGGTCCACATGGCAAGGAACTGAGGTTTTCTGCAAACAGCCACATGAGTGAGCAATCTTAAAAATGGATGTTACAGCCCTGGTCAAACATTTGGATGACTGAAACCCTGGTCAACATCTTGATCGCAACCTCGTGAAAGACCCTGAGTCAGAGTCACCCAGTTAAACTACTCTCAAATCATCTCTATCCCAGAACCTGTGAGATAAGAAGTACTCATTGTTTTAAGCAACCGCATTTGGGGATAACTTGTTACACAGCAATAGATAACTAATGCATGGACAATTTCACAAATGTATTACTCTTTTTTTATTTGATCTTAGATTAGTAACTGCATCATATGCTTTTATTTCTGTTTGCCTCTTAGCTTTTCTAATCATAACAGTTGATTATTGCACAGAATATCTGTGTAGCATTTAAGTGACCCAAAAGTATATGTCAGTCTGTGTATTTTTAAAATAAGGACAATTTTAAGAGTCATCTCTCTGATGGAAATTAATTATAATAATAGCAACTATCATTTATTGGATACTCACTATGTGTCAGGCGATACTAAGATTATTTCCCTCTACCATCACCACAACTTTTGAAGTTGATGTTATTATCCCCATTTTATAGAGGAGAAAAGTAAGTGTCAGAGAAATGAGTAACCATTAATAAATGGTAATTAGAATTCAAAAGCACAGACTGGAAGACTAAATTTTATGCCCTTTTCATGTGATCACAATAGATTCCTTTTTCAAGAATCCTTCTTGAAAGGATGACCTTGTAACACATGTGGACTTAGAACTTAAACATAAGTCTCATCAAAGAAGCTATCTCACAGTTTCCCAATAACAGTACTCAAGCCTAAATTTATTATATTATTGTCATCATCCATTTAGGTTATTTTTTATCCTTATTAACACATTAGAACAGGAGTTTTAACCAGAGGTCCATGAGCTTGAATTGAAATTTTAAAAAAAACACTATTTATTTATTAATTAATACACAGTATAGTGTGAACTTAGGAAGGGGTCCATGGTTTTCATCTGACTGAAACAAACAAAAAAAGAATTTATCAAACTTATGTACAAACTGTTAATCTCAGTTGCACCCCCAATTTTTCTCCTGTGGTGAAATTAATTTATGCTATAATGAGTTTACTTGTACCATGGCTTACCAATTTCACTCTCTATTACTCTCATATAGACTATAAAAACTTAGTAAGTTATTAGGAAAATTTAATTCACATGTCTATATCACTAAAGGTAAAGTAATGGTTCTATAATAATGTGTCTCGATTTATGAAATACGTTTTGTGAAAATGCACCCAATCTCAAACTCAATTGATGGTTTGTTTTTTATCTTTGTGATTCCACCCTTCAGAATGATCTTTCAGATAATTTAGGTGAAAATAACACTTTAAAATTGAGATGATTGTTACAATTATTTTCTTCTCAAACTGCTATAGTTTATTTTTCATATCAAGACTGATGCTTATCAGTGGATTCCTACACTCACAGGTGAATGATTTTCCCTAATTTCTAAAATTAGAGAAAAAGTGACTTTTTAGAGAAAGTTATGTTATTATGCTTGTTTCTCTAACTTTACATTTTATTAACTCAGAAAGACTAAAGTGATTTTTAAATTTTTCAACAATGGATCTCATTTTGAAGTCTTACTAGTATAATTCTTCATAGTAGCAGGTTTTTTTCTTTCACATTTTCAACTTGACACTCCAGACTGTTCAATTTGTTGAAAGACAGAAGGCTTAAAAAACACATTAATATGTTTTTCTAAAACCATGGAGATCCATAGTATCCTCCTAAAATTTGCATGGTAAAAAGTACATCTGAAATATTTCTGGTATAAATAAAAATTTTCCCAATTTAGCTATTAGGAAATTTCTTGTACATTTTTCATTACAAAAGAACTTGGCTCCTGGGAGACAAACTCAAGAAACCCAATTATTACATAGCTAATTTCACTCCCCTTTTACTTGCAGTGGGTCTTTGAAGGACACTTACTGTCTTATAACTTGCTGTGGAATTATTTAAATGCCTTATTTTCTCTCTTAGTAGATTATAATCATTTTGTAAACAGAACTGTTCTTTCAAATATTTGGATATTTTTTAGATCTTAACTGAATCTCTCAATTTAAAAATATCTCTAATTAAAAAGATTTTTCATGAGGTTTTTAGCTCTGTAGGATTTCAGACACAATCTTAACAAAAAGCAATGGCTTTGGTCTCTATATGAAAATTTTGAAACTTGATGTTCATGCATCCATTCCTCAAAGGTACCTACAGTAACTTAGATAATTAGTCCCAATTCTTTACTCCCCTGTGTTAGGATTTTACATGTAATTTTACAGTTCTCTCCAATTATGAGTGAAATATATATCTCTGCCCTGTTGATAACAAGCTTGGTCATTGACATGCTTGCTTTGGCTAATGAACTATCAGTGGACATGATTTGAGGGGAGGCCCTCAGTGTGCTTACCTCCCTGCTATTCATCATGAGAGGAACATTCTACAGGCAGCTGCTGGTCTGAATGGAGATGAGAGAAATGAGCAGTAAGTCTGGACCCAACCTGCTGTATGGAGCCAAGCTCAGCTGTTGCTAGTCAAGCACAGCAAAGTCCCAGCCAACTGCAGATCCATGAGCAAAATAAAATTAAACACCTGTTATTGGAAGGCATTGAGTTTGGGGGGGGCAGGGAATTTTGTTAAGTAGCATTATTGCAGCAATAGCTATTATGGTGTCTCCACCACTGCATGAGTTCCCCTGTCTTTGTTGCAAAAATTAAATGACTTACTATATTTCAAGCACTTAGAGCATGAAACATCATAAGCACACAGGAAATATTGGTGGTGATTGTTATTTTGCCTGGCCCCAGATATGGATATAGGCTGTAACTGGAGAGATATAAGACCTCAACTGTTCAAGACATTGTTGCCCACTAGTCTGCCTTAGCAGTGCCATCCACTCCTACCTACAGTATTGGATATTCCATGGACAGTCATTTCAGAGGCAAATAAATTTCATTATCAGAAAACTCGGATACATTACAGAAAGATGTCTGAGTCCAATCTCTTCTACTGATAAATAGCTTCCTTGAATTAACAGGCAAGAACCTTTTGTAGGGGAAAGAAAAGAGTTAACAGGTGGGTTATTAATATGACTCCACTAAATGATTCATTCAGCTCCGAATATCTACAAACATAGAAAAAAAAAGTTAATTTCCATCCAACCCATGCACAAAAATCTATCTCTATCATTATTTGTCTCAGCATTATTTATAGAATCAAAAATGTTGGAAACAATATAAATATGCAATAATAAGGGACTAATTCAATAAATTTGGTGCAGATATACTATGGGATAGGAGGAAGCCATATAACTTATCTATTATAGAAAAATAATGCATAATGTGGAAAGATGTTCTTTATATATTGCTCAGGTGAAAAAAAAATAAGTCACAAAAGTGTAATGCAGTTTGATTCCCATCTTCATTTTGGTAAACATAGTCTCAGTAATGTGAAAAGATACTCAACCTCATGCATTTCAGATATAGGCAAATAAAAAGTACACCAAGAACCATTGTTTTTTAATTAGATTATCAAAGATCCAAGTTCAATAATACATTATATGGTAAGAGGCTGATGGGAGTTGTAGATCAGTGCAACTTTCATGAAGGGTGATTTGGCAATATCTATCAAAATTACAAAGGCACGTTCTCATTGACTCAGCAATTCAAAAGTCTAGAAATTTATCCCAAGATACACTTGATTTGTGCAAATAACATATACAGTGTTATTTACCACAGACTTGTAAAAAGAAAGATTAGAAACATCCTAGATGACAGTCCTTAGCATAGAATTGGTTAATTAAAGGAAATATGTATTGATACCTCATACCATAAAAAGAAAATCCTTTTTGCATCAATAAATATCTCCAAGATAGATTATTAAATGATAAAAGAAGGCATAGAACAGTTTTAATACCAAGCTACCATCAGGCGGGGGGAGGGGGGGAGGAGGAAAAAGTATATTATATAATAGTTTGAATGTGCTTAAAATATCTCTATAAGAACAGAGCACGTTAGGGACCTCTACAGCAAAGACCTGACAGCTGATGTTCTGAAAGGAAAGAAGACTTTTCACTTCATAATTTTTTTTTTCCTGAGGTACGGGGCACTAGAGGTTGAACCTGGGATCTTGTATGTGGGAAGCTGGTTCTCAACCACTGAGCTACATTGGCTCCCCTGATTTTTTTTCTTCATTTGTTTTGCTTGTTGTTTGTTTCTGTATTCATTAGGAGCACCAGGAACCAAACCCAGGACCTACCATGTGAGAAGCAGGAGCTTAACCACTTGAGCCACATCTCTCCCACTTCATAACCCTTTTACATTTGGAATTTTGAACCTTGAGACTGCATTATTTATTCAAATATAATTTATGTGTATGTGCATATGTATATATTTATCTTTAGAGAAATTGATTGAAAAGATATGCACATACAATCTTAGAACAGTGAGATAATAGGTTTTTATTCTTGTCATATTTTTGCTTAAAGTATTACCCCTGCAATTAAAAAACCACCAAGTACTCAGATGGGATCTCCCTTCATAAGACTTTCATGCTAATGTGCTGGAGGTGCAGTTAACGTTGGGGTTTAAGATATATTTAGGGGTGGACATAATGGAAAAAGGGTATGGGGAAAGGCAGGAAGAGATGAGAGGTGGAGGCGTCTTCGGGACATGGAGCTGCCCTGGATGGTGCTTCAGAGGTAATCACCGGACATTGTAAATCCTCACAGGGCCCACTTGATGGAATAGAGGAAAGTATGGGCCATGATGTGAACCAATGTATATGAGGTGCAGAGGTGCCCAAAGATGTACTTACCAAATCCAATGGATGTGTCATGATGATGGGAACGAGTGTTGTTGGGGGGGGGGGAGAGGGGGGGTGGGGGGGTGGGGTTGAATGGGACCTCACATATATATTTTTAATGTAATATTATTACAAAGTCAATAAAAAATAAAAAAATTTAAAAAAAATAAATAAAATAAAATAAAAGTACGGAAAGAAAAAAAAAAAAAAAAAGATATATTTAGGGGATTTGAATCTCTGGACTGACAATGTGATAGCCAGGTCCTGAGCCTCAACAGACTCCAGCACCTACAATCTGATTTATTGGACTTACCACACTCAGCTAAGATGGAGTTGAAGAAGGACAACCACCACACCATGGAGCCTAGAGTGATTACAACTGAAAATGGGAGGATTGCATCCAGCATCCATGTGGAATCTGAGCCTCCTCTTGACTTAGAGGTGCAATGGACACAACCAATCCAATGTCCACATAGAAGAGGTGGCATTGGATTGGGAAAAGTGGACATGGTGGCTGATGGGTATGGGGAAAGGTAGGAAGAAATGAGAGGTGGAGGCGTCTTTGGGACATGGAGCTGCCCTGGATGGTGCTTCAGAGGCAATCACCGGACATTGTAAATCCTCACAGGGCCCACTGGATGGAATGGGGGAGAGTATGGGCCATGATGTGGACCATTGTCTATGAGGTGCAGAGGTACCCAAAGATGTACTTACCAAATCCAATGGATGTG
Source organism: Dasypus novemcinctus (assembly GCF_030445035.2). NCBI lineage: Eukaryota > Metazoa > Chordata > Mammalia > Cingulata > Dasypodidae > Dasypus > Dasypus novemcinctus. The sequence continues at coordinate 22,340,163 of NC_080698.1, forward strand.
TCATGATGATGGGAACGAGTGTTGTTGGGGGGGGGGGGAGAGGGGGGGTGGGGGGTGGGGCTGAATGGGACCTCACATATATATTTTTAATGTAATATTATTACAAAGTCAATAAAAAAAAAAAGACAAAAAAAAAAAACCACCAAGTTTTTAAAAATATTGTTATTTTAGAAATAGGAACATAGAGACAATTAGGAGAGAATGATTTGTTTTGTTCTTTAATCAAAATGATAGTAGAAAGTTCATTAATAGAAGGACCTCGGGGAGAACCTGTCAGCAGTATTTTGCCTTCAGAAAGAGAAAAGAAATAAAATATTAAATACTGACAGGTTCAATGCAATCCCAAAAAATTTCCAAGTCTTTGATATTCAACATCATTAGCTATTAGAGAAATGCAAATCAAAACCACAAGGTACTGTTTCACACCTACTAGAATGGCTACTATTTAAAAAAGAAAAGTAAAGCAAGGGTTGGAAAGGATGTGGAGAAATAGGAACACTAATTCACTGTTGGTGGGAACATAAAGTGGTACAGCCCCTGTGGAAAACAGCTGGACCTTTCCTCAGAAAGTTAAGTATAGAACTACCATATGACCCAGCAGTCCCACTTCTAGTTACATACCCAAAAGAATTGAAAGCAGAGACTCAAAAAGATATTTGTACACCAGTGTTCACAGTGACATTATTCACAATTGCCAAAATACAGAAGCAAACCAAGAGTTCATCCAGTGAATGGATAAATAAAATGCAATATATACACGCAACGGAATATTATTCAGGGGTAAAAAGGAATAACGTTCTGATACACACAAAAACACAGATGAATCATGAAGACATCATGTTGTGTGAAATAAGCCAGACACAAAAGAACAAATATTCTATGATCTCACAGATATGAAATAATTAGAATAAACAAACTCATAGAATCAGAATATAGAATATAGGTTACCAGGGGCTGGGATTGGGGTAGGGAATGAGGAGTTAATGCTTAAATTTTAAGAGGTTTTATTTGAGCAGATTATAGTGTTTTGATAATGGTTGGTGGTGATAGTAGTACAAAATTGTGAATGTAAATAACAGCACTGAATTATATATTTGAATGTGATTAAAAGGAGAAACTTTAGGCTGTATATATGGTACTAGAATAAAATTTTTATGAAAAAACATAGGACTGTACAATACAATGAGACCTCTTGTAAACAACGGACTATAGTTAATTGTGCAATTATGAAAATGTTCCATCATGAATTATAACAAATGTACCACACTAATTCAAGGTGTTAATACTAGATGGTATATGAGAAGTCTTTTATACATAATTTTTCTGTGAACCTACAATTTCTCTAATGAAAAACAGCACAAAAAAAATCAGTAGCAAATAACATTCATGGTTATCTTAACTTCCACTTGTATTAAATTAAGAATTATTTTCTTTCAATAGGTACAAATGCAACAACATATTTTAATTTACACACTTGAAATGTGAAACCCAAAACCCAACAATCATTAGAATGTTATTAAAACACAGCTTATATGTGTCTACTCTGAGACTCAGTCTTCTTAGAGCTTAGTTAATAGTCCACCACTTTATTTATTTATTTATTTCTCTCCCCTTCCCCCGCTGCCCACTTGTCTGCTCTCTGTGTCCATTCGCTGTGTGTTCTTCTGTGTCTGCTTGTATTCTTGTCAGGCAGCACCAGGAATCTGTGTCTCTTTGTTGTGCCACCTTGCTACATCAGCTCTTTATTTATGCAGCACCACTCCTGAGCAGGCTGCGCTTTTTTTGCATGGGGCAGCTCTCCTTACAGGGCATATTCCTTGCGCGTGGGGCTCCCCTACTTAAGGGACACCCCTGCATGGCACAGCACTCCTTGCACACATCAGCACTGTGCGTGGGCCAGCTCACCACATTGGTCAGGAAGCCCTGGGTTTGAACCCTGGACCTCCCATGTGGTAGGCAGACACTCTTTCAGTTAAGGCAAATCTGCTTCTCAGTCTACCACTTTAATTGTGAATAAGCAGGTGCTTTGCCTTCAAAATTTTTCCTGTATTATATCTGAAAGACTGTCTCTCAGAGGAAAGAAATAAAATTGAGGGCAGGTATTTGAGCCCTTATCAGTTCATTAATGAACTAGCAAACCCTGGTGTATAATGGATAACACCATAGGGCCATCTGAGCTAAAACCAGCAGTGATACTATTGTATGTGGAACAAAACAGCTCCCATAGGCACTCTTTAAGATAAACCATGAAAAAGACAGCCCTGAATAATAGGAATTTTAATGTTGACTTTTAAAATATTGCATTTTTCTATGGAATAACCTAGGTCAGCAATAGACCTTTACAGATTTTCTAGTATTAAAGGTCTATAGAAAAAGATTACTTGTTTTTAAAAAAGTGTACATTTGTATTCTCTTGATTTTACAGTGCAAGCAAAAGATCATTCATAGCCTCATATTTATCTTTAATATGTGGCTATTCAAGAACGAGGTAGTTCAAATGGGTTTTTCATTTGCTGGGTTAAAAATAAAATCTTGCTAAACTCAGTACAGAATTTACAGAGCACTGGGTAAGATTGGTTTTTCATTGCATGTGGATTTAACATCCCAATTTCTTGAGTCAGATCCAAATCCTTCTCAGTTCTTATTCTTCTCCTCCTAAAGCAGTTGGTATGAAATTCTTGGCTCTACTTCAGAAGAGAAATAATGAGGAACATTGAGGCTAAATCGTGTCTCTATAACCCCAACCATTATAAAGAATGTTGAAGTATCTGGATATGTACATCTTCCAGAGTTTATCTTAGGTAACAAGAAGATAGTTTCAAGTGCCACTTATAGACCCTTTGTGTTGGTTTTAAAACATGTCTACAACTTCATTGACACTCCTCCCTCGAGAGGTGAGATTTATATCCTCTTCCTTAGAATCTGGCCTGGTCTTATGTGACTCACTTGTTAACAAGAGAATGCAGCAGAAATAATGTTGCATAGTTCTGAAGCTAGGGCAGAAAAGGCCATCCAGCATTCACCTTGTTTTTTTGGGGTGCTCATTTTGGGGAAAGCCAAGTGTCACATAAGAATTCTGACTACACTATGACCACCATGCTAGAGACACCATGTGTAGGCATCATATGTATAAAGCACTCATGCATAGACATCCAGTCGAGAGCCAGCATCAACTGCCAGCTATGTGAGTGAGCCACCTTAGATGTCCAGCTCAGTCAAGCCTCCAGATGGCAGTAGCTCCAGCAGACCCCTGACTGTAACCATATGAGAGAGTCTAGAAGAGAACTTCCCAGCTAAGCCCTCCCCTAATTCCACTAAATAGAGAAGCGAATAAAAGAGTTATTTTAAGCTACTCAGTTTGGGGATAATTTTTCACATAGCAATAATTAGAGCACCCTTTTCCACAAATCATAAAGAAATAGCTAACACTTCAGCCTTTTAATGTCTCCCAAGTCTAAGATCAGGAACTAATCCTTATTCTACAAAAAACTTTCAGTATCTTTCCAACCTGATCTGATACTTCTGGTTTCTCAATATTCTATTGATACTCAAAACTAGAGTTAAGATTGTTAGGATTGGGCTGAGATGCCAACAATTTCAAGAACAATGCTTGGTCTCATTTATCAGCCAATACAGTCAATTATTCATGAAAGCTGAACAAATGCTATGTTAGCAGGAAATCAGCACAGAGAAAGCCTTCCTTCAGTACAAGTTCCAGGGTCTGAGAATATTGACTGCATAGAAATACCTCACTTGAGCACAAACATTATGCTCATTCCTTTTCTTAGCCCTAAACTATTTTTTGTTCTCTATATTATTCAAGGTCAAAATGAAGCTTTGGGTATTTTTTTGTTTTTGTTTTTGTATTGATCCTGAAGCATAGGCATTTCTAAGGGTAATAACACAGGGCACATGAGTAGACTGCAGGGTTTCTGATAAAACTTAGTTAATGGCCCTTGGTTTGTCCACATAACTTAATGTTGCAGGACACTTAAAGTCCCAAACTAAATTTATCCTGTATAAAGGTAAGATGATAAGATAGATTCAATGAGCTTCAGTTCTCACTTGATTTGCCAATGAAGCTAAGAACTTCCCGAGATAGGTGAGCATTTTCGAATGATAAATGACAAAGCACTGTGACCGCATCCATCTAGATAACCTCCACATGGCTTTAGGATGGACTTGGGCAAAATAGAATGACAGAATTTTACAGTTCTGGGTCCAGTTCACTCATGACACTTGTCTCATCATAATGATAAATTCTCAAGTAGATAAGTAGGGGAGCTGTACCTGTATCTCAGCAAAGAAGTGATTTTAAGAATCTTTCCAGAGCTGTAAAATTCTCTGTGAATAATGCACTTCTTCAAAGATGTTCTGTTGCAAAGAAAACTCAAATTTCTTCCTTACAGACATTTTAATGATTTTCAATCACAAAACTTCTTCCTAGACAATTTTCTCTATGTGTTTAGTGAAATTTAAGTTACTGGTTATAAGAAGTTATTCAAAATTATAAATTAGTTTTGATAATTGGAGACTTTCAAATAAAAAGTCTAAATGATACCAGTTACAATGCTGCATACCTTCTGAATGTTTAATTTAAAAAAATAAGTGATTTGTTGACTGCCTATTATGGTCCCATGATGATTGATGTGAAACTTGGGCATCTGCTGTTTTTTTCTGGACCAGCATCCAAGTTCCCTTTTCCTGGCAATAGTAGCCTTGGAAAATTACCCTTTCCTCATTTACAGTGCCTAGATTTTCAGTGGGGTAGACCCCACCTCCCAGTTCCGGCTGTGAACATGTATCTAGGAATTACGGTTGAGAACATTCTAGGAAGAGGGTGAAGGAACCACAAATGCTGGGTGGTGAATAAGTAGCTTATTCAATGAGCTAGACACAGCTATGCACAGGATGATTTCTGTGGCCTATGGGATACAAGAAGGAAGTGGAAAGTAGCTAGAGTAAGGGCCCTTGAACGCCTGCTAAGAGTTTGGAATTCATCCTGGGGAGGCACCTGAAGGCTTTGGTGGGGAAGATCTGAGACCACACGTTTGTTTTTATAAAGTAATTTGGGCTGCATGTAGAGAATGAGTGTTAGGGACCTGAGAAGGGAATCAGGGAGACCACCTGGGGAGATTGCTATAGAAATCCCTCCATGTGACAATTATGTCCTGAACAAGGTTGTAGTAATGGAGATGGAGAGAAGAAATGATAAGGAAGTAAAAATTGCTGATTAACTGAGGAGAGGTGGATGGGGGAGGAAGAGGGAGATCCAGGATGTTCTTTGAAAACCGCATATTACTTTGCAAGTGTCTTGAGGTAGGACCCATGTCTGGTTAATTTCAGCATCTCCTACTTAGGGGACACCTTGTGAGGATCTAATATCAAATGATGGTGAACAGCCCAGATTCCAAAGGCAAATGGCTGGGACATGAGTCCCAGCTCTGCCACTTACTAGCTGCGTGGCCTAGGACATGTCTGAGGTACCTTTATGCCTCAGTTTCCTCAACTAAAAACTGGAGGAAAGAATTATACCTACCACATAGGGTTGTTGTATTAAATGAACTAAAACAGGTGTAATAGCTAAAATAGTCATGGAACATAGTAAGCATTATACACATATTAGCTATTGTTATTATTATAGTTTATACTCAATAAATCTTATAATAAAGAATCAACTAACATTCCCCCTCAAAATACATATATTCTCGGGGGGGGGGGGGGGCGGGGAACGGAAATCAATTGACATCATTTGTTTTGGTTATCTGTTCCTTGGTGCTAACATTAAAAAAAGTTACAAGCTACTTTCTATTAAAAAGTATTAAAACAATATTTTAGCAAGAACAAAAAAATCAACTGATGGAATAAATAATAACTATTAACAGTCCAGAGTCAAATTGGGAAAGGCAGGGTGCCAGAAGGCAAAAACTGAAGCACATGCTCTTTAATATCTTTATTAATGATCTGAAGCACAAAGTAAATTGTACATTATTCCTATTTGCAGAAAATCATAAACAGTGAAAAATAGATCAACAGTGCAGAATAATCTAGAGACCTTGGAGAGGCACACAAGTTTAAGTGTGATGAGTTCAATTTACAAGAACATAAAACAATACACTTTGGGAAAAATACTATGAGGCAAAGATATAAACTGAGAATTCTTCTAAAGAGCAGAAAGACTTAAGAGGATTTGGAGGTGAGAGTCGATAACAAATTCACAAGAGCTTACAATGTGCTGGTAGTAGCAAAAAAAAAAAAGCAGGAGAGGCAAATATTCTAGAAGAGGAGCAATATGAAATTACTGGTACTGAGAGAGAACAAAATAATATATGCAGTAATCTCAGTTATTACATGTCACCCCATGATTTTCCAATTTCAGCCTTAGAAAAGTACCCAGTAATATATCCCTCACTACAAAAATATACATCTTCATCTCTATACTTCCGAAATAGCAAAGAAACATAAGAAATATGCCTGAGTAAATGAAGATAAACAGGATCTTTTCGCAATGGAAACAGGGTTCCTTCATTAAAATTGTCCTTTAGTTTAAGGAATTTAGGTGAACAATAATACAACATTGTCAGAAAGTAGTTGACTTATTAAAAGATGAGCGTTATTACAAATGTCAGGTTTTGCTATAGTTATCTATAAAGGAACATCAAGGAAAAATGCCCGCATTCATTCGTTTACTCATTCAGCAAGAATTTATTAAGCATCTACTATGAGCCAGACATTGCACTATGCCTAGAGATTCGAAAATGAGCGAGATACAATTCTTCTGCAAGAAATGGGCCCTTAAGCTGAACCCATGTAGTAAACCTAGCGATGGAGATACACACAGGTAAGAATCCAGAGGATGACAACCCTCATCCCTTATGGCAGGGAGAGAAAGGCAGAGGTTAGGTGGGATACATGAAAGGCCCTGAAGTGGATGGTGCTGCAAGGGCTTGTTTTTGAGGCTGGAGCATCAGGTCCAAGCTGAGAGAGGTAGGAGGTGAGGCCAAAACAGCAGCAGGTCCTTAAGGAGTCTTCGAAGAGTGTTAAACCAGGAAGGACAGTCTTTTTGAGGTTTTATGAGGATTATTCTGGCAGTCAGTATGGAGAGTGAATTTAGGGAAACAAGTTTGGGGATAAATGGCAACTAAGAGTTCAGGTATGGAGATATATGTGACCTTTGGTGCTTTTGTCTGGGCTGCAAACTTTGGAAAGAGCACCAGAATTTTCCTTTGGGGAAAACCCTTCCCCAGTGCCTGAAGCCTTGGTGGGAAGACACGAGAAGGCAACCCAAACTTGGCTTCTCATAATCATCCTTTTTCTTTCCCTGGAATTTGGGTCATGAGCCACATGACAAATGCACTAAAAAAGGATAGTGCAGTGTCCTCAGGAGATTGCACTAGTTTCTGCTATCTATGTCCCCTGAAGAGCCCTCATTCCTACTCCCTAGGATACTGGGACACTACTCCCCTTTTTTGGCTTGTAAGCTAAATTCTGATTCTGTTACTCACAACTAAAGAAGTCAAACTAATAAAGGACTGGGAAACAGGAGTTTAGAAAAGCAGGGTATCATTTCTGATGTATCAAGCTGTTTTTTATTAAGAAATGTGCCTATGAATACAATCTTATTCCATTAAAACAGGGGTTCTTAACGAGGGATCCACAAGCTTGAATTAAAAAAAAAACAACATTATTCTTGTAGGGACGTGTTGGTGCGGGTGTGATATATTTATTAAATAACACACAGTATAGTGTGGACTTAGTAAGGGATCAGTGGGTTTCACCTGACTAGCATAGGGGTCTGTGGAACAAAAAAAGTTTAAAAACCCTGTATTAAAATATATCCACAAAGAAATGCTTCTAAAAGAATATGTGCCAAATTATAAATATTTAAAAGTCCTAAGATAGACAAAAACAATTAGTGAGCATTTTTAACTAATTCAAATGAAACATTCCAAAAAACTTTTTTGTGAAATTCCTATTTTTGAGGCACCAAGCTATTTAACTTTTTAAAGTATTGGATGTTCTTAACTAGTGTTGGAAGATGTTTAAATCTCTACTCCAAATCTCTTAAAAACATATTGAGGAGGCATGTAAAATCAAGTCATGACATCAAGAGAACTATTGAACAGTGGAGTCCCCAAGCACGTTTCCTTAGGGAAAATGGGTAGAGTACTTAAAATGATTTTTTCCATTAGGTATAGCAGTGAATCAATTTGAAATTATTGAGTGGCCGACATTATAGCACAGAGGAATAATGTTCTGGAAGTCTTACTTAAATTACTGACATCAGATATTTGAAAATGAATGACTATGAAATCTGCCTACAGGTAAGACATGGTGTATGCAATTACTCTTTCTATTTCATCTATGGAGACATGCTTTTTAAAGCTTAAAATGAAAGGTGTTTTTCTTCCATTACATTGCCCATTTGATGTATAATTGTACAATCATGGACCCAGGGCCCTTCTCTTTCTCTAATAATTGGAGACGGTAGAGTGAGGGCTACCTTCACCCAGGAGTTAAGTACAAGCAACATCAAGTTGCACTCTTGCTCAAAAATCTGTAAAGATTCTCCATTTCTCTCAGGGTAAGTCCACAGTCTTTTTGGGTAGCTTTCAAGGACATCTGTCATCAATCCACAACTTCGTTCAAATTTAAAGCTGAAGCTCTGTCCAAAATGTGCTCAACCCTACTCTATTCTCTTGCCCTGTGTACCCCCCACCCCACCCCGCATTTTGCTACTGTCTGTAGCAAAAGCTTAGAGCTCTCCTCAGAGCTATGAAGTTCACTGCAGCCACCCAAACCACTCTGCTTATTCCTCTTCCACGCTTCTCCTAAACTTACATCCATCCCTGTCCTGGGCATTGATCAAATATTATCTTGTATTGTTACTTGCTTTGTTATATGTTCACATGACTAGATTGTTCATTCATCCATCAAATATTCTGAGTTCCTTTTATATGCAGACATGGTCTGCTGAGCAGAAGATCCAATGGTGAGCAAATCAGACATGGGCATACTCTAGCTTGAGAGAACTGTGTCAAAAATAATAATACAATTAGGAATGCAATTAAGACAATTTCAGCTTCAAGTAACAGAAAAGCTTCAACTCGAGGTGCCAAAGAAAATAGGAATGAATCAAGGGTAGGCAACTAGATGGCCTGATGTATTATCAACAACGTGTTATGAAAGGAAGAAACATGATTTCATGAGAGTAAGTAACAATGGAACAGGACATAAACTGTGGAACAGTGGAAGAAAATGGTCAGATTTGCAAGCTATTTAGGAGGTAAGATTGGCAGGCTTTGATGATGGATTGGATAGGGTACGTGAGAAAGGTGGCAGCATTAGGGAGGACCTCAGTTTTTCTGGCTTGCATCTGTCTGAAATAAGTCAGATGGATATTGGGGCCATTTCCAGAGCTAAAAACATTGGAAGGAGACTATATTTGGAAAGAAATTTAATCATAAACCCAGTTTAGTGTATGTGATTTTTTTTTAATCCTTTGTAATGTCCAAGAAGTAATGTCAATTAGGCAGTTAGATCTGGAACTAGAGAGGCAATCTGGACTGAAAATATAAATTTGGGAAACATCTGCTTATAGGAAGTAATTGAAGTCAGGGCATGGATGAGATTGTCCAGATAAAGAGAGTAAAGATGGAAAAAGGAGGCAATTCAGGACTGAGTCTTGAGGAACTCTGACATTTAATGATCAGAGGGCAAAGAGAGCTGAAAAGGGTGTAGAAAAGGATCTGTCAGAAAGCAGACTGTAAACTAACAGGAGGCAGGAACATCTTAGATGCCACCTGCTTCTCTAATACAGCACATATCCTACACATTCCAACCACTTGATTGGTTACAATTATTCTTTCTGCTTAAATTTCATTAATTAGCGATCATCACAATTAGCACCTTTAAAAAATACTGTTATTTTCAAATTATCTCCAATATACAGTTTAGCACTTCATTTTACCCAAATATATTGCTGCTATTAGAGAATTGCATGTCTATTACAAACTTGTTTGTTTTCCAGACAGACAGAAACTTCTCATTGGCAGTGTGACCAATTGAGAACCCTTTGTTCTCAAGGTCACAGTAGTCATTCAGCAGATACTTCTTGAATTTAATTAAATTGGTTCTCACACACCCCACACATTTACATGCCCTTAATTCTAGGTTTTGGAATGGGCTCACAGTGCTTCTGTTGAGTTTAGAGCCAGGCCAATCTCACGTTGCAATAAAAAGAACTAAGATGAGGAACAAACCCGTCTAGTTCTAATCCATACCCATCGCAGTCCCAAGGTTGAAATTATCAAAAGGCATTTTTAACTAACGATGCCTTTGCCATTTAATCTGCAGCTCCTCATTATTTTTCTAATAGGATTGTTAATAATTTACACAGTACAAAAAAATGAAGATTGTGACTTCGAAGAAACAGGTCCACCCCTCCCCCCAGCCTTTTTATTAACCAGATAAGAATTGCTAGTAACGCCAGACTGCTGTCAATCAGTCTAATTTTATGCACCTAAAAATGCATTAAGATTCATTTATTATCAGTCCCTTTAATAGCCAACATTTCAAATTAATTTTAGAAATTCAACAGATAATGACCGTAGGCTATCCCGTTTCTAAGAAGCTGGGTACTAAACACAACCTGTGGTTACCCAATTTCATCTTGAGATGCCCAGTAGAGACAGGGCAAAAATGGTTGTCTTAGGAGCCTGCAAAATCACTTTCAGAGATAATAACAGAAGCTGTATTTACTTTTTGAGTACAAGGGCAAATAAATGCCTATCTAAATTGACAACATAAAAATACCACTGACTGAATATTAACACCAAAATGTCTTCACACCCATCATCAGGAAAACAAAGGCATGGTATGGTCAATATGAAGAAGTAAGTCAGTGTCCATCAGTAAGTCTTGTCATGGAAATAGCCAAACCAGAAATTCCAGAAGAATTCTCTCCATATAGGTTGGAATTTCACACCAACATCTCTGACATTTTCAGCAGGAAAAAAAAAAAAAAAGAACCTAGCCCCCACTCTTACATCTGCTAGGATTCAACGCAAAAGTGCTGGGTGTGTTATAGGTGCTCTGCCAACCTGTACAATTTACCTGCTTTGTAGATGCTTTGCAACTAACAGGCCTTCAGGTTGTCAATCAGTCAACAAAATCCATATTGAGAGCCTTCTGCAAGTCCATGTGGAGAGGAGGCGAGGCTTTCCAATCTGGTGCCTTTCATTAAATTCCAGAGTCACTTGTCTTTGTCACTGTATTAAAAGAAATGATTTCATGTCCAGTCCTTCCCTTAAAAAGTGACAGAACTCAACCATGCAATATTCATTAGTTCTTTTTGGCAACCCCATTTAGCTAATGGAAAATCAGGTACATTCATGTGCAATTATTAGATATTGAAAAATTACAAAATGTCCAACTTTTTTTTTACAGCACACACATACTCCCAGGTTCACTCTACAGTTGGAAAATAAACACATGCAGCTGCAACATGTCAATAGACCTTTGTATAATTGGCAAGTTTTCAGTTTGCTGCATTTATATACAGCGTGATAAGCAGCCAAAGGCTAGAACTTCTTGATCATTTTACACCATGCTTTTTCAACAAAGCTATATACCTTTTAACAACAAGTTTACCCAAAGTAGGTGAAAGCTTAGGCGGAAGGGCAGAAGTGGGGAGCCATGTACCATTTCTTGAAAGAGCCACCAAAAGGGCAGCAAGTGCCAGGCAGGTTTGCACTGGTGTTCTATAGTGCTCGCTCTGGAGTCATCTGGTTGGCCTGTGTGACTTCAAGCAATCTCTTTCATGTCTCTGAGCTCCAGCTGTCTGCATTTGGAAAATGGGCATAAAACTGGTACCAGGGCAAGGACTAGAGTGAGGAGAGCGAGACACAAACTTAAGGGGATGCCAGAAAACTCAATAATCAAAACACATAATATTTTAATGCAATATATAGATTTTTAAATCAAACTGATAATCTGCAGCTGCTTGTTTTTGTAAATAAAGTTTTATCAGAACCAGGGCCAGCATTAAGGTGAGGAGAGTGAGGCAGAGTTATGTGTATGCTGACATTGATATTTTATCATGGGCTTTAAAATGTTGTATAAAATACTCTTTATCCTGATTACTGAGTTTTTTGGCTCTCATTTGCCTCATCCTGGCTCTGACTAGTATCTACCTCAAGTGGGTGTTGCGAAGATTAAATGAGATAATACATCTAGACATTGGCTGGCTCTGTCTCCTCACTCTAGGAGGCCTTATTCTGTATCCTCTCAGCTCTCCTCAGCTGCAGGGCACAATTCCCATGAAGGCAGGGCCCTAGCTTCTCTCCTCTGACTGAGTTTTCTCCCACTGGAGGGGAATTTACATAGCCCTTGAGCCAGGCATTCAAAAATGCCAGGAATTTAGAGCTCCAGAGGGAGCCCTCTACTAATGAGGACAGTACGTGGGGAATAAGTACCCCCATAAGAGGGTTCTCAAAGGCTGTTGACACAAAGGCAAATGGTACAACCTCAGATACAAACCTACTGCTTGATTAGAGGAAGGTATGAGGCTCCTGCTCCACGGCTGGAAAAAGCTTCTACTTGCCAGGGGCTGTTCATTTTCCATTCACAACATCCTAACACTTTTCCCTAACAATAAATTGCTCATTACATATGCAAATTATGGCTACAACATTTTTGCAAAAGCAGATGAGGAGAGTGTTTATTTGCTGGCCCCCGAACTCATTTTTTCCCTTTAGCCAAAAAAAAAAACATTTTTCCCTTCACTGTTAAGCGAAGAAAACAAACCCAAATATGTAAAGCAAAGGAAGGGTGTGTGTATGTTAATTAATTTGTTTCTCCAATTCAACCTCTTTTTTAAAGGGAAGCTAAGTAGAGCCTGTCATGAACATGGGTGGTATGACTAGTTCAGTGTCTGTTGGAAGAACTAACTCTTTTCTTGTTTATACTCAACACCTCACAACTTAGAAAACCTAAATATAAGACTTTTCTCTCTATATCCTGCACAGCGGCACAAGATCTTAATATATCTCTTGCTGTTGCCAGTTTCACCTCACCACTTCTTTGAGCCAAGTGATTATGAAAATCAGCACTCACTGCCAAAGGGGATTCAAGAGGCTGTCTGGAACAGAGACGCACGGAAACTGTAGTTTGCTTTGTATTTAGCTCCAAGACTTCCATAAAGACCATTTCATCCTAAAATAAATAATCCAGGAGGGTTGGGAACATAAAACATATATCTTTGCTCTCTCAGAAGTGCAGCATCTTCACTTGCTTCCTTGATCTTAGTGCTCTTTCCTAAGAGAAACTATATCCACTTGAGTAGAGTCTCATTGAGCTGTTTCTGTCCAACCTGGGACATAATCTTCTCTCCTACACTCGCTTTTCACAACTGCTCCCCCTGTGATTACAACACACGCCAGCCAGCATATCTTTCAACTGTCTACGTAGCCACAGTCAAGCAGATATTAGCTTCATCCTATTTGCATCTAAAATCTAAGGGATCCATTCCCAGAACAGCCTATGCAGAAAATACTGATGAAAGGCAATAATAAGTAAGAGTCATCGTGATAGCCCACTAGATTCAGCAATACTCTGGTAACTTTCCTGAAAATAAATGTAGACTGTAAGTGGCATGCTTTTTCTCCAAGTAAATTTCAAGAATTTAATTGGAACTCCATGCATAGCTCAATAAGATATTAAAAGATGAACAAGTTTCCTTTTTTTCTTAGCAAATATCATATTCTATTAAGTTAAATTATCTTAGTGTAAAATGAATCCTATTTTTTCTGTTAGACATCAAAAATCCATACTCTTCAGGAGCTAGGAAATAAATCAAAGTGCTAACCACACTATGTGAAACCCAAGTAAGTAAGGGTTGTATTGTTATGTGTTAAAGGTCAACAAGTTCACCCAAACACCAGTGTTACCTTTGAAGAAAATAATAAACACTTACACACCTTGAAATAGAAGCCCCTCCAATTTAGCTTAAATCAGTTGGGAGAAAGCCAGTTGGAAAATTAGCCTTAAAAGCAAATGAGAAATTAATGCTATTAGAGTAAAAACTGAAATGGAAGAAATTGGCCAGATTTTTAGAAGATTGTTTTATTAGTCAGGGTTCTCTAGGGAAAGAGGACAGACAGGAGCTATCTGTAATCATGATGATATTTTAATTAAAACTGTCTCACATGACTGTGGGGATGCACAAGTCCAAATTCCATAGGGCAGGCTAAAAGCTGGGAACTCTGATGAAGGTCCTCGGTGAATTCTCCAGAAACTGGTTGGCTGAAGTAGAGAGAGAAATTTTCTCTCCTGACTGCTGAAATCATCACTTCTCTTTTAAAAGCCTTCAACTGATTCAATGAGACTTCTCTCATTGTTGAAGGTAACCTCGTCAGTTGATTGTAAATGGAATCAGTTAGAGTTGCAATCAACTTATTAATTATTTAATTCCACAAAACATCCTCACAGTAACAATCAGGCCGGTGCTTGCTTGACCAAACTGGACACCATTACCTGGCCAAACTGACACATGAAAGTAACCATCACAATTGTATAAACATGATCATATTGAAAAACTTTTTTACTTGACTCTTGTGCTTTCAAAAGTAGAATTTCCTTGAAATGTTCTTAAAGTCTCTTGTGAATATTCTTCAAATATTTTAAGGGATGGATTAACCAGATTGCCCAGGAAGGGCACATTCTGGTTAATTTAGTTAAAACGGGAAATCTTTTTGCTCCAACCCCTATTGTTGAAATTCTTGCTAGAATGCCTTTGTAATGAAAGTGTAACAAACTTCATCTTTCTTTGATAATCTGTCATCTTGGGTAGTTGAGCATCACACAGGGCTCTGCAAGCAAAACCATGGTCAGGTTACCTGGGAGGGAAAAATACAGGACATAGTACATAGTCCTTCTTCCCTCGTAACCCCATTGAAACATAAAAAGTCTGTCTAGCATAGCTGGGGTCAAGCTAAAAAGACAGAGTGTGTGTGTGTGGGGGGGTACATTGTTCAAACAGTCACAAAATAGTCACCTGGCCTGAAAAACACATGAAAGAGAGGTAGAAGGAAAGCTTGCCAGTTTTTCCCTAAATATGTCAAGGCAAGAGAAAGGAAGGGCTGAAAGGCTGACTTTGTATACATTAATCAAGGTCTTCTTTTTAATTTTTGTTCTCAAAAGTTGGGTTAAATATCTTTTTATGACTTACTATTTGGTCACCTGTCCCCCAAAGCACCAGGTCCATGGGTTTTTTTTGTTTTTTTATTTATTTATTTATTTAATTTCCCCCCCTCCCCTGGTTGTCTGTTCTTGGTGTCTATTTGCTGCGTCTTGTTTCTTTGTCCGCTTCTGTTGTCGTCAGCAGCACGGGAAGTGTGGGCGGCGCCATTCCTGGGCAGGCTGCTCTTTCTTTTCACACTGGGCGGCTTTCCTCACGGGCGCACTCCTTGCGCATGGGGCTCCCCCACACGGGGGACACCCTTGCGTGGCACGGCACTCCTTGTGCGCATCAGCACTGCGCATGGCCAGCTCCACACGGGTCAAGGAGGCCCGGGGTTTGAACCGCGGACCTCCCATATGGTAGACGGACGCCCCAACCACTGGGCCAAAGTCCGTTTCCCCAGGTCCATGTTGATTGTTTTCATGTTCCATAGTTTTACTTGGGAATCTTGAGAGATGTCTAAGTGGTGGTAGAAAGATACCCTCGTGAATAATAAGAAATCGTAGTATTGATGTGGAGAAAGCAGCCATAGTAGCTGCCGAGGGCAGGGAGAGGGAAGAAGAGATATGATGCGGGGGCATTTTCAGGACTTGGAGTTGTCCTGGGTGGTACTGCAGGGACAGATGCTGGACACTGTATGTTCTGCCATGGCCCACTGGGTGGACTGGGGGAGAGTATAAACTACAATGTAAACCATTATCCATGTGGGGCAGTGGTGCTCCAAAATGTATTCACCAAATACAATGAATGTGCCATTATGATGAAAAAGGTTGTTGACGTGGGAGGAGTGGGGTGAGAGGGGTGGGGGGTATATGGAGATCTCTAATATTTTTTGAATGTAACATTAAAAAAGAGAGAGAGAAAAAAATAATCGAGTACTAGGCACTTTCCATGCATTACCTTATTTCATCCTCATGATATCTCTCTGACGTAGACACCAGTAGATCCTCATTCCACAGATGTGAAAACTAAGGATCAGGGAAGTAAAGAAAGCAAGGAAGGGGCAGAATAGGGACTTAGAGTCAGGTCCACAGAGTCCCAAAACCCACACTCTTAAACGAAGTACTGGACTGTGTCTCTGTTTCTTTCACTCATTCTCAAGCACACATCAGTTGTGTGATATGAATAAATTGTGTACTATTTGGGATACAAATAAATAGGAAATGACTAGGTGAGGATGGTTGCTGGTCTCATCCCTACCTCTCTCTTTGGCTTTCCCACTACGGAAACCAGCCAAGTCATCTACTTCCTGCCAATTGCGTTAAGTCACTTTCTTATATAGTTTCTTGAATGGTAACTGAAAAATAAAATTAAGTCATCATTCAGTCACAGAAAGGCAAATTAGGTATAAACAACCAAAGCAGCCGCAATTGATCAAGTAAGCTAAATGTAACACATATAATATGGGATACTATAAATAGAAGGGTATAAAAATTGCCTGCCATCTCCCAACTTCTTCTTTGCACACAAATGCAAATAGTTCTGTTCCTTAAGTAATTGTGGAAGAGTGAACCAAAGATACAATGCAGTCTGTACCCTCAAGAAACTCAGACTCTTATTGGAGAAATGAAATTCTATTGGATATAACAATCAGACAAAAAATTATTCAAACCTAATTAACCAGCAGGAAGTATTTCAGGAACCTCTGGGAGGTAAGAAAGAAAATGTTGGTTAATAATTGTCCTCAATCTTCTGGCTCTCCAAGAAACCTGCCAAGAGCAGAAAAATCCATCACAGTCACCTTCCAAAAGCTACACATCTCAGCCGAGGACTTCCAGCTCACTAAAGCCCCCATGACAACCTGTTGTGACTTTCCAAATGGCTGTCTTCACGAGATGTGCCTTCATGAGTGGCACCCAAGGAAATAAGAGTGACTGAATTTCCTCAACATTAAATAATAATATGGCCAGGCTGGCAGGGGCTGCTGGCTCTGTTCTCCAGCCCCTGAGGGATTCAAACAGTACCTGGTGGTGCTGCTGGATGATCCATGCCAGCTGGTTGGGTGTCTGCTTCACGCTGGTGTCCCTATGTCCAAGGTCTTGCCTGACACACAGGGTGTTCAATAAATCAAGCAAATGAATGTAGCCACCCAATCAGATGAAAAATCACATGGCAGCATAATTTGGGGATGCACTTCTATGCTCTTCCTGTACTTTTATGATCTTCATGTCAAGCAGGAAGCCAGAATTTGGGCTACCTTGTCTCAGGGAGGGATGAAGTCAGCAGCAACTCCCATCTTTTGTGGAAATCCAAAGTCACTGAAGCAATTACTATGGGTTTCCTGGAGCTGGTGCAGCGAGGGAGATGAAGGAGGGAGAGGAAGAGATTGCTCAGGGAAGAGAGAGAAGAGGACAAGGGGTGGGGGATCCTCGAGTAGTGGGACCCTGCGGCCCACACCTGGAAGCCCTTTGAGGGTGCTGAGACCTCAGAGGGAAAGCTCAGGGGCCTCCTAAGCAAGCCCAAAGCCAGGCACCAGGTGCTACCCCACCCTGACTCAGTGCCCCAACCTTAGCAGCCACTTGAGTCCATACAGTCGGAGAGAACAGGGGCCTGCACTATACCCCCATGCTCTCTTTGGGACTTCGGAAGTCCCAGGAGATCTTTGCACTGCACTTTTTTTCTTTTTTTAAAGATTTATTTATTTATTTCATTCTCCCCCCTCCCCCGGTTGTCTGTTCTCTGTGTCTATTTGCTGCGTCTTGTTTCTTTGTCCGCTTCTGTTGTCGTCAGCGGCACGGGAAGTGTGGGCGGTGCCATTCCTGGTCAGGCTGCACTTTCTTTCACGCTGGGCGGCTCTCCTTACGGGGCGCACTCCTTGTGCATGGGGCTCCCCTATGCGGGGGACACCCCTGCATGGCAGGGCACTCCTTGCGCGCATCAGCACTGCGCATGGGCCAGCTCCACACGGGTCAAGGAGGCCCAGGGTTTGAACCGCGGACCTCCTATGTGGTAGACGGACGCCCTAACCACTGGGCCAAGTCTGTTTCCCATGCACTGCACTTTTGGTGAGAGTTGGGGGAAAGAGGAAGCATGGGGAATAAAAGTGTCCCAGTAATGGCTGAAGTTGGATTTTGGCCCACCCTGGCAGGTTGAAAACTTGAGGAGAGCTTTAAGAAAATTAACAAGTGCATTTATTCTTCTAGAGCTCATAGATAGTCATACCTGCTATAGCAATTTGGTTTACAAACTGCAAACAAGTTTGAATAGTTTTAGATTGTAGTATTCAACTGGCGATGCTTTTACTTTAGCAAGTTCATCCCTGCAGAACTATGCAAAGCTGTGCAAACACTAACACCAACCTGGCTGCGGAGACAGGTCTGAAATGAGATTTTTCACTTCCAAATTGGAGCCACAGAGGAGGATAACCCACAGGTAGCCATGTGCAGCAAATTCTTCAGCCCCTTCGTCTTGCCTAACTACCCAAACTACAGGTCAACTCCCCAGGATTAATAAATTCATTTCATTGCTTGGAGTTAAGGTTCACCTTTGTAGCCATCTCACTGCCAGATGATTTTAGAGCTCATAATACCACTTCCATCAGCAAAAACAATGATGATAATAAGAAAAACAATGATAGTGACAGCATCATTGGGTTCTTACTCTATGCCAGGGATTGCCCATGGATCACTGGGTTTGGTTTTTTGTTTTTGTTTTAAATAATGCTACTGTGTTACCATTTTATAGATGATGGGATCAGTGTTATCTCCATTTTACAGAAAAGAAACTGAGAGTGGTTTTAAACTTTCCCAAGGTCACTAAGCAAGTAGAAGGTCAAGGCAGGATTATAATCCAAGCAATCTGACTCCAGAACCTGTGCTTTTAAGTATTAGAGAACACTGCCTTAATATGCAGCTATTAACCAATAAGTATGTGTTAAATGTTTAGAGGTAGTCCCAGGCTTAGAAATAGATGATGTAATGTACCCTCCAAATCACAAAGATCCAGACAGAGCAAAGCCTGTCATTTCCCCTGCTATTCCAGTTTCCCACAGCTGGGGAGAAGACAACCACTACTCATCTTACCTCTCTGCCTTCAGGTAAACCCTTTTGAGCTGAACGATATTCCCTGTCCGGGTTCACCACCCCTGGATACTGACCAATGCAGACCTCCTCTGACCCAGAACACTTGACCTTAGGGATGCATAAGAGGCTGGGGATGGGGCCCACACCTGCAGAAGGAAGGGATACGGGTAGTTTGAAAATATATATATTTAATATCAACTTTTTTCATTTAGAAAAGTATACGTAACATATTGTTTTTTAATATAATCTATATGAAATATAACCTAATCATGTTGGCTGGTGGGAAGATGTGGAAGATGGAGAATTTTCAAAGACAAAGGGAGTGAATTTTGATAGAGAGATAACTCATAGGATCCCTAGAACAACTTATGAGGTGAGTCCTTATCTTAGTTTGGATTCCCCAGAAACAGCCCCTAAGATGAGAATTTGTGTAGAAGTATTAGAAAGTGTCCTCATGACTGGAGTGAGAAAGAGGGAGTGGGAAGGGAAGGAAGCAAAGGATAGGAGGCCAAGCCAGGGTGCCATGTAAACAAATTCCTATTTAGGGAAACAGCCTGGAAACGGTGTGGGTCAGTGGTTCTCAATGCGGGGTCCCCAGAGCATCAGCTTCAACATCACCTGGGAATTTGTTAGAACTGCAGATTCTCAGCATCCCAACAGACCTGCTGAATGGGAATCTCTGGGGTGGGGCCCAGCATGTTATTTTAATAAGTCCTCCTGAATTCTGTGGCACACTTAAGAGTACCCTTGTCCTGGTTGGGGCAAGAGAACCTGAGTATTTAGATTTCACACCTGTCAATTGCTGAAGGGCTGGAGGAAGGGGGGATGGGGATGGGAGTAGATTCAGAGATGCAGTACCACCTGATGGGAGAGAAAGCCCACTGGTAACTGGTGTTCACGACAATGGGAAGGGATCCAAGCCAGGGGAACTCCTCTCAGGCGTACCCCATATTCCAGAATTTGCTCTCCAGGCAAGAGCAGCTAAAGACAAAGAAAAGAGTATAAGAAATTATGAGGTAGAAAATCTAGGGCAAAGGCCAGCCTGCTTTAAACACCCAGAAGAGGGAAGTCTGTCTCCTGCAAAATACAGGGAGCATTCAAATGCCTGTAAATAGGGGAAACTCCAAAACAACTAATAAGCACAAGCCCAGGACAAGACACGGGCTCAGAAAAGACAGGGAAGACCATGCACACTATATTTGCCTTGGGCAAGTCTTCCTGATAGGAGGACTGAAGCTCTAGAAAAATCTCTGTCTTATCATCAGCTGGTTGCAAAATCAAGAAAAAGACATTTCAGAGAATAAATCCTAGAGTTAACATTTTAAAACATTAAAATGTACAATGTGCAAAAAAAAAAGATTATAAGACAAAGAAACGGGAAGTGATGGCCCACACAAAGGAAGAGTTCAAAAATCCAGAAAACACTAATCAAGAAGACCAGAATGAGGACATACTAACCAAAGACTTTTAAAAATGATCTTAAAAATACTCAAAGAGATGAAGGAATATACAGAGAAAGTATGACAGAAAACCAATGAATGAGCAATATGATGGTCTATGTAAAGAGATAGAAATTTTAAAAAGGAACCAATCACAACTACTAAAGTTGAAGATCACAACAACTGAAATGAAAAAATGCCCCAGAGGGATTCAAAAGCAGATTGGAGCAGAGAGAAGAAGGAATTAGTGAACTCAAAGAAGACAATTGTCAGGCTAAGGAGTAGAAAGGAAAAAGAATTATAAAAAGCAAAAATAGCCTAAGACCATCAAGTACACCATCAAGTGTACCAATATACATATCATGGGAGTCCCAAAAGGACAAGAAAGAGAGAAAGGGGCAGAAGGAATAGTCAAAGAAATAATGACGGAAACATCCCAAAGAAAACAAAAGATGTGAATATGCACATCCAAGAAGCCCAGAAAACCCCAAATGGGATAAACATGAAGAAAATATACCCCTCATATATTGATCACACTGTTAAATGCAAAGGACAAAGAAAGAGTTCTGAAAACTGCAAGAGAAGCAATGTATTACATAGAAGGGAATCTCAAGTAGATTGAATGCTGATGTCTCATCAGGAACCATGGAAGCAAGAAGGCAGTGGGTTGAAATATATATAAAGTGCTGAAAGAAAATAGCTGCCAACCAAGAATTTTATATGCACCAAGACTTTGTTTCAAAAATGTGGGAGAGATGAAGACACTCCCAGATAAACAAAAACTGAGGGAGTTGATTGCCACTAGAACTACCCTATAAGCAATGCTAAAGGGAGTTCTTCAGACTAAAAGGAAAGGACACTAGACACTGGTCCAGTGCAGAATAAAGAAATAAAGACCTCCAGTAATGGTAACCTTTTGGGTAATTATGAATCCCAGAGGTATTACATTGTATTTTTTGGTATGTAACTCCACAATTTACTTCCTACAGGTCCTAAAATGCAAGCACATAAGAGTAAAGATAAATCTATGGTTTTGGACACAAAATATACAAAGATGTAATTGATAGCAAGTACAAAAAAAGGTTGGGGGACAGAGAAGTATAGGTATGTTATTAAAGTTAAGTTGGTATCAAATCAAATATGATTGCTACATATTTAAGATGTTAAATCTTACCCCCATGGTAACCACAAGGAAAATATATGAAAAAATATACTCAGAAAGAAATGTGAAGAGAAAAATTTTGATTCTAAATTAATAGTAAGAGGCTTTCTCACCCAGGGCAACTAAGAGGGAGGTGATGATGGACAACTACTATACCAAGGAACCAAGAGAGTTTACAACTGCAAGCAAGATAGTCCCATCCATCGATTCCATGGAATCATAGCCCCCTCTCAAATAGAGGTGGAGTGGACATCACCATCCCAGAATCCTCAAGATTGGGGAATGAACTATGGACTAAAGTAGACTTACTGGTACTCTCCTATAGACTTATTGTGATTCTAGCAATGGAAGAAATTATATCAGTGATGTGGAGACAGTGGCCACTGGATGTTCTGAGGGCAGGGAAAGGGAAAAACAGGTGTATTACAGGGGCATTTTCAGGACTTGAGAATTGTCCTGAATGACATTGCAACGACAGATGTAGGCCATTATATATTTTGTCATAACCTACAGAATTGGGTGGGGGAGAATGTAAACTACAATGTAAACTTTAATCCATGCTTAGTGGCAATTCTCCAACATGTGTTCATCAATTGCAATGAATGTACCTCACTAATGAAGGATGTTGCGAATATGGGAAAATGTGGGAGGTATGGGGAGCAGGGCATATGGGGATCCCCTATATTTTTGATGTGACATCTAAGTATTGTTCTTAAAAATAATAATAATATATTTTTTTAAAATAGGACACTCTTATGCACCACTTTCAATAATGGATAGAGCATCCAGGCAGAAGATCAATAAGGAAATATAAGACTTGAACAATACCCTAAACCAACCAGACCTAACGGACATATACAGAAGACTTCACCCAGTGATGGATATAAGATGATCAAATACCTGAAAGTAACTTGTTTCTCTCACTGTTGTTAGGATACAAAGGAAAGAAGTACAGGTAAATTAGAAGGTAATGAGGGAAAGCAGTTGTGACTTAACTGACAGATTGTCCGCCTATCATATGGAGGGTCGAGGGTTCCATACCCGGGGCCTCCTGACCCGTGTGGTGAGCTGGCCCATGCGCAGTGCTGCCACGTACAAGGAGTGCTGTGCCATGCAGGGGTGTCTACCACATATGGGTTCCCCATGTGCAAGTAGTGAACCCGCAAGGAGAGCCGCCCCGTGTGAAAAAAAGCACAGCCCGCCCAGGAGTGGCACCTCACACACGGAGAGCTGACGCAGCAAGATGACGCAACAAAGAAAGCAACGCAGTTTCCAGGTGCCACATGACAAGAATGCAAGCAGACACAGAACATACAGAGAATGGACATAGAGAGCAGACAACGGCAGGGAATAAATCTTTAAAAAAATAAAAAAAAGAATGTCATGAGATGCAACCCTTTCTTGGTGCCAAATTCTGCTTTTGGTGGTCAAGAACATCCTATTGAAGCAATGAAGTATGAAAATAGACTTTGATTGGCTGGCCAAACTTACACAGAAGTCCCTGGCTCTCTTCACTTCAACTTGCTTAATTAACATAGTAAAATTCCCACCCACATGTAGAGTTACCACCTCTTTTTTGATCATGCAATGTATGTGCAAGTATAATTTCCTGAACATACTAATCATACAAATTATATAACCAGCTATGTGTGTTCATCCATATGCATAAATCTAATGCATAATCAAAGCAAATGCTAAGTAGCGAATTGGGTATTTAATCAAGAGTGAAACTTCAGCACAGAGAGTCAGGTCTGTGTCACCTTGGACTGACCTTGACTCCCTACCTCTGCAGACATGATAAATGTTAGTTTGTCGAACTCTCGTGTTAAAGTTTTCTTCTTGTCATCTCTGGTTATCTACAAAGATCCTGCCTTGAGGTCTAACACCAACAAAAATAGAATGCACATTCGTCTCAAGTGCATAAGGATCATTCTCCAGGATAGAATATACATTAGGTCACAAAACAAGTCTTAATAAATTAAAAATATTGAGATCATACAATGTATCTTCTCCAACCACAACAGAATGAAGCTAGAAATCAATAACAGAGGGAAAAAAGGAAAATTCACAAATATGTGGAGATAGTATTATGAAACATACTATTAAACAACCAATGGATTAAAGAGGAAATCACAAGTGAAATTAGGAAATGCTTTGATGCAAATGAAAATGTAACATACCAAAGCTTACAGAATACAGCAAATGCAGTGCTGAGAAGGAAATTTATAGACCTATATATTCATATTAAAAAGGAAGAAAGATTCCAAATCAAATACCTAACCTCATAACTGGAAGAACTAGAAAAATAAAAGCAAACTAAACCAAAAGCAAGCAGAAGGAAGGAAATAACAAAAATCAGAGTGGAGATAAATGAAAGGAAAAAAGAACAATAGAGAGAAATCAACAAAACAAAAGTTGGTTTTTTGAAAAGAGCTACAAAATTAACAAAACTTTAGCTAGACTGACAAAGAAAAAAGGGATACAAAAGTGAAAATCAGAAATAAAATATAGTCTTTACTATTAAGTGGTTAGTTGAAATAGATCTCAACTAAACAATTATAGTAGAGAGATTGAATCAGTAGTAAAAATCCTCCCAAAAAAGAAAAGCCCAGGAGCAGATGGCTTCACAGGAGAATTCTACCAAACATTTTAAGAAGACAACTCTCGTTCAGATCAAACTCTTCCAAAAAATTGAAGGGAATATTCAATTCCATGAAGTCAACATCACCCTCATACCAAAGCCAGAGAAATATGCCACAAGAAAAGAAAATTACAGACCAATATCTCTAATGAATACAGATTCAAAAATCCTCCAAAAGAAATACTAGCAAACTGAACCAAACAACACATTACAGAAGTATACACCATGATTAAATGGATTTTATCCCTGATATGCAAGGGTGGTTCAACATAAGAAACTTAATGTAATACATCATATTAACAGAATGAGGGGGAAAAACAATCATTTCAATTGATGTAGAAAAAGATTTTTAACAAAATCCAGCATCCCTTCATGATAAGAACCCTTAGAACACTAGGGATAGAATGAAACTTTCTCAACATGATAAAGGGCATATATAGGGAAGCAGACTTGGCCCAATGGATAGGGCATCCACCTACCACATGGGAGGTCTGCGGTTCAAACCCTGGGTCTCCTTGACCCATGTGGAGCTGGCCCATGCGCAGTGCTGATGCACCCAAGGAGTGCCATGCCACATAGGGGTGTCCCCCGCATAGGGGAGCCCCGTGTGCAAGGAGTGCACCCCATAAGGAGAGCCACCCAGTGCAAAAGAAAATGCAGCCTGCCCAAGAATGGCACCGCACACAAGGAGAGTTGACACAACAAGATGATGCAACAAAAAGAAACACAGATTTCCAGTGCCACTGATAAGGATAGAAGTGGTCACAGAAGAACACACAGCAAATGGACACAGAGAGCAGACAACTGGGGTGGGGGGGGGGGGGAAGGGGAGAGAAATAAATAAAAAATAAATCTTAAAAAAAAAAAAAAGGGCATATATGAACAACCCAAAAGTAACATCATATTCAATACTGAATGACTGAACTCTGTCCCTTTAAGATTGGGTACAAAACAAGGATGCCCCCTGCCACTACTGTTATTCAACATTGTACCAGAAGTTCTTTCAGAGCAATTAGGCAAGAAAAGGAAATAAAAAGCATCCAAGTTGGAAAGAAAGATGTAAAACTTTCCCTATAATTGCAGTCAAAATGCTCCTATGTACAAAAAATCTTGAAATATTTGCAACAATTTCCTAAAACTAACAAATGAATTCAGCAAGTTGGCAGGCTACGAGATCAACACCCCCAAAACAGTTGTTTCTATACACAAGCAATGACCAATCAGAAAAGAAATCAAGAAAAAACTTCCACTCACAACAGCAACTAAATGAATCAAATATCTAGGAATAAATCTAAACAACGTTCTAAAGGACTTGTATACAGAAAACTACAGCATTGCTCAAAGAAATCACAGAAGAGCTAAATAAATAGAAGCACATTCATATTCATGGATTGGGAGACTAAATATTATGATATATCAATCCTACCTAATGTGATTCATAGATTCAAAGCAATCCCAATCAAAATTCCAACAACCTTTCTTGGAGAAATGGAAAAGCCAATCATAAAATTTATATGGAAGGGCAAGGGGCACCAAATAGCAAAAACATCTTGATAAAGAAAAATGAAGTTGGAAGACTCTCACTTCCTGATTGTGAAACTTATTACAGGTCCTGGGTTTGTTCCCTGGTACCTTCTAAAAACAAAAACAAACAAATAAAAAACCAACTCTCATTGGGGAGCAGATGTAGCACAGTGGTCGAGTGCCTGCTTCCCAAGTATGAGGTCCAAAGGTCAATCCCCCTACCTCCTAAAAGAAAAAAACGACTTATTACAAAGTCACAGAACTCAAAACAACGTATTACTGGCACAAAAACAGGCATATACACCAATGGTATCAAATGGAGAGCTCAGAAGTCAACCCTCACATATATGGCCAACTCATTTTTGACAAGGGGGCAAGGACGACTCCATTGTGAAAGAATAGTTTCTTCAACAAATGGTGCTGGGAAAACTGGATCTCCATTTGCAAAAAAAAAAAGAGGAGGACCCCTACTTCACAACTTATACCAAAATCAACTCAAAATGGATCAAAGATCTAAATATAACAACCAGGACTATAAAACTCCTAGAAGTAAATAGAGGGAAGCATCTTCAGGACCTTGTGTTAAGCAATGCTTTCTTAGATTTTATGCTCAAAGCACAAGCAATAAAGACAAAATAGATAAATGGGACCTGATCAAAATTTAAAACTTTTGTGTATCAAAGGACTTGGTCATGAAAGTGAAAAGTCAACCTACAATTTGCTAGAAGCCATACATATGATAAAGTTTTAATATCCAAAATATATAAAGAAATCTCTCGATTTAACAATGAAAAGACAAACAACCCAATTTAAAAATGAACAAAAGATTTGAATAGACACCTCCCTGAAGAAGATGTACAAACAGTCAGAAAGCATGTGAAAAGATGCTCAACATCATTAGCCATCAGGGAAATGCAAATCAAACCACAATGAGAATCACTGTGGTAAATTACAGGTGTTGGAGAGGATGTGGAGAAACAGGAACATTCATTCATTGCTGGTGTCAATGTAAAATAGTGTAGTTGCTGTAGAAGACAATTTGGCAGTTTCTCAGAAAGTATGAATAAAAGTACCATATTACTGGCAATCCCAGTACTAGGTATATACACCTAAGTATTGAAAGCAGGGACTCGAACAGATATTTGCACATTGATGTTCATATGGAGCAGCATTACCCACAATTGCCAAAAGATGGAAAAATCCAAGTGTCTGTCAACAGATGAATGGATAAACAAAATGTGGTATAAACATACAATGGAATGAATTTCTGAAACATGAGACAATGTGGATGAACCTTGAAGACACAATGTTGAGTGAAATAAGCCAGACACAAAAAAGACAAATACTGCAGGACCTCATGATATCAAATAATCAGAACAAATAAAGTCAGAGTCAGTCTAGAATATAGATTACCAGGAAATGGGGTTGGAACAGGGAATAGGAAGTTAAGGCTTAAAACTTCCTATTTGGAACAATGGAAATATTTTAATAATGGATTGTGGTACTGGTAGCACAACCTTGTGAACATAATTAACAGCACTGAAATATATACCTGAATGTAGTTAAAAGCAGAAATATTAGGTTATATATATGATTATAGAATAAAAATTTAAAAAACAATCTATGGAACTACATGACTCGAAGTGAACCCTAAATTTATCCATAGACTATAGTTAATAGTGCAATTATAAAAATGTGCTTTCATCAATTATAACAAATGTTTCACACCAATGCAAGGTGTTAATAAGAGGGTGGTATATGGGAATTCTGAATTTTATGCATGATTGTTCTATAAACCTGTAACTTCTGTAATAAAGATAGAAAGCAAAACATAAAAACCAGTAAGAATAGAAATATTATATCATAAAGATGGTTTTCTATTTTAGCCAACAAAATGATGCATCTTCAAAAATGCTCACAGCTAACATTGCCTTCAATGTTGGAAGACACACTCAGATTTCCTAGTAATTTGTTAATGGATAAGATGATAGCCCCACTATTGATTTGCTTAATGGCAATGTGTAACCTGATAGTTTATCAAATTCTTTGTGAGTCAAAGCAGATTTCCAGAAACATCATTTAAGCTCCTCTTGATAGAAAAAATACCTCTGTTTGCTGGAGAAATGAGGAGAGTAAATTGGAAACTCTCCTACTGGCAGACTCGCTTTCGGAAAAGGACTCAGTCCATACAACACATATTTACATCTTTTCTTCCCCTAATATATTGACTCGTATTCAAAAACACGACTCAAGAGCCCAATTCAACTTTAAGTCACAAGTATAGCCTCATCATGTCGTTATGGCAACTTTTCACACAACTGTCTTTTTTAGTCACTGAACAACTGCTAATTTCCTGCTTTACAAGAAAGCCCCAAGTTGCTTTCTCAGGAGGCTCATCCTGGTATCAAAAGAAATTGTGTATGGTGGTGATAGAAACATTCACAACAGAAACTTTTGAAAGAATGACATGTTATTATTGGTCGCGCTTTGCATTTCAATTTGTTTTCCTCCTCAGCATGGTGTTTGTATTGTCCCTGATTTCCAACAGTTCAGCAAACTTTACCAATAAAGGAACGGAAAGGAATTTCGAAACATCAAATTCATCTATAACTGAAAAGGAGTTTTGCATGTATCTGTGATTAGAAATTGAGAGTCTTAAAAACTGACATGGAATCTTCCTCTTCTCTGTGTCCTCAGCTAGCTGACATGTTACTGGACGAATGACATAGAGTCACTGAAGTTCTAAAGGGTATTTAAAAATTATTTCCATCTTTTTTCAGAACGTATAAGAATTATTTTATTTTATTTTATTTTTTAAAGATTTATTTATTTTATTTAATTCCCCCCCCCCTTCCCCTGGTTGTCTGTTCTTGGTGTCTATTTGCTGCGTCTTGTTTCTTTGTCCGCTTCTGTTGTCGTCAGCGGCACGGGAAGTGTGGGCGGCGCCATTCCTGGGCAGGCTGCTCTTTCTTTTCACGCTGGGCGGCTTTCCTCACGGGCGCACTCCTTGCGCGTGGGGCTCCCCCACGCGGGGGACACCCTTGCGTGGCAGGGCACTCCTTGCGCGCATCAGCGCTGCGCATGGCCAGCTCCACACGGGTCGAGGAGGCCCGGGGTTTGAACCGCGGACCTCCCATGTGGTAGACGGACGCCCTAACCACTGGGCCAAAGTCCGTTTCCCAAGAATTATTTTAATATTCTACTTTTGCAAGACTAAAATGAAATAATCGGTTAAATAAATCAAGTATTTGACGAGTGATTTCATGTCGAATCATGCTTGAAACTCTGAAGGGTAAATGAAGGGGTTTAAAAAGCCTTTTATTATGAAAACCTTAAAAGTCTAAAGAGCTATTCTAGAAAAAAGGAAACTAAAAAGACATGATAACTAAATACAATGTGACATCCTCACTTGAAATCTGGATTGGAAGAAAACAAAAAGCAGTTATAAAGGACATTATTGGTACAGTTGAAGAAACTTGAATATAGACGATATATTATATAATAATAATAAATTAAGAGTAAATGCCCCAAATATAATCATTTTATTCTGGTTATGTAGAATTTCCTTGTTCTTGGGAGATAACTGCTGAAGTATTTGTTATATTAATAGTATCTCCAACTACTCTCAAATGACTCAGAAAAATCATACATATGTACACATATAAATGCATACACACATATTTATACACATATACATACATATTTAGAGAGAGATAAAGATATCAAAAATTATTAATTGAGGAATCTAGGTGAAGGGTATAAATTTGATCATTGTGCCATTCATGCAGCTTTTTTGTAGAAAATAAAAACTCCTTTAGGGTGAAATGCGTCAATTGTGTTGTGAGAGAAATGGCGGGAAAAAAAAAGAGATGTGGCAATTGGGTAACAAAAGAGTATGTTAGTCTGATAATGTATTAAATTGTACAAAAATTCTTTTGGGCTTGAAAGCATCCACATAAGCTCAGTCTCCATAGAGATAATATTTGACCATATATATATAAATAGATTTCATTACACATAGGAAAATACCTTAAAAAAAAAAAAAAACGAATTAGAGTGAAATGATCCAAGACAGCTACAGAAATGTCAGAAATAGCCATTAAAGCAAGTCAAAAGAGAAGAATAGATAGCTTGGACTTGTCTTCTTAAATGACAAGTCTATAGACAGATGATGGGCAGCTTTGGGAACTCGCTTTCAACCACTCATGTAAGCGGTGGCATCAATTGCGTAGCCTCTTACAAAAATGCCTAATACCATGCACTCGCTGCACTCAGAAACTTGTAAGCTTTCTAAACAGCAGAAAAGATCCAATAAACCAATACAGTTTCTCAGATTCATCTTAATAATGGATGCAAATCTGACAAACATTCCTCCTACTAATGTCTGTTATTCTTGTAAATTGTTTTCAGATTTTAAAAATTGATGTCAATTTCTTCTTTTAGTTAGATTCTTTAAAAATCATTAACAGACATTATAAAGTACGGGAAAAGGGAGTGAGCTCTGAAGATCGACTATCAGAGGCTGAAATATACTTGAGAATATTTTTAATCTGTGAGTCTCAGAGTCCTCATCTGAAAAGTGGGGAAAATAAATATTTTCTATCTCACAGACTTCCTGTGTTTATTAAGTAAATAAGGTGATGCTCTTAGGCTGAGGCCAGGCACATTCCAGAAACAAAATAAATATCAGCTAATCTGAATCATAACTACTTTCAACCTATCTATATTTTAATATTTTCTAAAACAAGAGATAGGAGTGTTTAAAAGCTACACAGAGCCAATAGTAAACATACTAATAAAAATACTAACACAACATCACCCAGGAGTCCAGGATGCTACCGAGAGTGGTGGAAAGTATATAGGCTTTGGCATTTTAGAATCCTGAGTTTAAATCTCTACTTTCTTCTCTTTAGTATACTGCAAAAGTACTTAAAGTCTTTCGGGCTCCATGTGCTCATCTGGAAGATGAGCATAATAACACTGCACAGCGATGACAATCCCCTGCTGCAACACCCATCACACTGCGGTCCCCAGCAAGTGGTAGCCGTGATATTCTCGTTCTGGCTGCCTACTGAGAAGGGGAGTTTGCCCACGAGCGTAAATAAATGTGAGTATATAATTTTTCACACCACACCAAATTAAAAAATAATATTTCAGGTAGCCTCAGACATAGTCCATAGCTACTAAAAGTATTTATTATAGCATTTAGCAGCCAGCTTTGTAAATATTAATTTTTAACACACTTTTTCTCTTCAATTTTATTTTTGTAGCATATATATATATATATAACATAAAAGTTGCCATTTTAGCCATCTGTAAGTGTACCATCCATTTATAGTAGTGTGCAGCCATCGCACTATTTCAAAATTGTGTCATCACCGCAAACAGAAACCCTGTGCCTATTAAACAGTATCTCCCTGTGTCCCCCTCCTCCCAGCCCTCTGCAACCTCTCCTCTACTTTCTGTCCCTACAAATTTGCCTATCCTAGATATTTCACACAAGTGACATCATACAGTATTGGTCCATTTGTGTCTGGCTGTTTTGCTGTTTTATTGAAGTATAATCAAAGTAGTGAAGTGCACTTAATCTCTTTTTTAAGTGCAGTAATCGTAAGTGTACAGCTTGGTGAGCTTTTACATATATATATGTACACATCCACATAACCACCATGACATAGAACTTTCCAGCACCCTCAGGCCCTTCCCCTCACACTCACTCCTATAGGTAATCACCGTTCCAACTTCTACCACCACAGTTTAGTTCTGCCTATTCTTGGACCTCACATAAAAGGGAATGATATAATATATACTTTTATTTTTTTAAAGATTTATTTTTTATTTATTTCTACCCCCTTCCCCAGTTGTCTGCTGTCTGTGTCCATTCACTGTGTGTTCTTCTTTGCCCGCTTCTATTCTTATCAGCGGCACTGGGAATCTGTGTTTCTTTTTATTGCGTCATCTTGTTGTGTCAGCTCTCCGTGTGTGTGGCACCATTCCTGGGCAGGCTGCACTTTCTTTCATGCTGGGTGGCTCTCCTTACGGGGTGCACTCCTTGAGCATGGGGCTCCCCTATGTGGGGAGCACTCCTGCATGGCAGGGCACTCCTTGCGCGCATCAGCACTGCGCATGGGCCAGCTCCACACGGGTCAAGGAGGCCCAGGGTTTGAACCACAGACCTCCCATGTGGTAGACGGACGCCCTAACCACTGGGCAACGTCCGCTTCCCAATATATACTCTTGAAAACACATTAAAATTTCCAGTGTGCTTCTGATGAGGTAGATTCCTGGACGTTTCCCCCTTTATTATTTTCATTTGTAATTGGAAATCCCTTGCTTTGAATGTATGTTCACCTACTGTTTGTTTCAGATCAATTTTCTGGACATGCTCTGAAATTAATGGACTACATCCAACCATCTTTCAGGAACTAAATAAATGATTGCTACTTGTGTTGGTCTACTGAAAGTAAAAAAAGGGGTGTGGGTACTCAAGTACATCTTCCAGAAAAAGAACACATGAGAGGCCGGCAGATGCAATTAGTATATTCTAATATAGGTGCCTTAAAACATAAATGTTTCCTTTTAGGGGAAAAAAAGTCAAAAATTCAATTGTGTAGCTTAGGGAAAAGAATACTCAGTATAAAGGAAAATACTCCAGGAGATGGCTGAAAGGACAGGATTAGAGAAGCAAAAGAAGCAAAAAATTAAGGCAAAGTGTTCTAAAAAGACAACAGTAAGCTATGCCTGAGAAAACAAAGGCTACTTTTGCTTAACCAGGGGCGAGAGCTCATAATGAAAGATGCAAAGAAGAGTGAATATGGAGTCACTATTTGGTCTCAGCTTTTAGCACAAAGAATGAAGGAAGCAGGAGCTTGGCACGATAAATATTAATGAGTCTCTAGGAATATCAAGAAACAGAATTAATAAGAGGCAGGTAAAAAAATACTTATACAATTTAAATATTTATAAATCAGTAGAGCTGGGTGAGATTCATTTGAACATATTCAACGAACCAGCTAAGGTAGGACGTTCTTCCTATACTAGTGTTTGTTGCGGAGACTTATGTACCAGGGAAATTCAAGCAGGCTGATTTAGTGTTGGAGATAAAGCAGCCAAAAGCAGATCCGGGAAAAGGTGGGCTAGTTAGCATATCCAAACTACCAGTCAAAACCCTAAATGAAATCATAAATCAGTCCATGAGCACCTTGAGGAAAATAACATAGTAAGTAATAGCCAAAGAGGTTCATAAAGAATAGAGCCTGTCAAAGCAACTTAATCCATTTTTGGATATGCTAAGATATTTGGGAGAGGTAATGGATGCTATGGACATAGTTTAGGGAGGCACTGCAGATGCGACCAGACAATTCGTTTTGGACCTATCTTGTTGATGAAATGACTGTTGCCTTCACCCTTTCCAACAGAAAAGGGCAATTTCACTTGCACACTTAATATGTGGGGTTAAGACTCTATTCATTCCCCATGACATTCCAGTGTGAGATTTAGTTAGTAGTCAAATGCACTCAGCGCCCAGAAATACAAACTAAAGTTACCCAAATGAGAGATATTTATAATATTGGAGCAAAATGGACTGGCATGTTTTAGAAAAACAAACATACATATATATCTGCAATTATTTCAGGCAAAAATAAATTCTTTTGTTTCAATTGCTCATATAATTATGGAGAATATAAAAGGATATGAAAAAAAAAAGGTCCTTCCTCAAAACTACAAGTCTAATCATGTCACCAGGCCCTGCTGAAACCATTCAATGACTTCCCTTTTTGCTTACACCACAATCTTAGCCTGCCCAGGAAGCCCTGACAAGTCTGGCCTGAGCCAGTCTCTGCAGCCTCACTCACATCACACTCTTCACCCTGGGCAAGCAAGCTACCTGGCCTCCTTTCAGTTTTTCCCAGACATCCTTGTCATTCTTACCACAGGGCCTTTGCCCATGCTATCCTCTCTTTCACTTAGTCATTCCTCAGTTTTCAACTCAAAACCCATTTTTGGGGGGTACCTTCTGCCCCTCAGATCATATGATGTTCCATTATTTTTTGCTCTAATAAAGCCACATTTCCTTTCCAGAAGCATATCTTTCAGAATGCAGTCATACACTCATATAAAAAATTAATATAACTCCATTCCCACTAGACTCTAAATGCCACAAAAGCAGGATCCAAGCTTAGTTTCTTCAAGATTTCATCCTCAAAATTAGTAAAGTGACTAGTGCAATAAATATTTGTGAGAGGGTAAGTAATTAGAAGCACATACAATGAAGACCTCCCTTCATAAAGAGTTAACTAGAAAGGACATCTCTCCATCCTGGATTTTGTAATATTCTCTTCAGTTTTCTTTTCAAAAAATATAATGGGAAAATCTATAATATGGGTTTTGTTGACAGAAGTGTAAAAACATGAAGCAACTAAAACTTGAATTGTTGAATTCTACATTTGCACATTATATTTACATCCGATGGGTTCCAAAACTTCATTCCATGGTGATAATGAAGCTGAAGGAAATTAGCATTCTATCACTCTTCACATGAGAGGGTTAGTGAAGGTTTCTGAAGCACTGTATCATACAGAAAACAAAACAGTTTTCTGCTAACCAACTTTTTAACACACCCTCGCTGCTTTAACAGTATTCGTCTTTACACCTCGGAGGGATCTGTGAGGAGAGTTAGAGAAAACCATGAAGTTAGAGAACAATATTCTATTTTGAAGGTCAGTTTCTGATGATGACTTTTCTCCTTTTGCAATAATACTTGGATTTTTAGATTTTTTTATAGAAACTTTTAAGTTAATAGGTAACCAGAATTCCAGCAAGTAAGGTTTTGACATATTCACATTTGACTGAAATTGATTCTAGCAGGAACTAGAACTCAGGTGTCTGGTCTCAGTCTATTGTTCTTTCACTAGTTCATCAATTCTTTCAGCTAATTAGACTTGAATTGCTTCCTATGAGTCTGGCACTGTGCTAGGCACTTGGAAAACCATGGTGAAGAAAGTGGTCCTGTCCTTGTAGAATTCATGAATCAATGGGAGAAACCAAGCAGGAAACAGAGTGAAAACAATACAATTATAATGAATGCTATTTGTAGCAGGCTGCTCTTTTTTTCCTTTTATTTATTTATTTATTTATTTATTTAATTTATTTATTATTGTCTTTTTGAAGATACATAGATCACAAAAAATGTTACATTAAAAAATATAAGCAGTTCCCATATACCCCACACCCTACCCCACTCCCCACTCCTCCCACATCAACAACTTCTTTCATCATTGTGGCACATTCACTGCATTTGATGAATAATTTTGGAGTACTGCTGTACTGCATGGATTACAGTTTACATTGTAGTGTACACTCTCCCCAGTACTTTCAGTAGGTTATGGCAGCATATGTAACGTCCAGCATCTGTCTCTGCAATATCATTTAGGACAACTCCCAGTCCCAAAAATGCCCCCACATCACATCTATTCTTCCCTCTGCCTGCCCTCAGCAACTACAATGGCCACTTTCTCCATATCAATGCTACAGTTTCCTCCAGGGCCAAGACCAGTGAAGAAGGATGGTCCAGTGATGAACACTTGATACTGATGACTATGCTTATGAGCCTGTGTGCCTGTAATTTCAACTAGGCCTAGAGCTGCAGGGTGCCTAAGATTTACCTCCTGAGAGCCTCCATGTTGCTCAAATGTGGCCACTCTCTAAGCCAAACTCAGCATGTAAATGCATTACCTTCCCCTCAGCATGGGACGTGACTCCCAGGGATGAGCCTCCCTGCCGCCAAGTGATTACTCCCAATCACTAACTGGTGATTAAACTAGAAAAAGACCTTGAAAAAAAGGGGGGAAATGGTAAAGACAAATGAGTTTATATAGCTAAGAGTCTTCCAAAAAGAGTTGGGAGGTCATCAGAGGGGTTGCACTTACGCATTCCTCAGCAGAACCCCAGAGTCAGCCAAAGTAGATGCAACCACAGGTACTGGTACTCCTGAGGGCTACAGAGACACACAGGTTCTACAGTCATGGCAGATGGCTCTGAAGTTCAGTGCCTTGTCAGTGGGCCCTACTTTGGAATTTGTGTTCCTGAGTGTGATAGAGTTGGACTCAGACATGACCTTTCTACACATGCCTCTTCTGTCACTTTTACTGAACCTTTGGTTGGTGCTGGGGTTGGTGTATACTCAGGAGACTTGAATCTCTGGACTGGCCATGTGCCAGCTGGGCCCCGAGCCTGAGCAGAGTTGCAACTCCTACTCTCTGGTTTGTTGGACTTACCCAGGTCAACTAACAAGGAAGTGAAGATGGTCAACCCCAACATCAGGAATCCAAGAGTACCTACAACTGCAAGCAGGAGAATCACATCCATCAACCATGTGGGATGTAAGTCCCCTCTTGATATAGAGGTGGAGTGGACATCACCAACCTAGGGTCCAGAGGATGGAGGAATAAAATATGGATTAGAGTGGACTTACTGATATTCTATTATAGAACTCTTGTGACTAGTAATGGAAGCAGGCCACTCTTGATGCCCAAGGCCACATCCTCTCAGATCTCTATTTCAGCTGCATCTGCGGTAGACAGTTCTCAAGTCAGCTAGCAGCTTCCCTCCTGCACAGAGGTTCCCACTGCAGGAGGTTCCTCAATAGGCAGGCAGGACAGCCCAGATAAAGGGTAGTGCAAAGGCCCCAGAGAGCCCCAGAGAGCAGCCCTCCATCAGAGGGAGGTGGAGACTGGTGGATAAATGTACCAGTCTCCTACCTTATAAAGGACAATGCTGGGAAGTGGATGTGGCTCAAGTGATTGCACTTCTGCCTACTACATGGGGAGTCCCAGGTTCAGTTCCTGGTGCTTCCTGGAGAAGGTGAGCTGGCATAGCAAGCTGGTGCAGTGGGCAGGCGCTGTAAGCTGATGCAACAAGTTGATGCAATGAAAGAGACACAAAGAGGAAAGACAATGAAAGATACAACAAACCAAGGAGCTGAAATGGCTCAGGTGATTGAATGCCTCTCTTCCACATGGGAGGTCCTGGGTTTGACTCCCAGTGCCTCCTAAAGAGAAAATGAGCAAACTCAGAGAGCACACAGCAAATGGACACAGAGAGCAGACAGTGACCACAAACAAAGGGAAGGGGGGGCAGGAATAAAAAATAAAATCTTAAAAAATAAAAGGACAATGCTGAGGGATGTTCTACATGGTTCCTTAGAGGGACCCTAGAGGATTAAGCCCCAATTGCCCACAGTAATAACTAGTTCAATAATGCCTCTTTGCTGGGATTTCCTCCTTTCCAGTCTCAACTCTCTTCACTCTCTCATCCCTGCTTCCTAGTATCACCTCCCAAATAAACTCCCTCCCATCCAAGCTCTGTTTTTGGAGGAAATAAAACCAAGACACAAAATGAGTGAATGAATGAATGAATGCAGAGGAGACACTAGAGGCAAGGTTGGAAACTGGGACATATTTTTTTGTTCATAAAGATCACAAGGTTGTTGTCCAGAGTGCAGTGTTTTTTTTTTAACCTATGCGGTCACCCCTCAGGCTGAAGTGTGGTTTGCTGGCCTGGCGGGGGGGCAGCTGCAGTAGGCCTAATTCCAAGCTGCTGCCCCCATAATAGGGTGGCTGGTCGGACTCACCGCCACCCCTGAAGGGAGCTCGGCATGGGCGCAGAGTGCCCTCGAGTCTCCCCTTCTCGGCAGCCATGCTTCCGTGGCCGCCCCTCCTCCCAGATAGCGCCACACGATGCCTTATGAGGCAACACCCTTCTTCTTCTTCCTCCCTGCGCAGGCGCAGGGCGGAAAATTCCAGTCTGCCCTTTCCCCCACCCGGACAGCAGCAACAGCCAGGCATAAGGCGGGAAACTCAAGTCTGCCCTCCACCCCAGCAACAGCAGCCACCAATCCCTAAACCCTGCCACTTCTCCCAGCAACAGCAGCCACCAATCCCTAAACCCTGCCACTTCCCCCAGCAACAGCAGCCACCAATCCCTAAACCCTGCCACTTCCCCCAGCAACAGCAGCCACCAATCCCTAAACCCTGCCACTTCCCCCAGCAACAGCAACAGCCAATCCCTAACCACCCCTCCCCCTTCCAGTACCTCCCACCGACCTTTCTCCCCAGTAACTGCTTGCGGCAGCCAATCAGAACACGGCATAACTTCGACCAATCAGCCTTCCCCAGCCCCTATAAAACTGTAGCCACTTCCTCAATAAAGTTGGACTTGCGTGTTTACCTCGTCTCCGCGGTAGTTCTTCTGCCGTGCGCCCTCCAGTCCTGAGAGCCCCCGACAAGGGCCTGGCCTCCCTTGTCCCCAGTTCGTCGCCTGCTTCTCTGGGCGACCCCTTCGTCGCCTGCTTCTCCGGGCGACCCCTTCATCGCCAGCTTTGCCGGGCGACCCCGTCAGCCGAACCGCGCAACCCCTGTGAGACCGACCCCTCGTCTGCTGCCAGACCACCCCCTCGTAGGCATGATGGGGAAAAGATCTAGGAGGAGAGACGACTGGGCTAACATACCTAGAGGATGGTTAGGAAAAGAATGGAGAGAAAATGGTGACCAGAATGAAAAGTATCTGGGTATTGGGAATTGTTTTTGAAAAAGGGAATGCTTGGGTGGTGTGGTATAAAACCCCCTGAACTTTCCCCAAGAATAGACTGGGCCCTGCCTTCCTTCCAAGTTCCTGGGGCCAAGCACACAGAGTATGGTTTGGTTTCAGAGTCACTTCTATGACACTGACCATATTTTCTGAGGCACCCATCCCACATCCCCACACTCAGTAACTGCTGCTGTTCACAAAGGTCCCCATCAAACAAAGGACAACGAATGAGAAGTCAAACAGCAATGGTGGAATAAAATGTCTAGCTACAGCTTGTCTACAAAGACCACTACTTATTTACAAGCAGTCTTACAAGTCAGGAGTAAGGATTCAGAGTTAGGGAAAAATTCCCAGTCACCACCACTCTTATTCTGTCATTTCCCTATGATGCCACCCATTGCACTGGGACAATGTCTGTTTTGAAGACTAGCTCTCAGCGTAGAGCCTGACACACAGCGGTACCCAATAAATATTTATGAATTAAAATAAAGAAGGGAAGGGAGGGAATTAGATAGTTACTCAATCAGTGATTCATCAATCAGATTTTACCAATGGTATTAATTCAGGATGATTGAAGATAACAGGGTTCAGGATTTCTTTTTCCTTGGGAGTGGCTAGGGGATGGAGAACAGGTAAAGAGAATAGTACATTCCAATAAAAGAAGTGGAAAAAGTTAATTTCCCTTCAGAAAACCGTAATGGGTAAGATGATGCTGTCTTGTTGGTAATGAGATATGGGCTTCCTTCCAGAAAATGACAGAGATCCTTCTAGCTAATCCTGTGGCCTTTGATGTGAGCGCTGCTGAGAAAATACCTTCAATGGCATAAGTATGGAAGAGAAATCTGAAGAAGGCACGGCGTGTTCTCCTTTGTTGTGTCTTTTTATCCCTTTTCCTTCTCTCTGAAGAGAGCTTTGTTCCACATTTTCCTTTGGGA
The DNA here is from genome assembly GCF_030445035.2 of Dasypus novemcinctus. NCBI lineage: Eukaryota > Metazoa > Chordata > Mammalia > Cingulata > Dasypodidae > Dasypus > Dasypus novemcinctus. Next base: position 22,379,715 of record NC_080698.1, read on the forward strand.
ATGGTCCTGGTGAATAAGTGCCACATAGTGTTTCATTATCCAAGTACTCATTACCCAGGTCCCTGCAGGCAACAGGTTGCATAGAAAAGCAAAAGTCATCAAAACACAAAAATATTTACCAAGCAATTGAACGTTTATAATATTAGCCCCAACTTAAATATTCCTTGCAATTGTAAACGCCAATATTAACTACACATTCAATGCAATTTAAGTGCTAAGACAAACTGCAAATCTTGCAAAGGATACAAAATTTCCTGAAGGCAAAGTGATCTGGGAAACACCTTCTAAATACGGGTAAAGACTTTGGCCAATGACTAGTTAACAGCTGAAAAGAAGAAAGAAAAAAATTATAAGAAAGATGACATAATAGTACTTCAAAAAGAGAATGATCTGAATATCAAAGGAACACTTAGGAAAATTGATAGAGAATGAATATTTTCCCCCACATGATCTTTATTATGAACTTGTTGCAAAACTTAAACATTAAGTGGAAGATCTCATTATTCAGCTACCAAAAATTCATGTTGAACATTGTGCCTCTAAAGCCCCTGATTCATTCTTCTTCTTTAAAAGTTCAGAATTGTGAACTAAATAATTATTTATAATATAAGAATATGGGTTTTAAAACTAAGTTTAATTTTTCAAGTTAAATCTCTAGCCAAGTCTTTTACCCCCATTATTTACTTGAAAAATTGGTTCCTGTATTTAAAGACCTTCACTTTCAGTGGCTTCTTCCAGGTATCAGTTGTCCTTGCATGAAGATCTCCACTCTTGTCCTGTCCATCCCAACTTGTCACTGCCTTGAGCTAGACGACATCATTTCTCACTTGGATCACAACCACTGCCTTCTCTTCTCCTGCCTCCTAACTTGCCAGTCTCCAGGTCTTCCTCCCAATGGCAGCCAGATGGCACCTTCTAAAATGCAGTCCTTTTCATGGGGCCGCTGCCCTCAGTGTCTGAACTTCTCAGCATGTCTAGCAAAGCCCTTTGTGATTTCACCTGTTTCTACCTTACAACCTCATTTCTTTCCAGATCATTAGCCCCCACTCCATAACAGCTGTCCTCTTCATTCCAGCTTCTCATCATTCCCCAATGCTTGATTGCTCCACACCTCTGACCTCTGCATTGTTGAATGCAACGTTCATTTCTCAATTTAGAGATCACTTCCTCCAGGAAGTCTTCCCAGACCACCTGGATTAGGTGTCCCTCCCCTGTGTTCCACATCATCCTGTAGGAATTGACTTTGATGAAGTACATATGATTATAGTTATCTGTTAGAGGGAGGACAGGGACCCAGCCTAATACCCAAGAGTCTCTAGCACCTTTTGCTCAGTACCTGGCCCAGAGCAGACACCTAGTAGAGGCTTAACAAGGAAACCAATGAATGAACACAACACCAAAGAGACAAAGGCAAAATGAAGACTGTGTATTGAAAAGATTAAAACCTCACTGTAGAAAAAGTGAAATCACACAATTAGTTGGGACATTTTCAAGTCTGTATGGGTAAAGAATATGAAAGTTTAGATGACAAAACTGCTCCCAGTGCTATGTCTGGGGAGTAAAATTTTCCAGTGGGGGGCAGGGGGCCACAAGAAGGGAATTTCATTTTTTACTTTATACACTTAACAAGTGCTTGACATCTTTATAAGTATGCATTATATGTGTTATAAGCATATGATTATAACAATTCTAAAAAACAATGCCTATAACCAAATGTTTACTGTTTTTTTAAAACAGCTTCTAATCATGTTCTCACTTCTTAAAGATTTCTATTTTTTTCTAAATTGTTAAATATGAAAGCTGTATTAAAGAAATGAAATCTTTTAGAGATTTTAGCTTACTTGTTATGTAATGTTTATACAAGAATTCATGGATTTTGCCAGTCACAAAACCTTGAAATGTTCTTATTAATGTGTCCTGGGAATTTAACGTTGTTTCTTCATGGGACTGAGGTTGACTGGGGGCAGTAACAGGGTATAGTTTGAGGAAAGAGACCTCAGTCTTCACTTTATACCCTTCTGCACCATCCAAAATTTTATAAGATGTTCATATCACTATTAAAACAAAGTAAAAACCAATTAGTAATAAAATACAAAAGCAAATATTGAGAAGCATTTTGTGAAGCTTTTTCAAATATATTGATACCCATGACAACTCAGCAAGATAGATATTACCTTTACTCTAAAGATGAAGAAACTGAAACTCTGAGAAGGTATGTGACTCATCCAAGGACAAAGGTAATAAGTGGCAGATGGAAGACTCAAACACAAATCTGATTTTAAGGCTAAAGTATAGCTCTTTTAAAATGCTATACCAGGGGAGCAGATGTAACTGAAGAGGTTGAGCACCTCCTCCCCATGTATGAGGTCCCAGGTTCAATCCCCAGTACCTCCTAAAAGCAAACAAACGGGGGAAGCGGACTTGGCCCAGTGGTTAGGGCGTCCACCTACCACATGGGAAGTCTGCAGTTCAAACCCCAGGCATCCTTGACCAGCGTAGAGCTGGCCCATGGGCAGTGCTGATGCGCACAAGGAGTGCCATGCCACGCAGGGGTGTCCCCTGTGTAGGGGAGCCCCACGTGCAAGGAGTGTGCCCCGTAAGGAGAGTCGCTCAGCCTGCCCAAGAATGGCACCGCACACATGGAGAGCTGACACAGCAAGATAATGCAACAAAGGGAAACAGATTCCCAGTGCCGCTGATAAGGATAGAAGCGGTCACAGAAGAACACAGTGAATGGACACAGGGAGCAGACAACTGGGGGGGGGGGGAGGGGGAAAGGGGAGAGAAATAAATAAATAAATCTTTTTAAAAAATAAAAACAAACAAACATAAAAAGCCAGCTTTCATTGGGGGAGCAGATGTAGTTCAGTGGTTGAGTGCCTGCTTCCCATGTATCTCAAAAAATTTAAAAAAAGGAATACGCAATGTTTTATTTTATTAAACAAACAGAGTCATTTGCTCAAATGATAATTTGTTACTTTAGGTATGGAAAGAGATTTACTTTTTCAGTTTAGGGTAGTAATGAAGCTTACGGATTCAAAATAAATGTTTTCTTGTACTAAGATACCCAAAGAGGAATCATATTTAACTGTCTATTTTGAAAACTAATCTCCTTCTAACATTATTATCAGTGTCTTAAACATTATCTTATTCCCTAAATATTATCTTTCAGCTTTGGCAACAATAAAGCTTGAGGCATAGAGCCTTGTATATAGGAAACAATTAATGGTTACTTTAAATTTGTTAAAATTTGAGGGTAGGTACACGTATATTGATGTACATACATGTGTGTGCTATTTCTTGAGTGTATATTTGATAGATTAGAAAAATATACACTGTTATTTACCTGAATGATAAAATTTACAAATATTTTTAAATTTCTCTGGAATTTTCTATACTTTTCAAATGCCAAAAATGTTCTTGGTTCAGGAATAGACAAATTGGTCAAAGGCACAAAATAGAGAGCCTGTAAATATACATGAAACTTTTATTTAAGACAGAGGTAATCTGGCGGAGCAACGAGTGAGAGGGAAGAGGGGTGGATAGTTCAATCAATTGAATTGGGAGAAGGAAAAAAAACATAGCAGTTATCCATAATGGAAAAATATGAGTTTGGATCCCTCACCCAAATCATAATCAAAAGTTGATTACAGATATATTAAGAACTTGAAAACCTCAAATAAAACTTTAAACTTATAGAAAGTAATAGAGAAAATTGGGAGAGATTTCTTAAAAGAGATACGAAGAGTGCTGACCATTAAAGAAACGATAGACAAGTTCAACTACATTAAAACTGAGAACTTATGCTAAGAACACCCTCAAGAGGGTGAAAAGACAATTCGGAAGCAGGGAGAGGATATTTACAGTGACATAACCAGAACAGATTAGTATTTTAAATATATAAAGTATTCCTTCAAATCAATAAGAGAAAACAAACAATTTAATAGAAAAATGAGCAAAAGATACAGAAAGACATTTCACAGAAAAGAAGACATACATGGTCAATAAATATAAAAAGAGATTATCAACCTCATTAGTAATCAGAGAAATAAATATCAAGGCCACTCTTAAATGTCATTTTATACCCATTACCTTAGGAAAAATAAGGATACCAAATGTAGGAGATGACAAGGCTTAATGGGAAGGCTCACATATTCTGGTAGGAGTATAAATTATTTCAGCCACTTTGGAAAATAATTTCATTTTACCTTGTAAAGTTGAGCATTCACATACCTACAACTCAGAGGTTCTGCTCTGGATGTACACTGGGGAGAAAGTCTAGTTCATGAGCACATAAGAAATATACAAAAAACAACCATGGTAAATATATACACAAAATACTGGAAATGACCAAAATGCCCATTGACAAAAAAATAGGTAAATTTCTAAGACAGTGCCTGGCACATGAAAACCACCAAATAGGGATGCAGTTTTGGCTCAACTGATAGCCTGCCCTCCGCCTACCATATGGAAGTTCCAGGGTTCAAACCCAAGGCCTCCTGACCCGTGTGGTGAGCTGGCCCATGCACAGTCCTAATGCACGCAAAGAGTCTCATGCCATACCCCCCTGTGTAGGGGAGCCCCACACACAAGAAATGCGCCCTGCAAGGAGAGCTGCCCCACACAAAAAAGTGTAGCCTGCCCAGGAGTGGTGCTGCGCACATGGAGAGCTGACACGGCAAGATGACGCAACAAAAAGAGACACAGATTCCCAATGCCACTGACAAGAATGCGAGTGGACACAGAAGAACACACAGCAAATGGACACAGAGAGCAGACAACAAGGTGCAGGAGGGGGGGAAGGGGAGAGAAATAATTATAAAATAAATCCTAAAAAAAAATCACTCAATAAATGATAGCTTTTATTAGTCCTGAGCTTCAGTTTCTTCACACATAATATGGCAATAAGCATACCTATTTCACAGGGGTGTGGAAAGAATTAAATGAAAGATGCATGAGCCCTTGCCACACAGCAAGCATTTGATAAACGTTACTTCCACCTTACATATCTATGTGAGGACTGGGAGTGAGCCATCGTTTGATAACAGAAGGGCGTACATGTGCCACGTGGCTGAGCATGGTCTATCCTGGGTAGCCTTCCACCTGTGCTTGTTTTGAGCCAACATTTTAACATTTACTCTATGCCTGGAAAGTGCTTTCTGAAGTGGTGTTACAATTATCCCCATTTTATACATATGGAAACCAAGTATTTGAGAGCTGAAATTACTTACCAGAAGGAAAAGAACCAAGGTTGTCTAATCCAGCGCCCACTCTCAAAACTACAGCCATCAATTGCCTCTAATGCCACAATCTCTATCCAGCAACTCTATCAGAAAGTCATAAACAAATTTACAACTGGCAGGGATTCCAGAATTCTCCTTTCCCCTGTCCCCAACTAAGGGATGTGTGGGTCGGGGTTGGGGAGGCCAGACCTGGCCGCCAATGGGAGACCTTGGAGTAAATGTCAGCCTGGGGGAGCAGAAGTCACAAATGGTTAAAGGCATTATTTCCCTAAGAGCACCAGAAAGTCAAGTAAGCAATTCTTGACCTTTCAGAAGCTATTATGAGGGAAACATAAAGAAACAATTCTGTGGGCTTAATGAAGGAACGCTGTGAAAAATGTAATGGGCTATTTGTGCACATCTCAAAAGCATCATATAATTTGGCACGATTGGCAGGCTATTCTCCTCTGCAGCCAAGCAGGGTGTTACTGCTTAGGACCAAAGTGCCTTGACAAAGCTGGGTCCCCACCTCCACCCCTTCTCTAAAGCCCAGGGTATCTAATGATTTTATTTCCAGGGCTTAAATATCAGCGGCTGAAATGAAATGTGGCACAGGGTCACTCATTTTCTTGAGTGCAAAAATATATTTTATCCTTTAAAATATGTGTCCTAGTCTTTTTTTGTTGTTTTGCCTGCTACACATAAGGCATTCTTTGTATTTATTTATTCGCTTTTAAATACATTTTCCAGGCAATTGGTTCATTGTGTTGACTCAAATACCACACCTTTGGGGCAGGCTCGTGGAAGAGGGAGCTGGTAGAGTCTTTCTTTTTAAAAAAGGTCTTCGGCCATATTTGGTTCCCATATTTCATTCTCAATTTCAAGGACATTTAAGATGCAGAGTCTGTGCATGAGACCATCAGATGCCACATTAGCACAAGGACCCTTTTGGAGCCCTAACAATCTGTCTACCACATAAATGATCCATGGATTATATAAATTTATAAAGTCAGAAACACTTACAAAGACTTTTTTCCCACCCTCTTCTATTATTTATTCCTCCTTAGGCTCTGCCCACCCCCAATTTTTCTGCTCTTTACTACAAATGCAAAAATAACATCCAAAGGAAGGGAGAAAGAATCCCAAGCATGTTTAACTAAAGGTGAGAAAAGGCTGAGGAAACGATTCCACAAAAGCAATGATTTCCAGTTAATACTGGGCTTCAGCCCCATTGTGTTCCTACCAATCCCAGTTCACAGTCCATATTGCCTTCCAAATACAGAAACAAACATGTGACTTTGGGAGCCATGGTTTTCTAGTTTTGGGTGGTAGTTTCCACTACTTGGAGGACCATTGCGTGGCGCCTTTTTTGAATGACTTGAGACTATTTCAGTTTCCTGATCACGGTAAGCGGTAAAAGTAGGAAGCCAAGTGATAACTGTATATTTGGAAAATACAAGCATTTTTAATTAACTTACTTAAAGATAGAAAACCTTGTCTTAGGCTAGATGTAATCACTAGTCAGAGAACCAACAAATATCTTCAGAGATCTGCCAGGACTGGAGGCCACGTTTGCTAAAGCCATAAACAAAAGCAGCAGTTAAGTGAATTTAATGACACCAACAAAAACATGACTTGGACAATTGTCACTGCTCATATTTGATCTACATAATTCTTTATCAGTGGTACAGCTTTGCCCTTCGCTTCTGACACCAAAAAACAGATTGTTTTCTAGAATGAAATATTCCAAGGAAAAGGTATTTTTAGATATCTATACAAATTCACCCACTAGGAACAGAGGATCCAGCATAAGCATTTATCATCTCTTCCTGCCAAGCCCCAACAAATGATGGTAAAAGAAAAAACCCATAACCAATACAGGCACAGAAGAGGGACCAGCAATGAACAAGGCACCTCAACAAATTTCGGATGGATAAATGGAGGGTGGAAGCTATTTGTGGGTCAAAGAGAAGGAGGAAGGAAGAAGCCACAGAATACGCAGGAGACTTTGTAGAAGGAACGAGAAAATTCTCTAGGGGAGTCCTGAAGAAGCTACAGTCAAGACAGGTCGTTTCAGCAAAGGGCAGAAATGAGAAAGAGGTTAATTGAAAGTATCTTTGGAAGGACCATTTCAATTAGCATCCTCTCTCACCTTCCCTCCCCACCTCTGCTGCAAGCAGGGCAGCACTCAGCTGATGGACCAACTGTGATTCTCCCACTTCTTTCCAAGTTCCCCCATCCCCATCCAACCCCAGCATGTTATCTCCTGATAAATCGGATGTCAACCCTGACGCCCTGAGTGAAACATTTTACCTAAAGTAGCTGAACTAATTGCCCAGGGAGGAAGAAATGCTAAGGTGGATGCAGGCACCTCCACGGTACAGACCTCTACCTTCTGGCATTTGGGAAGCCCTGGCCCAAAAATCATCTCATTGGATGCTAAAGTGAAATCAGCCAAGCAATAATATTTGCCTGCATTTGCAGGCTCATGGTAAAGAGACCTATCAATGCCACTCTGTCATCATCGTCATTGTCATCATAAGCATCATCATGAAACACTTGAGATCTATTTAACACCACTTCTTGGATTTCTCAAGAAACTGGGCTCATGGCATTCTCCCCCAACGTCCTCCCCAAACTGCTCCCCTTCCAATATTCCTTCTCTCAGAGAATGGCCCTACCAACCCTCATAATTAACATTTACAAAGCACTCTCTCTACACCAGGCACTATCCTAACTACATAACATATAATAACTCATTGAAACCTCACAACAACCCTACGTGAAAGGAGAAGCAGGGTCTCCTTATAAGCATTTCAGATCAACTGCCTAAAAAGTTCTCACAAAAAATGACTTGAATCTCCAAGATTCCAGTGGCTTATTCTAATTTCTCTTCTCATTCTAAATAAATTACATACCTAATTTTGCATTCTTTCTCGTATAAATTGTAAGTCCCTAAATTTTGGGTTTGGCCCTGGGTTACTGACATGGAACAAAAATCAGACTTACATGAGTGTTCTCAGCAGCAAGGCTGATATCTGACAAGTACACACATCATGGAGCCAACACGTATATAGTATACTTATGATATGGCAAGCACAGCCCAAAGTGCTTCAGGTACATTACTCACTTAACCTATTTTCCCCATCTTACAGATGAGGAAACTGAGGCATGAGATATTTCCAGCCCCAATTCCCAGGTAGCCTGGCTCAAAGACTCAGCTGTTAACCACTGTACTACTTCCTGTTGAATAGCTGTTAAGCCTATGTCATGGAATTACTGTTAAAGTTTTAGGTGTGGCAATAGAACTATGCTTATACTTAAAGAATGTGTGCTCACCTGTTAGAAATACGATCTGAAGTGATAATAGATGAAAGAAAATGTTGTCTGGAATTTGTTTTAAAACAATCCTATGTGGAGAGGATTGTTTGTGAATGTTTGAAGTTTTCCATTTAAAAAAAGTTTTTAAAAAGTCCCATTCCAGCAAATAATGGGACAGCAGTTGCCACTATAGTTATTAACCTAAATAGAGACAGTGCCAGACAGTGCCAGGGAGAGAACCTGCCCCCTCAGGCCATCCACTGAGCTCCTGGGAAGACCCCCTTCCGTACACCCCAATGCCCATCAAGAAGGATTTCACCCTCATTTCACTCCATGTCATTCTCAGGACCTTTACTATCAGCACTGTCCACCCTCAGTGATCTCAAGGGTTGGGAGAAATTAAAAGTAGCAGTTTCTGGAATACCATGTACAGAAAACTGCAAGACAAGAAGAAAAATGCCACAGAAAGCCCACATCATTGAGAATCTTACCTATGAGCTGTATCTGCCTCATGACATGGAACTTAACAACCATCCAGTAAAAGAAGCATATATTTTCAATTATAAAATCAAGGAATCTGTTGTGAATATTTTTCTGCAGCTTTCTTATAGATGACAGCACAGGCACATACACATACATCTACTTGGGACAAGCAACCATGATGAATTATTGGCCACCCCAAGTAATTTCTCTATTCACTGTCTCATTTATTCATTTTCCAAAGTATTTATTGAGCACCTACTACATACTAGGTGCTAGGTCAACAAGACTGAAAACATCCTTCTTTCATGGATATGACATTCTTGTGGCAGACAGCCACAGAAAGAGCAATACACAAATAAATACTTACAGATTGTATTATCGTCATGAATGAACTATCAGGTGAGTCAGCAAGAGCTGGTATCCATCCAATTAGCCCCCATACACGTGCTGGTTGTTGGTGCTGGAGTCTGTTCCTACTAGAGGATGCCTCTATGACTAAGGATTGTTAAATACTAGAACATCATCCCTGGAGGGGACCATCTCCTAAGAGGTGAGACTTAGACCAAATCGAGTCTGCAAGTAGGAGGAAGAACCAGCAACTGGGAGAAGTGGGGAAGAACATTCCAGGCAGAGGGAGGAGCACCCACAACCTGCCCTGTACCTTAGAGCTTGAAATGCTTAAAGAAGACCAGTGTGAGTAGAGCAAAAAGAGGGAGGGAGGGAGGAAAAGCAGGTGAGAGGCTGGTGTGCTTCTCTTTGTACAGGACTTTAGAATTTGTGGGAGTTGCCATAGGAATCCTCTTCCTCCATGATGGCAGGTCAGAAAAGAAACTAGTGCTTCCAGACAAAGAAAGGGAGATTTCAAATTAAAGGTAGCTGGGGGGAAGCAGATGTGGCTCAACCGATAGAGCATCCATGTGCCATATGGAGGGTCCAGGGTTCAATACCCAGGGCCTCCTGACCCTTGTGGTGAGCTGGCCCATGTGCAGTGCTGCTAAACACAAGGAGTGCCGTGCTGCACAGGGGTGTCCCCTGTGTAGGGGAGCCCTGTGTGCAAGGAGTGCACCCTGCAAGGAGATCCACCCCGCGTGAAGAAAGAGCAGCCTGCCCAGGAGTGGCGCTGCACACACAAAGAGCTGATGCAGGAAGATGACACAACAAAAAGAGACACAAATTCCCAGTGCTGCTGAGAAGAATGCAAGCAGATGCAGAAGAACACACAGCAAGTGGACACAGACAACAGACAATGGGGTGGAGGGGGGAAGGGGAGAGAAATAAATAAAATATAAATCTTTAAAAAAAAAGAAAAAAAGAATTCGATGGAGTAGTAGCTAGAAACATCGGTTTAAAAGTACAAGTTACCCAACCTATAGAACTAGGGGAGGGAAGAGTTCATCCCAGTGCCTTACCACATCATTCAGTACTGGGGAGGGGTGAGTGAAGCCAAATCCAGATGCAGAAATATAAAGACCAAGTAGATTTATCAGCCCACGTAGTATGTTTCCTGACATAGAACATATCTCACCCACCGTTGTGTTTTGGTTTTCCTTCATTGAAAAATTATAGCAGGACAGTGACATACATGACTTTCTGAACTCAAGAGAATAATATTAGAAAAACCTCTTTAGTTTTCACCAAGTCAACAATGTTCTAATTTCCCTCTGGAGAAGGTCCAGCAACCAGGATCTTCTACAAGGTAGGCAGTCAGTTTTAAACAATATTTATAAGTAGCAATGAAAGGAGGAACAGCCAAAATGACATGACTCCCATATTCCTACAATTCCATCTGGAGTCATTTATTGAGGACTCAGATTTATTTTCTCCAAAGGAGAGCGAATTGTATGTCATCCTGAGGAAATGCAGTATTTAAAGTTAACCTTATTAAGAGGGATTCCTGGAAAGATATAATAGAATTCAATAGTTGGTAGATTCAAGCTGGAGGTCACTCTAATTAAGAAAGTAAAGAGTAAATGGAATGCAAACAATCCTACTTCACATGAAACAATTCAATGTGGGGACTCATTTTAACATAATGACTCAAGGGCAGATTACATTCTCAGCTGCACAAGTACAGCCCCCATTGACTTCCAGGGTTGATGCTGATGTGTATCTAGAAACAGTTTGGGGCCTCCAGGCTGGGGAAATAAATTGTGTGAATCAATTTAAAATGCTGCCAGATGTTCTTTACTCAGAGAATAAAAAGACACAAGATAGAGGTGGGAGGAACTCATGTGCCAGAAGACTGAGGCATAGGCAGTTTAAAAAGCCTGCCATACCTTGGCAAACTTGGCCGCTTCTCATATCTTGCTATCATTTTATTCTGTTTAAAGAAGAGTGCATACTGATACATTATTTCATTTGGCATGCATTTTGGAAGGCCTCCTAATTTTAAAGTACTCTGAGGAAAACAAAGATGGATCAGTTTAAATTGTGACCTCAATAAGCCCAAAGTCTGATTGGTAGGAGAAATGATTTGTGCATTTACAAAATTAAACAAGGGAGACATTCAGCAAAGAATCACAGATGTGTGGAAAAAATCGCCTATAGGGACATCATAGAAGCATTATTGTCATGAAAAAATGTCTAAAATAGGGGAGAAGTTAGGTAAAAAGTAATACTTTTTTTAAAAAAAGTTCTTATTAATAATGATGGTATAGTTTGCAACCATTTAAAAGGATGTTGGGGGAATAAAAAGGATGTTGGAGAAAATATTTTAAAAATTGGAAGGTAAATGAAATATTAAGTTAAAAGACAGCTAAGCAAATATTATGCACAGTGTGGGTCAATTTTTGAAAAAGGAAAAAAGGAATAAATATTTTTACATTGCATTGTTTGTATATGAAGAGGGAAAATGTTTAACAAAATATTAACAATGATTATCTCCTGGAGGTATAATTATTAATATTTACTTTCTTTTTACTTATTCATGTTTTTTCCTACTTATATTTTCCACAATAAAAATACACCATTTTTCAAAACTAAAAAAAAAAGAAAGAATGTTTAAATGAGAGTCTTAAAAAGAGGAGAGGGGAAGCAGATGTGACTCAAGTGATAGAACTTCTGCCTATCATATGGAAGGATCTGGGTTCAATACCTGGGCCCTCCTGGTGAAAAAGAAGAAGAGAAAGCATGAGTGCCCATGTGGTGAGCGAGTGCCCCACACTACTGAGTCACGCAGCAAGATGATGACGCATCAGAAGAGGGACTGGGGAGAGTCAAGGTGAAGCACAGCAGAAACCAGGAACTGAGGTGGCACAATTGACAGGGAACCTCTCTCCACATCAGAGGTCTCCAGGATCAAATCCTTGTGAATCCTAGAGGAGAGAAAATGAGAAGAGAAGACAACACAGACAGCAAAAACAGCAGGGTGGGAGGAGGGGAAAGTGATAAATAAATGAATATATAAATCATTTTTCCCTTTATCTTTTTTCTTTATTAAATGTCTTTTTTTTAAAGATACATAAGTCACAAAAAGTGTTACATTAAAAAATGTGAGGTTCCCACATACCCCACACCCCCCTCCCCCACTCCTCCCACATCAACAACCTCTTTCATCAATATGGTACATTCATTGTATTTGGTGAATACATTTTGGAGCACTGCTCCACTGCATGGATTATAGTTTACATTGTAGTTTACACTCTTCCCAGTCCATTCAGTGGGTTATGGCAGGATGTATAACGTCCAGCATCTGTCCCTGCAATGTCATTTAGGACAACTCCAAGTCTTGAAAATATCCCCACATCTCATCTCTTCTTCCCTCTCCCTGCCCTCAGCAACTACCATGGCCTCTTTCTCCAGACCAATGCTACAGTTTCTTCTGTTACTAGTCATAATAGTTCTATAGTAGAATACCAGTAAGTCCACTCTAATCCCTACTTTATTCCTCCATCCTGTGAACCCTGGATTGGTGATGTCCACTCCACCTCTATATTGAGAGGGGGCTTAGATCCTACATGGTTGGTGGATGTGATTCTTCTGCTTGCAATTGTAGGCACTCTCGGTTCCGTCGTGTGGTAGTTGACCATCTTCACCTCCCTGTTAGCTAACCTGTGCAAGTCCAACAAACAGGAAAGTAGGAGCTGCAACTCTGCAGAGGCTCAGGGCCCAGCTGGCACATGGCCAGTCCAGAGATTGAAGTCTCCTGGGTATACACCAAGCTCAGCACCAACCACAGGTTCAGCAAAAGTGACAGAAGAGGCATGTGTAGAAAGTTCACATCTGTGTCCAACTCCATCAGTCAGGAACACAAATTCCAAAGTAGGGCCCACTGACAAGGCACTGAACTCCAGAGCCAACTGCCATGATCATAGAATCTGTGTGTCTCTGTAGCCCTCAAGAACACTAGTACTTGGGGTTGTATCTACCTTGGCAGTTTCTGGGATCCTGCTGAGGTGTGCGCAAGCTTGACCCCGCTGATGACCTCCTGACTCTTTTTTGAAGGCTCTTAGCCATATAAACTCATTTGTCTTTACCTTTTCCCCCTTTTATTCAAGGTATTTTTCTAGGTGCATTGCCAGTTAGTGATTGGTAGTAATCCCTCAGCACCAGGGAGGCTCATCCCCAGGAGTCATGTCCCATGGTGGGGGGAAGGTAATGTGTTTATATGCTGAGTTTGGCTTAGAGAGTGGCCACATTTGAACAACATGGCGGCTCTCAGGAGGTAATTCTTAGGCATCCTTCAGCTCTAGGCACAGTTCAAATTATAGGCACAAAGGCTCATAAGCATAGTCATCAGTATCAAGGGCTCATCACTGAAGCATTCTTCTTCACTGGTCTTTGCCCTTGCACTTGGGGGATTGTTGCTATTCCATTGGGGAATGTGACAAAGCTCCCCTGGCTAGGAACTCAATACTCCTGTAGTTGTCATTTGTAAATGTAACTACTATGAAAATACCCAACATGTATCTGAACATTTTTATGTACATATACATACCCTGGAGAACTCCATCCCAACCATGTGTTCCCCATCAATAACACCCCACACAGTGTTCCTCCCCTGCCATAGTTGAACCCCTCTATGATCCAAAGTTTCTTCAAAAAAATGAAGCCTAATATATTGCCAAATTCAGTTAATAGGGAAGTGAAATAGTAGTGGTAGGTTTAAAGATTATAGAATACTTACTAACTGAGAAAAGCTAAAATAAAGTAAAATAAATTGGGGTAGTAAAAAAATGAAAAATATCATAAAACTGTGTTTTTGATGTTTTGCCTTTCATCACTGTAATAGGTGTTGCCCTGTATATACAGTGGCAGGGCAATTTCTTTTATTTCTTCCTCAGTGTCTACATCCTTTCTTTTATTTATTTTTTCTAATTTTTAATTTTGTCTTCAAAAAAGTTTTACATCACAGTAAATTCACATATACAATATAGGGGACTCCCATATATCCAACATCAAACCCTCTTTCCCCTTCCCCAGCAATGATATTTTTACATGTTCATGTTATATTTGCTGCTGATGTACAGATATTGAAACATAGCTATCAAACATGGTTCCATTTTGATTTACATTATGGTTTATATTTTAGACTACAATTTTCTAAATTTTTGTTACCTTATGTTTTACATTATGGTTTACATTTTAGCCTATAGACTTGTACACATTTTTGGTGTAATTTAACATGTCCTATATCTATCGTTGCATGATCTTGTGGAACACTTCCATTGACCCCCAGTTACCCTGCTTCTGTCTATTGTATTCCTCTCTTCCCCTGCCCTTAGAACTCCCAGTGACAATCAATCTTCACTGTTTGAAGGACCAGATTCACAGATACTTGTAATAATGCTGAGGGCTTGACAGTCTAGACTGTCTGCCCCCATTGGAAGCAACCAATTCTCTCAAGAGACACAATTCCCTCTATTTCAGAACATCAGGCCTCTCAGGATGTAGGTACACCTTCCCACTCATTATACAGGTCTCCATCCAATGACATAACACACTATGACAAGATGAGCACTCACAAACTCCTTAGAAGCCTGCCCTTGTGCCAGATGCTTAAGCACCTTAAACAGGGAATCCGTCCTTCTAGTGTTTTCTAATGAGTTTTCTCAACCTTGTCGTTTCAACCACATACCCGACAATCTCCCATGTTCAACTGTTTCCCCCAGCCCTCCCCCCAATTCCTTGGGCCATCTGACCCATCCTCCCAACCCTAGCCCCCCTCAAGCTTGCAAAGCCCCACCCAAAAGTATCCCTATGCCCCCATCTTATCCCTTCCCTGTACAAATACTTACCTCCACTCAACATAAGGTCCTCAAGATTCATCCATGTTATCCCATGTGATTGGTTTGTTGAGATCATCCATTTCTTCTTTCATCAATGTAGGCTGCTTATGTGTTTCTAGGAATTTGTCTATTTCCTCTAAATTGTCCTTCTTTTTAGAATATAGTTTTTCAAACTATCCTCTTCTCATAGTCTTTATTTCTGTGGGGTAAGTGGTGATATCCCCTTTATCATTTCTTATTTTGTGTATTTGCATCTTCTCTCTTTTTTTCTTTGTTAGTCTAGTTAAGGGTTTGTCAATTTTATTGATCTTCTCAAAGAACCAGCTTTTTGTTTTGTTTATTTTTTTGAATGCTTTCTTATTTTCTACTTCATTTAGTTCTGCTCTGATCTTTATTTCTTCTTCTTTCTTTGGGGTTAGATTGTTGTTTTTTTAACTAATTCCTCCAAGTGTACAGTTAGGTCTTCAATTTTAGCTCTTTCTTGTTTTTTGATGTATGAATTTATGGCTATGAATTTCCCTCGCAGTACAGCTTTTGCTGCATTCCATAAGCTTTGATATGTTGTGTTATCATTTTCATTAGTTTCAAGGTAGTTATTGATTTCTGTTGACATTTCCTCCTTGACCTACTGTTTGTGTAAGTGTGTGTTGTTTAATTTCCATATCTTCATGCCAAGTCTGGGTCTCTGGCCCTTGCAGATTTCCAGCTTCATTCCACTGTGATCAGAGAAATATTTTGTATGATTTCAGTCTTTCTGAATTCATTGAGACTTTCTCTGTGGCCTAGCATGTGGTCTATCTTGGTTAATGATACATGTGTGTTTGAGCAGCTTGTATATCCTGCTGTATTTGGGTGTAATGTTCTGTATATGTCTGTTAGGTCCAGCTCCTCTCATATATTGTTCAAAGTCTTTGTTTCTTTATTGGTTCTCTTTTGAGATGTTCTGTTAATGGTGATAGTGGTGTATTAAAGTCCCCCACTATGATTGTAGAGGCATCTATTCCTTCACTTACTTTTCCAGTGTTTGCCTCACATATTTGGAGGTGCCCTTGTTAAGGGCATAAATGTTTATTATTGTTCTTTCTTCTTGAAAGATTATCCCTTTCACTAATATGTAGTGCCCAGCTTTGTCTCTCACAATAGTTTTGCATTTAAAGTCTATTTTGTCCAATATTAATATTCCTACATCTGCCCTTTTTTTAGTTATTGTTTGCCTGTAAGATTGTTTTCCAGCCATTCACTTTCTTTTTTTTATTTATTTTTTAATTAATTTATTTTTAGTGTTACATTAAAAAAAAATGTGAGGTCCCCATATACCCCCACTCCCCTCACTCCACCCTTCCCATAACTACAACCTCCATCATCATGGGACATTCATTGCACTTGGCAGCCATTCACTTTCAACCTCCTTGAATCCCTGGGTCTAAGATGTGTTTCTTGTAGACAGCATATAGACGGGTCATATTTCCTTATCCAATTTTCCAGTCTGTGTCTCTTAACAGGTGAGTTTAATCCTTTGACATTCAGGGTTATTACTTTCAAGGAATTACTCATATTAGCCATATTTTCTTTGGATTTGTGTTTGTCATATGTTGTTGGTTTTTTCCTCTTTTTGTCTTTTTAGTTGTTCTTACACTCTCCTCCAATTCTGTCTCTCTTGTTTTTTTTTTTCTTTCCTCTTGCAGAACTCCCTTTAGTATTTCTTGAAGGGCAAGTTTCTTGTTGGCACACTATCTTAGTTTCTGTTTATCTGTGAATATTTTCAACTCTCCATCATTTTTGAATGCTAGCTTTGCCGAATAGAGTGTTCTTGGTTGGAAATTTTTTTCTTTTAGTACCTTGACTATGTCATACCACTGCCTTCTTGCCTCCATGTTTTCAGATGAGAAATCAGCACATAATCTTATGGAGCCTCCCTTGTATGTGATGGTTCTCTCTTCTCTTGCTGTTTTCAGTATTTTCTCTTTGTCTTGAGCATTGGATAATTTAACAAGTATATGTCTTGGGGTAGACCTTTTGGGATTTACGCTGTTTGGGGTGTGTTGTGCTTCCTGGACATGTCATCCATCTCCCTCAATAGATTTGGGAAGTTTCCAGCCATTATTTCCTCCAGCACCCCTTTTATCCCCATTCCCTTCTCTTCTCCTTCTGGGATGCCTATAATGTGTATGTTTGTGCATTTTGTTTTGTCATTCAGGTCCCTAAGTCCCTGCTGGATTTTTTCTATCTTTTTATTGATCAGTTCTACTATCTGTTTGACTTCAGATGTACTGTCTTCCACATCACTAATTCGTCCCTCTGCCTCTTCAAATCTGCTGTTATTTGCTGAGAGTGTATTTTTGATTTCTTGGATTGTGCTGTTCATCACCATGATATCCATTATCTTTTTGTGTATGTTTACAATTTCTTTTGTATGCTATCCAAGTGTTTTCTTAATATCCTTAATCTCTTCATTCACTTGAATTGGTCTATGATATATATTTTGAAAGCTTTGATTAGTTGTTCATGTTCTGCTCCTCTTCCTTTTAGTTTTCTCATTGGATTAAGCCATGTTTTCTTGATTATTGGTATGGTTTGTAATTTTTTGTTGCTATCTGGTCATCATTTTTCCTTGATGGGTTTATTCAGTTGATTAGCTTCTCCATCTAGTCTCAGAGTTTATTTAGGTTTTATTTTTGTGTGCATGTTAAGTCTTCTCTTTGACACTTTGTTCTTATTCTATTTCCTTGTTGTTGTCTAAGTTCCCTTGAAGGAAAATATTAGGACCAGGGAAAGCAAAAGGGGTAAGAAAAGAAAAAGTATAATAGTAGTATTGATAGTAAATGTTAACAGAAGAACCATGTGAAATCTAGAAGAATGGATATTAAACTCATGTAAGCTGTATAGAGTCAAAACAGTAAAAAAGTTGAGTACCTACAATGAGATGGTAAACTGATTATGGGGAAGCATATAGTATGAATTAAAAGGTCAATGTGGTCAGGAGAGAAAGAAAGAGAAAAGAAAGAACAATAACATTAAGAGTGAATAAAAGATAGAAAACAGAATAGAGGTGTTAGAAATAAAAAGTCAGAAAAATTGGGGGCTAAACAAAGAGAGGTGGAATGTAAGAGAAACAATAGACAATGGAGGATAAAATAGATGTAAAGGAAGAGGGATAACATTGGTAGCCAA
Organism: Dasypus novemcinctus; assembly: GCF_030445035.2. NCBI lineage: Eukaryota > Metazoa > Chordata > Mammalia > Cingulata > Dasypodidae > Dasypus > Dasypus novemcinctus. Next base: position 22,398,139 of record NC_080698.1, read on the forward strand.
AATCAGTATACACAGAAAAGAGGAAATCAAGGATGAGGAGGGAAGCGGACTTGGCCCAATGGATAGGGCATCCGCCTACCATATGGGAGGCAAACCCTGGGCCTCCTTGACCCAGTGTGTAGCTGGCCCATGCGCAGTGTTGATGCGTGCAAGGAGTGCCATGCCATGCAGGTGTGTCCCCTGCATTAGGGAGACCCCACACAAGGAGTGCCCCCCATAAGGAGAGCCACCCAGTGCAAAAGAAAGTGCAGCCTGCCTAAGAACAGCGCCGCACACACGGAGAGCTGACACAACAAGATGACGCAACAGAAAGAAACACAGATTCCCGGTGCCACTGATAAGGATAGAAGTAGTCACAGAAGAACACACAACAAATGGACACAGAGAGCAGACAACTGGGGCAGGGGGGAAGGGGAGAGAAATTTAAAAATTAAAAAACAATTAACAAAAAAAGGATGAGGAAGCACAGCAAATAAGAAACTCTGCCTGCAGTACCTAGAAAAAAAGAAGGAAGGCCGGGGCAGGTGGGGGGAAGCAAGCAAGAAAAAAATAAAACGGCCATGGAGGCATAAAGAAGAAGGAAAAATAAGAAAACAAACCAATAGGAAAGACCAGACAAGGCCTCAAGCAAGGAACTCTCTTTGCAATAGAATAAACTGCTTAGGAGTATGACCTTTTTCTCTTCCTCACTTCCCTCTCTCCCAGGGAAGCAGGAAGGCTGCATGGAGGCTCCCCTCGGAGATTCAAATGGGACCCTGGTGAGTCAACTCACCACAAAAAATACTGACTCTTAGTTTCTTGAGAGAGAACACCTACACCTTGCCAGGAACCCTAAATATGCTCTTGGAAGCCTACAAAGCATGTCCTACTGTCCCTCTCTTTTAGGTGTGCTATGGGGGGCTGGCTAATTTTCTGACTCCACCTTCTAACAGACCAAGATTCCCTATCCCAGGGCATTTGGGTAATTGGGCTCTCTCATCAGATTCACCTCTTCTCTCTTCCTAGCCTCTCCCCAGGTCAGCTGGTATGCTCCTCAAAGCTTGAAAAAAGGTGGGGGGGCAGAAATTTGAACTTGTACTCATCAGGCCCCTCTGCACCCCTCACCCAAACCCTCCCACTCCCAGAGTTTTTCCAAGACTGGAAGGCTAGGGGAATGCCAGAGTTTGGGGAGTGCTGGGTTCAGGGAACACGGGCCTGGGAGAATGCAGGCTCCGAGTATGTGGGTTTGGGGAATGTGGGTTATAGGGAACCTTGCAGAACGCAAGGTTCAGGGAACACGGGTTTGGGGATCGCGTGTTTGGGGAACACGGGGTTTGGGAACTGCAACCGGTGGTGTGCAAGGAACACTGCAGCTCTCAGCCCTAAGGGAAGGGTTTTTGCCTTCCCACAGCTTCCAGCTTCAGTGTTAGAAACTAGTGGTTTTACCTTGAGCAAGCTCTACCTTTGTCGCAGTCTCTCCTGATCGATGTCCAGACACCTCCTGCTTTGTAGGTTCCCAAAACTTCCGGCTTGGGCAGGATTCTGTCCCCACTCAGCTGGTTTTTTGTAGGAGAGATGACGAGGAGAGACTCACTCAGATGCCATCTTGCCTGCCTCCAAATAAATAAATCTTTTTTTAAAAAGGGGGGAGGGAAATACTACATGAGAATTACAACACAACACAACACAACACTTCTAGAGGGAGTCAATGTCAAGTTGAGAGAAAAATTGCAATCAAAGAGTGGAAATGGAGAAAGTGGCAGAGGAGCTGGTCCATGGAGGGGAAGATGGAAAGGAGGAGATACAGGACTACAGCTAAAATAGCCAACAGTGGTTTTTGTCATCAAATTTCTGAACATTTCCTCTAAATGGCCTTACTATAGAAGAGGCAGATATGAAGGGCCACTGTGCTGCACAACTTTTAAAGGGCATCATTCATGTTGCACTCCATGAAAACAGTGCCCCTGGGGTGTGCAACCTGTAGCCCCACAAGCAAGTTTCTCTTCCTTGTGGACCTTATGGTTCTAGATCTTAAAAGAAAAGAAAAAAGAAAAGCCAGGAGAACCAGTTTATTGGTCTAAAGCAGCGGTTCTTAACAAGGGGTCTGTGAACTTGAATTGACATTCAAAAAAACATTATTCTTGAGGGGACGTGTTGGTGTAGGTGTGATATACTCATTAAATAATACACAGTATAGTGTGGACTTGGTAAGGGGTCTGTGATTTTTACCTGACCGGCCAAGGGGCCTGTGGAACAAAAAAGGTTAAGAACGCCTAGTCTAGGTCACTAGAGGCCTAGGCTTCTACCAAGATGCCCCTTGGGCACCTGATAGAGACAGGCCGACTAGGTGGGCTTCTGGACTTTGATAGCCTCCCTCTGCCCCACTGCCAGGACTGGCTATGTGATTTGTGGAGTATGGTACAAAATGAAAATGTGAGGCCCCTTGTTCAAAAGTAGGATGAAGTCATCATTAAAGGGATTAAAATATGACACTTTTTTTTTTTCTTCTGTGGTCTCTCTCAACTTGTGGTGTTTCTTCTTTGCTCTTTATGTTGTTTCAGGAAGAAAAAATTAAAAATTTAAATTATTAGCATGAATTGTACCATTCAACTTTATATTGTACAGTGCAGTTTTAAATGCAAATATAAGAGCATTTAACTTGTATGAAGAATCACTGAAATTACACAATTTGTATTTTATAGCTCATACATGCATATGTATTTTGTTCTTACAAGAACAGTGGAAATGCTGCACAGAACTAAAGACTGTTTTTATTTTACTTCTTAATATGCACATATTCTACTCGTACTCTCTACCTTTCGCTTACTGATGAGTAAGGAAAGACTGAAAAGAAAAGGAACTATGGGTGCTTTATCATTCCTTTTCCTTCTATGTCATTATTTTCAGCATAAGTGGTTGCTAATACAGAGAAGTAACAGTCATAAGAAGGGATATGGCAAAGTTCCTTAGTCGTTCTTGTTTCTCAGAATGCCATTACCTTCTTTCTGTGTTCAAAGCAAGTTCTGGTTCAATAGGAAAATGTGGCCTCTCAGTCTTCTGCTTACTCAGTTGTAGACAGAACATACCTACCATGTAATGGCCTTGAGTCTCACTCTCCTCCCACGCACTGCAGATCCACTGGAATTCTGAGCTCGGGACCATCACCAATAGTATTTGCTTATGGGATGGCAAGGAAGGGTGGACTCATGCCTATCTCCTCTGCTCGTGTGCCTGCTCCACTGTCCCATCAGACTTCACTTACAAAACAGAGATTCCAAATCAAACTTTAAATTATTAAGAATTCCAGGTTGGTCACAACAGAGCATTAAACCAAACGTAGGATGCTTGTGAGCACAGGGCCCACACACCCATGAAGCGGACCATGCCTGTTTCCACCAGAAGAGTTCCATGTTGGGTTCCACTCAGCATTTCCTTTGAGAAAGGGTTTTATATAATGTTAAAAATATTATTCTAGATTAAGAGACAAACTCAAATACCTATGGAGCTAGGAAGGTAACGGAAAGGAGTCAGGTGGATTTTCTTTCTTTTCCCCAATATTGAGAGCTGCACGGGGCCAAAGTTTATTTCCATTTCCCTGTAACTCTATTATAAGAAAAACAGCAACGAACATGTTGTTATAAATGGCAGCTGCGCCTCGGCTTCAGTTTCAGGAAACGCTGGGGACTGTCGGGGACTGTAGGAAACAACAGGCTACAGGGCCGCTGTAGGAGCAACCATTCATTGCCCAGTCCCAGCTGTTGGCTGCCGTAGGGGAATGGCCCCATCGCTGCCAGGTGGTCCAAATTTCCAAGAGAAACTAGAAATCCAAGCTTTTATGTGAAGGCTCCCAATTTTCCCTATGTTATCAAATTGAACTGAATTTCATGTACGGGAACTAAACATACAATAACATAATAAAGGGGGATACCATAAGTCAGTGGGGAGGGATGGACTGTTTAGTAGATGATGCTGGGAAAACTGGCTTACCGTGTGGAGAAAAATAAAACTGAAGCCCATTGTGACATATAAAGGATGTGAACGCTAATACAATAAAATTAATAGGAGAAAATGCAGGAAAATATCTTTGTGACCTAGCTGTGGGGAAGAACTTCCTTAACAAAACTTCAAAAATGCAAACCACGGAGCAAAATAACTGATGAATGTGATTATAACAAAGCTCACCGTGAAAAAGTTAATAGATCTATAACAGATAGGGAAAAGATATTTGCAATGCATAAATGAACAAAGAATTCATATATAGAACACTATTGTCCAACAAATATATAATGTAATGCACATATGTAATTTTAAATGTTCTAGTAGCCACATTATAAAGTAAATAGACATAAAATTAACTTAACAATATATTTCTTTTATGTCAATAGATCCAAAACATTATTTTTTAAACATGGAATTCCTATAAAAATTATTATTGCGGTATTTAACACTATTTTTCCATGCTAAATTTACAAAATCTGATGTGCATATTATACCTATAGCATATCTCAGTTCAGACTAGCTGTATTTTCAGTGCTCAAACCTTAATATGGTAACCTGTAGTTACCATATTGGGCAGTGTAGAAATAAAACATATAAGGAATTCTTTCAAATCAATAGTAAATTTTTAATGTCTATTCCCATAGGAAAATAGATAAAGGATATGAACAGGCAATTTACAGTAGATGAAATGGTACTGTGATATGAAGAGATTCTTAAAATCATTAGTAGTTAGGAAAAAATCGAATTGAATCTATCATCCCAGGAAAATTGCAAGGCTGGATAATGCTAAGAGTTGGTGAAGATATAGGTAAAAGGAATCCTCATTTATCAGTGGGAGGGTAGATGGTTGCAGACATTATAGAATCATTTTAGTCAAATTAAATGGATATATAGCTTCTGACATTTTTATTAATTTTGCTCCTAGGTATTTATCCTAAAGAAATTCTTATGCAGTTTAGACATTTATTTACCAATCTGTTGTCTGTCTCTCCCACTGGACTAAGTTTCATGACAGCAGGTATTGTGTTTTATTTATGTCTGTATCCTCAATGTTAGAGTCAGGACTGGCACATAGTAGGTGCTCAGTAAATATTTATAGAATGAATGGATTATGCCATAATCATCACAGAAACCCAACAAACCATGTATTTCATAAATGAGGAAAATGAAACTCAGAACAACCATCCCTCCAAAGATGCATGTCCAGTCTCAGGCAGAGCTGGCATTGGCAAAAAGTCCCACAGCCCAGACTGACTCCCAGGTGTCATCCATTCGTGATTTTGTCATTACTTATTTAGCCTCTCATAGGGGAAGTCAGCATTTAAGGAAGTAGATAGAAGCAACTACATAGCTACTTTTCCAGAGTTTAAATTAGAACATGCCTGAATGTAGAAAGGGCCTGCTAGGTGAGGATTCCCTCTAGCCTCCTCCATGTGTTCTTGGGTGGTGCTTTTTCTGAAAAGTTATTTTTTAAAAAAGAAAGGAAGGTTGAGGAAGGGGCAGGGCAGAAAGGGAACTGAGCAGAATGGAAAGGAAAGCTGTCTAATAGATTTAAGACTTTTGTTCCACCACACACACAGTCATTCAGTACCAAAACAGGCAGTCTCAAAGAGAACCAATTCACAGCTTAATTCACCACTTTAATACTCAGAGAGGTTAACATTTACCCACCAGCTGACAGGCTTTTGGTTTTGTTTGTTTTTTTCTCCCTTCCCCTTTCTCTTGTAGTTTTGATGAATTAAAATACTTTGAGTACTTGCTTCAGTTTTCTTTGTTCTTTTTGGCCATCCATGCCTTGGTAAGTTTCACCCTATATGGATGTAAGTGCCCACTCTACACCTCCTCACCACCCTCTCTTTCATGAATCAAGTGTTAACTAACTTTGTAGCAAAACAAATCCATCTGGAAACTAGCATTTCTATGACGTGTTCTTAAAACTGCTGTTCACCATCTCCGGCATGCGTGTGTGTCAAAAACTCAGAATACATTTAAGCAGGAAGCTGTGGAAAGGCTGGGAGCACGTGCAGAAGGCAGAATGTGTGCTCCAGGGAAGGGCATACTTGTGCAGAAAAGACTACTGTGAGCTCTGAGGGTTGACTATCACTTGTATTAAGCATGCTAAATATTTGTCCATTTTGACTAAACGCTATTAGTCTGAACATGGTCTACCTTCTCCATTTACCAAAGGATTATTTTCCAATTGCATAAAGGATAAGATTTATAAAGAGTCAAAATACATATCCCTTTCCTTCATTAGTTAATTTATACATATGCCCAGCCCTGCTTGCCTCAAAAAAGGATTTGAGGTAACTCATATACCATTCGAGGGACTGGATGACCCAGGGAAGTTTTCCTTTCCCTTGCTGATTTCCTACGTCCAAATGCATAATAGCAGTAAAAAAAATAAAATAAAATAATGCTTCAGAATCATTAACATCCTTTGAGTGATCACTATGTGCCAAACTCCATGCCAAGTGCTTTGCACATATTTTCTCACTTACTCCTCACAACACCCTAAAGAGTAAACACTGCTTTTGTCCCCATTTCATAGATAAGGAAAATGCAGTTTAGAGAAGTAGAGTGCACAAGGTCAAATAACTAATAAGGGGTAGCTGAGATTGGAACCCAAAGCTGTTCCAGAAAGTCTATTCCCTACTAACCTTCATCTACCACTTTTCTGATGGGAGGTGTCCTGGCTGAAGGAAAACTTCCTATGAGTCACTTGAGTCCAGGTGACCCTTCAATGACAAACTGGAGATGGAGACTAAGGTTGCAGGTATGGATCCAAATGTGGGATTATTTCAAAGAACTCATAGCCAGTAGGGAAAACAACACAATGAGTTCCCATACCTTGTTCTACCCCATGCTTCTGCTTGGACTTTGGAGCAGTAACACATCTATTTTATTGACAATATTCTATCCCCAGTCTCTAGCACATGCTTAGCATCCAATAGATGCCCAATGAATAACTTTTAAATGAATGAATATACCATTTTGGATCTACCAATTCAGAAGAGCAACCTTTTAATGAGGTGAGAATGTCTGAAGAGATCTTGTCTTCAGGAATTAAAGAATAGAGCCTGAAGATAAGTGGATTTCCCTGTGTAAGATGCCCCCAAATGATTCTTGTCTCTTGGCATTCCTGCCCTATGTATCCCCCTCCACCTAATTGTGGGCCAGACTTACTGATTTGCTTACAACAAATGGAATATTAGCAGAAGTGATGGGTGTCATGTCTGAGATTAGGTTATAAAAAGACTGGCTTCTGCTTAGATCCTTTCCAGTTCCCTTTCTCCTCTCTCTCTTCTCTCTGTCTCTCTCACTCCTCTTTCTCTCTCTCTTAGATCTCCAACTGTCATGTCTTACAGGTGCTCAGGACTGCTAGCAACTGTACAGGTGAGTTTAGGGTCAGGTCTTCAGAGCTCTGCCAACAGCCATGTGAGTGAGTTGGAAGTGGATCCTTCCAGCCTCCCCATATGAGCCTTAAGATCCCTGCAGCCATAGTTGACAGAGCCAGGAGCACCAGTTAATCTCTGCCCAGATTCCTGATCCATAGAAGCTGTAAAGTAATAAATGTTTATTGTTTTAAGCTGCTACCTTTTGGGGTAATTTGTTATACAGCAATAAATAACTAACACATCCACCAGTAACTTCCAAGAAGATGAGTTAAGGCCTTAAAATGAAGAATTGCAGCAAGAAATATGGGGTAAGAACACTTAAAACTGCTCTGTGTGTTCTTTCCTGACTGAGCTCCCCATGGTGATGAGCTATAATCATCTTTGGAACAGAAAGGCTTAATTTCAGAAAGGCTTAACCATGTGCTTAATTTCAAGGGGAACAAAGGAGGTGAGGGGGCACTTGGTCTCATCCCACAGTCAGTCCTAGGAAGACAGGAGCTTGAAGAAGTTGAACATGTAGTTGTAGCTCTAAAAAGGGAAGAGAGGCAGACAGGGGGAGTCTGTCCAGGGAAACAATTAGCCCTGGAAAATTCATCTTGGTACCCCAACATTCTCTTGCCACTGAAAATGGGTGACTTTCCAGTTAGGATTAGGCTCAGTTACATAAAACAGGAAACCCCCAGGTAATAATGACTTAAAGGAAAAAGAGCTTATTTCTTTTCCCTGTGGGAGAATTCTTACGCAGGGTGTACACGTCCCAGCTGGTCTGGCAGCTCTGGAACCAGGCTCCCCCAGCCATTCTCCAGGTCATGCCTAGAGGGCAGCCCCATCCTCCCAGCCCAACATGACTGCTTGGGTTCTGTTCTTATAGCCTCATTCCAGCAGCAGGTGGAGGAAGGGACAAAGAGGAGCATACCCAGCCTTTTAAATAGACTTCCTAGAGTCTCACATGACTCTTCTGTTTATATTTCACTGGCCAGAAGTATTTACATTGGCAAATGGCAAAAGAGGCTGGGAAATGTGTCCAGCTAAAAGTCAAGGTTCTTTTAGTGATATAGTGCCAGATAGTTTGTCATGCTAAGATCTCCACTCTCTGACCCATCTCACATTTCAGCTCTCTTTAATTCTACCAAAGAAGACGAGATACTACTTTCAGTCTTCAGTACCTTCCCACCTTCATACCTTTGCTGTGGTGCTGCTGCTTGAGTACCAGCTCCCACAATCCTCTGTGGGTCCTTCCTCAATCCTATTCTTCCTCTGAGAACTCACAACATTGATTTGTACCTTTCTCCAAATAATAGAAAAAAATATATTATCATATACTTCCTAACTGCCTTACACTGTGCTAGGACCGCAAGTGTGAATAAGATAACAACCAGACTGCGGAGAGTGTATTGATAGTCAATCAATCAAGATTTGTTGAGTGATGAATGACTAATCCACTTTGCAATATTGTATCAAGATTTTATGAGATATGAGTTTCATAATTACAGGCATAACAAAGGATAGAATGGGGCCCATGTACATCTAATTCAAGAGGATTTCGACAGTACCTTAGGTGAACTTGGTGTTATGTTTCACATTTGAGCCTTCCATACTTCTTTCACATATTTGTTGAGTGCCTACTGTGTGCCTGACATTACACAAGGTACTGGACACAAAAAGAGAGGCATGGCCCCTCCCCTCAGGAATTTGGGAGAGAGAAAGAGAAGTAAGCAGATCATTACATTGCAGTATAATAAAGAACTAGGTTAGGGGTGCATGCAAAGTGATAAAAAGACTAAACCTAGCCCGAAAGTTAGGAAAGCTTCCAGAAAGAGGGGACAACTTGAGTCTGAAAGAAATATAAATTAGCCTGGTCCAGAAGAGAAGCAATGGCTTCCAGGGTTGAAGGTGTATCATACACAAAGGCCCAGAGGTGAAAAACACAGTACAGTGCTTTTATAGTGGAGGAAGTGATTCATATGGCCAGAATTTAGGATATAAAGTAGAAAAGGATAGGGGATGGTGTTGGAGGTATATCAGTGAGAAACTCAATTTGACTGTTAGTAACAGACTCCCCAGCACAATGCCTTAAAGGATTTTATTTTTTTAATGCAATGACAACTCCCAGAGTGGGCAGTTTAGGGCTGGTATAGAGGCCCCACGGTGCCAGGAGAGCTCAGGGTGCTTCTACCGATCCCTCAGTCATTCTTAGTGTGCACTTGAACCATGTAGTGAAGAGATGGAGGCTGCTCTGCCTTCAGCATCTCACAGGTGTACCAGGTGGGAAGAAAAGGAAGGCAGAGGTTAAAGGTTATACACCAGCTGAAGCAGCCTACTTTTCCTAGAAGTCCCACCTCGCTATTTATATCTCATTGGCGAGAACTGTGCCATATGTCCCCAATAAAAGGAACAAGAGGAGGCTGGTAATACAGAATTTTAGCTGGGCACATTGCTGTGCCACACTGTCAGGATTCTTTAAATAAAAAGAAGGGATAATGAATGCTTGGTAGGTAGACAACCATCCATGTGCTCTCTAGCAGGTCATGAAGAGACTAATAGCTCAGGTGTAGCTTAAAGACAATCCTCTGGCATTGGGAGGGAGGGCCCTGAAAAAGTTTAAACCTGGAAGCAAAGAACTGACCAGACTGGCATTTTACAAAGTCCTGAAAACTAGGTAAAGGGTGTATGGGGAGGGGGTGGAGCAGGACACAAACCTGTGGATAGGAAGAGTACCATCAGAAGGCTGTTGTAGGAAGGGCCAAAGCTTAGAATGTGATCATGGTATGAAGATGTTTAAAAAACATTTAGGAGATAGACTCACAGGACATCAGCCTGGGCCTGAAGGAAGACTTCCTGGTTTCTGATTTGACCAACTGGATGAATGGAGGTGTTTTCACCAAGATGAAGAACACAAGAGGAAGGACAGGATTAGAAGAGAAAATAAGTTCAGCTGTAGAACAAGTTTGCTTTGGGAGTACCTAAGTACTTATAGGTGATAAGTCTGAGATTGGGATCAGAGTTAGTAGCACCTGAAGTCACAAGAGTGGATCTTGCCCTCAAATTGGGTAACATTCCAGGGGGTAGCATGAGATTTTCACACATGTGAAACTTGAGAAGGTTACAAGAGAATATGTAATAAACTGCCAAATGTGGCACATAAGTATTTCAGGAAGCTTGAATTAGAGGAAATTAATGTAAGGTGTAAAAAAAATGGCCCACATCTCTATACTAATGAGCAGGGTTATTTTATTTTTATTATTAATAATTAGCCTCTGATCAAACAGGCTGTAACCAGCTCAGAGACTTTTCATCCATTGTGTGAGTACTCACAGAATGTTAGAACCAGACAAGACACCTCTTGCCCAGACTCCTCTTATAACAGATGGGAAAACAGAGGTCTTGAGGGAGCTATGACTTGCCCAAAGGCAGGGAGAGGGCCATGCAAGATTCCAACACAGCCTTTCCCTCTACCCTGAAACAAGCAAGACATAATAAGGGAAGTTGTGAAAAACCTCATCTGAAGGAAAATGAGGTATGGTTTGACCTACAAAAGTCAAGGCTGATGAGGAGGAAAACTGGCACATGAAAATGTTGTCAGACTCTACAGCCAAGAAAGACCTCATCTCAAATCCAAACATCAACCAGGTAGATCAGTAAGGATGCTTTGGTTTTTGGTTTTTTCATTTTCAATCTCAAACTGGCTTCAGTAACAAAGGATTGGTTGGCATAATTGAAAAAGTCCAGCGGTAGGGAGGACTTTGAGTGTAGTTTTATTAGGGCGCCAATTTTGTCTCTCTACTGTTTTCTAGACTCTGCTCTTCTCTTTGTTGCTTCACCCTCTGACTGGTTTCCCACGGCAGCCTTGTATGAGCCCATCTCATCATCCAAAGCACAGAATGTCTGTAGAGTGCTATGCCAAGGGCAGGGCACTGGGAGAGGTCCACTTTGGATGCAAACTATAAGGAGGCACATTATCCATACAGAATTTTAAAACGAACAGACTACAAAAGTGTGTCTATTATTATCACCATGCAGTGGCATTTTGAAACAAGGTCAGTGAAGGATTGCTCCTCCTAGTCAGAGCAGACTGACACCATACTCAATGTTTGGCACATCAGTGCACCTCTGTACCACAATTTCCAACAAAATCCCTGAGAGTCACACTGATTCTACTAGATTAAGGTGCTACATGGAATGTGCTGCTTGGCTGAATCCAGAGATGAAATCAGTTTTCCCAGATCCTTAAAGGCTCTTGATTGAAACCTGGGGTAGATGGTATGGTGTTTTGTAGCTATGAACCCCAGAAAAACATGCTCTTAAACTTAATTCATTCCTATGTATTTGAGCCCATTGTAAGTAAGACCTTTTGATGAGGTTATTTCAGTTATAGTGTGGTCCAGCTCAATCAGAATAGGTCTTAATCCTATTACTAGAGTCCTTTATAAACAGAATGGAAATCAGGCAGAGATTGAGAAAGCCATGGGAAGCAAGAAGTTGAGTCAGTGGAACCCAAAAGAGAAGGGAGAGGCCAGGAGAGGCTACCATATATATTTCTATGTGACTGGAGCCAAGGACCAAGGATTACTGGCAGTCAGCCCCAGAATGCCAGTTTCAGGAAGAAAGCCTTAATGTGGCCTTGGTTTAGACGTCTCCTAGCCTCAAAACCATGAACATTAAATTCCCATTGGTTAAGCCTACCCATTGCATGGTATTTGACTTAGCAATGAGGAAACTAAAACAGAAGGGATGGGGAAAGATGAACAGATGCCACCAGGTATTCACCACACCATGTGTGGCCAAGATACTTGACCCAAGTTTCAAGTTACTCCATCTTTGTAATAGAAGTATCAACAGTACCAACCTTACAGAACTATTGTAAGGATTCAATGGGATTAAACTAATAATAATATATATATACATACATGTCAGACACCATCCTAAGAGCTCTACATAAATGTCATCTCACTTCATCCTCACACCAACCATAGGAGGTAGCTACTCTCCTTATCCCCATGTATCAGCAAAGATACCACCAGGAAACAAATAGCATACTCAAGTTAAACCACTTTAAGGCAGCCTTATTTGCGTAGAGGCTATTTGTAAAGTTGTAGACTGGGTAAAGGGGAACCACAAGGGAGAATGAAGGGATCCAGGAGCAGCAGAAATGTCACCTCCCTTAGGCCGGAAGCAACACGGGAGGAGTTACCAGAACCTGGAAGCAGAGAGTGAGTTGTGTAGAAATGGTCTCAGAGGCTGTGACCTCTGGCCAAGAGAAACAGCCAACCCAAGGCAATGTGAAAGGGAGACATCCTGGGTAATCAGTGCCCAATCTCCCTCTCCTCCCTCCCTCCCAGCTCCTGCAGAACTCCCTATGGGTCAACCTGAGTGCAGGAGCCTGCTGAGGATATCCAAACAGATGACCTTTGGGAGCAGAAATCAGGGTACAAAAGGGCGGAGAGTAGATTTGGAGGGAAGAGAAAAGATATCCAGCACATTCCATTTCATGGTAAGGAAGCAGATTTGGAGAAATGAAGTAATTTGTTCAGAGTCTAACAACCACTCAGAGCAGGTAAACACCCGACAGAGTTCCTTATACGTAGTATATGCTTCACAGATGTCATTCATCCACTTCATTTTAGCTTCCACTGACAAAGAGAGGCCACTGATAAAATCAGAAGCGTCCAGCCCTTTCCCCGTAGGACACTCCCCCTAGCAAATGAACTAAGGCTTCCTCCCAGGGAGTTGACCCATATCTTACAGCCCACATGGCTCCACCGCACCCAGGAGACCACAATATAAATGTGAAGGACATGCTGCTTTTCCTCTCTGCATTGCTAAGCTAATCTGGATCGTTGGCTGTACCCAGAAAATAAATCAAAATGCGAGAGTCTGTGAACAGTTTCCATTCAAAGTGCAATTGATTTGTTACACAATGCACATGGTAACCAGAGCCACACAGGCTAAGTAAACAGGATTTCTGACAATATGCACGTATTCTAGCAAACTGTGCCTGCGTGTATCCCAGCTCTCCAAGAAAATCAAAGTATTTGCCTGGCTTCTTCTTAATCCAATTCATGCTTGTCACGCTCTTGTCAGAAAGGTGGGTGGCCAATATTATTTATCATACCAGTGTCACTAGTGGGCTCAGAGGGGTGACATGATTTACCTGGTGTCAACCGAGTTTTCATAACAGCCTAACTCTGCTTGACACATTCCTTTCAGCAAACCAAATTTGCTGTCAGTCCATACCTTGAATGTGTCAAAATAATTTGCCAACGACACCCACATCCCCATCCCATTCGATAGAGTTGGGTTAGTCACTCGGAAGAGTTGCCTGGGAGGTTATCCAGAGAAAGGAATGCTGGAAAATGAGAGCTGCAGGGGCTTCGCCTCACACAAAGGATGCTGATAATTCATTATAATACTAACGTCTGCGTCTGTGAGTGGAGAAGTGCTGCTAAGTCCTGTGCTTGCAGGATGTTTCATGCTCAGGAGCTCCCTATTAGGGGTACTACTAGTTGTGTCATTTTACCAAGTTGGAATTTGAGTTGAGAGATTAAGTAACATACCTGAAGGCAGAGCGAGCTCCATGGGCCTACAATCTGTAGAGCCCCCTAAGGACCCTGTGCTTCCAAGCGCCCTGCATTTAACTTAAGGCTCTGCAATTGCTGTCTTCAAAATCTTAATACTTTTCGAACAAGGGGACCTGCATTTTCATTTTGCACTGGGCCCTTCAAATGACGTAGCCTGCCCTGCCTTATGGCATCCACCCTACAAATACTTACTGAGCACAGAGTGGGTACCAAGTCCTGAATCAGGCAGAGGGAACTAGTGGAGGACAAGATGTCAAGTACTCGTTTTCATGGAGCTGTCATTGCACTAGTGAAGCAGGTTAGTAAGATAAGGAATTAATAGATGGATCTGGAACCTGGCAGAGAGTCCACGTGGACATCAGTAACCCCCAGGATGGCTGCTGGAAGACCCCCACCCCCAGGATTCTGCTATCCAGAACAAAGACTTCTGAGAGCAAGGAAAAGCCCCGGATATTCCCCAAGGACTTTATCTTTGGGTCCTCACTGGGGGATTGAAAGGTGGGGTAATCAATCAAAACCGCAAACAGCTGGAACCCCTCCCCTGCCATTAGCAAAGCAGTGGAATAATTAACAGTTTAAAAGCCAGGCACAGGCCTGAGCTCTCTAGCCCTGCTCTCTTGCCTCTGCACCCATTCCTGCCATTTGTCCTCTGCCATGTGGCCACGCAAGTAAACCTGGGGATTTATAATCTCTAATGGGGAATTGCAGCTTGTAAATCAGCCCTCTTCATCCTTTTTTACCCCCTTCCTCTCTACCTGGGGCCCCTGCTCTGTTATTTTCTCCCATTTCTCTTCCCTCCCTACCTGACTAAATTACTGGCCTAACTCACCCCGTTTGCTCTTGAAATTCATTTCTGCAGCATAGCCAAGAACCTAGATAAAATCCAGTAACTCTAGGGGAGAAACCTGGCAATTAAGGGGCAGCAAGATAATTACAGATTATGAAGAAAGTCAACAGGATGGTGAGATAGAGGAGGTGGGGCAGGGCGGGAGGTGCTATTTTAGAGAAGGTGGTCACGCCTCCTGAGGGGACGCTTTCGTGACCCTGAGGCTGAGGAGCAGCTGGCCTGGCAGGACCCCTGGAAGGGGCTCAGCAGAGGGAATGAGGACGAGGGCAAAGGACTAGAGGGCAGGAGCCAGCTGTGCAGGAGGGCCAGAAAGACGCCTCGCTACTCCATCTAATGCCAGCCGAAGCACAGGTGAGGAGAGGGAGGCTGAGAATTAGGCAGAACCGGGATCACTCAGAACATTGTCAGCCACGGAACTTGGATTTGCCGCTCTGACGGTGGGTGGCCAAGGAGGCATATTAAGCAAGGGAGTGGCAGGAGCGGATGCATATTTTAGGAATATCACTCAGGCTACACAGATTAGAGAAGAGCAAGGGAAACGGGAACAAATTACAACCATAGCCCACCACCACGCAGCACAGCTTCCCACAAGACAAGTTGTATAACAAGTTTAGGTCATGGTGCCTGAGAAGGCAAGCAGGACAGGAATGCATCTAGAGAATTCACACATAATGGATGCATGTCTCATATGTGTGAGTGTGTGCACACGTGTGTATGCATAAATACATACATGCATCTCTATAGTAATAAAATCTTTAAAAAACAACAGGCACACAAACTATATTCCAAATTTACATCCAATGCATTAATTTGTGGTGCCAGATGACCTCGTTTTTGTTTAAACCTGAGAATTGAGATTCTTTTGCCACCTCTGCTTATTTGAATAATGAGATGACTGAAAATACCAAAACCATTTAAAACTATTAGCAGGCGCTTCCTACTACGGTGCAACCAAAATGAAAAAAAAATAAGATGCTGGGGCTGATAGAAAATTATAACTATTATCCAAAGCCCCTAATTTCACATTTGGTGTTCCACAGCCTGTCACTGACTACCTTTATAGAGAGTAAATGCTACATATTTAAAGGCATACACTTGTTCTGGACTCTTAAATACTGCTTTATTTATTTTATGTTCATTTAACAAACAATTGCAATGAAAACTGACATTCAAGGCAGGTCCTGGTCCTAAAGCTTCATACATTCACTCAGGAAATCCTGACAACTCTATAAGGAAGACTCTATTATTACCCGCCTTTTGCACAGAAGAAGAAACTGAGCCACAAAGAATTTAACTCTTCCAAGGTCATACAGCTGGTGAGGGCAGGGCCAGAATTCACCCCCAGGCTGTGCAGCTGTGGAGTCCACGCTCTAAACCAAAGGACTGCAAAACCAATCGGTAAACTACGACCCGTGGGCCAAATCCCATCCTTCACCTCTTCGTGTAAATAAAGTTTACTGGAACACAGACACCCAGGTGTTTATGTACGTCTTTGTCTGCATTTGCTACAATGTCAGAGGTAAGCAATTGCAGCAAAGACCCGATGACCTGCAAACTCTGTTATATTTACAACCTTGCCCTTTATTGAAAAATTTTCCTCATTCCCTCTCTAAAGCACCCCCCTATCCTGTACCTACTATGCACCTGCCACTGTTCTAGGCACTAGAGGTACAGTGGTGAACAGAGTTCACGAGCTGACAATTATATAATGGATATTTCTAAAGTTTTTTGTTGTTGTTGTAGGGAATGTTCTGCTAAATTTTTTAATATCAGAATGTAGATAATCCATTACACCTTATTTTAAAAGAGAAAAAATTAGTAGTAACTTTGGGTGTCTTAAAATTGCTTTGGATGGGAAATGTATATGATTCTAGATGCTTCTGTCACAGGCGAAATACAAAGAACTTGCTCTGACTTGGCAGGGTAATTCTCATATATTAAATACACCTACATATTAGCATTGTACAGCTGGTTTGTTTTTGAGAAGTATGCCAATAAAAAGATAATTAATAGAAACAAAGATTGCTAAAATTGATAAACATCTATAACAACTGAATGTGAGCTTACAACTCAAAAGGAAATTAGCTAATACCAGAGGAACTAAAATGTTTCTGAATCAAACCTCTACTTGCAATATTTATTTTTGCCTCATGCCATTAGTAGTCTCTATTAAGAATTTATGACTGTCAACAATTTCATGGAAGTGGACTTGGCCCAATGGATAGGAAATCCGCCTACCACATGGGAGGTCCTTGGTTCAAACCCTGGGCCTCCTTGACCCGTGTGGAGCTGGCCCATGCACAGTGCTGATGTACGCAAGGAGTGCCCTGCCACGCAGGGGTGTCCGCCATGTAGGGGAGCCCCATGCACAAGGAGTGCCCCATAAGGGCACACACAGAGAGCTGACACAGCAAGAAACACAGATTCCTGGTGCCACTGATAAGGATAGAAGCAGTCACAGAAGAAGACACAGCGAATGGACACAGAGAGCAGACAACTTGGGGAGAAAAATAAATAAAAATAAATAAAATAAAAGTTAAAAAAAAAACAATGACAACCTATTGAGAGGGGCTGCAAAGATGTTGCTTAGGTGTTCCTATAGCTGATATTCATCAATAATGCTAATTTTTTACTAAATAGGTGAAGCAAAAAATGTTGATGTAACCAGCATCCTATACCAAAGGACTTGCATTTATTTTGCAGGTTATCAGATAATTAAGAAATTCATTGCATTTCTAATATGAGCCAAATCCTTAGAATTCATATTTGTAATCAAAATGGGGTGAAAATTCATCAATAGAGAACAGTTTGCTGGTATTATCATAATTATTGATTGAGTGATTGATGACATTAACAGTCTAAACACAGATTTTCATCTCTTTAAAAATTCATTCAATTCTAACTTATGGCCCTACCTCATGAATTTTGAAGTTACTAATTTGGAATTTGTGATTCAAATTCAATCAAAATATATTGAGAGCCTAACCAGATGCTTTCATATGCATCTTCAAGTAATTCTCTTAGATACATAGCTATTTTAGAAAGTAGATATTCTCACACCTATTTTGCAGATGAGTAAACAGAAGTTCAGAGAGGTTATGTAGTTTGCCCAAGGTCACCCAGTAAAAAAATAGTAAAGCCAAGAGTCAAACATTAGTCTGCTGTGATATTTTCTAGTGCCAGCTGATACCTTGCTTAACAATATCTCCTTCATAAACTTTTGATTATATAAATAGGACGGAGAAGGGGCAGGTATTGAAATACATGGGGTAATTATTTCAAATATCTCAGACTATTAAGAAATTAACATCTCTATTCAAATCCCTGCAGATTTCCTAATTACAAATAGCTCTCTTATTTATTAAACTACTTCAGAGATTTTTCTACAAAATATTTGGCTTATAGATGATGATATTTGATGGTATTAGAAGAAACTGTGCTGAATATTCTCCATTTGCCCCTCCAAGCCCACCCTCCATCCTTTTCCACCCTGCTGGGTGCTTTAGGAGGCCTTTATACATCAACTAGACTTCTTTGCCCTCAGGTTTCCTACTGGGTTCAGCACAATAAAAGATTAGAGGGTAGAAAGGGAAAGAATTCAAGGTATTTGTTCCACTGGCTCACTCCCTGCCAAGCTGCAAATTTGGGATGACTGCATTCCTCAACCAAATCCAAAGCTCCTGCCAGGCAGCTTAATCCTGAGGTAGAGCTACAGTTCTCACAAGATTTCTGCAAAAGCTCTCCCTTGGTGCCTTTGGATTGGAAGGGTGATAGAAGCTTGCACTGCTGCTCAGCCTGGGATGTTTCACCACGTCTTGTTGGCTTCCTTTAACCCTGCCCTGTGCTCTACCAATAGTCCCTTCCCTGAGTATGCTTTGATCCAGGTTCTTGAAGTGGGAGTTTAGGTTATTAATTTGAGACATTTCCTCTTTCTCTAATGGAAGCATCAGTGCTATAAATTTTCCTCTCAGCACTGCTTTTGCTGTATCCCACAAATTATGACATTATTTTCATTTTTATTCTGTCCAATTTTTTTTTAATTTCCCTTGAAACTTCCTCTTTGATTTGTTGATTATTTAGAAGTGTGTTATTTAGTTTCCATGTGGGTTTTTTATATAATAAAATCATTATTTTAATGAAGTATTTGAAATACTGTAATTTTAAACAACTAGTAATAAGATTATACACAAATATGGGAGTATGCAGCACTTTACAAAAAAGTAAAGCTAAACGTTCAAACATACAAAATAACTTTGAGTATAAACCTCTCCTCAAAACACTCTTAACATATACATAATTTATTGCATTTTAGCTAAAAACTTGTTGAAACAAAAACGTGGCCAATGTAAAATTTACCATGGTCTAGAATATGGCCATAGCAGTCTCAGTGGGAAGACCAGGCTGGGGAGCCATACGTGTGTGGAGTTTGTTTCTGAATTCCTTTTCTAAGAAGTACAGCTTTTCCTCTTTGTAAACCTTCTTGCAGGATTTAATCATTCTTTATGTATGTGTTTCTAACTATAGCTATTATTTTTTACCAGCCACATTTTACACAGGTGGGATTAAAAACAAAAAAAAAGAGCATATGTTTTGTAAAACATCAGCTTCCTCCCCCACATAAATACATATAATGTGCTTATCCTAGCATATTTAGAGCTAAAAGTCCCAAAAGCAAGATGCTAACAGTACCTTTTAAGTATAGAATCTAAAATGGCAGCCTATTGTTAAAAATTTCTAATCACCAATTAGGACTTTTAGTATGCACCAAGATGTTTAAAACTTAGGGTAACTAAGATTTTATGAAAGAAGGAACAATAAAAGCTCCAACTTACAAAAACTATGCTTCTTGGGATTTAAAACAATATAAAACAAAAAATAATCACTTCCTTTTGAAATACTGTGATTTGAAAATGTTTGATACATTTTTCTTTTTGGTTGGGTTGTGATTTTTTTTTTTTTTTTCCCCGCTTCAGCAAAACACATACCAGATGCTTTGGAGTTCCAGTTCCACCCCTGCCACCCCTGCTCATCTCGGGCACAGGCAGCACATTTCATGTTCTATGATCCATTTTCATTTTTACCTTATCAGTTTGAACTCAGTGCTCTACTATTCCTTCCAATAGTTTCTCCCATTTCCATTTTCAACAAGGTATTTCAGCAGCAACTTCAATTTTAAGGTTTTCCTGACAAGGATGGCCCCCTCACTTGATACTGAAGCAATATGAAGTTATGTGATTCAGAGAATAGCAAATTCAGGCACAAATTATCCCCCCTTTGTCTCTGTTTTTATAAAACTGTGACTCAGTCAAACAAAGCCATCACAGGCCCTGCTCCATGGCTTTCCACTTTCTGCTGCAAAAGGTGACTGTCATAGTTAGATAAGGAACTTCTGATTCTAATCAATATTTGAGACAGGGTCAGTATAGGATTAAATACATTTTTCTTGGTAAATAGTGACCTTTCTTTCCATTCCCCTGCCTCCCAATGCAGGCTGTATTGGGGAAAGCTACTTCACCTGTTAAAAATAGTTTGGCAGGGGAGAGAATGTGGCTCAAGCTGTTGAGTGCCTGCTTCCTGCATGGGAGGTCCCAGGTTCAGTTTACCGTGCCTCAAAAAAACAAAAACAAAAACAAAAAAACATTTGAGTCAAGTAAGCTGGTTAAAACAAATACACAAGGTCAATAAATTTCTACTACATGAGGAATAAATAAAATAAAATGGGAAAGAAATGAGTGTAAGTACAACTACGTAAATGAATAATAAAGTAGACTGTAATGAAATTTTTAAAAAATAATTTGGCAAATAAAGCAGGTAGTTTCAGACAAAGCACTTCTTAACTTACTATAATTAAATACACAGGAAGACAGATCCCTACTTCTGTATGAACTGTATCTCATAATTGATTTTCAGAAACTGAATTATAGTCCTTAAGAACCCTATGGGATGGATAGGTAAGATTTAATAATAGTTTATAACTAAAACAATGGTCTTCCATATGGATGATTACTTTCTAAATATTGAAATTTCAAGACAGTGCAACAATGCTCTTTATATCTTCTTTGGCAGTAAATAACAAGGATCTGAATGGACATTTGGAGTGGTCACTTCAGAAAGGCAAGATAGAGAGCTGGAGAATATTTCATCTTCCTTTCAAGTTCCATCCAGACTATCAAGTCCCTTAGGCAGACTCTTTTAATTCTTGGATGAAGCAACAGTTTTGTGGCTGTCAGACTGGATGTTCCAGAAAAAAAAAGATTGTCTTTTAAGCTTCGTCTTTGATTCAAGGATTATTTAGAAGTTTGTTGTTTAGTTTCCATGTGTTTGGGAATTTTGTTATATTAATATTCTTAATTTCTAGTTTATGTTTTGAATTCTAGTTCTTTATGGTCTAAGAAAAACACTCTGTGTGATTTCAATTCTTTTAAATTTGTTTAGGTTTTTTATGGCCTGTGATATGATTTATCTGGGTATATGTTCTGTGAGCACTTGAAAAAATACGTATTCTACTTTTGTTAGGTGGAATGTTCTATAAAATTGATTAGATTCTGTTGATGGTATTGTTTAGTTCTTCTATATTCTTGCTGATTTTCTAGCTAATTGGTTTTAAGCTATTGAGAGAAGGTCAGTGAGGCCCTCAATGATAAATGTGGATTGTCTATTTCTCCTTTTAGTTCAGTTTTTTATTCACACATTTGCAGCTCTGTTGTTTATTGTGCACACATTTAGGATTATTTTGTCTTCCTGGTGGTTTGGCCCTTTTATTATCACATAATAATTCTATTCCAGTAATTTTCTTTGCTCTGAAGTCTACTTTATCTGATTTAACATAGCCACCCCTGCTTTCCTTTCAATAATGTCTGTATGATATATTTTTTCTCTCCTTTTACTTTCAGATTACCTCTATCATAACATTTGAAATGTACAATGTAATTTCATGTACATTGAGTAGAGTTGGATCGTATTTTTAATCCACTTTGGAAATCTCTGTCTTTTAATCGATATATTTATACCATTTACATTTAATGTAATTATTGATATGTAAAAACAGAAGTCTGGCGTTTTATTTTTTCTTTGTTCTGTCTTTCATTTCTGTTTTCTTTTTTTCCTGCCTTCCTGTATGTTGTCTCAATGTATCTTAGAATTTCGTTTTGATTTATCTATACCTTTTTTGTGTATCACCTAATATACTTTTTAGTTGTTGCTCTGCATATATATATAGATATAGATATATAGATATATATGAACTTATAGAATTGTCTTACATATTTCCTCTACTTGCATTTAGAACCACTTCAGAGAGTTTGTAATTTTTGCTTTAGCTATCAATAATTAGAACACTCAAGAGGAGAAGGAAAATTGATGGTAATTACCCATATTTTTGCTTACACATTCTTTTTACCTTTCATATACTCCAAAATTTCTTCATTTATATTCCCACTCTTTAGAGAACTTCCTTTAGCCATTCTTTTAGTGTTGTTTTGCTGGTGACAAATTCTCTTGATTTTCCTTTACGTAAGATTTCTCCTTAATAGCTGAAAGATATCATCTTAATTTCCTAGCTGCTTAAACAAATACCATACAATGAATTGGCTTAACAACAGGAATTTATTGACTCACAGTTTGAGGCTAGAAAGCTTGTTTCCTCCCAGGATCAGTATATTCTGACTATCTGGCAATTTTTGTGGTTCCTTGGCTTTTCTCTCACATGACAATGCACACGGCAACATCTTGTCTTTTATTTTCCTATTCTATTAACTACCAGCTTCTGGCTGCTCCTTATGGCTTTTTTTTTTCCCACTAATCCAATTTCCTTTGCTTATACATACTTCAGCCCTATTGGACTGAGATTTTCCCTCCTTCAGTGTGGGCACACCTTAACTAATAACATCTTCAAAGGTCTTATTTACAAATGGGTTCACCCCAGAAGACCAGGGATTGGAACATGAACATAATTTTTGTGGGGTACATGATTCAATGCCCAACAGATATTGCTAGATGTAGGATTCTTTTTTTTTTTTTTTTTTTTTAAAGATTTATTTATTTATTTAATTTTCCCCCCTCCCCTGGTTGTCTGTTCTTGGTGTCCATTTGCTGCGTCTTGTTTCTTTGTCCGCTTCTGTTGTCATCAGCGGCACGGGAAGTGTGGGCGGCGCCATTCCTGGGCAGGCTGCTCTCTCTTTTCACGCTGGGCGGCTCTCCTCACGGGCGCACTCCTTGCGCGTGGGGCTCCCCCACACGGCGGACACCCCTGCATGGCACGGCACTCCTTGCGCGCATCAGCACTGCGCATGGCCAGCTCCACACGGGTCAAGGAGGCCCGGGGTTTGAACCGCGGACCTCCCATATGGTAGACGGACGCCCTAACCACTGGGCCAAAGTCCATTTTCCCAAGATGTAGGATTCTAAGTTCACAGTTTATTTTCTTTCAGCAGTCGAAAAATGTGCTTCCTCCTGGCCTCCACAGTTCCTCATAAGAAGTCTACTCTCATGCTAATTTTTTCTCCCTGTATATAAAGAGTGATTCTTTCTAACTATGTTCAAGATTTTTTTCTTCGTTTTTAGTTTTCAGAAGTTTGACCTCAACTGTCTTGGTGTATTTCCTTGGGGGTTATGTTTGGAGTTTGCACACCTTCTTGAATCTGTAGGTTTATGTTTTCTGACATATTTGGGAAGTCTTCAGCCATTATTTCTTTGAGTACTTTTTAGTACTTTTTTCCTCCTCTTCTTCCTGCACTCCAATGAGTTTTGTTCTAGTTTCACAGGTTCCTGAGGCTCTGTTCAGGTTTTTTTTCCCTGTTCTACTCTTTCTCTGTTTTTTCAGATTGGGTAATTTCTATTGCTCTATCTTCAAGTTAACTTATTCCTTTCCCCCCTACCTCCATTGCTCAGGTGAGTCTATTAAGTTTTTTTATTTCAGTTGTATTTTCAGTTCTAAACTTTTGACTTGGTTCTCCTTTAAATCTTTTATTTCTTTGCTGAGACATTCTATTTCTTTGCAGAACCTTTCTCCTTTTTCACTTGTTTTAAGTGTGTTCATAATTGCTCACTAATCATTTTTTTAATGTTATTGTGGTAAAATATATACAACATAAAATTGGTCATTTTGACCATTTTTAAATGAATAGTCATTTAATCATTTTTATGATAGCTGCTTTAAAATCTTTGTCAGATAATTCTAATAACTCTGCCATCTCAGTGTTGGCATCTATTATCTTTTCTTCAGTTGAGATCTTCCTGGTTCTTAGTATTATGAGTGATTTTTCCTTTGAAGCCTGGACATTTGGGTATTATGTTATCAAACTTTGGATCTTATCTAGACCTTCAGTTTCAGCTGGCTTCTTTTGATACTGTTCCAGCAGGGGAAGGGGGGATGCCATCTCATTACTGCCAAGTGAGGACAGAAGTCCAGTTCCCTATTTGACCTCCAGTAACACCCAAGGGGAGTGGATCTCATTACTGCTGGGTGGGGTAAGAGTTCCAGCTCCCTGCTAGGCCTCAGGTGATACCTCTTTGACTGAGAGGGTAATGAGTGCCTTATGACTGCTTCTCACATAGCCTCCACTCACACCACAGAGTGGTGACCTCATTATGATTGTGCGGTTGTGCAAGTCTTGCCTCTCTGGTAGGCCTCCTCTGACATGACCCCAGCAGGAAGTAGGAAGGGTATCTCATTATTGCTAGGTGGCGGTGGGAGTCCAGGATCCACCCATGGTCTCCATGGTTACCACAGTGAGGGGCAGGGGTGGCCTTGTTACCACCCAGAAGGGATGAAAACCCCAGCTCCTTACTAGGCCTTCTCTGATACCATCCTAGTGGTGGGGTTGGGACCTCTCGATCACAGCCTGGTTAGGATGGACCTTTAGGCTCCCCAGCCTTTGCTGCTAGAGGTAGAAATAGGCCAACCATTTTTTCTGTGGTGTTTGGCTGCAGTAGAGGTGGTTGTTTTCTAAGAGTTTTCAGTCTTGCTAGGCTGCCCTTTCCTGGTCCATTAGCTAAAGTGAGCAGAATTTTGTTGGGCTTCTGTTTTTGATCTGTGCCCATTGTAGTTTCTGGGTTGCAGGTTTCTCCAGCAACCTATCTGGCGTATATAAGGCAAAAAGAGAAGTCACCATCATGTCATTCTTTGGATCCCTAGCCAGCCAGTCTGTCTTCTACCCTCTACCTTTCAGTGTCTTCTTGGTGTTTGTTTTATATATAATATCCAGATATTTTAGTTGTACCTAGTGGAAGGACTAGGGAAAAGTATGTCTACTCCATCTTCAAGGAAGGCAGGAATTTTGAAAAGGAAATTTAATACAGGGAACAAGTTACAAAAGTTTACATGGGCTAAAAAGCCAAACGTCCACTAAAGCAACCTGGAGATTTGCAATAGCAGGAAATGACTACCATCCTAGAATTGGAAAAATATAAAGCTTAGGTACCCAAGTCCAGGAACTGGAGCTGCCCAGTCAGAAATCAGACCATAGATGGAGGCACTGTCCCACAGAGAGCCTGAATCATTGGCAGAGATGCAGCCAATCATGGACTCTTATCCCTGGCCCAGGTAGAAAGTTGGAGAAAAAAATATCCTGGTTTCTCCCCTCCTCTGCCAATGGCCAAACACAGCCAGAAACCACTTGGGTGGGAGCCAGGGAAATGGCCTTTGCAGGGGCCAGCACCTTGGATACTGAGCAGAGCAGGGGGAGGCAGGGGATGGGCCTGAGGGGAAACAGGCAGATGACTGGCATATGGATGAACGGTTATGAATTTGAGGTCGAGAAGCCCTAATAGAAGTATGGGATAATGACAAGAACATAGTAAATATATCAGAGGCCACAGGAAAATATCATTATTTTGTGGCCCAGTATATGCTTGGAGTAGGAGGAAGACCAGCCTGGAATACCCTAAAACTTCCAGGTAATTTCCTTAAGATCTGTCTACTTCCTCTGGCTACAATACCCCAAGTTCAAAAGGTATTAAACCCCAAATAGTTTTTCTTCTAGTTGTACTAACTTTAGACTCCTGCGATCTGTTTAGTTAGGGGGAATTGACCCTACAGATATTAGACATGTCTCCCTCATCATTCTTCTTAATGGGGCTGAATTCTTAGGTTATGTGTTTTCATTCATTAATGAAAGCAACTGCCTGCATAGTAGTTTCCATGAATTCAGGGGATTTGAGTAGAAGTCTGCTGTACATCAACTTTCAGATGGATACATGAACTTAAAAAGAGCATTATAGGGATGCGGATGTGGTTCAAGAGATTGAGCTCCCGCCTACCACATGGAAGGCCCCAGGTTCAGTTCCTGGTGCCTCCTAAAGAAGACGAATAAGACAGCAAGCTGATGTGAAGGACTAGCATGGCATGCTGACACAACAAGATGATGCAACAAAGAGACACAAGGAGAAATACACAATGAGAGATGTGACAAAGCAGGGAGCAAAGGTAGTTCAAGAGATTAGGTGCCTCCCTTCCACATGGGAGGTTCCAGGTTTGGTTCCAATGCCTCCAAAAGGAAGATAAGCACACAAAGAACAGACATAGCAAGTGCAAAACAACAAGGGGAGGGAGAAATAAATAATAAATCTTTTTTTAGAAAAGAGCATTATAAAAATATTCTATATGAAATTCAACACTACTGCAAAGAGATGCTTCATGCCTAGAAGTTCCATGAATTGATGGCAGCACATAGAACATCAACAGGCTTCAGATGGCTCACTACAACAATGATGTTAATTCAGTGGCAACCCATATGAAATTTCTGACACACTGGAAAGCAGCAGGGAGAAAGTTTAATTCTGCAGAATTAGTGAAGATGATGAAGAATGATGAATGGAAGAACTGAAATCAAGTATTTCAAAGAATGCTTTCAAAGAATCCATTTTAATACGTAATCACTGTATTCATCAAAATTCTTATCCATTTACTATGTTTTAGAAACCTATTTCTAAACCTGAAAAGACTAAATCACCATTTCTATTAAAAATATTTTATAACTCAGATTTGTGTACACACTTCTCCCAACGGTGTATATGGCGGGGGGTTGAGGGTGGTAGGGGTAGTTAGTAGCTCTATATTACATGAGAGAGTTTATATACAGGAAAAATAAGCTATATCTATTCTCACAAGTGGGTAACTACTTTGACTGACAGTTATTTTCCTAATTAGTACAGCAAACTACAACTGACAAACTAGGATTGGAAACCCAGTACAATAAATAATCTTTCAATTGTCATTCAAAACAAAGTTCAAGGATGAACTAAACACCAGGCAGGGGGGAAAAAGCACAGTATGCATGGTTTATTAATAATGCACAAGGATGGCCAGCACAGTACTTGAATGTGATGGGGGTGACAAAAGTCAATTAAAATCTTGAGACAGTTTTTGAGATATGGAATATTAATTAGAGAAAGCAACCACAGAATACTGGCATAACCAGGCACACATTTGAATTCTTGTTTGTAGTTCAAGAAGCCATTTTTTAAAGAGCACTTGGGAGACAGAAAAAAAGGATGTATCTAGAAAAGAAAGCAATTAAAATAATTCAGAGCTGGAAGACATTAGTTCAACTTGGCAGGGGCCTACAAAAGGATAGGGGTGGTCAGCAGGGCACTCAGGGAAAGCTACTAGAATAGCTACTTCCAAGGGACTCCATACAGTGTTTTTAAATTTTTTTCTAAGAAAGTCCACTTTAGAAACACAAATGTGAAAAAGGCAGTTACAAGCATGTAATGTTGCAAACTATTATGAATTGCCTCTTTCAAGCATATGTGAAAGAAGGCCATTTCTACTCTGGATAAGCAAATCTTATTTGTCTACAATAGGATTAGAAATGCTACATACAGTGAATTTGGCTCTATCTTGCAAAAATAAAAATAACCCACATCTTTTGAGAGCCTTCTTGTATGCCAGGCACTGTAGCAAGAAACTTAAACACATCATTCATTCCAGAATGTAAGCTATACGAAGGCAGAAAACCTTACTTGTTTTGAATATTAGTCTATCTCCCATGCTTGGCATGTAGAATGCACTCAATAAATACTTTACCAATTAATGGTGGTTCTCTAATCGTTGAATTGTTATGCATGTATAACTATTGTAATCAGAAAAGTTAAATTGTGGTTTATTGCTTTTTGGTACTCTGCCCTCATACAATCTCTTCACCTTGGGTAAGCTGGACCTAGTGACTCACTTCTAATGAATAGAATAGAGAAAAAGTAATGAGGTGTCATTTCTGAGATTAGATTAGATTATAAAATAGATATCTGTCTTGCCCTCTCTTACTCTCTCACTTGCTCATTCAGATGGAAGCCAACTACCATATTGTGAGCTGATCTATGGAGAGGCCCACATGGCAAGGACCCAAGGGTGGCCTTTGGCCATCAGTCGGTGAACTAAAACTCTCATTCCATTGGCTCATGAGGAACTGAATCCTCTCAACAACCACATGAGCAAGCTTGGAAACATATTTTCCAGCCCCATTTGAGCCTTGAGTTGACTATAGCCCTGCTGTATAATCATTTAAGAAACCAGAGTTATCCAGCTAATTTCTGCTTGGATGCTGTATACCCAGAAACTGTGAGGTAATAAATATTTGCTGTTTCAAGCTGCTAAATTTGGGGGTAATTTGTTACACAGCCATAGATAACTAATACATAAATCTATAGAAACTTTTTTTTAAGTTGTCAAGTTGTTTTTTTTCCTAATGGCATTGTAATTTTCTATTTTCTGCTCTTCATGGAATGTGCTGACATCTCTCAAAAATTGCCCCTGCATTGGCAATGTGGTAACAGTTACTTCTTCTGTGGCTGTAGGATGGAGGAAATATTACAACTGAGAATTTATTTTCCCATTATACTATGCTGCACAAGCAAATGGGCTTTGGCAGTCTCAAACAGTTCCAAGAAAATCGTAATTAAATAAAGTTAAAAAACAAATTTTAAATCAGTTAGATTTATTCAACAGCATTATACATATCAAAATTGTGATATTTACTAAAATTGATCTTCAGATACCATCCTGTTGAAGTTAAAATGGGCTCCCTCTATCTGGTACCAATCTATGAAATAATAACATCCACATGTTTTCTTTATAATCTCCAGACAACAACTACACAAATGAGTCCAATGGATATCTCAAGGCTAAGTCACACAAATTCGCTTTTCCATTATATACATAGCTAACACCATGTTATTTGGTCCCAATATTCCAATGATACCTACACATTATAGTTTACTTTTGCATTACCAGTGTATAAACCCATGAATTCTACAAGATACATCTAATACTCTAAAGGAACCAAAATATTTTAATTTTTGAAAATTGAAAGGTCTTTAGATACTATTATAAATAGAAAGTATTATTTTGTTTAATGTGGACCTTTTATCATGTAGCTCTCTCACAGTCCTTTTACCTGTCTACAGTAAACAATTGTCTGTATAAGGCTATAGTTCTCCTGTTTTGTCACTGAAGAATATCTGGCATATAGTAGACACTAAGGAAGTACATGCCTAATGAATTCATACATGAACCCCGCTCTCACTCATTCAAAGATATTTCAGCATGGTCCCAAGCCCTCAATGAATGGTGGAAGGGAGGAAATTCACAAATAATGATGATGTAAAACAATTATAATAATTACTTTGGAAAGTGTTCAAAGTGCTAATGGAGATTTAGTAAAAATATACAGACCCTTGGGCCCCAACCTCCAGTTGAATGATTAATTTAGAATGTGAGGGGTGTTGCATATGACCATGACTAGGTCAGAGGTCAGTGAACTTTTCTTCCTTCCACAGGGACAGATAGCAAAATTTTTAGGCTCTGTGAGGCGTACAACCTCCATCGCAACTATTCAACTATACCATTGTAGCATGCGAGCAGCCGTAGACACTGCATAAATAAAGGAATGCAACTATGTTCAAATAAAACTTTATTTATGGACACTGAAATTTGGATTTCATATCATTTTCACATGTCACATATACCATTCTTTCTTTTCTCAACCATTTAAAAGAGGAAACATTTTTAGCTTTCAAACTACAAGAACAGTCGGCTGACCAGATTTGGCCCGCAGGCTGTAATTTGCCAACCTTTGGCATAGCATGGACTTTGGAACCTTTTGTACCTAAGTTTGTATTCCAGCTCTGCTCTTTACTAACTGGATGAGTTGAGCAATTTACCGAACCAATTTGAGCCTCTTTCATCACCTGAGAGACAGGGAACTTTGGTAATACCTACTTGATCCTCAAGGTGGCAGGAAACTTGAAGGAAAAAAAAAAAAAAGACCAGAACAAAATAAAACAAAACAAAAAACCCCAGGCTAAAGAGCCTGCATGTTAGAACAACAACTGTGATACTTGAACTATCATAGTAAACATGTTTCCTTTTTCCATGCCAATCAGAGAACTAATTTGGACATGGGATTTAATTAAATGTGGTTGGCTGCATCACTAATATACTCCTCTCTCTTCATCATTTTCTATTACACAGTAGTCACTTCATTTTGGCATTTGTTATTGTAATGTGATAAGACCTCACCATAATGTGTCATAGAGTGCACCAGGCAGCATCTTTTATTTTTATATGACTAGGTTTTAACAGGATTTTACAATTTAGCTCTAGGATGTCTAGCCTGCCAAATCATTCAGCAAATGCTAAGGAGATTGTGTTAACTAGCATACTGCCACTAAATGGTTCGATTTCATACATCATCAAAATAACAAAAAGCAAATAAATGATTCCTATCATTTTGGACAAAAGTCTGGCTTTCTCCTGAATTAAGATTTTTCAGGAAACAATATCTGCATTTTATTTCTCCCAGGCATTATAGCTATTGTGTACATGAATTTTCCAAACAAACAAACAAACACTCATACTTGGTTTACACCTTCACTATATACCATGACTTTATACTCTCATTCAGTTTCATTTCAGCAACTTATCCCTGATAAAGGGGAGTCTTAAAGGAATAATACCTTTAACCTAAGAGAATGAAAGTTTAAATAATAGAATATCATACATGAGACTATGGGCAATTTAGAAGTAGTGGGGGTAATAGAAGCAACACACAGAAATTGAGCTTATCCCCGTTATTGTAGAACCCAGGGCAAGAGTACAATGGAGAACACATGCCACCTCAAAATATTTCAAAATTAGAAATCAATGCCCAGCAGCTCAATCACTGGTAACAGCCCACCAGCCTGGATGTTTAAGTCCACACAATGGACTGAATGATAGCATAGAAATGCTGGGCAGGGTAGGGTGGTCCTGGACCTGTGCCAAGGACTTCTGTATGTTTACTGTATCCGCAGAAACCTAGGATGGATTCTTAGTCAGTGAACTCTCCTAAGAGTGGGTGGAAAGGTGACTCTCTTCCTGCGCCTCACTTTTCCAATTCAGGATTTCCAAGCAGTTTTAGGTGCCTCCCAAACCTTTACCACCTGGTAGTTTCTTAAAAGTGAAGCATACACTTACCACACAATCCAAACATTTTACTCCTAGGTATTTACCCATGAGAAATAAAACTTTACATTTACACAAAAGCATTTTGCTGAGGATTTTTACATCTATATTCATAAGGGAAAATGGTCTGCAGTTTTATTTCCTTGTGGCATCTATATCTGGCTCTGGTGTTGATGTGGGCTATGGGTGGAAGGCTCTTTGTCTCTTCAGAGATAACTAAGCTGTTTGACTTGTGAGTGTGGAAAGGTAAGAGGCTGCAGTCCTTCCCTTAGGGAAAATGGCAACAGGCTCCAGTCCCAGGAAATGTTTAACAATGCAAAGGCTATAAACTTTAAGTATTTAGGGGAAATGCAAAAAGTAAATATGCTAAAAGCTTATCTAGAATATCTGGAGTCCATGCTAAAAGCTTACCTAAGATGTGGAAGATATATGCTAATTGAAGCCTATTGAGAACTGAAACAAAGGGACCATTTGGCCTTTCCTCTCTGTATAAAGGACGTTTGAAACTCTTGTTCAGGGCTCGGGATTCAAACTGAAAGCTCCCGAGTCCGGCCGGCCGTCAATAAGCCATTTTTCCTTCTCAAAATCATTCCTGAGTCCTGGCCTCTCTATACTCAAATAATTGAACTTCTCTCAAATTCTGCAACAGTGTTAGGGTGATGTTGACCTCCTAGAATGAGTTAGGGATTGTTCCTCCTATTCCATTTTTTTGAAGAGTTTGGGCAAGATTGGTGTTAATTGTTCTTGGAATGTTTGGCAAAATTCTCCAGTAAAGCCATCTGGTCCTGGGCTTTTCTCCCATTGAGAATTTTTTGATTAATGATTCAATCTCTTTCTAGTTATTGGCCTGTTGAGATCTTCTATTTCTTCATGAGTCAATGTAGGTAGTTTGTGCATTCCTAGGAATTTGTCCTAGAATTTTTTCTAGGTTATCTAACATGTTGGCATATAATCTCTTATAATCTTTTTTTATTTCTGTATGGTCAGTAGTAAAGTTGCCTCTTTCATTTCATTTATTTTTATCCCTTCTCTTTTTATCATTATCAGTCTAGGTAAAGGGCTGTTAATTTTATTTACCATTTCAAAGAACAAACTTTTGGCTTCATTGATTCTCTCCAGTGTTTTTTACTTTTCTATTTCATTTATCTCCACACTAATCTTTATTTCCTTCTGCACACTTTGGGTTTAGTTTGCTCTTCTTTTTCCAGATTCTCTAGTTGCAAAGTTAGGTCTCTGATTTGAGATCTTTCTTTTTTTTAATGTAAGCATGGAGCTATAAATTTCTCTCTCACAGTGCTTTTGCTGCATCCCATAAGTTTTGTTATGTTGTGTTCTCATTTTCATAACTTCAAGATATTTCCTACTATTCCTTGTGATTTCTTCTTTTTTACCCATTGGCAGTTTAAGATGTATTATTTAATTTACGGATTTTCCAGTTCTCCATCTGTTATCAATTTTTTGCTTCTTTCCATTGTGGTTAGAGAAGATACATTGTATGATTCCAATATTTTTAATTTATTGAGACTTGTTTTGTGGCCTAACAAATGGTTTATATACTGGAGAATTATCCATATGCACTACAGAAGAATGTGTATTTTGCTGTTGTTGACTGAACTGTTCTATATATACATGTCTCTTAGGTTTAGTTGGTTTATAGTATCATTCCAGTCTTCTATTTCCTTGTTTACCTTCTCTCTAGATGTTGTATTCATTATTGAAACTGGTGCATTGTAATCTCCTACTATTAATGTACAACTGTCTATTTCTCCTTTCAAATCAATCAATATTTGCCTTATGTATTTGGGGGCTCTGCTTTTAGGTGAATATATATTTATAATTATTATATTTTCTTATTGAATTGATACCTTTGTCAGTATATAGTGACCTGCTTTGTCCCTTGTACCGGATTTTGACTTAAAGTCTATTTTATTTGATGTAATATCTTCCCCAGCTCTCTTGGTTACTATTGCATGGATTTTTTTTTCACCTTTTACTTTCAGCCTACTTGTGTCTTTGCATTTAAGGTGAGTCTCTTGTAAACAGCATATAGTTGGGTCATGGTTTGTTTTAAAATCCATTCTGACTTTTTTTCTCTCTCAGTGGTTATTTTCAATGTAATGAGTTCATTCCACTTGCATTGAAAATAACCACTGGTAATGCAGGACCTTACTCTGTCATGCTGCTGTTTTGTTTATGTAAGACACTCAATTCTTCCATTAATGACTATTTTCACATTCATTTGATTTTTTATACTATATCAATCTTTTAGTCCCGTCTTATTTCTTTCTGTGTATATTTTTCATATATTTTCTTTGTGGTTGCAATGGGGCTTAAATTTAACTCCCTAAATCTATAAAAATTATGTTTGATTTAATATCAACTTAACGTCAATAAAATATGCAGACTGTTCCTATACCCCTCCAATCATTCATCTTTTTGTTGTTACAAATTTTATCTTTATATATCATATGTCTAAAACCATAAATTTAGCATTACTTTTATACATTTTCATTTTAGAACCTGTAAGAAGTAAAAAAAAAAAGGAGTTACATATCAGAAAATACAATATTAGTGACATTTACAATTGCTTCTACCATTACCAGAAGTCATTCTTTCTTTTTTTTTTTTTTATTTATTTCTCTCCCATTTCCCCACCCCCAGTTGTCTGCTCTCTGTGTCCATTTGCTGTGTGTTCTTCTGTGACCACTTCTATCCTTACTAGCAGCACGGGAAATCTGTGTCTCTTTTTGTTGCGTCATCTTGTTGTGTCAGCACTCCATGTGTGTGGTGCCATTCCTGGGCAGGCTGCACTTTCTTTCACGCTGGGCAACTCTCCTTACGGGGCACACTCCTTGCACGTGGGGCTCCCCTACATGGGGGACACCCCTGCGTGGCACAGCACTCCTTGCGTGCATCAGCACTGCACATGGGCCAGCTCCACACAGGTCACAAGGCCCTGGGTTTGAACTGTGGACCTCCCATGTGGTAGGCGGATGCCCTAGCCATTGGGCCAAATCCACTTCCCCATTATTTCTTTATGTTGTTTCATTCCACTGTCAAATGTCATTTTCTTTCAGTCTAAAGGACTCCCATTAGCCTTGCTTGTAGGGCAGACCTTCAGACAAACCCCATCAGAATTTGTTTATCTGACAATGACTTAATGTCTTCCTCATTTTAGACAGACAGTCTCACTAGATATTAATTTCTTGGTTGGCAGTCGTTTTCCTTCAGCACTTTAAATATTTCATCTCTCTGCCTTCCTGCCTCCATGGTTTCTAATGAGAAATTGTCACTTAATCTTATTGCAGCTTCCATTTACATAACATATTACTTTTCTCTTGCAGCTTTCAGAACCCTTCCCTTGTACTTAGCATTTGTCTGTTTGATTACTATATGTCTAGGCTTGGTTTTCCTCTAGTTTATCCTGTTTGGGGTTTGCTGGGCTTCTTCAATGTGCATATTAATATTTTTCATTAAATTTGGGAGGTTTTCTGCCCTTATATCTTTGAATATTCCTTCTGCTCCTTTCTCTTTTTCTTCTCCTCCTGGGACTTTTATCATGCATATAACAGGTCCCTTAGGCTCTGGTCATGTTTTCAAATTATTTTTTCTTTCTACTCCTCAACCTGGATCATTTCAATTGCCTTGTCTTCAAGTTCTTTGTTGATGTTTTCTGGATTTTTATCTTTTTCCTTTGTATGAACCATCATTTCCTCTTTCTTGTTTGTCATGTAATCCTTAAACTCTTAACTCTAGGTTAGTCCCTTATCTGTGTGTCGCTTATATTTGTATCCAACTAGTGATATGGCAGATATTTCCTTGAGTGCCAGGAGCTAACAGAAACAAACAAACTAATGCAGTAAACACCTTTCACAGTCTTTGTGAATTAGCTCTGCATTGGCTGATGCTCTCCTTAGAGTTCAGCCCTCCTATCAAGATTAGCCATGTGAAGTGCAGGATCTACTCTGTCTTTCTGAGTCGGCAACTTGTCTTGGGCTTGGGCTTGCTTGTGGTCTTAGGAATCCTCCTATTCACAGGAATTCAAATGCCCCCTTTACTCCCTATGAAATAGATTTTCTCTTCCTCCCAGGTGCTCTTTTTTATGATTTAAAGGTGGTAATCTTTTGCCCCAGACTACCTTGACTTAACTGTTTCTTAGTATTTTAGGAGTCCTCAAGCTGCTTCTGCCTACAGGGCAAGTTCTAGAAGGGTGAATCCAAGATGAGTTTCCTGGTTCAGTTTCTGAAGCTGCCACCTGATAGACTACCACTAACTTACAGGCACCCAGTATGCACAGAAGGTTACTCTGCTCCCTCCAGACAGAGCCAGGGAGCCACAGTGGGCGCATAGGCCAGGTCCACACTACACTGAGGAAGGGGTGAGGGAGGGACCAGCAAGGGTGCCAGAGGCTTCTCCTACCATTTCTTCTTCCTTTTTTCTTTTTTTCTTTTTCTTTATTAAAGAAGTTATGGATTCATAATCATGCATGCATAAAATAATTGATTCTCACATACCATTCCACAACCAACACCTTGCATTGATATGGAACATTTATACAATTGATGATAACACATTTTTATAATTGTACTAATAAAGTCCATGGTTTGACTTAGGGTTGACTGTGTATGTAGTAGAATTTTTAAAAATTTATATTCTGTTACCATATATACAATCTAACATTTTCCCCCTTTTAATCATATCCAAATATATATTTCAGTACTAATAATTGAGTTCACAATGTTGTGATACCATCACCACCATCCATTACCAACACATTTCTGTTATTCCAAATAGGGCCACTATACATTTTAAGCCTTACTTCCCTTTCCCTATCCCCATGCCATCCCCTAGTAACCTACATTCTGGACTCTGATTCTATGAGTTGGCTTATTTTAGTTGTCTTGAATCCATGAGATCAGACACTATTTGTCCTTTTGTGTCTGGTTTGTTTCACTCAATATGATGTCTTCAAGGTTCATCCATGTCAGCACATGTATCAGAACTTCATTCCTTTTTATAGCTGAATAATATTCCATTGTATGTATACATCACATTTTATTTATCCATTCATCAATTAATGGACACTTGGGCTGCTTCCATCTTTTGGCAATTGTGAATAATGCTGCTATGAACATTGTTGTGCAAATATCTGTTCAAGGCCCTGCTTTCGATTCTTTTGTGTATTTACCTAACAGTGGGATTGCCAAGTCATAAGAGAATTTTATACTTAGCTTTCTAAGAAACCACCAAACTGTTTTCCATAGTGGCTACCCCATTGTACACCACCAGCAGCAATGAATGAGTGTTCCTCTTTCTCCACATCCTCTTCAACACTTATTTTCCATTTTTTAATAGCAACCATTCTAACAGGTGTGAAATGCTATCTCATTGTTGTTTTGATTTGCATTTCCCTGGTGGCTAATGATATTGAATATCTTTTCATGTGCTTTCTGGCCATTTGTATATCTTCTTTAGAAAGATGTCTGTTCAAATCTTTTGCCCATTTTTTTAATTGGGTTATCTTTTTATTGTTAAGTTGAAAGATTTCTTTATATATTCTGGATATTAATCCTTTATCAGATATGTGGTTCCAAATATTTTCTACCATTGTGTAGGTTGTCATTTTACTTTCACAATGGTCTTCTGAGGAACAAATTTTTAAATTTTGATGAGGTCCCATTTTATCTTTTCTTTTGTTGCTTATACTTTGGGTATACAGTCTAAGAAAACCATTGCCTAACACAGGGTCTTGAAGATATTTTTCTATGTTTTCTTCTAGGAGTTTGATAATTCTAGTCTCATATTTAGGTCTTTGATCCATTATGAGGTTTTTTTGTATAGGGTGTGAGGTAGGGGTCCTCCTTTTTTTTTTTTTTTTTCACTAATGGAGATCCAGTTTTCCCAGCACTGTTTGTTGAAGAGTCTATTCTTCCCCAATTAAGTCATCTTTGACACCTTGTCAAAAATCAGTTGGCTGTAAATAGGAGGATTTATTTCTGAGCGCTCAATTCTATTCCTTTGGTCTGTATGTCTGTCCTTGTCAGAGACCAATGGGGGAGAGAGATGGCCATGTGACAGAGGCAGAGACTGAGTTATGAATTAATGGCAAGCCACCACCAGAACACTACAGACCTCTAGAAACCATGATCCTGCTGACACCTGGTTTTGAACTTATAGACTCCAAAACTGTGAGATAACAAACTCTTGTTATTGAAGCCAACCAGTCTGTGGTACTTTGTTATAGCAGCCCTGTTAAACTAAAACACATTAAATATTGTCTATGGCAATTTTAAAGTTAAGACAATATTTAAACAGATAAATATAGCTCTGTTCCAATATAACTTTATTTACAAAATCAGGCCTTTGAGGGATGGGGGCACAAGCCATAGTTTGCCAAATCTTGTTTCAGGGAAGCTCTGTACTGTCTTAACATCAGCTTTTCTAATACAACAGGGTAAACGCGTTGAATAATGATCTGTCCCTAGGTTTCATAGTATTTTTCTCCTCTCCTCCCCAGAGAAGAGCCAAGTCTTTGTAGTTTGGAGAGCTCAACTTCCCTTGCCCTAGGGGAGAGATGAGGACTTTGTTTTTAAAAACCTTCCAATCATAGAACAATGTAATTATAATTATAATAATAGCTGACGTTTATTGAAGGTGTACTAAGCGCTAGGCACAATGAAAAGCATGTTTTGTGACAAACTATATGTAGTAGGAATTATTATGGCTTTAACTGTGCAATAACTGCTGTTATAAGCTACAATGCAATTCTGACTCTATCCAGAATTTAGTGAGATTCCATAGGTTAAGGGTACAGTCCCCACGAGACTGCTGTCACCTCAGACACCAGCCACAAGTTTGGGGGTTCCCAGGACAACCTACACTTCTGACCAACTTGCTACAAATTTGGTCAAAACTCAGTTTTGATAATTTGTTACAAGTAATCACAGAACTCAGGAAAGTACTGTGCTTATTGTTAAAGTTTTATTAAAGCAAAAAAAGGACACAAATCAGAAGCCAAAAGAAGAAACGCATAGTGCGAGGTCTGGGGAGAGTCTCAAATGTGAAGCTTCCATGTCCTCTCTACATGGATTCAGAATCTGTCACCCTCCCAGCACATCAATGTATATTATCAACCATGGAATCTCACCTGAGCTTCAGGGGTCCAGAGTTTTTATGGTGTTTCATTAAAAAGGCATGATTGACTGAATCAATGCCTAAATGGTTGAATTCAAACTCCAGTTGCTCAGTCTCCCTGTGGCTGGCTCCACCCTGAGTTGTCTCCTTAGCAAAAATAATCAGGTATGACCTGCAGCCTCCATGAATAACAGAAATCACAGGAAATTCCATGGATATAGACATTACCTCCCAGGAAATGGGGACAAAGATCAGCCAAGTTCTTTATTAGGCTACAACTACTGCATGGATTAGAATGCTAGAGTCTTGTTGTACCACAGATGGAGGTTTTCAAGAATTGAAGGAAAGGAAAGTAGCCTGACCTCATAGAAAGCTGGATTCCCCAACACTGGGAAAAAGGAACTCACTAAAGTTGAAGACCTCTGCCCTATTTCCACAGAAAGCTCCGTGGATTGACAAGCCTTGATGGGGTGAATGTGTGGATCCTTGGGGACTAAGTGCCGTAGTGTTGGAAGATGCTCTGCAGTTCTGGTATCCAAGTCTGGCATGGAAGAGGAGGATTATGGGTACCTTCAGCACTACGCTCCCTCAAATGTACCCAGGTTAGGGAACAAAACTGAGAGAAGTTTTTTTCTGAATACTCATACATTCTTGGGAGCATTTTCTAGCCTTGGGGGGAAACATCACTCCAAACAAACTGGCGAGGTCTGAGTTAGACACTGTTTAATTTGGCAAAATAAACATGAGTTTCCTTATAACCAAGAATCACAGAATAACTCCACACTAAAAGGTTGTATGTGTGTGTGTGCATGTGTGTGGTAGGAGGGTGATGAAACAAGAAATGGGAAGTTTAAGTTTCTTGTTGGAAGTAGAGTCAGTCATTGGCAAAGCTAGTTTTGAGGAGTGTACAGGAATGTGATGCAAATAATCTAATTCAATCATCATGTAGCATAGCAGGAAGTTAATCAACACTGTCCTAGGAACCAAGACCAAACTTGCTTTCTATTTCTCCGCTGAACAATACTGAGGTCAAAATATAAATAACACAGTTGCTTGCTCCTAGGAATACCTGCTCTTGGAAGATAAGACTGTGAACTAACTAAACAGCTTACTTATCAAGACTAACAGCTTGCTCGTCAACATTAGCTTCAAATTCTTGCCTTGTGCACACCAATCCAAAGTCAGTATGCCGTAAACACAGCCCAACCCCAATCACTTTACTGCATCGCAAGATTCGCCTCAAAACCACTCTCACTTTATAAATATCCTCCCCCTACCTCCCCCTTTTGAAACACACTTAAGATGCTGTCAAGATGGTGTTCAACCTACTATGATAAATCTAATAAACATAGTTCTGCTTGATCAACAGGTTTTTCTAGTGGTCTTCTTGAGGAGTCAGCAATTGACAATTCAAAGTGGATAAATTTTTAAGTAATGGGAAATAAATATCACTTAGAAATACTGAGGTAACCACTGAAGGACTGAAAACAGAAGTAGTTTAAAAAAAGTCTCCCTTTGGTGGTGGGGAGGGGTAAAGAAGGAGCCAGGTGACTTCATGACAAATCTTTCTGCACAAGTAGCTTTTAACCATGCATGCATGTACTCCACTAAAAATATATTAAAGTTTTTAAAACATGTAACAAATTGACTGTCAAACCATTTTCCCACTTGTACGTATACCAGGAGAGCCAGCACTCCTCTTTCTAGCTTTAGCCCTAAAAATATAAGACTGAGCTAGCAAAGCAGCTTCACAGGTTATGTCAGTCCCTGATGTACCAACATAAAAGTCACAGCATGTTTTACAGGCCCAGAGATGAGGCCAGGAGATTCAAAAATATTGCCAGTGTCCATAATGAACTCTTCATCTGTTGCTGGGCGGATTTCTAGGGAATGATTATGTCTATGAATTGATTTAAATGAATTTAGAGTCAGTTCACTGCCCCCACCCACCCCCGTTCCCATTCCCCCCACACACACTCCCAGTCAACGCATTTTCAGCAAGAAAATATCGGAAGGGAAGAAGTCGTTTTTCTTACAGGATAGCCCTTTTATCCTGAGCCCCAATTATTTTTTAATCTTAAACCTTAGAGAGAAAATTATCTTTACAGATTAGAAGCCCGCAGTTTCTGCCTATCTCCAGTGTGAGTTTACACATGAGGTACTTTGCTGCAGGGCCCTGTGTTCAGAGTAAGTATTTGGAAGACTGATGGGGGAATTTAGAGGCGGGGTTTTGGAAGTCATCTGACAGGTCTTAGCAGATCAAATGCAAATACACTTCAGTACAAATATAAATACGTATGTGAAGAGCTTCTTTGAAAGTCCATTTCTAGATACACACACACCGCATGCAAAGAGTTTTTCTTCCAGGGTCAAAGATCATAAAACAAAATGAGTCTGGGCCTCGGGAAATCCTCTTCTCCCAGACCTGAAACAAAAAGAAGCCACCTACCTAGCCATGCCTCCAATACCCACACTTCAGAATCCAATGCAGATACACAGTGATGTGACAGTGATGTGACAGTGATGTGACCTATTTTAAAAGAACTTCCACCCCTGGTTGGAGGGTGAAAGCAAACAGTCGAAATATTAATAAGTGTTCAGTCAATAATCATTGAGCAACATCTACTAAGCATCTACTACCCACCTGCCCAGTGAGAGAGACTAGGACAGAAGTACACAAGACAGAAGTCTGCACACAAAGAATCCCAGTCTAGTGCTTTGCACATGGTAAGCACATCATAAATATCTGATTACTAAATGAATCAATAAACAAGTAAAATATTAAGTCAAAATGTAACACAATCACTCTTGAGTGTTAGACATTGCTAATTCTCCTAAAATATATTAAAATACCAATAGGAAGTAATTACATTTGGAAAATATTCAGTGATGGGAAATATATATGATGTCACCTTAGGGAGAAAAGAGTGTGCAAAATTCTATATGTGGTTTTGTTTTATATAACAAGTAAAAAAAAATACATATAAATATATGTAGTTCTATGGGGGGAAAGTCTATAGCAAAATCATCCAAAGTATTAACTAATTTTCTTTAGGATTAGAAATGATATCTGTTTTCATGTTTTTATTTTTCTGCAGGAAACATACATTCCTTGTATAAGGAGGGAAATTACTTTTAAAAGGGAAGAAATTGCTGTGTTAAGTCTCAGTTGGTCCAAGAGATTTTCAGACAACGTACTGGACTGACAAGCTAGCTTCTATCAACTCTGCCCTCGCCATTTGACTAGAAGATGGGCTTTATTTTTGCTGCTCAAGTCTTATCTCTGTGTGGTTAGGAGGTTGCTAATCCACAGAAAAGGAACCAGCAACTCAGATTTCACAAAGAAAACAAATATGAAACCACTATAGCACCACAATCCAGGAAACAATAAGGAACTCAATGAAGGCAGAAGATACTTGGCATAGGGGAACTGTTAAAATCAAACTAAGCAGGAAATTTTGTTAAATGATCCCAGTTACTTTTTTTTTTTTTAAGATTTATTTTTTATTTATTTAATTCCCCTCCCCTCCCCCGGTTATCTGTTTTCTGTGTCTTTTTGCTGCGTCTTGTTTCTTTGTCCGCTTCTGTTGTCGTCAGCGGCATGGGAAGTGTGGGCGGCGCCATTCCTGGGCAGGCTGCACTTTCTTTTCACGCTGGGCGGCTCTCCTTATGGGCGCACTCCTTGCGCGTGGGGCTC
This sequence comes from Dasypus novemcinctus, assembly GCF_030445035.2. Taxonomy (NCBI): domain Eukaryota; kingdom Metazoa; phylum Chordata; class Mammalia; order Cingulata; family Dasypodidae; genus Dasypus; species Dasypus novemcinctus. The sequence goes on from NC_080698.1 coordinate 22,440,212, forward strand.
CCCTACGCGGGGGACACCCTTGTGTGGCATGGCACTCCTTGCGCGCATCAGCACTGCGCATGGGCCAGCTCCACACGGGTCAAGGAGGCCCGGGGCTTGAACCGCGGACCTCCCATGTGGTAGACAGACGCCTTAACCACTGGGCCAAAGTCCATTTCCCCCCAGTTACTTTTACTTAATCAATTCCCTATCTCAGGAAACTTGAAATAGTATATTTCTTTTCTCTTTTTAAAAAAGATTTATTTTATTTATTTCTCTCCCCTTCCCCCCCATTATCTGCTCTCTTTGTCCATTTGCTATGTGTTCTTCTGTGTCTGCTTGCGTTCTTGTCACACGGCACCAGAAAACTATTTTACTTTTTTTGATGCATCATCTTGCTGCATCAGCTCTCCGTGTCTGTGGTGCCACTCCCGGGTGGGCTATGCTTTTTTTACACGGGGCAGCTCTCCTTGTGGGGCACACTCCTTGCTCATGGGGCACCTGTATGCAGGGGACACCCCTGCATGGCACAGCACTCCTTGCACGCGCCAGCACTGCACGTGGGCCAGCTCACCACATGGGTCAGGATGCCCTGGATATCAAACCCTGGACCCTCCGTATGGTAGGCAGATGCTCTATCAGTTGAGCCACACCACTTCACTACTATATTTCATACATAGTTTTTATAAAAGAAAACTTTCCTTACAACATAAATGGTAGGTGTCATGGAATGAATTGGCCCTAATAATTACAGAAAAAGCTAATGTTTTTTGCATGCTTACTCTGTGCCAGCAACAGTACTCTTTTCTGTACATGTGTTATCTCAGTTAACTCTCATAATTAAGTCATGGTCCCATGAAATAGATGCTTTTATTAGCAAAATGTTATGGAGGAGGAAACTAGAGAGATGGTAAGAAACTTGCTCAAGATCACTGTGAATGGTGGCAGAGGTAGCCTCAAACCCAGGCTGGCCAATGCTACCTCCAATGACTAAACCTCTTAGTTATTCCTCTCTCTCTCTCTCTCTCTTTCTCTCTCTTTCCCCCACCTTCCTGTATGACAAGAAAATTTCAGAATATAATACCTAATTATTTTTTTTCTTTTTCAAAAACTGAGAGAAAAAAACCCCCAGGGTTTAAGCTTTAGCAACCTCTGTTGACTTTTTCATCCATGCTCGTTTCATTTTTTCAGGAGAGTGAAGCTCTGGGGAAGGAAACATGCTAAAATAATTTCTTTCAGACTGAAAGAATTCACTGCTTCATATTATTTTATTATTTCCACCTCACTTTTTGTCTTGTATCTTATACTGAAAAAAATATATGCTATGCCATATTTGGTATTTCCACTATGTAGGCAAAATAATATTCCTTCTGATTAATTTATAGCTTCAACTTAATATTTACAATGGAGTAGATAGAATCAATAAATATATACTATTCTTGGGAGTCATAAACATTTATTTAAACCAACTCAATGTTACTTGTGTATATATTCAAGACATAAGGAGCTTGAAATTGGTTGAAAAGATTTTATACCCTTAAAAGTCTCGGGTAAATTAATAAAGAATCGGAGAGGGGTTGAATGAGTCCCCAACGGCATGTACACACTGGAAGAGCATTATTCTCTTCTATTATTCGACATTTGGGTAAACTTTTTGGGTTGGGTTTGGATGAAATGCCATACTCTTACCAAAGTCATTAGAGCAACGAGTAGAGGTTCTCAGGCTTTGGAGCCCTTAAGAAAAACTAACGTTTACATCCTCCCAACTTCAAAGATTCTTCCTGCTTGTGGCACCTGGGAATCTATATGTGACAAACCTATACCATAGTTTAGGTGCTGGAGGCATATGACTCAAACTTTGAGAAATACTGCTAAGTAAATAAGAGCCTGGTCTATGGAAACCGCCATACCTGAGTGTGAACATGGCATGCTTCCATTTATGGGCTTTCTGTCCTTAGACAAGCAACTTAATCTCTCTAAGCCTCAGTTTCTCCATCCGTGAAATGAGAGGATAGTAAGCCTATCTTTCAGAGTAGTTGTGAAAAAACTTTTCAATAATGTGTGCGTATGTATAGATATATTTGGAAAGAGAGAGAGAAACTTACCATAACATCCAATACAAAGTGCTCACAGCCTGTAGCTTGCTCAAATTAAGTTATCATTTAAGAGGAAGACCCAAAGCTCTAAAATCCCTGCTGCTGACATGCTCTCTTAAGCTCTCGGATACCTCACGGGTGTTGATTTGCCTTTGCATTTTCTCTCAGTTAAATCTTCCTTGAGTTTTAATCTTAGCTTGTTTTGATCATGAGGTCCCCAAATTTTATAAAAAGCCTTAGTGGGCATTCAAACAGTGCTTTCTACATTTCAAAATATTAGAACATCAGGAGAGGCTATTGCCTATTTTGGCCTTAGTAGATACAGTCATCCTAACTGGTCTCCCAAGATCCATTCCTGTGGTGAATAAAATACATCCCAAAGCCCAGAAGACCACCTAATTAGTTATCCAAGTATTTGCAGGTGTTTCCTACAAAAATCTTCTATATTATCTTCTGTTTCACTTTTAAAGGACGCACACAAACACAAATTGACTCTAAACAGTTTCCATTATCTTTGAATAATGTATTCAAATAGTTGAAGTTCTAAAACTTATAGACACTTAGCAAAAACATTATCATTATGATTTTTAGAATGAATATGACAGAGGTGAAGTGTACTTTTTATCACATCATACAGGGTTACATCATTCAGCAGGACTTATCACTGGTGATGTTAACCTTGAACAGTTGGTTAAGGCAGTGTTTGCCAGGTGACTCCGCTATAAAGTTAACTTTCCCTTTCCTAACTTTATTTTTTGGAAGTGAATCACTAAATCTAGCCAATATTGGACAATTTATTTATTTATAGTAGTTCTTTATGAATTCTGGATATGAATCCTTTGTTGGATTATATATGTGTCTGTGGTCATAGTATATATTTTGTATGATTTCAATCCTTTGAAATTTGTCAACACAGAGTTTATAACCCAGCATATGGCTTATTTTAACAAATATTCTTTGTGCACCTGAAAAAGAATGTAAGTATTTTGCATTTGTTGGCTGCCCACCCGTACACACACACAGCACATGTGAAAACACACACAAGCTTGATATTAATAATTGTATTGCTCAAACACTATATATCTGTACTGATTATTTTGTCTGGTAGAGGTGTGTTAAAAGCTACCATTATGAAGATAATAGAGTTGTCGCTTTCTCCTTATGTACGTATTTATTTTTATGTATTTGAGTCTATGTCAATAGGTATATACAAATTTAAGATTTTCATGTCTACCTTTAGTCTTTAGGAAATAACCCTTTTTATCTCTAGTAATACTTTTGAGCTCAATGTTTATTTTGCCTGAGATTGATACATTAAACCACCTTTCTTTTGCTTAAGCTTGCATGCCATATAATTTTCCATGTTTTAAATTTTTAATTTTTCTGTGTCCTTATGTTTAAGGCATGTCTCTTGTAAACATGTATTAGTCAGCTAATGGGTTGCAAAGTACCAGAAATCTGTTGGTTTTTATAAAGGGTATTTATTTGGGTAAAACCTTCCAATTAAAGACCCTAAAGAGTCCAACTAAATGTTACTTCCTTACCAAACTCTGTTGCCATGTGTTAAAGCAAAATGGCTTCTGTGAGGGTTCAGCCTTTCTCTTCACTCCTAAGGCTCTGTGGGTCCATCTTCTTCAGCTCTCAGCTGTGGGTAGGCATAGGGTTTGTCTCTCTTCCTGGGGCTCATTTCTTTCCAGGCTCAGCTGCTCTGGTTCTTCACAAGGTCAGCTGTATACTATCAGGCAAATAGTTCATCTCTCTCCCAGGGCCTCTGGATTCTCTTCTGTGTTTTTTCTTGCATATCTGCTTCAGTGTTCTCCTTGAGTGAATGTCCATTTAGATAACCCACAAAGGGGGTGGGGACTCAAACTGAGTCGCCCTAATGACATGGCAAATTCAAAGCCCTAATCTTAACATAATGTAATCAAAGACATCTCACCTGAACCCAATATGATCAAAAGGTATCACACCCAAAAGAACAGACCAGTTTACAAACATAATCAAATATCTTTTTGTAATTCATAAATAATATCAAACTGCTACAAAGCAGTATTAGTTGAGCTACTTTTTCATTCCAGTCTGACAATCTTTGTATTTTTTTAATAAGTATATTTAGTTTTACTTATTTTTTTATTTTATTTCTCCACCCCCTTTGTCCCCCTCCAATGGCTCCTTCATCTATCTGCTCGTTGTCTGATTGTCTTCTTTAGGAGGCACCAAGTACCAAACCTCCCATGTGGGAGGGAGTGCCCAACTGCTTGAGCCACTTCTGCTCCCTGCTGGTTGCAGCATCTTGCTGGTTGTAGTGTCTGCTTGTTGCAGCATCTGCTCATCTTGTTTAGAAGGCACCAGGAACTGAACCTGGGACCTCCCATGTGTGAGGTGGATGCCCAACTGCTTGAGTCACATTTGCTCCCCAGTCTTTGCATTTTAATTGACAGGTTTATTTAGTCCATTTACATTTAATCCAATTTTAGTATATTTGAGTTGAAATCTACCATTGTATTATTTGTTTTTTTATCTCATCACCTCTGTATTCCTTTTTTCACCTTTTTTGCAATCCTTTGCTTAAAAAAGGCAAATTTTATCATCCCATTTTCTTCTCTTTATTAGATTGAAGTTACACATACCCTTGTATTCATTTAGTTTTACCGTAGGTATTATAACATACATTCTGGACTTATTAATCTACCTTAAATTAGTAATTGTACCATTTACCAAAGATGTAAGAATTTCACAGCTCTTTAAATTACTCCCACTCTGTCTTTTGTGCTCTTGTTGTCATATATTTTAATTCTACATATAGTTTAAACCCACAATAAGTTATTTTAAACCCAAATATTTATATTATTCTCTGCTCTTCATACCTTCCTGTATTTCATTCATCCATCTAAGATTATTATCTTCTGCTGAAGAACTCTCCTTAGGACTTATTTTAGTGTGGGTTTGCTAGGAATGAATTCTACTTTATTTGTTGAAAATATTTTTATTTTGCCTTCATTTTTAAAAGATATTTTCACTGGGTATAGAATTTTACTTTGGCAGTGATTTTCTTTCAGCACTTTATATATATATTATAGAAGCATTTCTTTATTTCTTTGGAAATGTCAACTGTCACTCTTACTGTGCTTGTTTGAAGGCAATGTATCTTTTTTCCTTTGGATATGTTTCAAATTTTCTCTTTTTGGGTTTCAGCACTATTGTTTTTTTCTATTTTGGGTTCATTGAGTGTTATTAATCTGCAGTTTGATATCTTTCATTAGTTTTGGAAATTATTTGATCTATCTATCTTCAAATATTCCTTCTGCTCCATTTTCATTCTCCTCTCCTACTAGAACTGGAACTCCAATAATACCGATATAAAATATTTTTACCAAGTTTTATATGTGTCCTAGGCTCCTTTCTATATTTTCCATTCATTTTCTTTGTGTGCACTTAAAATAGAATGTGTTCTACTAAGCTACTTTCAGCTATTCTCTATTCTCTATTCTGCTCTATCTGCTCCAGTTAAATTCATTTATTGACTTCTTAATTCTGGATTTTCCATTTGATCATGCTTTCATAAGTACTAATATTCTAGTAAAATCATTTATTCTTTTCTTCTACTTTCTTTAATGTATTAAACACATTTGTTTTAAAATTCTATTTCTGATAACCTCATGTGTTAGTCAGAGTCCAGAGAAATGGAACCAGCAAGGTCCAGAGAAACAGAACCAACAGTGAGAGAGAGAGAGAGGGAGAGAGGGAGAGAGGAAGAGAGGGAGAGAGGGAGAGAGGGAGAGAGGGAGAGAGGGAGAGAGGGAGAGAGAGGGAGAGGTTTATCTGAATGAATTGGTTCACACAGTTGTGACAGCTGGAAAACCTGAATTCCATAGGGCAGGCTGACAGGCTAGAAATTCTAATAAAGATGATGAAGTCTCGAGCCTGAATTCCTTCAGGAAAGTTGGCAGGCTGTAAATTCCAGTAAGAGGTGATACTGAGGGTAATCACATTACTGAGGGTAATCTCTATTTTATCAACTGATTAAAGATATTAATGCCAACTTCAAAATACCTCCACAGTATCAACTAGGCCAGTGTTTGAACAAACAACTGGATAATACAACCTAGCCAAGTTCACACATGAAATGAATCATTACACTCTAATATCTATTTTGCCTATAGGTCTATTACTATATATTTTTTTTTTGCTTGGCTTTTGTTATTTGGTCGTGTTTCATGCCATACTTGGTAATTTTGGATTGAATCTATATATTAGGCATGAAAAATTGTATATACTCTGGATGATGTTATATTTCTCCAGAGATTTTTATTTTCTTCTGCCAGATAGACAGGAAACCCTGATCCAATCAGAGACTGTAATAATTGGAGGCTATTATTTAGACTTTGTGAGGGCTGGTCTATTACTGATTTGTCCTTACGATGTGGTAGAACACTTTAGATGTCTCATTTATAACCCTGGGGAATTTACCAGGATCCTTCTTCCTTGGCAGTTTCTAAATCTAACTTTTGTCTGTCTCCAGTACTGCAAAACTGCTAAAACCTCTGATTAACTTTTTAACCTTTAACAACTGCTATTTGCCGAGTTCCTTAGCCTCTCACCATTAGTTCTGCTAAGAAATCAACTAATGCCTTGAAGAAAAATTGTATGCAGAATGCTGGGATCACTTCTATAAAGTTTCAATTTCTTCAGGATCTTGACTCCTTAATTCCTGGCTGCCTTAGTAGACCTGAAGTTCAATTTTGGTCTCCCCATTCAGTGATCATGCTGCAATCTCTAAACCTCTGCTTTCTCTTCTGCCTTTATACTCCACAAGGTAAATTAGCAAAAGTTCTAAAGGGAAAAGCATCTGCAAATGCAGAACTAACATTCTCTAACATGAGATCTTGGTCCTTCAAATTTTGGCGGCCTTGATTACTGTCTGGTGGCTCCAAACAGCCAATATTTGGTATTTTACTGAGATTTTATTATTATTCTCGGGGGGGGGGGCTAGTCTAATATTAGGGGCTTTTGTTTTTAATTTACCTTACTAGCCCAAATACTAAGGAAATTGAAATCAACCCTTAAAGAGGGCAATACTACATCCCAGTTTGCCTGAAATGGTCCTGATTTATGCTTCTTTTCCTAGAATAATTATTAGAGCCTCCTTTCTCTTTCCAAAGTATCCAGTATACACAATAAATTACATGATCCCCTTACCTCTAAAGGTGATTTTATCCTTCCTACTGCACCCATTAAAACAACTGTTAGGGAAGCAGACTTGTCCCAATGGATAGGGCATGTGCCTACCACATGGGAGGTCCGCGGTTCAAACCCTGGGTCTCCTTGACCTGTGTGAAGCTGGCCCATGTGCAGTGCTGATGCACGCAGGGAGTGCTGTGCCACACAGGGGAGCCCCACACGCAAGGAGTGCGCCCCATAAGGAGAGCCGCCCAGTGTAAAAGAAAGTGCAGCCTGCCCAAGAATGGTACTGCACACACAGAGAAGCTGACACAACAAAGATGACGCAACAAAAAGAAACACAGATTCCTGGTGCTGCTGATAAGGATAGAAGCGGTCATAGAAGAACACGCAGCAAATGGACACAGAGAACAGACAACCGGGCTGCAGGGGGAGAAGGGGAGAGAAATAAATAAAAAATAAATCTTTAAAAAAACAAACAAACAACTGTTAATTAATTACTGTTTAGTTTTTAAGAACCAAAATGCTATATGAATAAACAATAATCAAGAACAGAAACTGTGTTTATATCACCTGTGCATGTCTTAGAATTGCTACTTCTATTTTCTTCTATACTGACACATTATTCTGAATCCAACAAAGCTTCTCTATTTTTAAAGATCAAGGAGATTTCTATATCTTCAAGTGCACAATCAATTCCAGTGTCCCAAAATTCATTATAATAGGCATGTAAAAATAAATAATATGTATAAATATGCAATGGTTACTTTTGTGTGCCAACTGGCTAGGCTATGCTGTCCAGTTGTTTGGTCCAACACTAGTGAGGTGTTGCTATCAAGGTATTTTGTAGACATAATTAACATCTACAGTCAGTTGGCATTAAACAAAGGAGATTATCCTTGATGATGTGGGCGAGGCTCATCCAACCAGTAGAAAGCCTTCAGAGCAAAATTGAGGTTTCTTGGAAAAGAAGAATTTCTGCCTCAATATTGCAACATAGAAATCCTGCCTGAGTTTCCACATGTGGGCCTATTGACAAATTTTGGACTTTCTACTTCCCACAGTCTTGCTAGCCAATTCCTTAAATAAATCTCTTAATAAATAAATACACACACACATTGATATACATCCTATCAGTTCTGATTGCCTGGAGAACCCCGACTGATACAGAATACAAATGTGCTCATTCACACTAAAGAAAGTGAAAACCCTAAAGATGACTGAACACAAACATACATGTCTTTTGTAAAAAAAGTCACCAACCAAGTCTGCAAAAGTTTGTTGAGGGTGATCTAAGTGATTTATCAAACGTCACAATTCCTGAACTCTCCAGTCTTCATGACTTCCAGTCCAATATGATAATTCCCTTTCTATATCCTATCCAACCCAATTTTTCCCTCTTGGAAAACTCCTGTTCCTACCATCATAAACACCTCTCATTTCTATATCCTAAATACAAAAGGATAAAAGGATTTGAGAACACTTTCATACCAGCATATAAAGGACAAGTTTTTACCTATCAGATATCTTCTTCCTGTGAATTTCATAAAATAACCATTTATACCTTTATTCACTAAACGTTTGTCAGAATACCTACTGAGTAGTCCCCAAGGATTTGGAGATACAGATGGTTCATTTGGATTCTTTGTTTATTTCAACTGGAAGAATTTACAGAGTACATGATTTATTAGGTAGCTATAACAGACACATCTGGTGCCCTGACTCGCATCCACCTAGCCTTGTTCTTATTTTAGCTAGGCTGGAATAGATCATACAATGCAAGCTTAGACCTGCTTGAACCTGATAGTATACTACCTCTAGCCCACACTGAGTGTCTTTACTTTCTGCCCCATAGCTAATGTCTTGGATACTATCAAAGTTTGCTTGGCGCTCACATATGTGCAGGGGAAAGCAGGGGGTGGGCAATCTTGACCAACAGAGGACAGGAGCTAAACATTCCATCTTCCAACCATTCAGTGGACAAATTCTGGGAGACATTCTATATGATTCTCAGAATGTGCCATTAAAATTGAGCCCTGTTACCCATGCCAGCAATCTTCAAACCTCACTCTTATGTTGGCTTTTTTTCCTCTCCAATTTTGTTCTTCATCTCTCTCGTTCTGAGCTCAAGATCACCTCTCAGATAAATCTGCATACAATTCCTTGTCTTAGGCTCTTCTTTTGGAGGAACCCAAACCACATCACATTCAAACACTGAATTTTTCCATTTTTAAAATGTCCCTATTTCAAAGGCTTCACATCTTCATTTTTATAAGTGAAGGTTATGCCTTATCTCCTATTTCTATGACATATCTCCTAGATAGTAGAGGACAATAATTCTAATGAATGTGTTCTGTTATAGTGCCATCTAGTGGCAAGGATGAATGAACGCTCATAGCATTTAAGTGACCATGTTGTAAACATTAAACTTAAACCCTGGTAATTTCACTTTACATGAGATGGATAGATGAACTCAAAAGTGGGCAATCTTACTACCATTCCAATGAAGGTCAAAAAGATAAATGTTTGTGACAGGATATTAAAAGAGCAGGATAATTTTAGGATATGTAGGTAACACAAGCTAAGACAATGATAAAGATGATCAAATCTCACGCTTGAAAGGGCAAAAGCTAATCCCGACAAGGTCAGGTAGAGCTTTAGCTCTGTGTTTTGATTTAGCTGAGCATAAAGCCATATTAAACTCACAAAGTTGGTTCACACCGTACAGAAATCTCCCCAACAGTCAGTGCTAAGGATATCTCAGGATAGAAAATATGGGTAAAAATATGAAATAATAATAATAATGGCAGGTACCCCTTAATGAGCTCTTATCCTATTCCAGGCCCTGTGCTAAACAATTTATCCATGTGATCTCATTTTATTTTTACAACAACCCTATAACTAGGTACTGCTGATATCCTCATTTTTCTGATAAAGTAAAAGAGACTTAAAAAAATTACTGAAGTTCCCAAGGTCATACTACCAGGAAGGAGGAAAGTGAGGTGCAAAACCAGGTTTGTCTGGCTACAAAACCTCTTCTATTGACTAGTTCACATTTAATGCTGCATCAGAAATTATACCTAATTTTATGCTAAGTACATTGTTAGTGACCAACATTATCTATAATGACCCCCCATTTTACCGATGGAGTGCTGAGACAGTCATGGTTAAATACCTTGCCTCAGGTCACCTAGAAATCAGTGGCCTGCTTAAATTAAGGGTCCCTGCTCACTGGACTCTAGTCAAAATAGATATTCTTTCTCTTGCCTGACTTTTGCCTGCAATTAATTTATATCCTCAAGCAAAAAATCTGATTGCCTTATCTTAGATTGTGTAAATGAAAATGCTATTATTAGATAAGGAATTGTACAGAACTACAGAAAAATCTATCTCAGCGAATTTAACTCTGAGACATCTTCTGGCAGGGAGTTTTACAATTCAACCAAGTTTTGGGTGGATCAGGACTCAATGGTCAGCAAATGTGATATGGTCCTAGCAGTTCACAGACATCAGGGATGAGATGGATTTACCATTAAATGGTATGTACCAAGCTTGATCTAGGAAGACTAAGAGATACAGATTCCCCAATTATACACATATCGCTCTTCCCAAGGGAGAATAAGGATTCCATTAAACAGCCATGAGCATGACCTCCAGTGGGATATATAACCTTTCTTAGCCTTAGTTTTTCATCTTTGAATAAGGAAAATGAAACCAACTTCACAGGCTGATGGTGAGGATTCATCAACATAAATAGACAAGAACAACACATAACATGTAGTAGACCCTTAAATGTTTTTATCCCTTTCTCTGTTTATGAAAATAATATCAAGAAGTGTTACCTCTTTTCCTCCTTTCTCTGATCCAATGAAGAAACATTCCAGCAGCAAGTTGAACACTGTATTGGTCTTTAGAGATGAATACTTTAAAAATGCCAGAGTTGGGAAACGGACTTTGGCCCAGTGGTTAGGGCGACCGTCTACCACATGGGAGGTCCCCGGTTCAAGCCCCGGGCCTCCTTGACCCGCGTGGAGCTGGCCCATGCGCAGTGCTGATGCGCGCAAGGAGTGCCGCGCCCTGCAGGGGTGTCCCCCGCATAGGGGAGCCCCACGCGCAAGGAGTGCACCCATAAGGAGAGCTGCCCAGCGTGAAGGAGGGAGCAGCCTGCCGAGGAATGGCGCCGCCCACACTTCCCGTGCCGCTGACGACAACAGAAACGGACAAAGAAACAAGACGCAGCAAAAAGACACAGAAAACAGACAACTGGGGGAGGGGATGGAAATTAAATAAATAAAAATAAATCTTTAAAAAAAAAAATGCCTGAGTTTACCAATAGAGGACAATTTAATAATATCTAACAACTTACAAATGCAAATGATGTTTGATATAGCAATTCCATCTGTGGGAGCTTATCCTACAGATAAAATGATTCATGTACAAGATTATTCATTGCAGCACTAAATGTAATTGTAAAAGATTCAAAGCAATCTAAATGTCCATGAATAGAGGACTGGTTACATAAATTATGGTTCATAGAATATACAAAAGAATAATATGCAACTGGAAAAAATTCCAGGATATATTTTTATGTGAGAAAGGCAAGGTATCATATGTTATATGCTACCATTGTGTAAAAAAGGGAGAAAATAAATATATTAATATTGGCTTATACGTGCATGAAGTTATTCCAGAAATACACCTCAAAAATTCTGTTGGGCAGGGTGGGACACTGGACCCATGTGTGAAAAGGGTAAAAAGGAGACTTTCAGTGTATATTTTCTTATTTTTAAACCAAACACAAAGATTTAATAAATTAATTGAATTAAAATAATTTTAAACAGGGATTGGACCCATTTTCAAAAGATAATAAGATCTTGAAGCATATAGTCCTATCTCACAGAGTTTCTAATACACAAATGAATGAACTGAGGCACAAACTACTAGATTTTCCAGGTAAACACCATCATCACATCCTGGAGACATAGAGCTACTCACATGATGACTTCCCTTCTTTCTATTTTGGCCACTATTCTATTCTTCTGGTGCTCTTCCAATAACGAATCATATGGTTGCCATTCATAGGTGGAACAGTTTCACTACTACTTGTAGCATAGCTGACATTTGTACCATATAACCTTTATTTCCTCTCTGGGCAAATGCATACAATTTAATTGAATTGCAACTCACATAACCAATTTTTCAACATGTCAAAATCTTTCATTCATAGTCAAATAGAACTCAGAGAACCATATGGTAAACTCTAACAGTGCTGTATTTAGTGAGCACTTTCTTATTTGAACATTTATTATTCTATTTCATACTTATCACTCCAGCAGAATAATAATCTTTCTTTTAGGATACTGGAGATGTTCATTCCCTAATATCTTTCTTTTAGGATACTGGAGATGTTCATTCCCTAATTTTCATAATTTATATTTGCCAATAGGACTTAGCATGGCCAAACTGACACCTTGATTTCCCACATCAAAACTGCTACTACCCAAGCATTCCACTGCAGTGCATTGACACTATCATTCACCTAATTGCTCCTGCTAAAAACCTTGAAGTCAACCTTGATTAAACACTTTCTCTCATATCTCACACCAAATCTATCAGCAAAATTCACCATCTCTATAATAAAACATAGAAAAATAGCAAAGATTTGGAAACTAAACATTATATTTCTAAATAACGCATGGTTCAAAGAGGAATCATCAGGGGAAATTAGAAAATATTTCAAATTAAAACATAATAAAAGCATATGAAAATGTGTGAGATGCAGCTAAAGCATGCTGAGAGGGAAATTTAAAGAAGAAAAGCCTAAAATCAAAGATATCGATTTCTATCTTAAGAATCTAGAAAGAAGAGCAAATTATATCCAAAGTTAATAAAGAAGAAAATAATAAAGAGAAGAAATTGCTAAGTCAGAAAACTGAAAAATAATAGAAAACATTAACAAAAATAAAATTTGATTGATCAAATTGATAAACCCACAGCAGACTGGTCAAATGAGAAAAAACCCCAGAAATAATTAACACCAGGAATGAAAGAAGAGTTATCACAACAGGTCCTACAAACATTGAAAAGATAACAAGGGAATTTTATGCCCATAAAATAACTAGTTAAATGAAATGAATAATTTTCTTGAAAAGCATAACTTTAAAAAGTTGATGGAGAAAAAATATATAAAAATTGAAATAGCCTGATATCTAGTAACAAAATTGAATTTTAATCCAAATTTAAAAAAAAAAAAATCTTCCCCCAAAGAAAACCACAACTCCAGATGGTTTCCCTGGTGAATTCTATCAATCATATAAGGAATAAATAATAACAATTTTAAACTCTTTCAGAAAATAGAGGAAGAGAGAACAATTTGAAACTCATTTTATGCCAGTATAATTCTGATACTAAAATCTGACAAAAACATTACAAAAAAGAAAATTACAGACCAATATCCCTCATGACTGTAGATGTCAAACTCTTCAACAAAGTATTAGTAAATCCCATAAAATATAGAAAGAAATCTATATCAAGACAAAGTGAGGTTTATCTCAAGAATGCAAGGTTGAGTCAATCTGCAAATATTAATCAACTCAATCAATGAGTTGTTCACCTCATTAACACAGAGATAATTAAAATGATCATCATAATAAATATATATAAAGCGTTTGATAAACAAAACACTCAGAAACTAGGAATAGAAGGGAAATTCCTCAATTTGAGGAAATATGAACAACTAATACTATGCTAAATGCTAATGTATTAAACACATTATTCCTAAGATCAGAAACAAGGAAATAATATCCACCCCCACTATTTCTATTCAAAATAGTACTGGATGACTTAACCAGAAGAGCAAGGTAAGAAAAATAAATATGAAGTATAAAGATGGGCAAAGAAAAAGCATTTTACTTTATTTATAGATGACTTGATTGTCTACATAGAAAATCCAAAATCTATTTTTTAAATACTGCTAAAATTAATAAGTTAACTTAGCAAGATCACAGGGTTCAAGTCAATATGTAAAAATCAATTGTATTTCTATGTACTAGCAACAAAATCAGGAAATGAAATTTTAAAACACCATTTATAAAAGCATCAAAAAAACAGAAAACACTTAGGAATGAATTTAACAAAGAAATATAAAAACCTCTATCCTGAGGAGCAGACATGGCTCAACTGATAGAGCATCTGTCTACTATATGGAGGGTCCAGGGTTCTATACCCAGGGCCTCCTGACCCATGTGATGAGCTGGCCCACTCACAGTGCTGCTGCAGCAAGGAGTTCCAGACCATGCAGGGGTGCCCCCGCATAGGGGTGCCCCACGCACAAGGAGTACGCCCTGTAAGGAGAGCCACCCCACGTGGCAAAAGCACAGCCCACCAGGAGTGGCACCACACACACGTAGAGCTGACGCAATAAAATGACTCAACAAAAAAGAAACACAGTTTCCCAGTGCTGCCGGATAATGCAAGCAGATGCAGATGAACACACAGTGAATGGACACAGAGAGCGGACAACAGGGGGGTAGGGGAGAGAAATAAATTTTAAAAATCTTTTTTAAAAAGCCTCTATCCTGAAAAGTAAACAACATTGCTGCGAGAAACTAAAGATGAGCTAAGTAAATGGAGAGCCACATCATGTTCATGGGTTGTAAGATGCAATATTTTTAATATGTGAGTTCTCTTCAAATAGATCTATAGATGCCAAACAATCATAATAAAAATTTCTTCAGGATTCTTTTTTCAGAAACTGACAACAAATTTCTAAAATTTATTTGGAATTTTAAAGGGTTTAGAAAAGCCAAAACAATCTTTATAAAAAAGAAAGTATAAATTGGAGGATTCACTCACAACCTGATTTCAAGACTTACTATAAACCTATAGTAATTAAGACAAAAGTGGAAAAATAGTTCAGTGCAGTAAAGAATAGTCTATTCAACAAATTGTCATGGATCAAATATGTATTGTATGGAAAAAAAGATAACTCAAACTCTGACTCACCCTATACACAAAAATGTATTTGAAATGAATCAGGGATCTGAACATAAAACTAAAACATAATGTTTCTAGAAAAAATGTAGTATACCTTTACCACCTTAGGCAAAGATTTCTCTGGACAAAAAATAAAAAGCATTAATCACAAGGGGAAAAATAAATTAATAGTTCAACAAAATTTAAAACATCAGCTCTTCAAAAGACCCTGCAGAAAAATTGAAAAGGCAAGTCCTAGACTTGGTGAAAGTATCTGATAAAGATCATGAATCAAGAATATATAAAGAACTCTTAAATCTCTGTAATAAAAGAGACAAAGAAAATGGGCAAAAGACTTAAACATACTTTGCAAAAGAAGATATAAAAAATGGACAAAAAGTACATAAAAATATGCTCAACTTCATTAGTCATTAAGGGAATGTAAATTAAAATCACAAAAAGTTACCATTGTACCTCTCCTTTGTAGAATTACTAAAATTGAAAAATCTGACAATATTATGTGTTGACAAAGATGTGGAACAACTATTCTCTCATATATTGCTAATGGGAATGAAAAATGGTAAAACTCCATTAAAAAACAGTTTAGTAGTTTCTTTAAAAGTTAAGCATAGAGGAGCAGGTATACTCAGTGGTTTGAGTGTCTGCTTCCCATGTACAAAGTCCCAGATTCAATTCCCAGTACCTCCTTAAAAAAGAATTTTTAAAATTAAAATATAGAAATTAAATTAAAAATTTTTAAATGAAAATTAAAATATCCTGAGGTTTCACAAGCTCAACATTCCTAACACATAGGGCCAGATAATTCTTTGTGAGGGCTATCCTGTGCATTACAGGATGTTTAACAGCGTCCCTGGCCTCCACCCACTAGATGACAGTAGCTTGCCCATAGTTGTGACAATGAAAACTGACTCTAGACATTGCAAAATGTCCTGTAGGGAGAAAATTTACCCCCAGTTGAGAACTATTTACCTACTCTGTGACCCAGGACAAGTAGTTATGTTTCCAAACGAAATGTCCAAAAGAGATGTGCACATATATTCATGTCATCTTTAGTCTTAATAACCAAACTATGGAAACAACCAAAATGTCCATCAACAGGTAAATGGATAAGTAAATGGCAGTTTGTTCATACAATGGAATAATTGGTGCATTTTCTTTTCTGTTCTTCATGCCACTTAACCCTCTGTCTATGTGAAATCTCCATGAGAATACTTCATCACTATTTGCCCAGTGTTACAGCAGTGCCTGGAACATAGAAGACATTCATTAATTACTGAAGTGAATGCATAAGTAAAATTTGCACCCAGTTTTATGGCTCCAGTTAATCTCTGTGTCTCCTTCTGGCTCTTACATGTATTTCTTCCTCTGCCTATAACAGTGGTTCTCAAAGTATCCATAAGGTCAAAAGGATTTTCATAAGAATACAGAGATGTTATTTGCTTTCTTCCCTTTGTGCTGACATTTACACTAATAATGTGTATTGGTGTGTAAAGCTGTTGGGGTTATAGCATGGATCAAGGCAGCGGTACGAAGCTGTTATTATATTGTTACACTCATTACATCAAACATAAAGTTATGTCATTATATAGTTTACTGCCATGCGATCATAGTTTAAAAAGCCAGTCTCACTTAAAGATGTCTTTGCTGAACAAAATGTGTTCACTGAGTGCGATGAGTGTGCCACAATGGTGCGGGAGGTTGTTGGTGTGGGAGGAGGGGGGTGGCAGGGGCGGGGGATATACAGGAACCTCTTGTGTTTTTTAGTGTAACATTTTTTTTGTGATATATATATCTTTAAAAAAATACAATTTACAAAAATGATGGGGTGGGGGGTGGGGAGTGGGTTATATGGGAACCTCTTATGTTTTTTATGTTTTTTTAATGTAACGTTCTTTGTGATCTATTAACTTTTAAAAGTGTAAATGAATAAATAAATAAAACCGTTTTTAAAAAAAGAATGTCTTTGCTGGAAGAGTATCAACTATTAGTTTTACTAAATCTCGGCCCTTGAGAAAATGTCTTTTTCATATCCTGTTTTGATTGTCAATGATAAAACTTGAGTTTTCAAGTGAAAATTAGAAATTTTGGAAAATTTGCATCCACCATTGTGAGCTTAATAGCTTCCAATACTTAGATTTTTCTAATGAGATCAGTGGTGATATTGATTTCTGAGATTTTTTTTGGATATCATGCAATGAAACATGTTAATATATGGAAGATCTGCAAAAGTCAATGATCCACTATATCCCAAATAACCGAGGCAGGATGTTACAAAATTATGCAAGAGTGAAAAATCCATTCAATGTACTAAATATATCAATGGATTACAGTGTAACAGCATACAAAAAATTCATTGATGTAAGTTTCTGATTCTATTTGCAACTAACACTTAAAAAGCTATCACTTGTCAGGATTTGACATAATATCAAAAAAAAAATACCTACAATTATCTTTTCTAATTACAGATCTCGGTGAGGCTTTAAAAATATCAAAACAACATTTCACAATAAATTGAATACAGAAACAGATAAGAGAATCCAGTTGTCTTCTATTAAGCTACACATTAAAGAGATTTGCTGAAATATAAAGCAATATTGCCTTTCTCACTACTTTTTGAAAATAGAGTTATTTTCACAGAAATTTGTTATTGATGTTAACAAGCACTGGGTTTTTTCCTTTTCTTTTTAAATGCCTGAAATATTTTTAAATTTCTCAATTTTAATTTGAATTTGGTAATAATACTTCTATACAACTCACAGAAATGACAGTTCTTTTGGGTCAATAACTTTTCACTGTGCAAAGGTGCCTGAGACAAAGAAAAAACCAAAACCCCACAACTGTTGTACTAGAATACCCCAATTTTGCCTGAATAAGTCCTGCTCTTATTCAAGTCTAACCTCAGGTATTACCTGTTAAGAAAACATCTAGTAAAACTTCTGGCGTATTAAGAGTTCCTCCAGTGTGCAGCCTATGCATATTTTCATCTTGTCTCTTAGTATACTTGGTTTAATCACCAATCTCTTAGTATACTTGTTTTAATCACTTTTCCCTCTATAAATTGTAAGTTCTTTGAGGCAGCATCCAGATCTCTTCTCTTTGTGTATGTGTGTCCAATGTCTAGAATATATTGTACACAATAAGTATTTGTGACATAGTTTTGAAGGAAATTGAAGATGTATATTTGAAATTCTCTATAAACAGATTTTACTTATATGTCACTTCTGAATACCTAGTAACGGCTGTCTGGAGCATTGTGTTGAGAAGAATTCTGAGGTCATGTCGAGGCTTAATAGGAAGGAGTGCAAGGATTAGCAATGTAAGTGGGAAGAAGAAAAATATACTCCTAGACAAGGTGCTAAGTTCCTTTTCAGTTCCAACATTCCATGCAGGAAAATACGATTATTTTTGTCTTCAAATCTCATCTTCATTAATTGAGTCTAAAAAATCTGATACTTTTTTTATTAGTAAATGAAATGAGACTATGTTGCAGAATAAACACTGGATAAAAAACCACAAATATCCCTCTTCAGTCTACATTCCTATCCCTGAATCCTGCCAAGATCAAAAGTTCTTTATAGAATTCTTTGTGAATTTTACAAATATATCAATGCAATTTTATGATAATATGAGGTTGTTGGATTTGAAATGACTCACACTGCTTTCATCTGGGGACTCATTTCTTACCTGAGTAGCATTCAGAGACAAATATATACTGCCTCCATTTTCATTTTATTTCTAGTTTCATGTCTTTGGTTTTATTTATAAAAAGCTACAAACTGTTAGAAAATGAAAACCATTCGAATACGTATCATTACATTATTTCTCCAACCTCTTCTTTTACATCAGGACAGCTATTGGAGTTAAAGTAGTTACTGGTTAGGCTAAAAAAAAATTAATGATGTCTTAAAAGAAAAACTAACAGGCCACATTTGAACGGAGAGCTCTGGAATCGTGACGGTCTCTATTTCAGAGTGAAAAAAGAAAGAGTCATCTATAAATTAAGTGTGGGTAGGTTACTAACCATATGGGTGACATTATATGTTGGTACATTACAGTATTAATTTATCAACATATTGATCCACAGGTATCCAAAGCAAATGAAGATGTTACTCCCAGAGAAATCCTTTCATTTGTGTTGCTTAGATTTGTTCAAAGATCACAAAGCCTCAGAGAATGAGATATGTACTTATCTTAAACTCACGCTGGAAGGTGTAGAAACAATGAATGAGGAATTGAGAATTTTATGAAAATCTGAAGGATACTACCTTCATAAAGGAATAAAACAAATTTCCAATTTCATGAGGATAGGAAAAGAGGGCTATGAAGGCTTTTTCCATATGCATATACGTGGAGAAGAGCAAATAAACAATAACTATGATAGAAAATAATTTTGCGACCAAGGCACAAAAAATACTACCTTGAATTTTTAGTACTTTTGTTTTTTAAAAACACTCTCACATCCATTATTTCATTTTTATCCTCCCAAGAAACCTGTGAGGTAAGTAAGTCAGGTTTCATTATCTCCAAGATTTATCTAACACTCTTACCACTACTATTTTATGATAGGGTTCATGGATCCAGAGAGAAGTATTACTTGAATTATGGCCTAACTGGAGACTCACAAAAATTGGAGAAATGAATTAACCAGTACATATTACAAGGGACAGGGACACTCTTTCTTAACTGAGGAGTCAGATTTCCCAGCAAGTTTTATCAGCAAAATTTTACCAATAAGCACCTTGTTCTGCTGCATTGAAGCAAGGATTTCAAGACAAACCACCTTTTGACAGTCCAGCACCAAGGATACAGTTAGAGATGACCCAAGCGACCATGTGTAGCAATAACCCCGGTCCATAATTTCCTCGCTTTCTTCTTAACTCTTTCTCATATTTAGCCCTCTTTCCTGCCACTAGATGAAGAGCCGGGAGGGGCTAGGAACATTCTAGGCAAGACAATGCAGTGAACAGAAAGAAACTGCCATGTATGGACAGAGCCTATGTTTTCCTCTAATATAAAATTAACATATGTGTTATTCGTTCCCTGCCTTATTAGAAATAAAAATGAGTAACATTTATTGAAGGTTAACAATATACCAGGCAGAGTAAAGAAATTTGCATATAAAAACACCAGCTGGAGCTTAATGTGTGCTCTTCTATTACAGCGAATAGACACGTTCCTCTAGAGGTGGAGGTGGAGAGGGCTGAAGGTCAGCTGTGGGTCTCAGTGTAAGGCCACTGCTTTCTGTTCAACGCCCTTCTGAGGGTCACTGTTCAATATTTCATATATCATCCCTGACACCATAAATGTTTGCTATTTTATTCTCTTTACTTTTCTGTATGCTTGTTTTACTCACAAGCACACAAATGTGCACCTACTTTTTTTTTCTTTCTTTTTTTTTTTAAGAAATGTATCTAGGAAGTCTTTCACCTTGGCTTTCAAGATGGGACCACTGCACCAGACATTCCCTCCCCCAGGGCCCACTAGGGTCTGACCTCCCACCACCTCTCCCACCAAGCTCACCATTTAGGCTAAAGTGGCTAACAGCCTATCCTCTCTACCGGATCTTAGGACCAAACTCTGTTCATGCCCTAATGGCTTATTTTTCCTTTGATTTGTTTTTCTTTGTTTTATATTTTGGAGGTGATAAGAATGTTGCCTGGTGTTATACAGTGAGGCACAGGTTCCGTCTCAGAAAATTGGCACCTGGAGAAAAGGGATTTTTAACTGATTTTAATATTGGCTTCCGCTACTCTAGCACAACCGAAATGCTCTTTGGTTGGTCACCCAAGACTTCCACAGTGCCAATAACCAAAACATTCTTCAGCCTTGATTTTTTCTGGGTCTCCTTTTTAGGCCCTCTTGAGACTTGCCCCTCTGAAGTTGTTACTCTTAGCTAATGCTCCTCCTTCCTCTCTGACTGTTCCTTCTTTGTTTCCTTCTCTTCAGGCGAGATTCCTTCTCTACTCAGCAAGAATATTGGTATTCCTACTGGGTATCAATTTAAAAGAAAGAATTTTTTTAAAAGTCAACAAGGGTGTAATAGTCTGCCAAAGGGGTGCTGATGCAAAGTACCAGAAACCTGCTGGCTTTTGTAAGGGGTATTTATTTGGGGAGGGGGACTCAACCTGAGTCACGCCCTACTGACGTGATCAAATCAAAAGCCCTTAATTGATTTTATCAAGTAAACTTAAAACCTTTGAATTTAATACAACCAAAGGGTAGCATACCCAGAGGGATAGATTAGTTTACAAACATAATATTTCTCTTTTTGGGATTCATAAATAATCTCAGACTGCCACAAAGGGTAATATAAAGGTGGCTTCTTTGTTTTTTGTTGTTTTCTTTTTTAAGATTGATTTATTTATTTCTCTCCCCTCTCCCCCCCCACCCCAGTTGTCTGTTCTCTGTGTCTATTTTGCTGCATCTTCTTTGTCCGCTTCTGTTGTTGTCAGCGGCACGGGAATCTGTGTTTCATTTTGTTGTGTCATCTTGCTGTGTCAGCTCTCCGTGTGGGCGGCGCCATTCCTGGGCAGGCTGCACTTTCTTTCGCACTGGGTGGCTCTTCTTACGGGGTGCAGTCCTTGCGCGTGGGGCTCCCCTACGCGGGGGACAACCCTGCATGGCAGGGCACTCCTTGTGCGCATCAGCACTGCGCATGGGCCAGCTCCACACGGGTCAAGGAGGCCCGGGGTTTGAACCGTGGACCTCCCATGTGATAGACGGACGCCCTAACCACTGGGCCAAGTCTGCTGCCCAGAAGGTGGCTTCTTTGAGCCACCTTCTTTTCTTCTCTATACCTTGCATTTTTCTTAATCTAATAAACATTACATCAATACACACAAATATAGATATGTAGATACACACATGTACATATATATTCACATATTAAACAATAATTAGCATCCTATAACTTTCTATTCTTGGGTCACTTGAGTGTCCATCCTTGAGTCACTGTTTTTCTTTCTCTGCTCATTCTGTTTGAACAGTTTCATCCAATCTCTTGTCTATATGCTGCAGGCTTCCAAATCAGCATCTCGACCCCTGACCTTTTATGGGCCTCAAATGTACTTCCTGCTGAACAACTCACTCAACTTGCCCATGACAAAATGATCACCATTTATCTCTCTATCCTCATCCTGCATTAAAGCCCAGAGACACCTAAACCATAAACCTGGGAGTCATCCCTGGAGGCTCATTCTTCCTCATCCCACATCCAATCAGTCACCACCCTACTGACCCTGTCTCATTAATATCACTCAAGCCAAGTCCTCCTCTCCATCCAACTGCCACTGCTTAAGTCCAAGCACTCATTATTTCTCACCTGGGCCATTACTGTAGCTTACTGATCGCTTACTAATTGGTCCCCTTGCATCCAATCTTAATCCCTTAAATCTATCAATTCCAGGGTATCTGGAGTTATTTATATAAAATGCAATTTGGATCATGATGCTCTGACACTTAAAAACCTGTGCCCAGCTTCCACTTCCCTCCAGTTCCTCAGCCTGCACACAAGGCCACCATCCCCTGGCCATACTCAACCCTTCTCTCGATGCTTTCTGCCTTCAGTGCTCTACTAATAACATCACACTGTTCACAGACACTGGTTCACACTTCTGTTCCTTTGCCTGCACTAGTCCCCCTGCCAGGCATACCCTTTCTTCCCTTTCCTAACTTTTATCAACCCTCCAGGTGCCGTCCAGGTGTGCCATGACCTCTGTGAAGGCCCCTTGAATCCTGGGTGAGGCAAAGTGTTCTCTGTATGTGTGACCGGAGCTTCCCCAGCATCCTGCTCTCTTAATCTTTCCCATGTATATTAAAAATTAAGTTATGTGGCTGTCTCCCTGGCTGAGAGCATCTCAGTGATAAATACCAAGAATTTTAAACCATGTATCTGTAATCCTGGCCCAGTCCCTGGAAGGAAGCAGGTGCTAAAGAGATGCTGGTTCAGTGAACATTTAGTATTCAATAATTTCCACATATTGTAAATTAACAAAGTCAAGTTTAATTTCATAACATCTCAAAACACTTGCATTGTATAGACCTGCTGGTCTTGACCTAGACCCTATCGACATTTGGGGCCAGGTAATTTTTTGTTTTGTGCACTGTAGAACTCTTAGCAGCATCCCTGCCCTCTACTCACTAAATGCCAGGAGCAATCTCAGCTGTGACAACCAAAAATGCCTCTAGGCACTGCCAAATGTCCCCCGGAGGGAGAGGGGAGGAGCTATCTCCCCTGGGTAAGAACCACTGGTGTAGACCGATGTCCAATATAGATTTTGAATTTTGTAACACCTGTGAAGTCAGGGATTCCCATGACATTTCATTTGGTTCCTCAGGATATCAATTATTCTTTGTAAGAACATTTCTGCCATCATTTATCATATGGTTTAAAAGACATTTAAATCAACCATATGTATAACTTTTAAGAGTTTTTCTAATATAATTACCTTGTAAAAAGATGAGAACATGTCATTTATTGTTCTATAAAAATGTAGGCTTGTTTTTTTTAAGCATATATATGTGCTGA
Source organism: Dasypus novemcinctus (assembly GCF_030445035.2). NCBI lineage: Eukaryota > Metazoa > Chordata > Mammalia > Cingulata > Dasypodidae > Dasypus > Dasypus novemcinctus. The sequence continues at coordinate 22,463,990 of NC_080698.1, forward strand.
TTCTCATTTGGAAAGGAAAGAGGTCTATAATTTAATTTGAAAGCTGCTCTCGGCTCAGAGAGACAGAGGGAGGTAGGGCCATGGCAGAGAGAAAGAGGATTGTTTCCATTCAAAATGTGGGGGGCTTTTTATGTTAACTCCCATTTCCTTTGCTCTCTGCAAGATTCTAACTGACTTTTATTGATCAGTGTGGCCAACATTAAACAAAGAACAGTGAACTCTATTGCACAGCCTAGTCAGGCAAAGGTCAAGCCAATACACTAGTTGGCAGAATTGCCAATATTCAAAATATTCTACTATTAATGACCACACCAAACATGAAAAGTGCACTAAAATAGTTTAGGAATTCTTTGAGGCAAAGGGAGGAACTCCTCTGTGCCAGGAACTGTGGATTCCTTAAAAATGAGCAACAACAGACCTGGTCTCTATTCTCTAAGAACTTACAGTCTAGGGTGGGGCAAGGCAAATATGAAAACGAATGAAATAGTCACACCGATGGAGGTATAATTGCAGGTTGAATAAATGCTATGAAGCAATGTAATTAAGGAAAATAGCCTAGACAGGAGGAAGTGACAGCTGAGCTGAGATCTGAAAAAAGGAATCTAAGGAATTACCTAAAGGAGACAGAGGACGACCAGCAGAGTGCATGGCATGGATAGATGCCCTCAGCTGGAAAGGGCACATCGCAGAACTGAAAGGAGAAAACGGAGCATGATGGGGAGCAGACCAAGGCAACCTGGCTAGGTGACCAGGTGAGCCTTGTTGGAGCAGATGGACAGGCCATGAACTGATGTACAGTGTAAGAAATCTGTGGTGTGGAGAACAGAATGATAAAGGAGGACAGAGATGGGAAGCAGATGTGGCTCCAGTGATTGGACTCCCGTCTACCATATGGAAGGTCCCAGGTTTGATTCCCGGGGCCTCCTGGTGAAGGTGAGCTGGCTGGCACAGACCGCTGATGCAACAAGATGACACAACAAAAAAGAGACACAGAGAAAGACTATGAGAGACACAACAAACCAGGGAGCTAAAGTGGCTCAATCGATTGAGTGCCTCTCTCCCATGGCGGAAGGTCCCAGGATTGCTTACTGGTGCCTCCTAAAGAGAAGATGAGAAGAGAAGACAAGCAGACACAGAAGAACGTGCAGTGAATGGACACAGAAAGCAGACAGTGAGTGCAAGTGGCAAGGCAGGGGTGAGTAAATAAATAAAAATAAGTTAAAAAGAAAAAAAGAAGTAAGGAGGCTCTTTTCCTCTCTGGCTGCCTGAAGAACTCCAGCTGTCATGAATGACATTGTAACTATCCAGATCAGGAAGTTCATGACCAACAGACTACTTCAGTGGAAATAAAACATTGGTCATCCATATCCCTCATCCTGGGAAGGTAACAGTACCTAAGACAAAAATTCAGGAAAAACTAGCCAAAATATACAAGACCACACCTGATGTCATCTTTGTATTTGGATTCTGAACCCATTTTGGTGCCGGTAAGACAACTGGCTTTGGCATGATTTATGATTTCTTGGATTATGGAAAGTAAAGTGAACCCAAACATACACTTGCAAGGCATGCCTGTATGAGAAGAAAAAGACCTCAAGAAAACAGCAATGTTTCTGCCTGTTCAGGGCCCCATACATTTCCAAATTAATTTATTATGTTTTCCATTTATTTTTTAAAAAATGGTGCTGGAATTCTTATATGAATTGCGTTGAATCTCTACATCAATTTGTGTAGAATTGACATCTTAATGATATTTATTCTTCCAGTCCATGAGCATGGAATCTGTTTCCAATTATTTAGGTCTTTTTAAAAATTTATTTTAACAATGCCTTGTACTTTTCTGAATATATGCTTTATATCCTTAGTTAAGTTTATTCCTAAATATTTGATTCTTCTAGTCACTTTTGTAAATGGATTTTTTTCCCCTGAATTCCTCCTCAGATTGCACATTACAGGTGTATTTCATCTGATGTAAGTAGGGCTACTCTGGCTTTTGTTGTTGTTGTTGTTACTGCATGTGTGACATTTTTTCCCCAGCCTTTCACTTTCAATCTATTGGTACCTTTGCAGGCAGCATATAGATGGCTCATATTTTCATACCCATTCTGCCAGACTGTATCTTTTGACTGGGGAGTTTAACCCATTAACATTCCATGTCATTACTTTAAAGGCAGTTCCTATTTCACCTATTTTAACCTTTGGGTTTTTCTGTCACATTTTATTTCACCACTCTTGAGAATTTTAGTTACTTTTACTGATAAAATCTTTATTTTTAGACTCTCTTCCAATACTCTTCCTCTTGTTTTTTTCTTTTCAAACTGTAGCATACCCTTTAGAATTTCCTGCATGGTCTGTGGTTAACAGTACTACTGTAATATCCTGCATTTATGCCAAAGATGTACTGTTTTGAGAATTGGGGAGTATGACAAAACTGTGCCAAATGTACAATATGGACCATGGTTAGTAATAATATTCTGATGGTATTATCTCACATTGGTAACAAATGTTCCATCCTGGTGTGCTGTGTTGATGGAGTAGTATTATGGGAATTCTGTACATCGTCATGTTTGTTCTGTAAGTTCACAACTTCTGCAATAAAAAAATATATTTTAAAAAATAAAAAAGATTTAAAAAAATTTTTTTAAAGAAAACAGTGAAAAGAACACAAGAACAGAATGAAGAAAGTCCGGGAGACTGCAAAGGCCAATGTTGGTGCTAGGAAAAAGTGAGGTGGAGATTGGATAACAGAAGGAGTAAAGATTCACCAGAGGATTAATAAAACTATAAAACCTTAAAAAAAAAAAAAAAAAAAGTAGGACAGAGGCGATGCAGGGATGCAGGGAGACTGTAGACTCTCTCCTGTCTGAAGGTCATCATGGAGAGTGGATTGGTAAAGGATCACAGAGGGACTATAAAGAGACTTTAGGTTCTTGTCTCAAGGTCCTCAATGTTCTTGTAAAGCTCAGGCAAAAGATGTCCTGTTCTCCAACATGGAAGAACCTTGAAAACATTACAGTAAGTGAAGGAAGCCAGACACAAAAGTCCACGTATTCTTTGAGTCCACTTATTATATGAAATGTCTAGAATAGACAAACCCATAGAAACAGAAAGTAGATTAGTGGTTGCCAGGGCATGGGAGGAAGGGGGATTAAGGAATTTTCTTGTTTATTTTTTGTTTATTATTACTGAAATAATAGAAATGCTCCAATAATGATTGAAGTGATGCATGCACAACTATGTGATCATACCAAATTCCATTGTTTGTATACTTTGTATGAATTGTAAGCTTTATTAGTATGTATAAAATAAAATTGATTTGTTAAAAAAAAGAATGATTGTTAATGATACAGGGTTTCTTTTAGGTGATGGGAATGTTTTAGAATTAGATGGTTGTGATAGTTGTATAACATTGTGAATATACTAAAAACCACCAAACTGTATACTTTAAAATGGCTAAAGTGGTGAATTTCATGTTTTATAAACTTTATCTCAATTTTTTAAATCTACCTTGAAAAAGATACCCTGTTGAGTGAACATTCTTAGATAAAGCATTTGCTTTAGCTAGTTATTCACAATTATAGAGTTAATTGTAAATCATTCTTGAAACTAAACATTTTAAATTGAATATAGAAAGCCCATAGAAACATTGTTTGTCCCTATTCAGTTATCGATTCTTTCACATTCTTATCATGACCACATCATTTATAAAAGTTAACCCAAAATGGATCATAGACTTAAATAGCCCTAAATGTAAGAGCAAAACTGTAACCTCTTAGAGGAAAACATGGTAGTAGAGTTTCATGGGAATAGATTAGGCAACAGTTTCTTAAGTATGACAACAAAAGAAAAATAGATAAATTGGACTTCATCAATATTAAAAAGTTTTGTGCTTAAAAGCTCATCATCAGGAAAGTTAAAAGTCAATCCTGGGAATGCAAGAAAATGTTTGCAAATCATATGTCTGATAAGGGACTTGTATCTGGAATACATAAAAAACTTTTACTGCTGAACAATAACAAAAATAAGAACCCAATTAAAAATGGGCAAAGATCCTGAATAGATATTTCTCCAGAGAAGATATTCAAATGGCCAATAAGTACAGGAAAATGTGCCCAACACCATTAGTCAGGAGTAAAATGCAAATCAAACCTACAATGAGATACCACTTTCCACTCACTAGGGTGATAGTAACCTGAAAGACAGAGTTAGCAAGAATGTTGTAAAATTTGAACCTTCATGCATTGCTGGTTGGAGTGCAAAATAGTACAGCCACTTTGGTAAACACTTTGACTTTCCACAAAAAGATAAATATATCATTACTACGTGATCCAGCAATTTCACTTTTAGGTATTTACCTAAGAAAAATGAAATGTAATGTCCATGCAAAAAACTTGTACATGAATTTTCATAGCAACATTATTCATTGGAGCCAAAAGGTGGAAACAATCCAAATGTCCATCAGTCGGTAAATGGGCAAACAAAATGTGGTATATCCGTACAATGGAACACTATTCAGCCATAAAAAGGTATGAAGTACTGATGCATGCTCTCTTGAAGATTGAATCATGTCCCCCACAAAGATACATGCAAGCCCTAACTCCAGTTTCTGTGAGTGTGAACTCATTTGTAAATGGAAACTTCAAAGATCCTTTTAAGATGAGGCCAAACTGAAGCAGGTTGGCCTTATTCCAGTATGACTGCAGGCCTTAGAGGAGAGGAAATTTGGACATGGGCCTAGAAGCTACAGGAGAAAGCCAAAGAAAATGGATTGCCATGTGATAGAGCCAGAGATTGATTGCCTCCACCAGCATGCTACAAACTTTGGAGAAAGCATGGCCTTCCAATTGATTTGGACTTCTAGCTTCCAAAACTGTGAGACAATGAATTCCAACTGTTTAAGACAGCCAGTCTGTGGAATTTGTCATTGCAGCCCTGGCCAACTAAGACATGCTCCAGCATGGATGAACTTTAAAAACACTGTGCTAAGTGAAAGAAGCCGGTCGCAAAAGAGCACATATTGTATTATTCCCTATGTGAAATGTCCAAATAGGCAAATCCATAGAGACAGGAATCAATTAGTGGTTGCCAAGAAGTGGGCACAATTGCTAAGTGGTACAAGTTTCTTTGGAAGGTAACAAAAATATTCCGGAATTAGAGAGCAGTGATGGTTGCACAACTTTGCTCATATACTAAAAACTGTAAAATTGTACATTTTAATGGGATAAATTTTATGGCATATGAATTATATCTCAATAAAACCATTACCAAAATCCTATTATGTTGTAGAAAATGAGCTGTAAAGGTCCTAAATAAAAACTGACTTTTAAAATTTCTTAATTTTAAAGTCATGTTCTTTAAACTGCTCCTTGCATTCTAAAATTCAATTAGCTGAAATTTTAAAATTATATTGAAATAGGGGCATTTAAATAAGACCAGCAAATTGACTTAGAGAGAGCCCCATTAATTCCCAAATCATAGTTTTGGTTAAGAAAAATTGTAAAAGCACCAGCCACTGGGAATGGGATCAATTGGAATTTTACTATTTTGTCAATTCAGTCAAATAGTGGATTTTAACTTTCAGCATGATTTTCATTTTCTACCCAGACAGCCACTTAGCCGATATATAATATCAATCATGATTTCCAACCTCACCTTTCTGTATGAATTTAATGGAGAAGGAATTGCACAAGAATGTGTTTTAAAACACAAATCTCGACTACCCTATTTTTACTTTTACAGCTGATTACCAGGTGAATTGTTTTTGTGTTATGCTAGAATACCGCTAACACTACTTTCAAAGGGTACAGTATAAAATACAGGATATATGAAACAGTTTCGAATAACTACGACACAGACTAATATTTATTTTTAAATTTGCATTTGCATTAAAGCTACTATCTAGGGAAAAAACACCGTGTAGTACCATTTTCTATATCAGGATTCTTTTTGGTGCAAATGACAAAAAAATCTAACTCAAAACAATTTAAGTGAAAATGTAATTTTATTGGCTTACTTAACTGCAGAGTTCAATGATGGCACTACCTTTGGGCACAGCTGGCTTCAGGGCTCTCAGGTCTGTTTTCTGCTAGGTTGGTTTCATTTTCAGGCTCAAGATTGTCCCACCTGAAGGGGAGATGGAAGCAGCAGCTCCTCCTGCCTCTCCTCCCCACATTTTTAGCAAGACTCACAGAGTCTCACAGGTTCTAATTGAGCCACGTTCTCAATCGTGGACTAAGCATGGTGGCTAGGAGGATAGAGCATGCTGACTGACTCAGGCCTGGGCCACACACTCGCCTTTAGAGGACAGAATCCCACTCGCACCATACAGGGGAGGGACAACTCCCTAAGAGAAAGATGGGCACTGTTGCCAGAAGAAAGGAGAATGGAGGCTGACAGGTCAGACAACAAATGGCCTCTAAAGTTTCCAGTCAAAAGACAGACTGGAAGTGAGGGCAATAGATAGGCAGACTCTGGCAGGCTACAGATCTTCCCAGCTGATCACCCTTCTCTTAGAACTTCTCCATTCTCCTCTTGGGTTGCACCAGATACCTTCCACTTGCTGCTCCAGAAGCACCGCCCCCCTTCCAACCCTGCTGTCTGTCCAGGGAGCCTGACTGGAATGGATGAGGGTTGGTTCCTGGCTCCTGTGGCTTCTCACTGGGCAGGAGATGGAAGGCAGGAAGGAATGAACCCCTTCAGGCTAACTACATCCCTCCCTCAACCAACAATCATGGCCCCTTTAAGTCTTTCCTCCCTATGTGACTATCTCCTCCCCACTCTGGCCCTAGGATTTTAAATTTAATGGTGTTAAGGGATCCTTCTCTTCCAAGTCCTAGAGTACTGGGGTTTTCAAACGCTGCCCATAGCTTTGAAAATAGTCCCCTAATTAAGCCCGCCTTGAATTATCCTAATTTGAGGACACCATCTGTTTCCTGCCAGGACCCTGACAGATACATGTATTGAGTGAGGCACATGTGCTTTCACTGCATGGCCTCACTTTGTATATTATTCTGAATCCCTTCATCTGTCCTGTAAGATAGGTGTTGTTAGTCCATATTTGACAGATGAGGGAATTGAAGCTCAGAGAGGTTAAGTAACTTGACCAAGATGCCACAGCTAGTGAAAGACCCATCTGATACTGGAAGACAGGTCTAACTTCTCATTTTGTGTGTCTACACTGCATCATCTCTGGCCTGGACCACAATTTCTACTCTTGCTCCCTTATGGCTTTTCTGCACACTGCAAACATCATCTGTTTTTTGGCTGGCAAGGCTATTATGAGGAGGCAATGAAGTAACAGCCAAAAACACTTAGTAAAGTGCCTTAAAAATGTAATACAATAGCTCACTGAATATATATATATATATATATCTTCTGGTCACTTTCAGAATTAAATTCCTTGAGGGTGGGAGATTCGGAGGAAATATTGGAGGAGTTGAATCTAGGGAACCAGTCCTTCCGGATTCAGGTTATGTACATCACCTTCTCCAAAAGTCTTTCTGATACCCCAAGATGGGAGAGAGACCCACTCTGCTCCCACAGCAACTATCCTACCCTGGCACTTACCCCATGTAGTATTGTTATTATTTGCTTTCTACTCCCCATCCCACAGGCTACTATAATTGTCCATTACTCCTCTGTCTCTTTCTAGACTATTAGTTTCTAGAAAGCAAGCCCCATATCTATTTTTCCAAGTGCTGGATACACCTTTTATGGGTGCCAGATACATGTCTCCTGAGTGACTGACAACACGGTTCTGAAGAAAAAATCTTTCCAACGTAGTGACAAAGCATTCCCCTTCCTGGATTTGCACTGTCAGGGACAATACTGAGAGGATCCTCTCAAGAGAAGGAGGAGGGACTATGACTGCCAAGATGACACCCAAACTCTAAAATTCTATGATTCTGCATAATACAGTTATAATCTAGTCAAAAAATGTGTTTCTCACAAAGGTGCGTGTTAGTAATTGTAAAACAGCTTCATGTAGTTTCTATTAACATTGATCAAATAACTACACATATTGTGGATAATAAGAACCAGGTTTCTCACTTTTTGAGAAAAAAAACATTAATGGGAAAACCAATAAATGGAATTTTTTTCTCAATTTCCTTTTCAGATTGTTCATTACTAGTTATTGAAACCCTACTGATTTTGCGGTTGATCTTGTACTCTGCCACTTTGCTGAATTCATTTATTAGCTCTAGTAGCTTTGTTATGAATTTTTGAGAGTTCTTTCAATACAGGATCATATCATCTGCAAACAGGGAAAATTTTACTTCTTCTTTTCCAATTTAGATGCCTTTTTATTTCTTTCCCTTGCTTATCTGCATTGGCTAGGAATTCCAGTACAATACTGAATAACAATGGTGACAGTAGACATCCTTGTCTGGTTCCAATCTTAAAGGGAAAGATTTCATTCTTTCACCATTGAATTTGATGTTTTTCAAACATGTCCTTTATCATATTGAGAACATTTCCTTCTATTCCTAGTTTTCTAAGTGTTTTTAATCAAGAAGGGGTCAAGATATTTCCAAATTTCCCTTGAGATTTCTTGTTTGATTCATAGCTAGGCTTTTAACCCAGGTGTTTCTGACCCCAGAACCATGCTCTCAACCGTGGTTGAGAAATACGTGAGGATTATGGGACTCCAGCCCTCTCATCTTGCATCCTCACCTGCACAGTAATCACATTACATCCTGGAAATCATCTAGAGGGGGTTCCTTGGGGGAATGCTTTATTAAAAAGTCTGTCCTAACCTCAATGTTCTACAAATAAAACACACATCCTCTCCCTCAAATAACCTAAGTTCTCATTTAAACAGCATCACAGGCTAAGCTTAGATAATCAGTGTATACTAGTTTCCTGTGGTCTGAGCCAGGCCAAGGAAACTCGATGTTAGGACATTTGTTGGGACCACTGGAGAGGGTGAGCTCTGTGTTCCCCTGGGGCTGGTCACTTGAGATATTGCAAATCTAGCCACCATCTTGTCCTCAGAAGACAACAAACCTGAGGATGAAGTCAAGGAGAAGAAAGCAAAACCAAGAGAGGAAAAGAGAGAGAGTCTGGAAAGTTTCACTGGAGGCTCTGCATCCAGCTGAGTCAAGGGATAGATTCTCTACACCTATGTGAACTAATAAATTCCCTTTGTAGTTTAGACAAGTTCACATTGGGAGTAGGCCCTCTCCTCTTCATCCTATATAGAATTACAACCCTCACCACACCCTGACACTCCCTAGGCCCTTCTCACATTATTCTTCTCCAAAGTACTTATCTCATCTTATTCATCTTACTTTTTCTGTCTCTTCAACTAGAATGTAAGCACTGTAAAGGCAGAGTTTTTTGTTTATTTATTCATAGCTGTACCTTGAAGAGTACCTGGAACATAGTAAATATTCAGTAAATATTTGTGGAATGAATGAATGAACTTGCAATTGAAAGTGTTCTGACTAATCCATTTGATTTTACAACTTTCTGACCATTGTGGAAAGAGCCTGGCTAGAGATAGTTAGGATAGAACTTTTCCCAGGGCCTTATATGAGGTGATTTCTCTACCAATTTCAAATACCTATTCAATAAACATTTACTGAGCACCTATCTGTGGATGTTACTTGCTAAGCACAAAGTTAAATGAAATATGGTCCCTGACTTCCAATAGCCCTCAGTATGGTACCACCCATCTTATACAATAGCAGGTGAACATGAGTGGGAGAACAACCAGCTTTGAAGTGTAAAAGTCCATCCAAAGGAAGACAGGTCACTGGTTCTCTCTCCATGTTTACAAGTTCACTTAGAGCGAGGAGTCACAAATATTCCAGCCTGGACACTGGCTAGACAAGATAGAAAGACAAAGATTCAGTTTAATTAAGAGTAGGAGGGTAGATTAAAAACTAAAGTTTATGTGACAGTGCTGAAGCTTACTGAATATACCTGGCATACCAGCCTCTTTGGGTTGTATGGAAGCTAGTTCTAGTAATTTGAAAAGGCTGGGAGGATACATGCAGCAGTGTGGGAGAAAGGAATCTCAGGGACAGAACTGTAAATCTGATTGTCAGGCTTCATAGGGACTGGAACTGTGGCTGATACACAATTGAAGGAGGCCAAACTGTTTTCCAGAGTGGTACTACTTTACCTTCCCACAAGTCATGTACGAAACTTCCAGTTGTTCCACATCCATGCCAAAACTTAGTTTGCCAGTCTTTTTACAGTAGCCATTCAAATAAATGGGTAGTGGTATTTAGTTTTGGTTTTAATTTACATTTCCCCCAATGAATAATGATGTTGAACATCTTTTCATTTGCTTATTTACCATGCATACATCTTCAATGAAGTATCTGTTCCAGTCCTTTGCCCAGTTTCTTAATGGTAGTTTGTTTTCTTGTTAATGTGTTTAGAGAATTCTTTTTTTATTCTGGATACAAATCCTTTCTCAGATAGGGGACTTGCATATATTTTCTCTGAGTTTGTGGTTGATCATTTCATCAGAAAAGTGTTTTATTATTTTGATGAAATCCACTTTATTAATTTTATTATGGATTATGCTTTAGGAGTCATATAGAAAACATTTTCACATAACTCAAGGTCACAAAGATTTTCTCCTGTTTTCTTACAGAAGTCTTATCATTTTTGTTTTATATTTAGGTGGATGATTCACACTGAGTTAATTTTTATATGATGTGAGGCATGGATTAAAGTTCCTTTTGTTGCATATGCTGAGCATATGGATATACAATTGTTCTAGCACCATTTGTTAGAAAAATTATCTATTCTCCATTGAATTGTCTTTTGAATTGCCTTTGTTAAAAATGTATTTATCATATATGTATGGTTCTGTTTCTGGACTCTCTATCCTTTTATCTATTTGTCTATCGTGGCACCAATACCATACTGTCTTGATTATAATGAATCTTAAAATCAGGTAGTATTCATCCTCCAACGCTGTTCTTTATCAAAACTTCTTTGGCTATTGAACAAAATAAAAGTCTGCTTGGATTTTAGTTGTGATTGCATGAGTCTATAGATTCATTTGGGAAGAACTGAAATCTTTATAATATTCTTTCAATCCATAAATACAGTATATACCACCATTTATTTAAATCTTCTTTAATTTCTCTCAGCAGTCTTTTAAAGTTTTCACTGTAAAGTTCTTGATCATCTTTTGTCAAATTTATCCCTGAGTATTTCATTTTTCTCTGCTGTTGTAAATAGTATTATTTTTTATATTAGTTTCTGATTGTTTAGTGCTAGTGGTGTTTCTGTGTCTTTTGTTTCATTTCTATTTAGGGCAGATCTTTTAAAGCCAGGCCATTTCCTTTTTTTCTTTTTTTTTTAAGATTTATTTTTTATTTATTTCTCCCAACCCCCCCTCCCGTTGTCCCACCGGGAATCTGTGTTTCTTTTGGTTGCATCATCTTGCTACGTCAGCTCTCTGTGTGTGCAGTGCCACTCCCGTGCAGGCTGCGCTCTTTTCGTGGGGAGTGGCTCTCCTTACGGGGCACACTCCTTGCATGTGGGGCTCCCTTACGCGGGGGAGACCCCTGCGTGGGAGGGCACTCCTTGTGCACATCAGCACTGCGCGTGGGCCAGCTAACCACACAGGTCAGGAGGCCCTGGGTTTTTGAACCTGGGACCTCCCATGTGGTAGGCAGACGCTCTATCTGTTGAGCCAAATCCGCTTTCCCAGGCCATTTCTTAAAGTGCTGGCCTGAGTCCTAGGTTAAGAATGATCAGTTTAATCCAACTGACTGTTGCTGAGACACATGGTACAAATGAGGCCTTCCCCCATCTCAATGATCTGTCTAGAGTCCTTGACCGTCAGCAGAGACAGCACTTGATTAAGCCATTCCATATCCAGGGTAAAATTATGACTAAGAAATTGGTAAAATGATTTAAACCAAATATTCATTTTGTTCTTTTAAATTTTGCAACAGCAAATTCCTCTGTGGCTGTGGCCAGGAAAACAGAATCTTCTACTAGAAGTCTAGTGTTTATTTCTCCTGGCATCTCTAAATACAACCATATGGTCCTAGAGGCCAGAGTGTAACAATTTCCACCTACTACAGGAAGGTCTCAGTTCCTAGAGACCATGTATCTAATGATGTAACCCAGCCCTTAAAGTTATACCTGGGTCTGTTGACAACTCTCCTGAGCATAGAAGGCAGCACAGTCCAGTGGATGCTCAGCCTAAGTAGCGGGGTACGCTGGGTGAGCTCCTGTTTTAGAGAGGACTTGGAAATTTGTGACTAGGCCACCACCCACCAGAAAGGACATTGTAAACACAGAGAAATTTTAAAGGCAGGAACTTAAAAGCCTAGTTTAGGTGGGCAATTATGGGGACTTTTTTTCAGCATAAAGCCCTATTCCTCGTTTTGACTATTTTCTTTCATTCATTCATTCATTCAACAGATATCTGTGAGGAAATACTTTGGGTCTCAATGTTGGAGGGGGTAGGGTGGGTTGGGAGAGAACAACAAGATTCAAAATACAGAATTCCTGTTCGTAGGTAGGGTAGTCACACAAGTACAATATGAATGAGGATATAAAGCAAAATATTTCACACTATGATTTGTAAACTATAAGGCACTCTTCCAATGTTTGTTATTTTATAGCTCAGGAGAGAAAGCAGTCCTGTGAATAGTAGAAGAAAGCTTCACAGTGGATTGAGGGGCATTTAACCTGGGTTTTGCAGGTAAAGTGGCATTCTTTCAGTAGGTGAGAGGACAGAGGAAGATGTTTATGTTTTGTCTATCCACTTCTCCAAAGATCTTAGCGTATTATGTCGGAGGATAGCTCATATTTTCCAAAGGTAGCCACAATATCACCCATAGAACTTGCTATTTAGAACCTTGCTGTCAAGAGGTAGAATAATTTCCTCTTCTTGAAAGTGGGCTGGTTTTTGTGAGTATTTCAACCAACAGAGTATGGTTGATGTGATGCTATGTCACTTCCAAAGCTAGGTTATAAAAAGCAATTCAGGGAAGCAGACTTGGCCCAGTGGTTAGGGCGTCCGTCTATCACATGGGAGGTCCGCGGTTCAAACCTCAGGCCTCCTTGACCCGTGTGGAGCTGGCCCATGTGCAGTGCTGACGCATGCAAAGAGGGCCCTGCCATGCAGGGGTGTCCCCCGCGTAGGGGAGCCCCACGCACAACGAGTGTGCCCCATAAGGAGAGCTGCCCAGCGTGAAAGAAAGTGCAGCCTGCCCAGGAATGGTGCCACCCAGAGAGCTGCCGCTGACAACAACAGAAGCGGACAAAGAACACATAACAAATAGACACAGAGAACAGACAACCAGGGCAGGGAGGGAGAGAAATAAATAAATCTTTAAAAAAAAAAAGTAATTCAGTTTCTATCCTTTTCACCAAAATGCTCATGCTATGCGGTCACCCCTCGGGCTGAAGTGTGGTTTGCTGGCCTGGTGGGGGAGCAGCCGCAGCAGGCCAAGCCACTGCCCCCATAATAGGGTGGCTGGTTGGACTCACCGCCACCCCTGAAGGGAGCTCGGCATGGGCGCAGAGTGCCCTCGGGTCTCCCCTTCTCGGCAGCCATGCTTCCGCGGCCGCCCCTCCTCCCGGATGGCGCCACACGATGCCTGTGGGGCGGCACCCTTCTTCTTTTTTCTCCCCATGCAGGCGCAGGGCGGAAAATTCCAGTCTGCCCTTTTCCCCTCCCCCGACAGCAGCAACAGCCAGGCGTGGGCGGAGAAATCCAGTCTACCCTTTTCCCCTCCCCCGACAGCAGCAACAGCCAGGTGTGGGCGGAAAAATCCAGTCTGCCCTTTTCCCTCCCCCGACAGCAGCAACAGCCAGGCGTGGGCGGGAAACTCAAGTCTGCCCTCCACCCCAGCAACAGCAGCCACCAATCCCTAAACCCTGCCCCTTCCCCCAGTAACAGCGACAGCCAATCCCTAATCACCACCCCTCCCCCGTCCAGTACCGCCCACTGACCTTTCGCCGGCAACCAATCAGAACAGGGTGTGGCTTCGACCAATCAGCCTTCCCCAGCCCCTATAAAACTGTTGCCTCTCCCTCAATAAAGTGGACTTGCGTGTTTACCTTGTCTCCACGGTAGTTCTTCTGCCGTGCGCCCTCCGGTCCTGAGAGCCCCCGACAAGGGCCTGGCCTCCCTTGTCCCCAGTTTGTCGCCTGCTTCTCCGGGCGACCCCTTCGTCGCCTGCTTCTCCGGGCGACCCCTTCGTCGCCGGCTTTGCTGGGCGACCCCGTCAGCCGAACCGCGCAACCCCTTGTGAGACCGATCCCTCGTCTGCTGCCGGACCGACCCCTCGTCCCAAGTGGGACCGACCCCTCGTCCCAAGCGGGACCGACCCCTCGTCCAGAGCTGGACCGACCCCTCGTCCCAAGCTGGACCGACCCCTCGTCCGCAGCCAGACCCCACCTCTACCGACCGAGCAAGCCGCCGCAATGCTAAAGCCCTGAGCATGCTCTCTGACTGCCCTAAGAGCAGCATGGTACAAGGAAGCACAAACTAGCCCATTCAGGAAGACTGCATGGAGAAGCCCTGAGACTACATAAAGATAGAGTATGACCTACCTAGTCCCCAGCTCCTCCAGCTCTAGCCATCTCCTGAGATACCCTGAGCCAGAAATGTCCATTTGAGCCCCTTGCCAGCTACTGAGCCACAGAAACCATGGAAGATAGAAAATATTTTTAAGTCACTAAGTTTTGGGGTGATTTGTTATACAGAAATAGATAACTATGAGAGGATAAGAAGAGACTTATCTGTTTTCTTTTTTCTCATTTCATATCAGATATGGGTTTGATAGAACCAGCCAAGCATGGGTTGCTTGGGAGTAAGAGATGAGCCTGAACACACAGTACAAATAGGTAACGAGGGCAATCTAAGAGCAGTAAAGACTAGAAGATTAAGCACGAAGATAGGGGAGTAACAGTCCCTATAAAGCCTAGGGGAAAGCTAGAACAACCTGTGAAATAAGGTTGAGAACCAAACTAAACTGAGAACCAAAGCAAGAACTCAAGCACATGGGGCAAGGGCAGGCACTAAGTTACTCAAAACAAGTGGCAAGGTCAGATGAAAATAAAGAAAAAGTAAAGCATGAAGATGAGCAAGAAGAATAAATGACAATGAGTTGTGAAGCTTTGGTTATAGTGTGTCTCCCCACTAAGTAATTCGGAATGTTCTCAGAGTGTGAAATGAGCCTAGAACTGTGATCCTGCCTGTGCTGCATACATGGTCGTAGGATCAGGAGCTGAGTGCCAGACAGATCATTCTCTTTGTAGCCATACTCCTTTGTACCCACCTGCCAGCAAAAGAAGAAAAAGAAGAGACCACAACAGAAGAAAGGAAATCAAGGAAGAAAGTGGAAATGATCATGGATGATATCCTGGAATAGTTTGCACCCAATGAAAATCAGTTTAGGTTAAATTGCCCATCCCTCATTTGGCAATGTGACAGTATGAATCCCAGAAAAGATCATGTTCTTGGAACTAATCCATTCCTGTGGGTGTGGGAACCTTTGACTGGATTGAATTCAGTTGGGGGGCCTTTGATTTGACCCAGTGAGGTTTGACCCAGGATGGGTCTCAGCCCTCTTGCTGGAGTCTTTTATAAATAGGAGAAACACACAGAAAAAAGTCACCGAGAAAGAGAGCTGCCATTTTTACCCTGCCATGTGAGAGAAGACTCCAGGATTGCCCACGGCAGGGAGAAAGTGAGCCTACAGAGAAACCTCAAGAGACGGAGAGAGAGGCAGGAGACTGGAATCAGTGAAGCACCCCAAAGCTGAAGAGTCAAGGCCTGAGGAGAGACAAGCCACATGCCTGATCACCACAGCTGAGCTCGGGGAGAGAGTGAGCCTGGAGGAGAAGGCAGTTTACGGCCACCATTTTGCCTTGCCTTATGGCATGTGTCCAGGATCTGCCAGCAACCAGCTACTGATGAGATGGCATTTCTCACGATGCCTTGATTTGGACATTTTCACAGCCTTGGAACTATAAAATTTTACCCTAATAAATCCCCATTATAAAGGCCAATCCATTTCTGGTATTTTTGCATTGGCAGCCTTTAGCAAACTAAGACAGGCAAAATGTATCGAAACATGCTTGAAAGAAAAGATGCTCAAGATCATTAGCTATGAGAGAAATGCAAATCAAAACCACAATGAGATACCATTTCACACCCACTAGAATGGGTTACTATTTTAAATAGCAGAAGAAAATTATAAGTATTGGATAGGATACAGAGAAATAGGAATACTCACTCATTGTTGGTGAGAATGTAAAATGGTGCAGTCACTGTGGAAGACAGTTTGGTGGTTCCTCAGAAATTATGCATAGAATTACCATTTGGCCCAACAATCCTACTCTGAGATATTATACTTGAAAGACTTGAGATCAGGGACTTGAACAGAAATTTGCACACCGATGTTTACAATGGTATTCGCACTTGCCAAAAGGTGAAATCAACCCAAGTGTCTGTCAACAGATGAATGGATAAATAAAATGTGTTATATACATACAATGGAGTATTATTTGACCATAAAAAGGAATGAAGTTCTGATATATGAGACAACATGGATGAACCTTGAAGACGTCATGTTGAGTGAAATAAGGCAGACACAAAAGGACAAATATTGTATGATCTCACTGATCATGCATTGCTTAATGAGAATAAGCAAACTTATAGAGTCAGAATCTAGCATATAGATTATCAGGAGTCAGGTTGGGGATAGGGAATGGGGAGTTAGTGCTTAAATTGTATAGAGTTTCTATTTAGATTGATCACCAAGTTTTGGTAACAGATGGTAGTAATGGTAGCAGAAGATTGTGAATGTAATTAACAGCACAGAATTATATATGTGTATGTGGTTAAAAGGGGAAATTTTAGGTTGTATATATGTTACTAGAATAAAATTTTTTAAAAAACAACATAAGACTATAAAATACAGATGTGAACCCTATTGTAAACAATGGACTACCATTAGTAATACAATTATAAAAACATTCTTTCATAAATTGTGACAAATGTCCCACACTAATGCAAAGTGTTATTAATTTAATAGGGTAGTAATGGGGACTGTATATTATGCATTATTTTTCTATAAACCTACAACTGCTTCAATTTTTAATTTTTTTTTATTTGAGCAATTGTGAGTTAACAAAACAACCATACATATCTTACAGGATTCCCATATATCACCCTATCATCAATACCTTACAGTGTTGTGATATATTTGTTACAAATGACAAAAGAGCATCATTGTAATATTACTGCTATCCATAGTCCATAGCTTTTATGTGGTATATTTTTTCCCACAAACTAACCTATTATGAACACCATGTATTACCATTTGTTATAGTTCATGAGAGAACGTTATCATATATGTACTGTTAACCATAGTCCATCATTTACCATTGGATTCACTGTATTATACAGTCTCCTGCCTTGTATAATCCATCCAAAGTGGCTCTCAGTTTCATCCTAGAGTTGTGCTGTCATCATCTCAGTTCATTTCAGAACATTTTCATTAATCCAAAAGAAGTAAAAAAAAATTTTTAAACATGCCCAAAGATATTTACGATGTTTGTAATAGTCACATCCATACCCAAAAAAGGAACATCCAACAATCTAATTATCCAGCAAGTGTTTAGCTGAATTGTAGACTATACAGCCTAATTTAAAAAGTGATGTTTGATAACATGAACATATATTCCCAAGGTATTGTTCAGGTTTGTTTTTTTTTTTTTTTTTGAAATTAGGTTCTGGGTCTCAGTATCTCTAAAAATGCCTCTAACAATTCCTTGTACCAGTAGGTCCTCAAGAAATGTTAATCGAATAACTGGATTCTATAGTTACTTTCAGTGAGGACCTACTATGTGCCAGGCAGTTTTAAGCTCCTTACACATATAAATCAATTTTACTTCCACACAACCTGAAGAGATAGATACTACTATCGTCCCTGTTACGAAGTGTTCGAAATGGGCAGAGAGGTTAAGAGACTTGCCCAGTAAGTGGGGAATAGGGACAGGAAGTCTGGCTACACGACCATACATAGCCTTTTGAGCTAGATCACCCCTAAAACAACTGATCTGAGCAGCCAAAAATCTAAAATATGGTCTTGTCCTTCAAGCCCTTACTCCCAAGCCATCAAGGAGAAACGTCAGTTATGATGCCTTATGATTATTGGTAACAAATATTCTAGAATTAAGGTGAGGAGAATGGTAGGCAATATTTCAGAAATAAGGGATTGTCTTTATTTACTTTATTGATTTATTCATTGATCAGAGCAAATAGAGCAAGCGGGGGGGGGGGAGGAAAACTACTTTGTCATCAGGTAATTCAGAATTATTACACAGGAAAAAAGATGTCAGGAAAAGTATTTTTTAAAAGTATCATTTGTGGATCATCTACTACTAGATCTATCTTCTCTCTACTTATCTGTACACATTTTCTTCAGCACCTATTACAGAAGCATAATTTATAATAAATTAATTTAAGTGTGTTCAGGAAATTACGGGAGTTTACAATCAAGAATTATGACAAAATGATAATAGAGTGATATCTGGTCACCCCTTCTCTGTCTGATGCTGTTTCTCTGTTCTCTGTTGGTTTGAGGATTAATGCTACATGCATATTTGCCACTTGAAATGGGTACCACGCAAAGAAGTGATTATTTCCCTCCCACACCTCCCCATTTCTCTGACAGCATTGGGAATCTGGACTGATTTGAAGTGTGGGTGGTAGAAGAGTGGGAGGTGTTAACCAAAATTTCCCTTCCCCCAACTTCTGCATTGCGCTTATGCATATATTATGCCACCCTGCCACTTTCCATACAGTCCGAAAAGAGAGCATACGGAGTTGCTTGGTGTGCTTTAATTCATTTCTCCCTTCATTCTCATACTCAGAAGGAAATGGGTAAGGTTAGATAAAATTGCTACTTAATAAGGGGTTACTGAGTGTGTAATTGCTCCCAGAGTGTTTTAAGAGTGATAGTCTGTGAGTGGGAGCCAAGCCTGCTATAAAGAAACTTGCTAAACTGCCCAAAGACTGTAATTCCATTCATTTGTGGTTATTTGAATAACACACAAAGATTAAGAAGCATCATTTACTAAGAGCCTTTTTCTCCCAGCTCATCTCAGACAAGACAGCAAATTAAGAAGTTCAAGGTTTCAATCATTGAATTGTGGAGTCAAAATGTCCAGCAGTTAGGGCTAAGGTGACTCTAGAACCTTCTTTCCCATAGCAGAATTTATTGGCAAGTAAATATCATCTATGACAAAGCTGTAGGCAGAATCATTGCAATATACAATCGTTTTTAGCTGAAAAGTGTTTTGTTTTCAAAGTGAGGTCACCCAGCTAGCAGTGGAGGTGAGTTCTGATAGGTGCTAATCTGCTTCTCTTCCCATTTCCTCCCAGGACAGAGCAATGCATAGCATAAGAGGAATGGTGTGTGAGGTGGCTCAAAAGGGTAGACAGTCTGACTTGGCAGATAGGCGTCTGCCCAAGTGACATGGTTTACACTTGGTATTAGTTATCTCTTGATGGAAACTGCCAGTTTCCCACTGTCCCAGAATTGGTGAGGCTTTCTCCTCCTGCCCTGTAGCTTCTCTTTCTCTTCAAGGCTATCATCTGAGGGTGCCAGGTGGAGAATATTCAAGTCTCCACATTTTCTCATAGATGCTGGAATATGTGGTATAGGTGGTATAGGTTGCCATTAGAGTCCCTGCACTGTGCGCTCCTCTATGATGTAGTTAAAGTCCCAAGAACCACTTCACTGTACCAGCAGGCAGAATGAGCATTGCCCACCTCGGAAGTGCATTCATTCAGATTTACGGTTGTTTCTACACTTCCAGCCATGAGACCATCACTTCCTCAGAGAGAAAACCAAGTTGATTATGTCCAGTTTACCTGCTTTCCCAGGTGTGGTTTCCAGTATTTCTTGATCAGGAGAGGGGAAAAGGCAAGGAGACTTTTTGTTGTGCCCATGTCTACAGATTGGGGTATCTATGAGAAGTCTCAGGATTTTTTGGACTTTCTAGCCAGCTTCTGTGGCTTCAGGAAAGATTAAGGGTAGCCCCCCATCTTTCCAATCATTCCAGAATATTGTTTTGTTTTTGTTTTTGTGTTGTTGTGTTTTGATTTTTATTTTTCTTTCCCGGAGTCTTGTTTTGGTTGCTATAGTTAAATTATAGATGAACTGATTGCCATCATTTTTACCATAATTTACTCCTCAGGCCTTGGGGAAGGGATTGGCTGTGGGCCAGCTTTCAGGCAGTCATATTTATTGGCATATTAGTAAGGTAAATAATGCACACAATAAAATCATCCCCTTCTTGTATTCATTTTGTGGAATACCCACAAACATTTTAATTCTACTAAGTTATTCAATGTGACTCTAGGTTACCATCCATAAGAATGAAAGTTCACTGAGGGTAGAGACCACCTTCTGTTAGAAATATCTTTCCAGTGCTATGGATGGTGTTTGGAATGAGTAGGCAGTCAACAACTACTTGTTGAATGAACAACAGTCAAATATTCAGGGAATGTGACTTTTTAAAAAATCTCTTGGACTACAAAGTGAACTCTGAAATTTGAGAGGGGGAGAAGGTAATCTGGTAGTTTGCTTTAACCATTTTCACTGATTAATTTCCTAACATGGATAATTAAGCACACTCTGTGGACCCTTTATCAGAAAGAAAAAAGTTATAGTAATTAACAGTTAGAAAGGCCTCTCTTTGCAAGAATCTAAGAGTGAGACTACTCACACTGTTGATCATGAGTTAGCATTATAGCTATACTCTTCAGAGCTCTTTTGATTACAAGCAGCAGAAACCTAATCAAAGTAACTCCTGTGAAAATAGGAGGTGAGGACAGTCTTAGTGTGCCAGAGCTGCTATAACAAAAACCACAGACTGTTTGATTTAAACCATAGGAATTTATTGTCACACAGTCTTGGAGGCTAGAAGTCCAAAATCAAGGTCTTGGCAGAATTGTGTTTTCTCTGAAGTCTGTAACGTTCTGGTCATAGCTTTCCAGAAATTCATAACTCAATCACCTCTGTCACATGGTCATCTGTCTCTTTCTGTCTCCTACTCACTGAGTCCAAACTTCCTCTGCTTATAAGAACTCCAATAATATTGAATTAAGGCCCACCCTGGAAAGCAGACTTGGCTCAATGAATAGAGTGTCTGCCTACCACATAGGAGGCCCGCAGTTCAAACCCAGGACCTCCTTGACCCATGTGGACCTGGCCCAAGGGCCGTGCTGATATACACAAGGAGTGCTATGCCATGCAAGGGTGTCCCCTGCGTAGGGGAGCCCCACACGCAAGGAGTGTACCCCTCAAGGAGAGCCACCCAGTGCAAAAGAAAGTGCAGCCTGCCCAGGAGGGACACCGCACACGCAGAGAGCTGACGCAGAAAGATGATGCAACAAAAAAGAGATGCAGATTCCCATGCTGCTGACAAGAATAGAAACGAACACAGAAGAACATACAGCAAATGGGCACAGAGAGCAGACAACTGGCAGGGAGGAGGAAGGGGAGAGAAATAAATAAAAAATAAATCTTAAAAAAAAAAGACCCACCCTGATTCCATTTGGCCTCACTTCTAAAAGCCTCTTCATAGACCCTATTTGCAAATGGATTCACATCCACAGACAATTTTGTGTGTATATATATAGAAGTTTACTTTTTTTTATACTACTACTCTAGATGATTTGATACATATGCCTCTAAGATTTTCTCTGTGGTGATCAAATTGAGACAAAAATATTTTATTAGTCCCTATGGTGAAAATACAGTCATGGCTAGAAAGAATACTCATAGAAGCTACTGGTAAAGGGGAAATTTTTAAGGCAATAGAGCAGGATGTAGCACCAGGTAGGGAAAAAAAGGCACCAAAAGAGAGTGAAAAGTCAAAAATATTGGCTATAAGGTCTCTGGAAATGCATAGCTAAAAATGAGTCAAGTGTTCTTAAATGAGAAATCAAACGATAAAATATTTCCTAATTAACCAGAGTACCTTGTAGGTATTGATTATAACTTAGGAAAATAATAAACTTGTGCATTATAAATCAAGCAGAACATATTCGGCATGGCAGATGGAAAACAATGGATTGAACTTATTAAAAGTTCACTGCAACAATAAAAGGATTTCAGTGGTAAACTCTTTATACTTCCTGTTTATCATATGATCTTCCTAAGCGAAATAGATCTTGAAACACATTTTTCAGAAGCTGAGATACTGATCTTACTGCATTAATAGGAAAAAAAAACATCAATCAAGCCAAAACACTACATGACTGAATGTCTTGGGGACATAATGGGATTTTAAATAATGAGAATTTGATACCGATATTTTTTGGCTGTAAACAGAATAAAGACTGAAATTAAGATGTCTGTTTTTAAGGGTTTATATGTAAGATATTTATCATAGTTCATTTAAGTAACCTGAACTTAAAATGGAAGAGTTGGTGATAGCAGTTTTTTGAAAACTAAGTAAGAAAATAGCTTTTGAATATTTTAGGAAAGAGGGTATAAGCATTAGAGTATGTATAGTATAAAACTGTACTATTAATACTTTGGATTAACCAGGATAAGGCCAATCTAAATTAGTAACATCAAAACAGGAAATAATTGGAAAGAAACACCTTTTAAAAATTTTTTGTGGTACATGCCCCTGAAATAAAAAAATGGCTAACACTGTGCTGGACCTGACATCAGGGCTAGTTTTAATTGGTAAATGAGATTCATTTGCAAATGCACAGTAAATTTTTTTGCACCTAGATGAGTCAAGATGAACTTACTGTGCTCCTTATTCCCAGGCCCACCCCTGTGCAAAGTGCTGGGGAAAACACCAGAGAAACACAAGAGGCTTCATAAATAAGGGTTTCTGGGGAAATCAATGTATTTATTGAGCGGCTTACCCAATTAGAGGATCAAATATTTCTAAAACGGCCAGAGACTCTTCCAGCATTATAAAGGAACATATTTCATAAAGAGTCGTTATTATAGACACTCACTGCTGCCCTATACTGTCATTCAATGGTACTTTCAGAATTTGTTGTGAAGCAAACAGTTCTTCCAGTATTTTTCAGTCACTTCCTTACTCTCAGTATCCTCTCCAACTGCTGCTGGTGCACTGGGAGAACAACCCAGCTCCCTTCTAATTTACTGCCTATCCCCACTCCATTGTATGGGGAAATCTGAACTTTTTTTCCAAGCACTTTCAAAGTAATTATTATAATAATATCAAACATTCCAATGGGTCAGCTTCTATAGGAACCTGCTCTGGTGGACATCTGATTTTTGCCTGCTTGCATTTGTTTCTCCTTCTTTTGGAAACAGCATCCAAATTTTACACTGGGGAACCCATCACACACATATAATATGTGATTTGGGTGAGTAGACTTGTGACCCAGCCTGGACTTCTCAAAATATCCCATCTCCCTAACCATAGTCACAAGTCTTGGGATAACCCAGACCAATCCAATAAGAATTGGTTCCAGTTTTGCTGGAACTGTTGGGAAGGAGACAGGCTCTTTCAGATGTAAGAATAGTAATTGTGAACTCGGCGAGACTGCTTGGGAATGAAGCCAACAGAGAAGATAGTAAAACTTAGAGAAGGAAAAGAGGCTACATCTTGATGATGTTGTTCAAGTCCCCTGGATTCAGTTATACCTGAAATCTACTCCTAGACTTGTTAGTTATATAAGATATTATAGTCTCTTTTTTACATAAGTCAGTTTGGGCTCTGGTTTGGATTCTTATAACTAGAAAGATCTGTTAGTAGACATACTCTATTTCATTTACTTTCTATCAGTCCTCCGGGGTGGATATTATAGTCCTGCACATTTTATATATCAGAATCTGAGACTCACAGAGATTAAGAACATTGTCCAGTGAGACAGTCAAATGTGTCATAGCCAAGTGATAGACCCAGGTCTCAAATCCATGTCCATCTAATACCAATGTCCATGCTCTTAAACCCCTGCAGTCATCTGCCTTCATGCCTCATTACTCTCTGTGTCCCCAGCGTTTAGCTCAGTCTCCAACACATACCAGGTATTCTGTCAATTTTTATGAATTGTTTGGCATTAGAAGAAAGAAGTACAGGTTTTTCTGCCTAATGGACAAAGGCATATAATAAAACAGCATGGAAAAAATAAACTGGGGAGAGGGAAGATTAAAAGAAGGGGAATAAGGGTTAGACCAATTTAACTAGAAAAAAGAATCTTAGAGAACTCCTGGAAACAGGCCCCATTAATCCTTTAAAAAAAAGATGATTCTCAAAAGTGAGTTAAGCATTACCATGAACTATCTTATTTACCTGATTCATTTACTTAATAAGGCCATGCTTCATAAAGAGCACAAAGGCAAACTTTAGATACATTAATTTGCCAAAATTCCTAATAAATAAAGGCAAAACCCAACCTATTCTTATCCATATTTAAGACAAGTATTTCCACTTTGGTGCTATATCATGACATAGGAATTTTTTTCACTCATACTGGTTAATGATCCTGAAAGGCCCAGTTTCTCTTTGTGTTCCAAGGCTGTGATGTTTATGTGAGGGCAAACCTCTCACAGAGTTCAAAGAGAACTCTGCTCTCAGGTCTGCTCTGTGGAATTGTGTAGCAAGACAAAAACCAGCCTCTTAAATTGCAATGGAAACATGTCTGTTCCTAATTAAATAATGCCCTGTGTAGTCTCTGCCTTAATCATATCACAAAGAGTACCCTAAGTATTGTTAGCTCCCAATGTATACACAGACATACAAGGGCCAACACTGCTGCGCAAGGCAAAAGTGTGCAGTGTGAAAATGGCTGCTAAATTACATCCATGCCATGGAACTCTGCCAAGAACGGCCAACAAGCCTCACCTGTCTGGTTCACTCAACCTTTGCAGGACTGAGTCCATCAGGCAGATGATGCTAAAGCAAACTGATAATATTCAGACTCCATATGTCCATAAAAATCGATTAGTCATGGAGATTCCATCCCAGGTGACAGCCCTGGAGGCAAAGAGCTCATTGAGAAATTCAATAATTGTCCTTATTATTTAGCATATATGAAATATGTGAAATTGTAATAATATCTACAACTCACTGAAGGCTTGCTGTTGCCCAGGCACTTTGTGAAGCACCCTTCTTTCCGTTTCATTCCCTCATAACCATCCCATGGGGTTGTTGCTGTTGTTACCATGCACATTCCAGAGTGAGGGACTGTGAGTGTCAGTGAAGTAAATGTCCTGCCCAAGGCCACACAGCTCATTTGTGATGAGACTGGGGCTCAATATTATGCCTGTCTGTCTCTGGAATGAGGACACTTTACTATGTTATAGCACCTCTAACTAGAGACTTCACAGAACATGAAAGATGTCTTCTTCTAGAAGTTAGCATTTGGCCCAGTTGCATTTTTATGAAAAATTGTGCATCGCCTGTGTGTACAAAATTGTGCTTAGGAAGGAAGGCTAAGACGGATGGCAGGGATCCTCCTCACTGGAGAGTGAAGCCAACTAGAGGCATGGTATGACTAACGCCATACGGGGACACAAAAATGTCAGGGGGCAGGAAGCAGAGGGAGGAATAACAATTCATATCAGTAATTGAGACCTGGGAAACCTTTCAAAGCGTTATCTCTAGTGGAAATTATTGCCTGAGATGCCAGAGAAGGTAGAGACCTCTGATGCCACCTGTAAGTTCCCCAAGGGAAGAAGAAGACACAGACATAGAGACTGAAGAGAAGTTAGAAGAACAGGAAGGGAATCCGTTGATTGCTGTAAGATATCTGCAGGGCTTAATGTCAAAAGACCAGCATTCAAACCCAGCTCTAACAGGTACCAAATGTGGGATTGGGAACAAGTTACTTATCATTTCTGAATGTCAGTCCTCTCATCTGTAAAGTAGGAACAACAAGAACTCTCCTTTCTCTATTTATATTTGTTATAAGAATAGGTGAGACACTATAGTTATCATAAACCACGATGCACCAATCTTGTAGAATTTCAAAGGCTAAAAAAGGAAACAGTAAGCTAGAGGGTATCTTCAGCTATTTCAAATTTGGCACACTATATAAGAAATTAAGGCACAATGTGGCAATATGAAGGTCCCTGATGTCCAAGCAAGGGAAGGAATAGAGGCCAAATTTCCGTGGTTGAAGAGTGATGGGGAGAGGAAGGAGTCAATCAGCAAAGACGGATGATGCTCTCAAGCTATTTGGCAGTGAATACAGTGATACTTTGAGAAGGAAACTTGGGTCATGGGTGTTGAACGAAGCACGTCCCCCACAAAAGGCATGTACAGGACCCCTGGTCCTGTGGATATGAACTCATTTATAAATAAGATTTTTGAAGATGTTATTACTTAAGACATGCTCCAACTGAATGAGGGTGGATATTAATCCATTATATCTCAAGACCTTATAAGCAAAGGAAATTGGACACCGAAAAAAAAAGCCACAGGAAGAGGAAGATGGAAGTCAGTGGAATCCAGAAGAGAAAGAAGACACCTCCATGTGCATTACCATGTGACAGAAAATCCAAGGAACTCCAAAGATTGTCAGCCAGCCAGTCGATACCAACTCTGGGAAGAGGCATGCCTTCTAGCCTCTGAAACTGTGAACCAATAAATTCCTATTGTTAAGCCAACCCATTGCACAGTATTTGTTTTAGCATCCTGGAAAGAGAAACAACAAGAATGTTGGGACCCTATCCAAATCCAGCCACATGCCGGGAGTAATATAAACTTACCCCAATTGGGCTTTTTTTTTTTCAGGAGGTACCAGGGATTGAACCCATGACCACATACATGGGAATCAGGCGTTCAGCTGCTTGAGCTATATCCACTCCTAGAAATCTTTTTTTAAGAACAGATTATTGAGATATAATTCACATACCGTAACACTCACCCTTTTATACCTTAGCCCGATACTGATCTTAAAGAACATTTTGTCCATTCTCTTTACAACAACCGCCTACATTTTTCTCTGCATCCTTTGCCTACTACCGCTAAATAATGATCCTTCTGCTAAGTCATATGGCTCTCATGGGGATGGCAAATTTATGGGATCCGCTCTTCATTGCCTCCACAGGAGTGGGTGGCCACAAGACTTTGGGTTAGCCAATCAGAATTACCCACCCAGTTGTCCACAGTGGTTGACTCATGATGAACATAAAATCCAAATCAATCCAGTCAAGGAGGATTTTACTACAGTTACTGGAAGACAAAAGATACACTCTTTCCTCTCAGGTAACCAAACTGAAGTGGTAAGGCTGGAGTTCTTGGCAATCTCATTTCTGATCCAACCTCCACTCACCTGGTAACTGTGGAAAAAGCCCAATTAATGGAAAAGAATGATATTGACATTGAAAGAGGAACAGAGTCCTGTGAGAAAGAAATCCAGAGGCACACATCACACAGAGAGAGACATCAGTACTAAGGGATGCCTCCGTCTCTAGGACATGGCAGCAAACTACAACCCACAGGCCAAATCCAGCCTACTGCCTGCTTTTGTACAACTCAAGAGTTAGGTATGGTTTTCACATTTTATTAGTAGTTGGAAAAATCAAAAGAAGAATAATATTTCATGACACCTGAAAATTATATGACACTCTCATTCATTTACATATTGTCCTTGATTGCTTTCACGCTGCTACATTTTCAGTTTGCTCTGGGCTACACAAATTATGTCGCTGGTCTTAGGGCTACACACACAGACTTCCCAATCCTACAAGCTTTATCCTTTTCTGAAAACTACATTGTAATTCTCAGACACTCTAACACATTAATATTAGAAAAATTGGTATTACAGCAGCCTCCATGTTTTAATTCCAAAATAATTGATGTGTAGTCAAAAGCACATGTTTTCCCATGTGTAACAAGATAAAGTTGCTCCAAGGGTCAAGTAAAATAGCTAGAGTTTTTATTTTTCATGTGATCACCAAATTTGTTTGTCTATTTTTATTTCACTTATACTCTGGCAATGGTGTGGCACAGGGACTGGATTTAATAATTCTGCAAGTTCATTAATTGTGAACAGGATCTTGAAAATGTTGCCTGTTTTTGAAGCATGTGTCTGCAGTGATAATTGAAATGAAAACATTTCCAGACTGCTTCGATATCCCCTAGCAGAGCTTCAGGCCAAGTAATTTATAGCCCAGTATAAACTACAAGGTTTAGTTCAGCTTAGTTGCCTAGTCAAACCTAAATCTCTATCCAAAACAAAAGGACCACTCACACACATACAAAAAAACCTAGGAAATACAAGAAGAAGAAAAATTTAAATCACAGGTGACAAATACTAATCTCCATTTTTCAAACATTATTAACCTATTCAGGCTATGTTGGGTTTTATGTTACTGGACCTCCTCATATGCCTTAAAAGCTTTGAACTAGGTTGTCCCTCCCTCCCTTCCTCCCTTTTTTCCTTTCTTCCTTTTTTCGTCTGTAACTTTTACCATTTTTGTAAATTACCAAAGTAATACAGTTTTATTGTAAGTAGTCAAAAATGAAAATGTAAAATCAACCATGATTTTGTCACCCAAAGGAAACCATGGTTAACATTAATTTTCATCACTAACATTCAGAATATGCCTTTCCACATACACATAAAACCTTAAGAAATGGAATCTCGTGTAACTTTCAAGAATTTGCTGGTGAGAATTTCCCCATGCCTTCATTATTTTTCTGTATTGCCATTTTAAAGACTGCATTCTACATCACATTCAGACCATGATTTACTTGACAAGTTCCCTATTGTTGGACATTTGGGTTGTTTCCGATTTCATTTTCATTTCCATAACACTATGAACAAGGGAGCCTGGATGAAAGTATATATATAATTTCAAACAATTGTACTTTACAGTGGCCTACATATAGTATTTGCTCAACAAATGATGGCTATTAACAGCTCCAAAAGAGCATAGCCTCCCTGATATCAAATTCAATGGGTAGTTTTCCTTAGTTGCCTTTTACAAATCTGGACATAGCCTCTTTTTAAGCAATTTAAATATTTGTGTTGTACCATCTCTTAGAAAATGTTTTCAACTAGTTTAGTACCCACGTGAAAAAAAATAGAATATCTTTTTATTCCCCTTATATATCAATACCCCCCTCATCCAAGTACTCCAAGATTAGATAAATCCATTCTTTAGCAACCCAAAGTAGATATAAAACTTAGAAACTTATAGGGACATATTTGAATGTAAAACAGAATTCCATTTAAAAATAGATGTTAATACTTTTAGAAACAAGGATCCAATCACAATTTAATAAAATTAATCACAAATGGATTTGAGGATTTTCACTTTTTTATGTTAAATATATCGAAAATATTTGGTTTGATTTGGTTTCATTTTATTACAACCAGCAGGTAATTTTAACTTTAAAGAATAAATTAAATACTAACAATAAGAGTGCTAACTTTCTTCCTTACTGGGTTTAGTATCCTACAAGATACTACAAGAGACTTGTGCCTTTTTAGACCTTCAGGAACCAAACTTCCAACATGGCGAATTTTCATTTAGTTGTCAGCAGAGAATTTCTGTATACTGCAAGTTATCTATGAGTGTCCAAAATAATTATCCCTTTGATTACTTTGGGATTATTTTGAAGAAGGTTTTAAAACTTAGCATTCAGCTTAGGACCTGGAACGTAGATAACAATAAAAACTGTATTAAGTAAATGAATGAATCAGTGTCACCAGGTATTGCCATGAAGATATTTGACCATTAACATCCAGGACAACTTTTACCTCTCTATTTATAATCCCCATTGACTCACAACTTCTCTTGGTTTCCTCATCTATGAAACAGAGATGGTAATAGTGCCTTATAGAATTATTGTGAGGCTTCAGTGAAGTATACATGTAAAGCACCTAGCACCAAGCATGGCACTTGATAAAATCTCAACAAATGAAGCAGCAGCATCACCATCATCATCATCATCATCATCATCTTCCCCAAATGCAAATGCCATCTGTCAAGCTCTCTTTTTAAACAGGCAGGAGTTTTATTTTTTCTGTGAATAGAAGGTTATTCTTCCTATAGTTGAGTTCCTATAGTATTTCCCACCTAGGGGGAGAAAAGGGTACTATGTGCAAGGTAGTCAGGGAATGAGAGGTGGGGGAGAAAGAGAGCGTGTTAATTTGGGGGAAAGCAAGTTGTTCCTGGAAACCCTGCCTAGTGTATGAGAAAAGCGGACTTCGCAATTACAGCTGTTATGAAACTTGTGTTTCATGAAGCCAGAGGCTGGAACTGTACAATAAAACAACTCTGAAATATCAAAAGGCCACCTTAGGTGGCCTGCCAGTGGGTTATAGGCATGGCTTTCATATTGAGAAGGATTGTCTGGCATTGAATCAGAGAAACTATATGGTTTGAGCAGCAGGATATCAGGAGCTAGTTTGGGCTTAATAAAGAATCAAAAGTTGCAAATCAGTAAATCCTAAGCAAAACCTATGAGATTTGTTGTATAAGATGTAAAGGAAGGCTGGATCCTGTAAACAACTCTGGAGGAAAATACTGGGAATTTTTCTTTATACCATTTCTCTTAAATCCACAGAAACTTTGCAAGGATGTTAATTGGTTTTTAGGAAGACATTTAACATTGCAATCTGGATGGGAACATTTTCTAAGTTAGTTTAAGAGCAAATTCATCATAAAAGCTCCTTTTTTCTAAATATTGAGAGGAGAATAAAAAAAGATTGCAGGTTGGAAAGGGACATGGCAGAACCCAGGGGGGAAAAATTCTCCAATTTCCTAAGACAAAAAGAGAAGGTGAGTGCAGAAATTGTCCTTTATTGAAAACCGCTCCTACTAATGCAAATGAGATAGGATGGCATAGCCATGTCGCTTACCTCACTGATGATTGATAACTAGCTAGTCTTATGATTGTTACCAGTAGAAAACGGAAGCAAAAGCATGCAAAAGTATTAGCCAGTAATTATTAAGAAGGACAACTGCGTCTTCTAGACCTCAGCAGCTTTCTCCTCAATCCTTTCAAGACAGATTACTGATCTGCATGCAGCTCAAGTTCTAAATTCATTTTTGCAGCAACCATGGACATTTCTCATCCACTAGAATACGACATATACAAAATGTACAAGGTAGCAAAATGGAGTTATGCCTTAGCATGGTTAGGAACCAGGTATTCTGTTAAAGTAGGTAAATTATGAAATACAAGGGGATACCAGTGCTAAAATTGAACCCAAACAATCCATCATTTCTCCCTGGAAACTTTTAAAATGATTTTGCCAATGAGTTACTCCAAGCTAACAAAGAGGAGACTTCAGGGCATTGTAAATGATGTTGCTGTATCTTGAGAAAGCCATCTTCAAGAAATGGATTGTTATAATATGAACAGATTTTAAATGTTTATGGTTGGAGTCTGGTAAATGTGAGGGTTTAAAAATGGAAGATTTCATTCCATTACCATCTTTTCTGCTACAATGTCCTAAACACTGGACCTGTTTGGCTGCAGATCTTGCCAATGGCCTCCCAATCTTTCCAGGAAGAAGGTCTGAATGACTCTTTGATTGCAGCTAATTATCTCAGCCTCAGCCAGTACATTTATATATATCCAGCCCAGACTTCTCTATTGTTTGGAAAGATCTGAATTTCTTTCTAAACTCAGACTGATCTTGCTATCACCAGCCTTAACCCCTTCAATCAATCCTCCATCATGCCATCAGAGGTACTTTTCAAAAACGTAAATCTAGTATCATCAGTACCTTATTTTAAAACATTCAATGATAAACCAACTTCCCACTGGATTAAGTCTGAAATTCTTATAATAACAATAAAAACAACTACATGTCAGGCATTGCATAACATTTCATTTAATAGTGTAGCCATTGTAATATTTTACAAATTGTTAAACAAATATATATGTATATTTAAAAATTCTCCTGTAATTATATGCCCTATGTCTTTTCATCTATTGAATAAACAAGATTCAATTTTTTCCTGAGTTGAGTAGATATACACTAGAGTAATGGTTTTCAATCACGGGTGGTTTTGCCCCCCAGGGCACATATGACAATATCTGGAAATATTCATAATTGTCACAACTTGGAAGGAATGACTGGCATCAAGTGGGTAGAGGCCAAGGATCTGTTAAACATCCTACATGCACAGGACAGCTCCCCAGGGCAAAGAATTATCCACTCCAAAATGTGAATAATCCCAAGGTTGAGAAACCCTGAGCTAGAGCAATGAAAACATTGCTCAGTTATGACTGTTAAATTCAGATCTTAAGTCTCAGACAGCAGGAATGGCCACAGAGGCTGATGGATGGATGCTTCTGGCAAAAGACTTTTGCTTCATTCAGGGTCACCGAGAACACTGAGGAAGGACTATATATTGTGTGTGGATGCATATCTCAAGTTGGTGGGACAGAATCTCCAGATGAGCAGATGAGTCAAGGAGGAAAGGGAGTCAGGAGGAGTTAAAAATAACAACAACATAAAACATCAAAGGGGCATCTCATGCCTGGCAGGCTTCTCAGCACGGGAGAGACCATTTGCTGCTGTACGTCTCTATGAAGAACTTTGAGAACCTGATGAAACCATCCTTCTAAGAGTGTGCTGGGACAAATTCTGCTCTAGGTAATGGTCTCTCTTTTATATCCTTTGTCATTTAAGATTCTTGCATCCTCTTACAAAATGACACACTAGTGAAACAATGATCTTGAAAGCTACACTTAGTTGAGAAAAAAAAAGAATTCTAAAATCTCCTTTTACATATCAAAAGAAAAGCTTTATGATCTGAACGTCCATTTTTTACTACAAACCCTGGAACCTGGAAACCTGCATGTGAACAGAAGATTTCCTAGCTGCCCAGATGGGAAGTGGAAGGCGTTTACATGAGAGGGAGAGAGGGGAATTGTGGAGAAAGAGGAAAGTACACCACAATTCAGGCACAAGGGTCCTGACTTCCCTTTAAGGTCAAAAGACTGGGTGGGACTGAGTAAGAATCAGCAAAAAAGCCAAGCAGCATGAGGGAGTTGCTGAGAGCCTGAGGAATTGGAGACAAGCCTTTATTTTGGATTTCCGAAAGAAGACCACTTGTAAAGAAGCATGACTCAGAAAAAATGCTCAACAGTGGAGAGAAAGGAAGCATGGCTTTTTTTATAGAGAGAAAGGTGACATAGAAGGAACCCAGAGGTTTCCACCTGAACTCAGTGTGGGATATAAAAATAGTATTAGGTTGAGAGCCAGCAGTCCAATGAGAGGCAACTTTATAGAGGAGGCTGGGGGTTCCCAACCTTAAAAATTATTACAAAGCCACATTAATCTAAAAAGCATGGTACTGGCACAAGGAGAGACATATAGAACAATGGAATCAAATTGAGAGTTCAGAAATCAAACCTCAAGTTTATGGTCAACTGATTTTTGACAAGGGTGCCAAATTCACTCATTGGGAGAAGAATAGTCTCTTCAACAAACAGTGCTAGAAAGACTACATTTCCATATTCAAAAGAATGAAGGTAAATCCCCTACTTCTTACCATATAAAATTATCAGCCTAAAATGGATCAAAGACCTGAATACAAGAACCCAAACTTTAAAACTCCCAGAAGAAAATGTCAGAAAATACCTTCAGGACCATGTGTTAGCAATGGTTTCTTAGACTTTACATTCAAAGCATAAGCAATAAAATAAATAAATAAATAAATGAGACCTCATCAAAATTAAAAGCTTTTCTGCCTGAAAGGACTCTATCGAGAAAGTAAAAAGACATCCTACTCAGTGGGAGACATATTTGGAAACCACATATCTCACAAGGGTTTAATATCCAGAATATATAAGGAAATCCTACAACCGAAAAATTAAAAGACAAACAATCCAATTAAAACTGGGCAAAAGAGAGTAGATGAAGCTCAGTGGTTGGGTGACTGCTTCCCATATATGAGGTCCTGGGTGCAATCTCTGGAGCCTCCTTTAAAAAAATGGGTGAAAGACTTTAATTGACATTTCTCCAAAGACACAAATGGCCAAAAAGCACATGAAAAGATGCTCAATATCATTAGTTTTAGGGAAATGCAACTCAAAACCACAAATACCACTTCATGCCGACTAGAATGGCTACTAAAAAAATAGAAAATTATAAATTTTCTTAAGGATATGGGAAAAAGAAACATTTATTCATTGCTGGTGGGAATGTAAAATGGTGCAGACATTGTGGAAGACAGTTTGGTGGTTCCACAAAAAGCTAAGTTATAGAATTACCATATGCCCAAGAAATCCTACTTCTAGTTATACAACCAAAAGAACTGAAAGCAGGGACTTAAACAGATATTTGCTCACCCATGTTCATAGCAGCATTATTTACAATTGCTAAAAGATGGAATCAACCCAAGTGTTATCAACCATAGAATCAATAAATAAAATGTTGTTACAATACAACAGAATATTTTTCAGCCATATAAAGAAATGAAGTTCTGATACATGTGACACCATGAATGGACCTTGACAACATCACATTGAGTGAAATAAGCTAGACACAAAAAGACAAACATTGCATGATCTCACTGATATGAAATAATCAGAATAAGCAAATTCATATGATCGGAATCTAAAATATAGGCTACTAGGAGCCAGGGTTGGGGTAGGGAATGGGGAGTTAATGATTAAATTGTACAGAGTTTCTATTTGAGCTCATTGTAAAGTTTGGTAATGTTTGGTGGTGATGGTAGCACAACATTGTGCTTATATTTAACAGCACTATATATTTTATACTTGAATGTGGTTAAAAGGGAAAGTTTTCTATTATGTGTATGTGTATATATATAAATATATATATATTACTTGGGAAAAATAAAAAAACAACACAGGACTATACACAGTGGACCATATTATAAACAATGGACTATAGATAATATAAAAATGTTCTTTTATGAATTGTAGCTAATTTATCACACTAATGCAAGTTGTGGTATATAGGAACTCAGTATTTATACATGATTTTTCTGTAAACCTTAAACTTATCTTAAAAAAAAAAAAAAATGAGATGGGGGAGCTTGGGCCAGGGCACAGGATACACCTAAGATTCAAAGAGTCTGTAGCAAGAGGGCCTAAGCCAGCATGAGACGGGAGAAGAACAACCCAAAGAAAACTAACCAGAAAGTAAGTCATAAGTTTCAGTCTTTGAACTTCCAACAATAGCCAAGTGGAACAAACGTTATCTTTTTGAAACCAGGGAAGACCAAGGGGAACCAGCCCTGTGACCAGTGTCCAGTCCCAGCCCAGGATGATACACATAATCTTCACATATCCAGCCAGGTACCAGCATGGGAGAAAGTGGGAGGACAGCCCTTTGAGAGAAGCCCTGAAGATGTTCCCAAGTATCTGACAAAGGTTCAGGGAAGGCGGACTCAAGAAGTTTAAATAGGTTCGGGAAATTAAGAAGCTATAATTTTTTGCACATCTAAACTGTAGTATTTTTAAATGTTGATTCTCATTTCAATAGGAAACTCCTACTTATGAGGTATTATTATGAGAAAACAGAAGCACACACACAAAAAAACACAGCCAAGTTCTCAGAGCCTGTAAGGACGGAAGTTGGGAGTAAACCTGTGTCTGGCTCCAAAGACCCATGATCTTTCCACTACCCTCCCCTTATCTATGACATTCTAGGCACTGGACAATCTGGCCCACCCTAAATCATTAGCCTCGTTTACTGTTAGACTCTCCACAACCACAAAGGATTATTCCCTAACATGCCATGCTTTTTCCTCTTTCATACTTTTGAACAAGAGTTTCCTACTGCTTCAATGTACTTCTGAGCCATTCTTTTATCTTCCGCATGGCGATTTTCTCTTTCACCCAACTTAACACCAGTGGGCAAGCTAGAACCCTCTATTTTGGTAGCAAAGGCAGGAAGTACTGTGGAACACGCTGACTCAACTTAGTTACTCAAGCCAATTCCCAGGAGAAAGAGCACTACTTCTCTCCCAGTCCAGTTTCCTCTGTGCAGAGAGGACGCCAGGTTCAAAGGCAAGGCTACCACCAACTTGATTTTCACAGGCTGCCACCATATCAGGGTCACAACAGGTCTGCAGTGCCCTGTGAGTTCTCAAGCTCAGAGGCTTGCCTCGACCATTTTGTTCACAGTCCCTTGTGCCTCGGGCACACCACCCTCCCCTCTTTCTCCCCAACTTTCCACCACAATGAAACTAGTCAGACTTCTGTTACCCACCCCCAATTCCTGTTTTTCTTATTTTCCTTTGGCCCTTCTCATTATGATGTCATTAACCTGAGATTTAAACCCTTCTAATTAGGTATGGTGGTTTGAAGCTGTATGTACCCCAGAAAAGCTTGTTCTTAAATTTAATCCATTTCTGTGGGTGTGAACCCATTGTAGTAGGACTTTTGGATGAGATTACTTCACTTAAGGTGTGTCCCAGTTCAATCAGGGTGGGTCTTAATCTTATTATCGAAGTCCTTTATAAGTGAAATGAAATTAAACAGAGAGAGAACAAGCCAGAGGAAGAAAGAGGCTGGCTATAATGGAAACCAGAAGAGAAGGAGAGACCAGGAGATGCCATCATGTGCCCCGCCATGTGACAGAGGAGCCAAAAATCACCAGCAGCCAGCCGTAGAATGTCAGTTTTTGGAACAAAAGCATGGCCTTGATGATACCTTGATTTGAACTTTTTCCCAGCCTCAGACCATGAGAGAAATCTTCCATTGTCTAACCTGATCCATTTCGTGGTATTTATTCCAGCAGCCTAGGAAACTAAAACACCGGGAAAATCAGAAGTGCCCCAGCTGAACCTTCTGCTTCACTTGGGTTAATCTCCAACTGGTTCATCTCATTCTCGTGGTCATAAGGATGTAAAAACCCTGCAGTTGCTTTCCTTACTGACCCTTACTGAGGTCTTTATATAACTACTGACCATTATTTTCCTAAAATCTGTTAGGTGAGTACAGTGCTCTTTGACAGAACTTTCTATAATGATGGAAACATTCTCTAACTGCACAGTCAAGTAGGGGACCCACTAGGAACATGTGGCCATTCAGACCTCTAAATGTGGCAAGTGGGACTGAGGAAATGAATCTTTCATTTTATTTAATTTCAATTTATTTAATTTTAATTTAACTACAAATAGCCACACATGGCCAGCAGCTACCATACTGGGCAAACACAGGGTAAGAAAGTTCTCTGTCAACATAATATAATGCACAGGATATTTCCAAGCATACATTATAACACTGACATATTGGTATATGCTCTAACCCAAATATCTTATATATTAACACTTAAAATATTTTCCTTCCTCAAATACAGATTTCTCCCTGTTCAATAATAACCATCAGTCCAAGCCCAAAATTACCTCTTCCACAAAGTTTTCCCTGCCAGCTCTATAAACAGTCATTATCCCCTTCTAAGATTCATACAGCATTTTATGCATATATCTACCACAGAATCATTATGTTGAATTAGTTCTTTGTTTACATTTTTATCTCCCTTATTAGAAGGTGTTTGTTCCATAGGAGGGCAGGGGCTCTTTTATTTATCTTTGATTCACCAGCACCTAGAACAAGAGTGGACGTAACAGGTCAACAACTGTTGAATAAATAAATGAATGAAAAATAACCAAATGGAAGATTGGTAGAAAGGTTGCAACTGGTTTTTTGCTGTTGTTGTTTTTAATGAACATCAGATGGATAAAATCTAGCTATGCAGAGAAAATAGAGGTATCATCTGTTTCATTTCTTTCCCTTTCACATTTCCTTTTATGAAAGTCACTGCGATCTGTTTGAGAAATGATGTAGCATTCTAATTGCTAATGAGGCCCCCGTAGAGGCCAGCCTTAAGCGCAGTATCTGAGTTGTCGGTTATCAAATGTTGTTAAAAGATGGATGACAACATGCCTGGTGGAACAGTTCTCACCACGGTTGTCATCTGCTACACACACCAACTCAGGACATGTCTGCAGACTTCTGAGCCACAATTAATATACTGGAATGTTGCTATCACGCCAACACACCACCCGCCACCCCAATCCCTTCTCCAAACCACTGCCTCAATTGCCTTTTTAAATATAGGTTAGCCCCTGATTAACATCCATTCTGACCAAACCCTGTAACGTGGCCTGCAGAACCCTCAGAATCTGGCACCTAACCCAACTCTCCCCCATATCAGACTGTGCTCCCCGACTACTGCACTTGGGCCACACTGTACTTTCCTCAGGCTCTCATCATCCCCACCCAATTCCTTCTGGCCTCAGAGCATGGGCACTTTCAGCTCATGCTCCCTGAGCTCTCTTTGCCTACTTAATGCCATCTGACCCTTCAGCTCTCAGCTCAGGTATCGCTAAGGTTGGGAAGCCTTCCCTGATGTACGGCCTAGATCAGATTCCCCTTTTATAAACTCTTCATAAAGCTTATCAAACAGGGTTTTACATAGATGTGTATGTAAATACATATACATGTCCATTTCCACTTCCTTAGTTACATGTGAATATAAGCTACACTGCCTTCTATTTACCACGTGGCTCTCTTGAACCTGGAACTGTCCATGGCACAAAGTAGGTACTTGATAAATATCTATTTCATGTGTAAATAAATGATTGGTACAAATAATTTCCCTTTGGAATATAGATGCAGTTACTAGCTACCATTAAAGATCATAACACACACACACACAAAAAAAAACAAGAAGCAAAAAGAAAAAAAAAATTTTTTAAACGATCATAATTCACATTACCTAAAGATCACAAGGATTAGGTCCCCTATAAGAATAAATACATTAAACATGATCTGACTTCCTTGTAGCAAGAACAATAATGATGATTCTCAAAGAGAAGATAAGATGCTGAGATCACTTAACAGATTTTATCTAATTCATGTAATTACCCACCGAGAGGTCATTAAAATCAGCACAGCAGACCACCATCTGCAGTGACCAGCCACATCCTTCCAGGGATAATTAGAAACACTGGTGTTAAATTATCTAGCGATATCATTGTGGAATGTACTTCAGAGACCAAGAATATGGACTTTATAGCTTAAATGTTTCCTTATAAGACAAGCCAAGGAAAATAGAAAGCTCCACTTTTCACATTTTAAATCTGGTTTTGGTTATATCATGTACTTTATAAACATACAACTCAATGCCTTGACTACATAATGACATTCACTCATTCATTCACTCAACTATTTAGTGACCAACTAACATGTGCCCAGCAGTGGTGAACAAACATAGACCCAATATCTGGGCTCATGAAGTCTACCCTTCAGTGAATGATAACAGCTAATATTTACCAAGTGTCTACTCTTGTGCCAGGAACTGTGCAAAAAGCTGGACAAGAATTATCTTATTTTAATCTTCAAGAAAATCCTTAAGTTAGTGCAGTGGATAATTTCCTGTTTGGGGATTGCCCAGGATCTATTTTCCCTTCCAAACAGCCACTATTTCCCCTTGAGAAATTGTTCTTCCAACTGGATGCTCTCTTCTGTGAGATGGTTAAACAAAGGCTCCACCCTCCCATGGCAAGATGCAGCCTAGACTAGGCCAAGCAAGTGCTCCTTCCTCAGAATCTGAATATTGGAGAGAGGCTGAACAAGCCTGAAATGGTCAGTGATCCATTTCATCCTTGGGGCTACATTCAGACCATACTCCTCTGGCCAGGAAACCATTTTTGGCTTCCTTCTTCCAAATATCCTAAACTGCCTTCGAATCTATGAACCCCTGATATCCTTCCAATAAACTGTTTTTGCTTAAATTAGACAGAGTCCATTTCTGTTGCTTAGAACTCAAGAAAATCATTGCTTAAAAGATGACAAAACAGATTGAGAAAGGTATCCAAGGTGATGCAGCTAGGAAACTGTAGAGTTAGACTTAGAACCCATGCAGTCTGATTCAAAAGCCCTCCTTGCTACTGAAAAATGAAGTTCATAGGGCAAATTCCAGGAGGTTCTCTGCTATCCCACCTTGATCAAATCTTTACTAGGGTGCTACCATCAGCCCATGAAGTGTCCAAGTCTCCTAGACCAGATATATGGAGTTGCTACATGCAATGGGTTGGTGGAGTTTTGTGAGTAGAACCAGCCAGAGTTTCTAGGGCACCTACAACTAGCACCTCAAGCTGGACACTTAGTGGTCCTCCTTGGATAACACTCAAAAGAACCTTGCAACTGAGTCAGCTTGCAGTTTGAATGATGCCCCCATTGCCTCTGCCTCCTTCTCTAGCCAGAATCTTATTTTAGTTCTAGGGAGTAGAAAGTCACTCTGCAAGCATGCATCTGAAATCTTTGAGCCTTTTTCACTGAGCCTTAAGGTCTGATTGCTGCTTCCAAAGTGAATGACTCAAACCTGGGGGAAGAAAAGGTCTTCAGAGAACAACAGAGAAAACACAGGGGAAGGGATATCACGAAGTTGGAGTTATAATTCTGCCCCAGGACCATGCCCCCAAGAAACACAGTGATAAATATTCCTTATAAACTCATGAGAGAATGAAATATACATAAATACATTCTTAAAGTCCAGTGAAGAATGCAAGGGTGTTTCTTTGACTGTGTTGGTTATGGATTTCTCACACATCCAATAACAAGTTTCTGCCTTTCCTGGTGCATATGCTTGAGCAATATGTTGCTGTATCTCTGACAGTTGGTGACATTTCCTTTGTAGTCAGCA
This sequence comes from Dasypus novemcinctus, assembly GCF_030445035.2. Taxonomy (NCBI): domain Eukaryota; kingdom Metazoa; phylum Chordata; class Mammalia; order Cingulata; family Dasypodidae; genus Dasypus; species Dasypus novemcinctus. Next base: position 22,504,599 of record NC_080698.1, read on the forward strand.
AGATTCATCCAGAGGCTGTGTCCAATGAAGAAATTAACATCCAGAGTCCCTATATTTGCTATTAGTCATCATTTGTGCCTTCATCCAAAAAAAAAAATTCACTGAATACCTACTGCGTGCTCAGTCCTAGCAGTCACAAAGTGAATCTGAAGCAGTTACTCCTCCCTCAAAGCAATGACACTTGTACCTAATGTTATCCAGTCATATTATTAATCAGAACAATTACAATGAACATTTATTGAGGATTCACATTGTGCCAAGGACTGTTCTAAATATTTTGCATGTATCTCAACTAATCTTCACAGAAGCCCTATTATTAAGCCCATTTTACAGATGAGGAGCATAGAGACATTATATAATTTTCCAAAGATCATACTAGTGCAATAAAAACAGGGGCAACATGCTTCTGGATTCCAGAAGGGAGAGATGTTAGAACCACAGCAGGGTACCAGGGAGGTTTTATAGTAAGACAGCATGTAGGTGTTATTCTACAGTCTTATCAGTCCAGTGTTAATGAAATTTAACTATATTTCTTTTGTGATTCTCACCCTCAAGAATCATTGTTAACCTGCATTCCTCATCTGAGATTTGCTTATGAATATGCAGGTACTGATAACAGGCTTAACGTAAAGACCTTAGACTTTTATCGATCTTTCAAAGCTTGAAAAAGTTCATTCTATTGGTCTGTTGTCCTTGAGATCTGAGAATTCAGTAAATCAATTAAACTCAGGGAAAAAATTGCCACACATTTAAAGGATCAGTTGAAGAAACTGATAACTTGATGAGGTTACTCATCGGCTAAAAGGACATTAAGAATAGGAATTGTTCAACTTGGCAAGACGTTAGACATAAATTGACCTACCACCTTCAATTTTAAAAATGAAAGAACTGCTGCCCACAAAGGTAAAAAGGCTAACCCAAAGCCACTCTCTTTGTATAAGAGGTTGACTTGGACACAACATCCAGAAACATTACCTGATGCCAGTACCACAGGCAGTCCATGGAAGGGAAAGAAGGATGGAGACAGGTAAGGAGGCTCTCCAGTTTCTCACCCTGGTGGGCTCTTAAAGATCATAAGGGGACTTTCTCTTTCCTTCTCTAGACTGCAAGCTCTTTGAGAGTGGAGACCTTGTCTTGATCATCCTTGTAGGTAATCCATAAATGCCTGTTATTAATTATATAATAATAATAGCTACTATTTAATTAGTACATAGCATGTGTCAGGAACTGCATTAGTAAGAAGTTCATATCCATTACCTCATTTTAATTCTCAAAAACAATCATGAGACTGGTATACTAGACCTATTTTACAGATGAAGAAAGTGAGACTTAGAGATGTTAAGTAATTTGTTCATGATGACTGAAGGAGTATGGCAGAACAGAATTTGAACCCAGTTCTGTCTGGTTTCAAACCCAAGCTCTTGTGAAGCAGATTTGGCTCAACTGATAGAGCCTCTGCCTACCATCTGGGAGGTCCAGAGTTCAAACCCAGGGTCTCCTGACCCGTGTGGTGAGCTGGCCCACATGCAGTGCTGATGTGCGCAAGGTGTGCCGTGCCACACAGGGGTGTCCCCCGCACAGGAGAGCCCCACACGCAAGGAGTGCACCCTGCAAGGAGAGCTGCCCCATGCAAAAAAAGTCCAGCCTGCCCAGGAGTGGTGCTGCACACACAGAGAGCTGACCCAGCAAGATGATGCAACAGAAAGAGACATAGATTCCTGGTACCACTGACAAGAATCCAAGTGGACACAGAAGAACACACAGCGAATGGACACAGAGAGCAGACAACTGGGGAGGGGGGGGGAAGGGGAGAGAAATAAATAAAAAATAAATCTTAAAAAAAAAAAACCCAAGCTTTTAACTAATGAGTCTACTATCCTTTAAATAAACATTAATGTGGTGTGAATAGTAAATGAGTATGTAATCCCTTCCAAATTTAGCCTTCAGTGCATCTATTCTGTAATATCACAGCTGATTACAAGCATTGTGTACCAATTATTCAAGGAATTCCTATAGTCCTTAAATGCTCACCAAGGCTAGGTCTCTGGAAAATTCTGTAGAGAAGAACAAACCTGTATTTAGAACTTCAGTTACTAACTGCACTAGATTTTTCTGCGCATTCATTCAAGCTGATACGTTGGGAATTGCCATAATTTCAAGAAGTATGTACATGCATTTAGCCCTTCCCCCAATGTCCAGTGGTTCTCAACCTTTGCTGTGCATAAATCTCACCTGGAAAGCTTGATAAAAACAGAAAAACAGAGGCCTTGCACTCTGAGATTCCAATTCAAGAAGATTAGTTTGGAGTCCAAAACTTGACTTTTCAACAAGAACCCTAGGTAGAGCAGAAATTGTTGTTTTGTATCTGCTTATTATCCATTCCCTGACCTAAGACCAATCCAGGTTTATTTGGGGGAATTGCCTGGCTCTGGATGGGCATGATCTTAGTGACTCATCTCCACAGAAACCAAAAGCCCTTTCCCATTTACCACATCAGCCACAGAACTGCCATGTGACCTAATGTGGCCAATCTTAAGCTCTCTCCCAGGACTTTAGATCTTGTGTGAGGGAACAAGTGGAGATAATGCAGTTCAGCCACGGAATCCTGTTCCAGGCATGAGGCAGTTGCACATTTTCTGTTTCTTGGGTACATGGAGCTTCCTTGGTACCTACTCAGTCCTTTGGGATCTCCTCAATTCTGTGAACCCCTATCCAACTTGCCAAATATCTTTCCAACAAATACCTTTTGCCCAAGTTAGCTGGTAAGTTTCTGATGTTTGCAACCAAAGTCATACTCCAGAATACCCCAGGCAATTCTACTGGAGAGATCCAAAAGCTAATCTTCGAGAAATGTTATTCTTAATTTTCATTGCTTCCCCAGTTGATCATTTTGAGAAGGGAATTTCCACCTCTACTAGCTATCTTCAACCATCATTTCCACATGAGTAAATATGTCAAATCTTGTCAAAACCATAAAGAGACCTTGTTTTTACAATATTTTATTCTTTCCTCTTCTTTTACACTGATGGGTATGGAAACTTACGAGGCTCCTTGTCTCTGTATATAATCTGGATCTCTTTTGCCCTATTCACTATTAAGTTAGAGCTCCATAGTGCTTCTTGGGCTGACAAACCCAGAATTACCCTCTCTAGCTTTCTTTATTAGTGCACATCAGAAGCCTCTGTTAGCCTCACAGTAGAAGAGTTGGTAAAACCAAGTGGACATCAGACAAGTCGCTAATTAGCTGCCCGGTAGTGTGTTGATGTAGACTGTGACCTCAGGGACAGATTGCAATGTGAGGATCTACAGGAAAGCATGGAAAAGCACCGTTATTAGCAACTCCTGATGAAATGATGACATTCCTGTGATAACAATAGATGCTAATTGTTCCCTCAAAGGAAGTTTCTATGGTAATAAGCCCATGGTCACAGATTTCTGGCTCAAGACTTAGTCAGCCTCAGAACAAATTATAGTAGAACAGAATAAGAGCTGTGACCCTCTCCTCGCTAGTTCAGGCAATCCTAACGCAATTTCGTGTTATGTAGTATTGTTAACAAACTAGTTTTAGGTGCTGCAGTTAATTTGATCCTCAGAAGAATGGACTTCCAGTGAGAAGTTGGGCATCTGAGGTATTTGGCTACCCAGTATCCATTATTGTTCCCTTTCTCTGAGGATGGCACCCCAATGATCCTCTGGGGAACCTCCATCCCCCTGTTGTGGTCTATGTACTTCATTGGGGCCGACATGACCTCCTTAGTTCCAGAGATGGGCACAAAATGTAGGCCCACTCTGTCATGGACTTCAATCTCCCTGGCCACAGTGATTGCTCCACCATGGACATATGGCACAAGCCAGACCAGTGACACTCAGACCTGAGCTCTGGAGTCACTGGAAAGGAGGTACTTTCTGTTCAGCTTGTTAAACGAGTTAGGTCCAGGCCATTTTTACCACCAATAAGGGAGAGTCCATTTTAGAATTAAGCAACTCAAAAGAAAGCAGAGCCAAAGGGTTAAAGAAGTCAGATCCCCGATGTCCCTTTGCGAGTTCTTAGATCCAGCCATGACTGAAATAGCACTACCCAACTGGGCTTTCCAATTATATGAACCAATAAAGTCTTTTTGTTTTGCTCAAGTTGTTTTTTGTTTATTTTTGTGTTTGTTTCTTTAGGTATTGGGAGCCGGGGAGTGAACCTGGGACCTTGTAAGTAGGAAGCCAGTGCTCAACCACTGTGCCACATCGGCTCCCCTGAGTTGGTTTTATCATTTGTTTTGTTTGTTTGTTTCTGTTTTTTCAGGAGAGGGAACCTACCATGCAGGAAGCAGGTGCTCAACTGCTTGAGCTACATCTGTTCCCTTAAGTTAGTTTTTTGAAATGGGTTTCTGTCACTTGCAACTACAAAAATCCTCACTAATACACATTGAGAAGTGATAAATTGACCCCACCAAGGTTATTTGATGACATTGTTAATCCATTCACCTCAAACTTCCTGAACTACTCTTTCTGATATAAGAGGGAAAATAATACAGGCATGAGGGAAGGACAGGAAGCTCTTACAATTGAATCCTCCTGCTATAAACACTTTCCCACACATTTCCTAAGCTATGCAGCAAAATCTTGTTTTCTTTCCTTCCTTCTGCACAATGTTTTCAAATTGAGAGCATATGCTGAAACACTCCAAATGAACTTGACTTCTGCTTCTCTTTCTTCAATAAACCATTTCATTTTGTGTGGACTAGCTGGCACCCCCTATCACCTGAATACCTTTCTTCTAGTTGTGATTTCTTTAAGAGGCAAGAACACCTTCCCACCAGGGCAAGGTCATTAGCCCCAGCACTGCCAACCAATACCTCTAGCAAATTTTCCATCAGAATGAATCACAGAAAGAAAACGCAGAAAACGGGCCAGGGTTGCCTCTTCAAACTCACCCTGGTATGCACACTCTGCTCCTTAATGAATTCACACCCAAGAGAGAGACTCTAGTCCATTAATATTTAATGGCCTTTCTAATGTGACGGGCTGGAACTATTGAGTATCCCTACATGCCTCACTAGTATGAAGTTATAAAGTCAATTTGCAGCTTATCACCATCCTTGACTCCTCACGAGTAATTTATTGCCAAACCCTGTGATCTCTGTCCTCAAGGAGCTTAAAAATGAAATTCAGATTGGTTAAAAGAAAACACACAGGGGTTTTCAACACCACCAGATCAGAGCCTGGATAGCCCAAAGATCATCTGCTTTAGATATACGACAAAAATCAAGTTTAAAACATTTGGAGAATAGCTAGAGACAAAGGAGAAGGTTGAGAAAATGTGAAGATAAAAATAGTAAAACCTGGCAAAAACTGGATGTGTGAATCCAAAGAAAAAGACAATCTGGAAATCTTGCTTGGGACTCTTGTTTTGGAAGTTAGACATTTTCCCACATCACTAAAAATTCTAAATATAAATTTTAAATTAATTTCTCTATTACACAATATTTCAGACATACCAAGTGGTGTAAAGAATAGTATAATGAACACCCTGTCACCACTATCCAGCTTAAGAAATAAATCATTACAAGCACAGTTGAAGTCTTCTGTGTATCCCTACGGAGCTGCCTTCTTCTTCCCTCTAGTGGTAGCCACTCTCCTATTAAGTATGATTTTTCCTGGCTGTATAACACTCCACCATAGAAATGAACCATAATCTATTTAGCAAATTCATTATTGTTGGGCATTCACACTGTTTCCAATTTATAAATAACACTGCAATAAAGTCATTATATATAGAGTTTTGCACACATTTTGGATTATTACCATAAGATAAATTAATTTGAGTAAAATTGCTGTTGCCAAATGGTAAGAACATTTTGCTACGTATTGCCAAATGGCCCTCCAGAAAAGCTCTCACCATGTCTGTGCACACGCACGCACATTATAAAATAACTACACAAGGGCACTGGGGAAACATCATGTTTGTTTCTGATCCATCCTTTTAATGGACAGTGACAGAGAGTCTGCTCCTGGACACAGACTTTGTGCTAAGCCCTGAGGAAGCAGATGTGGATAAGGTCCTGTCCACCTGGCAGAGAAGAATAATGCTGCAATAGGAGTCAGAAAACGTGTGTGCTGGAGAGGCCGAATTATTATACTTAATATCCCTGGGTCCCAATTTCCTTATAGGGTAATCAAACTTACTCCGTAAATCTGAGATTCAAAAGACATGATGCATAATAACATTCACTTGGAAAGCAGCATTTGGAACCCACTCACATGCGCAGCATCTTGGAGAAAAGCAAGGGAATACAAGAGGGAAGGCAGAGTAGCAAAATAAAAACAAATGCAAGAAAAGAGGATGAGCAGGGAAGAATGGGGAGGAGAACAACAAGGTTTGCGCTCATGGCACAAAAATACAATTAACCTCCTAAGTAGCAAGGCCCAGGAAAATGCTCCATGCCAGTTTTCTTGTGACCCTGCCTGTGTGTTTCGCCCAAAAAGGATGAACAAAATACTTCATGACTGTGATCTGCTTCACCTGCCTGAGGCCACATCTAAGTGCACCAAAGGCACACTTACTGAAAGGGGCCCTGGCAGAGATGTATGCTTTTCTGTTGTCAAGAAAGAAGTAAAACTCTCTCTTTCATCATACGTCCAGTGAAAATTGGTATGTATTGATGTACCCCATATAGCATCAGGTAGAAAAACAGTACACCACAGGATGATATGTTATGTGAGATCCCATCGGTGTAGATATAAAACCTGTAATTCATTCTGTTATAAATTAATTCATATAAAAGTATTTTTTGAGAGCTTACTATGTGCCAGGTCCTGTGCTAAGCACTGGAGGAAATAATGAGTATACAGTCATAGCTCTCAGGGGGTTTCCATTTTACCAGCAGAGACTGACAATAACTATGTAATTCCCAAAGTAATGCATCATCATCAATTATTAGTGGGGTATTGGGTGCTAACAAAATAACCATTACTATGAATAATTTTTGGAAAGTAGGATGGGGAGTTTGCTCTTTATATCTTACATCTACATTGCTTAATTGATTTTTTTTAAGGAGGTAACAGGGATTGAACCCAGGACCTCGTACATGGGGAAGCAGGTGTTCAACCACTGAGCCACAGCCACTCCCCTGATTGATTTTTTTTTGAAGATTCATTTTATTTATTTCTCTCCACTTCCCCCCATTTCTGCTCTCTGTGTCCATTCACTGTGTGTTCTTCTGTGTCCACTTGCATTGTCAGGTGGCACTGGGAATCTGTGTCTCTTTTTTGTTGCGTCATCTGGCTGCGTCAGCTCTCCATGTGGGCAGCGCCACTCCTGGGTGGGCTGCACTTTTTTCACGTGGGGCGGCTCTCCTTGTGGGGCGCACTCCTTGCATGTGGGGTACCCCTACGCGGGGGCACCCTGACATGACCCAGCACTCCTTGCGCACAGCAGCACTGTGCATAGGCCAGCTTATCACACGGGTCAGGAGGCCCTGGGTATTGAAACCTGGACCCTCCACATTGTAGGTGGACGCTCTATCAGTTGAGCCATGTCTGCTTCCCATGATTGATTTTTTTTTTTAAACAATGATTAGTGTTTCCATTTCCTAGTGGCTAAAACAAATGCCATTTGATGGGTTGGCTTAACAATAGGAATTTATTGGCTCACAGTTTTAGAGGCTAGAAGGCTTGCTTCTTCATAATCCATTCCATTGATATTCCTAAATACTTTGAACTAATCCCTGATTGGTAATATTTAGACCATTTCTAGTTTTTACTTCTTATAAACAATGCTGGAATATACATCCTTGCAGGTGCATCTTTGTATACCTGAGTGTGTAGCTGAGACTCCTCTGCCTGACTCTGAATCCACACCCATGTCCAGGGTGCAAGCCCATCAGAATGAATTCTCTGAGAGGGGTTCTGCAGACAGTCCTTCTGAGCTCCAAATGCAAAGGATCATAACGGCTTTTTTATTCACCGACCTAATAATTCTATTTTTAAAGGGCTGTCAAAGCGCCAGACATGAGTTATTCCTTATGAACCCTGCTGCTTGTTTCCAGTGATTCATAGTTGTCACTGTTTACCAAGGGGCTCTCAAGACAGCCTTTGCAGTTCTCTCCAGTAGGCTGTTAGAAACACTTGACAGTCATTTGCCGGGTCACCCTGCCTCCCTGAAAGACCCCCACGCCCTGGGTCTCTCATCTGACTCCCCTACCCAATCTTCTCTTTGTTTTAGACATTCCGCCAATTTGATATGAGAATTCCTTCCTGCTTCCACTGTAACTCCACATGCTTGGTGGATTTGGTACCTTTTTAGATTTTATTCCAATAAGCCTCAAATGTTATTCAGGTGTAGCTATTGCCTGCATGTCTACACAATTTCCTTTTTTTCCCCTTAGTTTGTATCACTTTCCATTTTTTTAAGAAAAGATTTTAATTTATTTTTGCATAAGAAATACATGCTTGTTGTAAGAAAAACAAAACGCATTATATTCCATAAAGTAGACTGTAAAATTCCTCCCTTTTATGCCCCACCAGTAGTTCCAGGTACAGAACTGCCTCAGTTTGCCTCTCGGTCAAGTCATTTAACTTCTTTTAACCTTAGGTTTTTCATCTCTCCAATGAGAATAATTCCCATTATCATGGACTGAAATCATGCTTGTAAAGCATTTAGCACTTAGCACAATGCCTGACCATAGTAATTGCTCAGTAAATTATAGCTACATTAGTGTTAATAATATTACCAATAGCTTTGTGTTATCCTTCCTCTGTACAAATATAATCATAATTTTAACACAATATAAAATAATATTGTTGTATTTTAACATTATATATACAAAATCTAATTATGTTCTCTTTTAACATAATACACAATTTTAAACATAAACGGTATCATTCTTTGCATGCGCTTTTATAATTTTTTTACAAAAATGAATCACTCAATTTATCTGAATCATTTTATTCTTTTTAGTAACTGTATAGAATTCCAAAGCATAGCGATCCCATTATTTGTTTCATCACTTGCTGATTTTTTTTTTTTTTAGGTTTTCAATTCTGGAAGGAGCATCCATGAACAGACAGATTTGGGTATTTACGAGAGCATTTTCTTAGGATGAATGCCCTGGAATGGAATTGCTCGGTCAATGGGTTTAGAAATTTTTAAATTTAATAGTTATGGCCCAAGGCACTCATCTGTTTAGCTCCCAGAATATTTCCAGCTTTCTGCCTTCCAGGGCCTCATAGGGCTGCACCTCCTAGTCCCTGGCCGGTAGAAAAGCCAAGGGACTCGGTCAGTAGATTGTGAGTGCAAGGGACACATGTCGTTGTTATTTTGACAACAATTTGAAACCTTCTAGAGCTTTCTTTATCTTCTTTCATAGTGACCATTAGCCTGGGTCGTCTGTTGAGAACAGTGTGGAATGGGGTTCCCTGACCTGCCACAAACACATGGCAAGGATGAGTGTGACCATTTGAGGCTTTAAGTCACTGTCATGTTAGAATTGCTGGTGACAGAAGTCAACCCTGACCGATACATTGCCAAACTGCTCTCCAAAAAAGTGTTTTGCCAATTAACACTCTCTCCAAAAGTATGTAAAAAAAGATCGCTTTCCTCTACACATTTTGCATTTCTTCTTATATTTTCACATTTCTCCTTTCCGTTAATCTTAGAGATGAGAAAAAAGGCATGGAATGCCTCAGCTATTTACCAAGACTTTATTAACTTCACACCCCTCTTTATTAGCAAATCCCATTACTCAAAAATATCCCACCATGCTAACATGCAACTAAACGCCCTTTTCATGCTCTTCAGCTCTTATTTTTTCTTCAACCTCACTTACTTCCCTTTGAGCTGGCCTCATCTCGTATTTGCTTGCTTTAACAAGTGTGCTATAATCCTGTCCATGACTCTCCCTGCCACCTTGATTTTCACAGGCAATTATTCCCCCTCATAGAGAACTGAGCAGTCACTCTATTTTATATGTGGCTATCTTGAATCATTCCTTTGAAAAATCACATTAACCCTTCCAGCTCTTTTACCTGTACTTTTAACAATGAAGGAAAAAAATGTAGCTGTATATCCAAACCCTGCCCACTCTTGAGGGCTCAACTCAGATGCCACCTTCTCCAGGAAAATATTCCTCATCACCTTCAGCTCAAGATAATTAAATTCCCATCGTGATTTTCTTCATCTTTTTCACAATAGTCACTTTGTTGAACTGCAGTAGAGGGGTCTGCTTTGTGAACTGACACTTCATGTGTCCCTTTGGCAATCACATCCTTCTTTTACATGCAGCCTAGTTTATTATGAGTCACTACATTTCAAAGCTGTATGGTTGGGTAGCAGCTCTCACTGGGAGAGGTGGAAAGCCTTGATTAGTGCACCTGTGTGAGAGCAAGACCTTCCCAAAAGGTCACTGGAAAACCCCTATTAGCCTTAAAGTCTGAATGCTCAGATTCTCAAAGCCCAAATGCATTATCTTTTTTTTTCCTAAGAGTTAAATGATTCTTCCTCTAAAAATATTCAGGAAGAAGGAAAATAGAGGATAAATTTTATGATAAACAATGGTGTTTGAAGAAACTCTCTGCTGGGATGCACCTTAGTATTGGAAGAATGTGGCAGGACAATGTGAACTGGCTCAAGCCAATTTGTTAAATACAACTATCAGGTTCTGTGTGTGGAATGTAAGTTCCAAGAGAACGCACAGTGGCTGTGCAGTAAATAAGTGTTTAATAGTTAGAGGTGGATCCTTATAGACCACCTCCCAGAAACTTACGATACAAGTGAGTCTCATACTAATTTCTGTCATGCAAATTAACATTTATTAGATAAGCCTATATCAGCAAGCAGGCACCAAAAAAACCCCACAGTGATATAACCCATAAGTTCCACGGAATCCAGCTCTCTGTCCTTTGACCATTCTTTGCATGAAACATTCTCTTGAGGCAAACACAACATTCTTGAGGAAGGATTCAGTTAGCCTTATAGCCAGCATCAGACAACCAGAACCATCTAACTTAGTGAATGGACCCAGGACCATACTGAAAAGTTGAAGGGCAAAGGCTCACTAGAGTTTTATTCCTTATTCATGCAAAGATAGGAAGTCTCTCAAAAACATTTTACACAATCTATATATCTTGAGTACCATTTTACCAATGAAAGCCTGACTGTAAAATTGATTATGTCATAACAAAATATTTGGTAGTGATCAGGGATAAATATGGTTGAAGCATTTGCAGTAAATTCATCTGGAATAAATGCAAACTCAGCATTTCTGGAGCTAATTTCCAATCAGAGTAACTTACTGTCCATAGGGTATAGCTTCAAACTCATCAACCACATATTTAGATTGTACAGTCTCTGCTGGTATAAAGTCAGTTACAGATGTGGACAAAACTGCCTAATGGGTACAGGGCTTCCTTTTGGGGCCATGAAAAGGTTTTGGGACAAGACAGAGGTTGGTGGTTGCACAACATTTTGTCACTGAATTGTTCTCTTTAAAATGGTTAATTTTACACTACGTGAATTTCACCTCAACAAAAAATAAAAGCACAGGAGGTCACACATGCAGGATCACAAAGCACAAAAATTAGGCTGTTTAACCTAGCTCTTGAAACCTGAAGTGAGGTGAACAACAGGAGCGGCGGGCACCTCTCTGTGCATCTCCAGTCACACTAGCTTTTGTGACAGGGTAATAAAAAGGAGAATTTTATTCACCTGGAAGCTGTATCTCCTGGAATATTGCCTGTGTACAGCGGGAGCAGCTGTGAGGTGAGCCTCAGCTCTGCACATTTGTCAGGGCTTCTCCCCCTCCCACCTCATCACAAGCATGGGAAGCCCTCAAACACACAACGTGAAGGCTGGAGATAAAAAGCGGTAGACGCCTTCTTCTTTCTTTATTGTTTAGAAGGATGTAAAGGAGGCAAGACTTTTACTTAACCTTCATAAAACTGCTCCTTCTCACACGCCATCTGCATCTCACTTCCCCAGTAGAGATGTGGCGTTGATACAAAAGCAGAGGGGAAAGAAAGAACTGGCCCTGGACAATCCTTACTCTCCTCCTCCTCTTCACTCCTCTCGCTGAAGGGGACACTTTTTCTGGCCTTGGTATTTTGTGCATCATCTTACTGTGCCCCCATAATTCCTCCACCAAGCCAAGGGTCAACGTTTTAAGGTACAAAAGATTACACTTGGCTTTTTATTATTCCTTCAGTATTTACATAATGCCTTTTAAGTGTTTTTTAAATGTGTTTTAGGTCGGTGTTAATGGATTAAAAAGTGTTGAATGGTGAAGCTCTGAGACTCTATGTAGATGTTTTACAATAACTCTTACGAAAATAATTTCCCATTATAAGTCTTTGTACTGTAAGGTGCATTTTTCTGGGATGTAGCCTTGACATGTGATACAGAACCCCTGTGTTTGCAGGCATGTATTATGTCGCCACTAGAGTACCCTAAGGGCAGAATCTGTGCCCTTTCATCTTGGTGTGTCCAGCATCCAGCTCCAAGCAATGGAAAAAAACAGGCCTTCAGTATTCACTTCTTGAGTAGGTGGATCAGTCCTTGGCTGATTAAGAGCAATTGATAGCTATTTGTGCTTGGTTTGGCTGTGACTTTGACTGCATACAGATTTATCTTTGTTCTGGGTTTACTTTAACCTCTGAGTATATTTAACGATATCCTAAGTACATAAAAGAGGTTTAGGGTGTAGCTTATTTTTCACTAGCACTAGTTCTACAACATTTTTATAGAAGGGTGGCGGGCATTGTGCCAACTTATAGAACTTTTGCATAAAATTAAGTCTGTAGTTGCCAATTTTTAAAAGATTCCAAATTGTGGGGACGATTCGTAGCTAAGCAATTTTAGAACTAAAAGAAACCCTGGAGATTATTTAAAAATACTGGTTTACATTTCTTTTTTTTTTTTTAAAGATTTATTTTTTATTTATTTCTCTCCCCCTACCCCACCCCCAGTTGTCTGCTCTCTGTGTCCATTCACTGTGTGTTCTTCTGTGTCCACTTGTATTCTTGTCAGCGGCACCGGGAATCTGTGTCTCTTTTTGTTGTGTCATCTTGTTGCATCTACTCTTTGTGTGTGTGGTGCCACTCCTGGGCAAGCTACACTTTTTTCGCGTGGGGCGACTCTCCTTATGGGGCACACTCTTTGTGCGTGGGGATCCCCTATGCGGGGAACACCCCTGCGTGGCAGGGCGCTCCTTGCGCACATCAGCACTGCACGTGGGCCAGCTCACCACATGAGTCAGGAGGCCCGGGGTTTGAACCTTGGACCTCCCATGTGGTAGGCGGATGCTCTATCAATTGAGCCAAATCCGCTACCCTATATTTCTTTTTTTCTTACTTTGTGCAAGCCTTTGAGTTAAATACCTTACGAGCATAATCGAATTTAGTCTTCCTAATACTGATTTTTCCTTTTGCCTCAGGTTCCAATATGGTTTGACATAGCATTTGTGACAGATCCAGTCTTTATTGAAAAGGTTGATATTTTGTTCATCATGGATTGTTTTGCATTAATTTTGATTGTGTTAAAATATTGCACTAAGGTACTCTCTACCTTGATTGCTGAGCTTTTGGCACCCCCTTAAATTTAGCACCCTAGTCCCAGTAACAACCTCAGAAGGTTGGGACGATTATTTCTCTCCCTTTAGAGCTGAGGAAACTGGGGTTTACAGTGGTGGCACTTGCCCAAGGCTCATGGGGGAAAAGCATGGTGGAGCCAAGATTGGAATCCAGATGGCCTAACTTACTGACCCTCAGCTTCTTCGACTTGTAATATTACAGATATGGAAACCAAAAAGCAGAGGACTGTGAGGATACTCAGAGTCCTTGACAGCTCTGTGGCAGAACCAGACAAGAACCCAGGATTCCTCATCTGTCTCAGCTCTATGAGTCATTCTTTATAGATGATCCATGCTTATTCTCTGTGGCACCACACTGCAGAATTCATTCTTTCAAAAGCTATTTATTAAACATCTCCTAGATATTACACACTGTGCACATGATAAAATAATTGCTGACTTCCTTGGCAAAGAAACTGGGAAAAGATAGTCCCATAAGGCATTTCATTCCTTCACTTGTCAAACATTCTCCTGGGCCCTGAGATACATAGCAGAATAAAATCCTAAGAACTCACTGACAAGAGGGGGATAGAGATATGCAACTTAAAAATAAAGTGTGAAAAACTCAACCACTGAAGAGCTCACAAGTTACAATGTCTCTGTTCTAGTTTCTAAACTTCAGTTTTAATTTCGTGAGCACCTTCAGTATTTAAAATAAAGTGCTGTGTGCTGGAAGAACAGGATATGCAGAGACATATAATTCCTTTCAGGAGTTTATATTTGAAGTAAAGAAAAAGATCATATGTCCAGTATTTACATGACCCCCAGTGAAGTAAGTGACCTTTTCAAAGATTCCAGTAACTTATAGCACGTCCCTGTACCATAAGCATTCATTCCTTCATTCGTTTAAAAATGCATCATACGCCTTCTGTATCCAGATGTACCTCTAGGTGTTGGTTTAGACACACACAAGATGGATACAGCTTCTGTTCTCATGAAGCTGATAGGAACAAAGAAACTAACTTTGCATAGGAATGCCAGAAAGACCACAAAACAGGGTGACAGGATAGAGGGTAATCAAGAAAGGCATCCTGGGAAGCAGACTTGGCCCAATGGATAGGGCGTCCGCCTACCACATGGGAGGTTCGCTTTCAGACCCTGGGCCTTCTTGACCTGTGTGGAGCTGGCCCATGCACAGTGCTGATGGACACAAGGAGTGCCGTGCCACACAGGGGTGTCCCTGCATAGGAGAACCCCATGCGCAAGGAGTACGCCCCATAAGGAGAGCCGCCCAGCGCGAAAAAAGTACAGCCTGCCCAGGAGTGGCAGAGCACACATGGAGAGCTGATACAGCAAGATGATGCAATAAAAAGAAACACAGATTCCTAGTGCTGCTGATAAAGATAGAAGCAGTCACAGAAGAACACACAGTGAAGGGACACAGAGAGCAGACAACTGGGGGAGGGAGTAGGAAGGGGAGAAAAATTTTAAAAAAAGAAAAGAAAAAAAAAAAAGGCATCCCCTAGTTATTGACATTTGAGATGAGACCCAAGTAAGGAAAAGGATCCATCAAATGATGTCTAGAGCAAGGGTTCTTAACCAGGGGTCCGTGAACTTGAATTGAAATTTTAAAAAAAACATTATTCTTGTGGGAACGTGTTGGCGTGGGTGTGATATATTTATTAAATAACGCACAGAATAGTGTGAACTTAGTAAGGGGTCCCTGGTTTTCACCTGACTGGCAAAGGGGTCCATGGAACAAAAAAGGTTAAGAACCCCTGGTCTAGAGCATGATTAGAGGAAGCAGCAAATGAGTGCACATAAATGACCTTGACGGTGCTGATGAGATGGGAGGATGGTTCCAGATAAAGTCGCAGACAGGAGGAGGCCAGACAATGTGGCCCCTCACAGGCCAGAGCAAGGAGTTTAGATTTCAGTGTAAGTTTATCCCTCTTATAATTACTTAACATCTGTCTTCCAAACTAGAAAATAGAATTCATAAGGGCAGGGGCTTTGTTTGTTTTGTTCTCTGTGGTATTATCAACACCCAGAATAGCAAATGGTATAGAATTGGTGCCCCATGAGTATTTTTAGAATGACAAAGGTCAAGCAGAAACAAGTCTTTTAGCAATTCTAAGACTCTGGTTGGAATTTTGGACAAACATTCTCTCTCTTAAAATTCCATTTGACATATTATGACAGTTTGAGATTATTTTATGAATCCCCAAAAGGGAAAGATATTGCCTGTAAACCAGTCTGTTCCTCAGGGTGTGATAAAATTTGATTGCATTAAGTTCAGCTGAGATGTCTTTGATTAGATTACCTGTTAAGATAAAGACTTTTTTTTAAAAGATTTATTTATTTATTTCTCTCCACTCCCCCCCACACCCCGGTTGTCTGTTCTGTGTCTATTTGCTGCATCATCTTCTTTGTCCACTTCTGTTGTTGTCAGCGGCACCAGGAATCTGTGTTTCTTTTTGTAGCATCATCTTGCTGTGTCAGCTCTCTGTGTGGGCGGTGCCATTCCTGGGCAGGCTGCACTTTCTTTTGTGCTGGGCGGCTCTCCTTACAGGGCACACTCCTTGCACGTGGGGCTCCCCTATGCGGGGGACACCCCTGCGTGGCACAGCACTCCTTGTGTGCATCAGCACTGCGTGTGGGCCAGCTCCATACGGGTCAAGGAGGCCCGGGGTTTGAACCACGGACCTCCCATGTGGTAGGCGGACGCCCTAACCACTGGGCCAAGTCAAATTCCCAAGACTTTTTAATTTGACTACATCGGAGGGGTGACCTGGGTTGAATCCCCACCCCCTTGTTAGATCTGATATGAAATGACACTCAAGAAGACACTTGGGGAGAGAGAGCCCAGTCATTTTTGATATGGCCATGTGACAGAAGAAGAACTCTCAAACAGCGGAATCTCTGGGGAGAGATGAGTCATTCTGTTTGATAGTCTATAGCCGAGATTGGAAAGAAGAGCTGAGACTGATACAGGAAGTCCGATGCCAGCCTGAAGCTGAAATAGGGAAGAACCTGGGTGCAGAGAGCCTCAAGAGGAAGAGAAAGCCCAGAGGGAAAGGCAGAGACCAGCCAGAGGTCAGCGACCATCTTGCTTAAACACATGGCAGCTGACTTTGGTGAGAAAACAACATTGAGTTGGAATTTTTACAGCCTGGTAACTGTAAGCTTTTACCCCAAATAAATACCCTTTATAAAAGCCAACAGATTTCTGGTACTTTGCATCAGCAGCCCTTTGGCCGACTAATACACATATTTAAGATTTCTTCAACCCCTCAACTCTTAGCTTTAATCATCCATCTTTTGCCTTCATGGGCAAATATATAAAAAATACATGGTGGTAGAACAAGAAGGGCTCTCACGGAAAAGTTGAATTCTTGGAATTGGGCTAAAGTGAGGAAATGTATGGTCCTCTCCCAATCTAAAGTTTTAAGAATCTGATATATATTAAATCTTTTGGGTTACTGTAATCTAGTATAACAGCCTAAGCTCTGAGGAGTTGGCAAATCTAGATATATATCCTGCCTCTACCACTTGGACAAGTTACTTGTCCCTCTAAGTCACAATTTCTTCACCTGAAAAAATGGGAAGAACAACAGTCTCTACCTTGTAGAACTGTTGTGCTGCTCAAAACCAATAATGTATGCCATGCCATGGTAAAC
The DNA here is from genome assembly GCF_030445035.2 of Dasypus novemcinctus. NCBI lineage: Eukaryota > Metazoa > Chordata > Mammalia > Cingulata > Dasypodidae > Dasypus > Dasypus novemcinctus. The sequence continues at coordinate 22,521,832 of NC_080698.1, forward strand.
ACAGAGATGCACCACCCAGATCCCCTCTCAAGGAAAGACTGGGGACCCAGCTGTGAGGAGGATGGCCAGAAGACACTCTAGATGAGTCAGCCCCAGCTTCAGAAAGCCCTTTGCTCAAGGTCGTGCACTCCCAGGGCAGCCTACATCTAGTGATTGAGTGAGGCACTGATATAAAGACCTGGTCATTTCAGCCCATACAAGGACACTCTGATGACACTCCTCACCTCAGAGCAGCCCATCATGTTGGCTGAGACTTTAAGTGCCTACATTCCAGTTCAACTTCTTTGTCTCCTTGATCTTGCTCCCTCCCCCTTCCTTTCATGTGCTGAACCCTAATAAACATCTTGTACCCCAAACTCCATCTCAGCATCCACTTCTGGAGAACCTAACCTGAGACATATGCAAAATACTTAGCATATTACCTACCAAATGGATAATATTAAAAAAAAATAGCTTATATTGTCATCGTTGTCATCATCATCATCATTTATGGCCATAATGAGGACAACAGCAAAAATGATTGGTTGTTTTTAACATGATCTTCTGCAGTGGTACCCAAATTGAGATTATTCAATGTATCTCCAGGACTTTGAATCTAATCGTCTTTTCCTCTCTATGGATGCAGGCAGATTCATTCATTCATTCTGAATCACGAGTGAATATTATGGCTGGGCTTTGTACTCAGAGCTAAAATGAAAATAATAAATAAATAATAAAATAAATAAAAAGCAAGTGCATTTTAATTGACCTTGACTGGATACAAATGTAAGAGTGAGACTTACTGCCTTGTGCACCAGGTGACAGAATATATGTAGAGCTGTTTTCCTTAAAGCAAGGGCCCAGATGAGCAATGGGAAAGAGGAGACAGCAAATGGGGTCCATAAAATATTGCAGCTGTGAATTTTTCTATCTGGGTTGGTAAAAAGAGAAAAGTTACACAATAGATGCATCTTTTACTATTTCTGTCTGATAGGGGAAATATGTAACTCCCTGAGGGATGGAAATGCTGGCCTCAATTTTGGCCAAAATTGATGAAAACTAATATGGATTTAGTAAACAATATTCAGAATACAAGGGGGAGAAAGAAACACTTCTAAGGCAACAGATTATTTCATTCAATCATTTCCAGAACATACGGGGTGCAAAACCCAGCTATGATGCTGGGAATAAGGGACACGAAAATAGTAAGGCACTCCCTAGTCTGAAGAAAATTGTGATCTTTGAGGAGACACTAAGACATATACAAACCAACTACATAGAAAGTATTCTAAGCAAGTGTTTATGCAAGAATATGATGTTAATGTTTTTATTTTCTCAAAAAAATCATCTACCAAAAAGGAAGATTCTGCCTTATATTTGAGTCCTTTCCAAGTCTCATTACTGGATTCATGCTCAAATAATCCACTTGACCTGAACTTACCCAGGTCAGATAACAGGGAGGTGAAGATGGTTAACCACCACACTAGGGAACTGAGAGTGCCTACAACTGCAAGCAGGAAAATCACATCTGTCAACCATGTGGGACCTAAGCCCCCTCTTGATTTAGAGGTGGGGTGGACATCACCATCCCGGCATCCACAGGATGGAGGAATAAAATATGGAGTAGAATGGACTTACTGGTATTCTACTTTAGAACTATTGTGACTCTAACAATGGAAGAAATTGTATCATTGATGTTGAGACAGTAGCCATGATTGTTGCTGAGGGCAGGGAGAGGGAAAAAGAGATGTGATGTGAGGTCATTTTTGGGACTTGGAGTTGTCCTAAATGATATTGCAGGGACAGATGCTGGACGTTATATATCCTGCCATAACCCACTGAATGGACTGGGGGAGAGTGTAAGCTACAATGTAAACTATAATCCATGCAGTGCAGCGGTGCTCCAAAATGTATTCACCGAATGAAATGAATGTGCCACCATGATGAAAGAATGATGTTGATGTGGGAGGAGTGTGGGGGGGGAATGTGGGGCATATGGGAACCTCTTATATTTTTTAATGCAATGTTTTTTGTGATCTAAGTATCTTTTTTAAAAAGACAATTTTAAAAATAAATTAAATTAAAAATTAAAAAATTAAAAAATAATAAATATGAAAACAAAAAAAGTTGAAGAACAGACTACTGAGCCAGAACCAACCTCACCAATGCTGGTTTGGGATGGATATGGAGGTCACCTGACATGGATTTAAAAAAAAAAAAAAGGCAACGAGATAGAAGACAGATTTAGAAAGGATTCCTGGATGCGTAACCTCTTCACAAATCCAAGAAAAATGTTATTTGTAAACACGTCTTTGAAAGATTGAAAAAAAGCAATTCAGGATGTTCATTTCAGTAGGGTAAGTGCTATATAAACCATACTCCTAAAGGAAACAAGTGAAAACCTGGCTCAAAATATTTAAAACATTTTCAAAAATCTATTTAAGTGCTTCGCTGGGTTGGGATGAATGGAAGGATTCTCCAGAAGCCAAAAACAGAGAGCCAGGGTCCCTGGGAGACATTCTGCTGAGACTCAACACCTTGAGCTTGGCACTGACAGCTGCTCAGAGGGGGCGCCTAGGAGTGGAGACACACAGGCTGGTGATCTGATGGTCCCACATAAAGAAGAGGCCCCAACAGGTTTTACCCTCGGTGCAAGAAGAAATAAACCTAGTGTACTGAAAGGAACAAAAAACAGCTCCAGATGAAGGCAGAAATAAAACTCCCCTGAGAATTTATATCTAGCAGCAGCCTTCACCTGGGTTTGTGGTCTGAATTGTACCTTTGTGATCCCAAAATGCTTCAAGGTTAAAATTTAATATTTTATGTTAAATAGGTCAGGTAATTTAAAAGCTGTGTCTTTATATACACACAACTAAAATAACTTTTAAAAGATTGTTTTATTTATTACACAGGTATGTTTATCACATTTATTTTTAAAAACCAACATAAAAAAGTGTAAAGGAAAAAACATGAATTTTTAAAAGGATTTTAAGTATTCATCTGAATGAATAAGAAATTGTAGAGATATTTTTTATTTGTTTTCCCTGCCCCCACCCTGCTGTTTTTTTGCTGTTTGTGTCTATTCGCTCTGTAATCTTCAGTATCTATTTCTCTTTTTTGCCTTCTCATCTTTTTCCTCTAGGATTCAGAGGGATTTGATCCTGGGGACCTCTGATGTGAAGAGAGGTTCCCTGTCAATTGCACCACCTCAGTTCCAGGTCTCTGCTGTGCTTCACAGCAATGATATTAAACTTCCCCTGGAGGCAATGGGACTTAGGAAGCATTTAACTCCAGGAAGACCTCAAAAGCCTTGAGAGAGAAATGGGGAAGAGGAAAATAAGTTATATCCTGTTAAATATTTAGATCACCATGGGAAAGTAATATAAAGGGAACAATTATCTTGACATATCAATGTGTTCCTCTGGCACTCAACCTCAGTCTTTCAGTTGTTCAAATTTACTTTATTTGTTCAAAGGGAACCAATGAAGACCGTAAAGCACATCATTTAAATTGTCAGACTCCAAATTGATTTTTTTCCTCTATCCCACCCTCCAACATTCCTTTTCACAGACACTTCTGATATATATGATTTCGAGTAATTCAAGCATTGCCATAAATTTAGCTGCTGACAGACAATGAGATAGCTAATGCTCACCAATGCCCAAATAATTAGTAGCTCTATTCTGGGAACAAGGTTTGGTATTCAGGCTGGAACTATTTTAAATCTAAAATCAAGATGTCTCAGCATGATTCCCTTCAACTATAATAATAGGTCTGCATAGTATTTCATTAAACATAAAGCACTACATTGATAAATCAAAACTATTCTTGTCTTTCTGATGGATGTCCTCCGTAGAAAGGGCGAAAGCCCACCCTCTTCATTTAATTCTAAAGCAGATAGTTTTCTAATGATTAGGTGGATGATTGTTCTCTAACTAGAGTCAGACATCTGGTCACATTCACCAAAAATGGACAAAAAGATTATATTTCATTGAAATTTAGGAAAAGACATAAAACGAGTGTACCTTGAAATAAGAAGAACGATTTTGTAGAGAACGTTTGTTGATTGCTCCCATGTATACATTCTAGCCTTCTCCCTCCTTCCCAGGACTTCAAATTCCTCAGTCATGAGACATGGCTGGAATCATGAGATATGGAATCCAAGAAAAAGTCCTGATTGGCTTGTGTCAAAGATGTGATCTTTTCCTAGCCAGAGTGAATGGCTCAAAGATGGACATTGGCCCAGGATCCATAAGAAGACTTTTTGGGAAAATTCTGGGCAAGAATTTTCCTCTCTTTTCTGTAGAAGCTACCAAGAGAATGCTTTATCCTCTCTGCCAGGCATAAAGCAGGGAGGTATGGCCCCTGTTTGTGCTAACCGCCTCATGACCATAAAGAAAGCCACTGTTTAAATGAAGCTGTTGATGGGGAAGAAAATATGGAGAAAAAAAGAGAACTGGGTCCCTAGTATATGTTGGAAACACTCCATCAAACTGAACCTGAAGCTTATCCTACCACTGGACTTTTTTCAGTTAAATAAACTGACCAATTCTCCCCCTGTTGCTTAAGATGATCTGAGTTGGGATCTCTGTTACTTGCAACCAAAAAAATCTAGTTAATTATTAATGTAAACTGAAGTCAGATTAGAAGGTAGCCACCCTTTCAAAACAGACTTGAATAAAATTATCTGGATATCTTAGAAATTCACAGCTTAGACAGGGTAAGGTATTTTATTCAACAAGCAAATGTAGCCTGTGTTTAGTAAAGTTGAAAAGATTTTAACACTAACAAGCAGAAAAGTCTATTATTGCTGGCAGAGTGGCAGATTTTGTTAAAACACTTCAGTTCACTGTGGAAAAGAGCTAAGGGTAATATCTCAGTCCATTCTTATGCATAGGCTGTGAAGAAGAAAAAAAGAACAAGTGTATAATTTCCTCTATCATCTCCATGGCAATTTTCAAAGTCTTCATCATGAAATGTTTAAATCTAAGGACACTGTTTTTAAGAAGAAAGATGAGAATTCACAGAGATGCTCTTTGGGCAGTCAAGATAAAGTGAAGAATTTTTTTTCCTTTTTTCCTTTTTTATTGAATGTCACAAAAAAGGTAACACTTTTAGAGGTTTCCTTTGTATATTGTACGCTTCTCAATTTTTCTAGTCACTGTCCATCATCTGTCCTTCCTTCCTCTACCCATGTGGTCACAACATTGGGTTCCTGACAGCATGATTAGCTGACAGGTCCCTACCTACTGGCTTTCATTGACTGGACCAAGGATAATGCCTATTTCATTGAGCCAAGAAAGCTCTAGAAATTTGGATTTGGAATCAAGGAGTATTAATTTAATATGCCCCCTGTGGCTGGTGGCTGGACTAGTGATACATAAAATCAGTAGGACTATTCTTTATGATGTGACCTGAAAAGTTAAGAAACCGTCTGCAGTTGAGTATTATAGTAATAATAAGAATTCAAAAACTAACAATCATTATTTCATAAACAACAGACATTAACTTTAAAGTCTTTTACATGCATTAATGGCTTAATGCTCACAACAATCTATGAAGAAGCTACTGTTATTATACCCATCTATAGATGAGGACATTGAGTAGTTAAGTAACTACCCACAGTCAGAGGGGTAGTAAGTGTTAGAGCAAGGATTCAAAACCAGGGAATCTAACACCAGCGTGTTCGCTCTAAACTACCAAGTCTAGTCCTTGATACCATTTTGTGTCTAAGGCACAGATGTATTGCTGCCTTTAAAGCCTGTAAAACCATGTAGTATTTCTGTAATAAAGTTTCTCTTTCAGCTTAGTTTAATTTGGTTTCTGTTTCTTGCAAGCAAAAATGTCTTAAGAGTACATTAGTGAAAATCAGGGTTCAACATCTATTGCTCCTAAGACTCAATGAGCAATGAGTAAATATATAAATGAAAGAATAAATAGCTCTTTGCCGCACACAAAAAAATCCCCCAAAGTGAGCTACTGGTATCTTATTTCACAAGTTCGGATTCAGATTCCCTGAGCAGTGCCTCTTTTTGTGCCCAGTACACAGCAGATGCTCCATCCCTGGGCATTTTGGAGGTAGGTGGATAATTTCCTGGAAATGGAGAGTGTTCTGAGAAGATGCACAGACCATGCCTTCCCCTGCAGTCTTGGCATTTTGAAGGACAGATGTAGGACTCTTTCAGTAACTAGAATCCAAAGGGAAATTGGTATTTTTTTTAATTAAATTTTTGAAAAACAAAAACATTACTTATAGCAAGAGTAACTCAAGGCTGAGAATCCCAGCACTGGAGTAAAGAAAATCTGAATCTGAACCCCAGCAAGCTCCACCCCTAACAGAGTTGTGACAGTAAGCAAGCTCCTTAATGTCCCTCCTTCTAAATTTTATTAAATTTTAAAATGTTATTTGAAGACTTGAAAAAATACCCCAAAAGCATAAAGTACAAAGTACAAAACAACCTTATTTCCCCACAAATTACATTAACATTTTTCATATTCATGCACTGCACACAGTAGGAGCTCAGAAAATATTTACAGACTGTTATACTTACTCCACACTAATCCAACAGCCTTGTGCAAAGGCTGGGAACCAGGCAGCACATTTCCCTTTGTTGTATTCATTAGTATTTTGTGTGTATGAGATACGTGTTTCCTTACCTATTTATACCTTCCTCTTTCCAAAAAGTTGCTGAGACACATATCCTCTTGTCTAAATAAGCTCTTCCCCAAAAGTCTCTTTTTTTCCCTCAAAATAGTTATAAATGCAGGAAAGTGCTGAAAGACTTATTTTATCACCCTACTGGTTAAGAGATGAGTCAATAGAACAAATGTTAGCTCCCATTTAGTAAGTGGTCACTATGTGCTAGGTAGTCATTCTGCATTTCATATGGTTCTTAAAGGACCACAACCCTGTGATTTCAAAGCACTATTATCATCTCTTTCAGGTAAGGAAACTGAGGATCAGGGATATTATAAAAGTGGCCCATGGCTTCTCAGCAAGTGACAATGGTGGAATGTGAACATACCATCTGACTACAGAGTCTGTGCTCTTAACTCTTATATTATGCTCCCTCTCTGCCATGACTGGACTTCCAGAAAGGGCAAGTTTTGCAGTATACATGATTTCACCTTGTCAAGCACAACACAAAAGTGAGTCGAGAAGAGGCCACAGAAACCCTGAGTTCAGCATATTCTTGATGAGGAAGAGGTGAAATGAAATACCATCAGCTCTAACACCCAACTAATGAGCTTCACCAGAAGTCAGGTGGCCCAGGTCAAATGGCATTCTCCCCAAATCCCTGTGTAACAAATGACTTAGCTTCCATTCCCATGGACTGCCAACATATTTTACCTTTAACAAAACTTTATGTGGGATTGTGTACTCTTCAAATCATTTAACCAACATTTAAGGAAGAATACTTTGTGTCAGGTACTGTCTTGAGAGTGGGATCCTTTTGAAACCTCTGAAAGAAGATTTACCCCATATATTTAACTAGTAGATGTATCATATGTTTCAGGAAAATGACTGATTTTGCTAAGGACATTGGTCTGCTCTTCTGAATGGACCTGGTAATTAACTACCAGGGAAGAGGTTAAAGAGAAACTTAGGGTTTTATTTAAAAACTCTATCATGTTTCCATCAATATTATTATTTGGTTAAATCCTTATCACTTTTCTAATGTGAAAATTAAATGTTGGTTAAGCCTAAGGATTTCATGTTTTTTAAAAAATCAAGATGGAACAATTCAAGTGTATAATCAGAATGAGCCCACACATACTGCACTTTCTTACACCCTTGCTATGAAAGAAATAAATAGTGGATCCCCAAAAGAGGTCCACATCCTCATCCCCAGAACCTGGGACTCTGTCACCTTATGTGGCAAAAGGGACTTTACAGATGTGATTAAGTGAAGGCTCTTGAGTTGGAGAGAAAATACTGGCTTATCCAGGTAGATCCAATGTAATCACAAGGGTACTTCTTAGGAGGGACGCAGATGGGACAGAGGAGGAGATGTGATGACAGAAACAGAGGTCAGGGTGATGTGGGGTCACAAGCCTAAGAAGGTAGGTGGTCTTTAGAAGCTAGGAAAAGGCTTGGAAATGGACTCTCCTTAGAGCCCCCCAAATGAACCCAGCCCTGCTAGCACCTTGGTTTTAGCCCACTGATGCTGATTTTGGTCTTCTGACCTACAGAACTGTACAATAATAAATTTGTGTTGTTTTAAGCCACTAAGTTTGTGGTCATTTGTTACAGCTACAATGGGAAATATGCAGACAGACCTCTTTGTGAATCACATCATGGTCAGATGTTCAGTGTAATGAATGACATCATATAAAGAAAAGGAAATGTCTTTTCATTAAGTATTTTTGTAAGCCCAAGAAAACTAAGCATGCTTTATTTTGTAAAGGCAGAGGGAAGATGGGAGGCAGAATGGCATAATGCACAATCTGACGTTTCTGAGAGATCAAGGCTATAAAAATGGGGATTATTCTAATTCAAGACTGTTATATTGTACACCAATGCTCAGAGCAGCATTATTCACAATAGCCAAAATGTGGAAGCAACCTAAATGTCCATCAGCAATGAATGGATAAACTAAATGTGGTGTATACATACAGTGGAATATTATTCAGCATTAAAAAGGAATGAAACTCTGACACATGCTACAACATGGATGAACCTTGAATACATCAAGTTGAATGAAATAAGTCAAACACAAAGGGATAGATATTGTATGATTATACTCATATGAAATAGAATATGCAAACACATCGGAACAGAAAGTGCACAGGTTAGCAGAGGAGGCAGGTAGGAGGAATGGGGAGTTAATACATTATGGGTATAGGGTTTCTGTTTGGGATGATTGGAAAGTTCTGGTAATGGTGGTGAGAGAAGGACAACATTGTGAATGTGCTTAAACCCACTGAATGGAATATCTGAGAATGGTTGAGATGTGAAAGTTTATGTTTTATATATGTTGCCACTATTTTTTTAAAAAAGCAACTAGGAAGACAATGACAATCAAATGCAATACAAGATCATGAATAGGATCTAAGAGTGGAGGAGAGGAAAGCAGATGTGTTCAACCAGTTTGGTGCCTGCATATCACATAGGAGGGCCTGGGTTCAGGTCCTAGTGCCTCCTGAAAGATGAGCAGATACCACCCCCACTGCAGAAATGAGCTAGACACTGCCCCTGCCATAATGAGCAGATGCCACAAGCCATCAGCCGCCACAGCCCATGGAGAACAGATGTGGCTCCACCATTGGGCACTCACCTCTCATGTGGGAGGTCCTGGGTTCAGTTCCCAGTGGCTCCTGGAGAAAATGAGCAAACAATGAGCAGACAGAAGAGAGAACCATTTGGAGAGGGGGAAATAAATAAAGAAAATAAAAATATATCTTTTTTTAAAAAAAGGACATTACTCTGAGACATGAAAATTAGGAATATAGACTCTAAGCTTTACATAAATGTTAAAGTTCTTGAAGTTGATAACTGTACTTACAGTAGTTATGTAAGTGAATATCCCTGTTCTTAGGAAATATACATGGAAGTATTGTGTGTTCAAGGAGCATGATCTATACAATCTGCTCTCAAATGTTTAGAACAGAAAGAGAAAGAAAGAGAGAGAGTGATACAGCACATTATGGCAAAATGTTAAAATTGGTAGATCTGAGCATCTTGGAAAGGGCGTGTTGGAGTTCTCTGTGTGAGTTTTGTATTATTTTTGCAACTCTCCTGTAAACCTGAAATCATTTCAACATAAAAAGTTGAAGACGACCCATATAAAACCTACACAAATGAACACCATGTGATCCAGTTGCAACAAAGAATCATTTCAAAGAAACAGCCTCAGTTAGAAAAACACAATTCAGAACTCAAATCTTGATATAATCTTTTAAGAAAATTATAAAGAGGAAAATCCATCTTTGGATAATTTTTTAAAAATCCTTTTGGGACTTCTCTTATTTTCTCTTCGAAGCATAGCAATGGCTCCAAGAAAATTTCCCTTTCTCTCTCTGCCCGCAAATTTATCCTCGGCATCCATCCTCTTGTCTAGTCCAGTTCCCTTTTCTCCTCCAGCCCTCGACCCTGGAACAGTCAGATAGATCTGTGATTCTCAAATGGGGACCAGGGACGCTGCTAACCAGCCTTCAACGCCCAGGACAGCCACTCACAGCAAAGAACTATCCAGCCCCAAATATCAAAAATGCCAAGGGTGAGACACCTGAAGGAGATAAACTAAGTCTCTCCTTCTTGATTTTCTTTCCACCTGGATCCTGTACAACCAAGGCAGCAAGGCCCCTTCCCCCTCAGAAATGAGGGGAGAAGAAACCCTTGCAATGTCTTGTCATTCAACACATTTTCTTTTATTTCTGTCCTATAAGTATTAAATGTGATAACATATACAAAGCACCTGGCATATAATTGGCATTCAAAAATATTAGTCCAACTCTTTTTTCTAGAAGGGAATGAGAGAATCCACTTTTTAATAAGATGTCCCCAAGATAATAGCATCTCTTCATACTTTGGCTTCCCACCCAGTAGCTGCCTCAAAATTTTGAATATTTAAATTATGAAAACCTTTTACTCACTTTAAGGGAGTAGAATAATCCCCAGGAGAATTAGGTTTTAGAAATAAGAACACCAGAGAAACAGTAGAGAAGGAGATTATTGAAATGCACTGACTGCTGAATCCTGGGGTCATATTGCAGAGGTTCAAATCCTGGCTTCTTCAATTACTAGCTGTGGGACCTTGATCAAGATAATTAATTGTGAGGTGCTTCATTTCCTCAAGTTAAACTGAGATGAAAGTATCTGTATCTGAGTGCCATTATAAGAATGAAGTGAGACAATACATGTAGTTGGAACTCAATAAATGTTACAAGGACCCCTGCATATAGTTAGCACTCAACAAAGGTTATACATTCATGTTAGTAGTTATCTTTCACTCAATATAATCCTAGAATGTTTCTTCCCCATCCTTAATGGTCTTATTTGAAGAGTAAGTTCAGAATCTGCAAACTAATGTTAATACTAGCTGAAGCCAAACATAATTTAGAAAGTAAAGATGATATGAAAATAATATATCATATTCTAAGTTCAAATAAAATGAGTTGATGCTACCCATGGCAATTCCCTTTTTTCAAGTATGACTAATAACTGAATTGAAATCTAAGGGACTTGATTTTTTTTCTTTAAACTTCTTATTTTGAAATACTTTCAAACTTATAAGACAGTTGCTAAACGATACAACATACTCGCCTCCCTGATTTTAACATTTTGACATATTTTGTTATCCATCTATCATCCAATCAATCTGTCATTTTATCTATTTATCTGTTTCCTGAACATTTGAGAGTTTGTATGATCGTGCTACTTGAACGTAATATGTCCAGATATATTTCCTAAGGAGAAGGATGTTTACTTAAATGACTACCTTAATTGCACTAATCAAGTTCAAGAAATTTAACATTGATATAAAGCTTACAATTTTTCTCATGTCCAAATAACATCCTTTTGAGACTTTTTCTTCCATTATTAGATCCTGTCCAGGATCATGTATCACATTTAATTATCACTGTCTCTTTAGTTGATCTTTCTTTTGTTTTTTCAGTTGTGGAAACATATATGCAACATAAACTTTCCCATCTCAACCATTCCTAAGCATACTATTCATTGAATTTAAGTACATTCATAATGTTGTGCTACCCTTACCACCATCCATTGCTAGAACTTTCTCATCACCTCAATAGAAATACCATATCCATTATGAATTACCTCCCCATTCCCCTTGCCCCTCAATCCTGGTAACCTGTAATCTACTTTCCAACACTATGAGTTTGCATATTTCATTGTGATAACCATGGGGCTTGAATTTAACATTCTAAAACTTTAACAATCTCATTTGGCTTGATACCAACTTAATTTCAATAGTATATACAAACTATATTCCTATATCCCTTCTTCACCCCCACTTTTAAGTAATTAATTTCACAAATTATATATTTATACATTGAATCCAAAACCATTGATTTATCATTAAAATTATACATTTGTCTTTTAGATCCTGTAGGAAGAAATAGAAATCCAAACCAAATAAAATAGTACTGACATTTATATTTACCCATGTTGTTACCCTTACCAGAGAGCTTTATTTCTTTATGTGGCTTTGATCTGCTGTGTAGTATACTTTCCTTTCAACCTGCAGATCCTCCTTCAGCATTTCTTGTAGACCTGGTCTAGGAGTAACAAATTCCCTAAGCTTTTGTTCATCTGGAAATGTCTTAATCTCTCCTTCACTTTTTTTTTTCCCCAAAGATTTATTTATTTATTTAATACCTCTGTGTCTGTTTGCTGTGTCTTGTTTCTTTGTCCGCTTCTGTTGTCAGCAGCGGCACAGGAAGTGTGGGCGGCGCCATTCCTGGGCAGGCTGCACTTTCTTTCGCGCTGGGCAGCTCTCCTTATGGGCACACTCCTTGCGTGTGGGGCTCCCCTACGCGGCGGACAACCCTGCATGGCACGGCACTCCTTGCGCACATCAGCACTGCACATGGGCCAGCTCCACATGGGTCAAGGAGGCCCGGGGTTTGAACCGCGGACCTCCCATGTGGTAGACAGACGCCCTAACCACTGGGCCAAGTCCGTTTCCCTCTCCTTCACTTTTGAAAGAGAGTTTTCCTGATCTTATTGAGACCCCCTTATTTGTGACAATTTGCTTCACTCTCAAAATTTTTTATCTTTGGCATTCAATAGTTTATTATAATATGTCACAGTGTGGACCTACTTGAGTTTATCTTGTTTGAAGTTTGATGAGTGACTTAGATATGTATATTCAGGTCTTTTGTTAAATTGGTGATGTTTTCTGCATTTATTTCTTTGAATGTTCTCTTTGCCCTTTATTTCTCCTTCTTCTAAAACTCTGAAAATGTGTATATTGGTACATTTAATGGTGTCCCATGGGTTCTTTAGACTCTGTTCACTTTTCTTCATTCATTTCTCATTCTGCCTCTCAAGCAGAATAATGCAAACTGTCTTATTTTGAGTTCACTGATTCTTCTTTGGCCAGCTCCAATCTGCTGTTGAAACACTCTAGAGAATTATTTATTTCTGTTACTATAGTCTTCAGCTATGTTTGGTTCCTTTTCATACTTTCAGTTTATCAATATCCTTTTTTGCATTTATCTATCATTTTCCAAATGCCCTTTAGTTAATTGTCCAATTATAAATATAGCTGCTGTAAACATTCATGTGCTGGTTTAGTGTGGATATAGGTTTTCAATTAATGAATTCTGGATTGGCAGATTTTTCTTTCAGTACTTTAAGTATATCATCCTATTGCCTTCTGGCCCCCATGGTTTCTGATGAGGAATTGGCACTTAATCTTATTAGCGATTGCTGATACATGATGAGTTGCTTCTCTCTTGCTGCTTTTAGGATTCTCTCTTTGCCTTTGGCATTTGACAGTTTGCGTAGGGCCTTGGTAGATCTTTTTTAATGTATCCTATTTGCACTTCATGGTGTCTTCTGCATGTCTTTCACCAATTTCAGTCATTATTTCTTCATATATTCTTTTTTGCCACTTTCTCTTTCTCCTTTCCTTCTGGGACTCCCATAATGCATATATTAGTATGCTTCATGGTATCCCACAGGTCCTTTAGGCTCTGTTCAATCTTATTCATCTTTTTTTCTTTCTGTGCCACAGAATGAATAATTTCAATTGTCCTATCTTCAACTTTGCTGATTCACTCTGTCAATTTCTCTTTTTAGTGGTGTATTTAGACCATTTACATTTAATGTAATTGTTAGTACATTACCACATAAATCACCATTTTAATTCTTGTTTTCTATTTCTTTCCTCTAGTTCTTATTCTTCTTTTTCTCTTTTGTTTAGCTTCATGTGCCTAACTTGAATATGTTTTAGAATTCCATCTTGCCTTACTTACATTGTTTTTGAATAGATATCTTTATCTGGTTTTTATAGTAATTGCCCTAGGTAGTTTAATATACAAATATGAGACTTATGATATCTACTTATGTCAACATTTTTGAGTGTGGAAATCTGACTTCCATTTAAGTCCCTCTACTTTGATTGCTTTCAAATATCATTGTTTTGGATATTAATGGTGTTGTAATTTGATTTTTCAATCATCAAATATGGATTATAACACTCATAAGGAAAAGGATAGTCTATTGTATATATCCATATTTCTGTTCTTTCCTATCTTCCTTCTTCCTACCTAATGTCCCAGGATGCCTTCTTTTATCATCTCTTTCCTATTAAAGGAAAACCCTTTGGTCAATCTTTAATGGTAGTTCTGCTGACAACATATTTTTTTCAGTTCTGCTTGAACAGAGAATGGTCTTATTTCCACCCTATCCATGAATGATAGTTTCACTAGATCTAGACTTCATGATTGACAGTCTTTTCCTTTCAGCACTTTAATAATATTATGACACATCCTTTTTTTTTAACCACACATCCTTCTGACCTCCATAGTTTCAGATAAGAAATATGCTGTCATTCAAATTGGTGTTCCCCTATATATAATGCATTGTTTCTCTCTGGCTGCTTTCAAGATTTTTTTCTTTACCTTTCATTTTCAAAAGTTTAGTTATATCTCTTGGCATGGATTTCCTTGAATTTATCATGTTTGGGGTTTGTTTGGCATCTTGAATTATAGGTTTATATCATTCACAAAATTGTGGAAGTTTTCACCCATTATGTCTTCAAATACTCTTTCAGCTCCACTCTTTTTCTCTTCTTCTTCTAGGACTCTGTGATACGAATGTTGGAATTTTTGTTGTTGTCCTACAGATAATTGAAGTTCTTTTTATTTTTAAATTTTTCAGTCTATTTATTCTCTGTTGTTCCTATTGGGTGAATTCCATTGTTCTTTTCTAAAGTTCACTGTTTCTATTCTCTCTCATCTCTAATCTACTATTGAGCCATCCAACAAGTTATTTTTATCTGTTATTGTATTTTTCAGTTTTCTAATTTTCATATGATTCTCTTATATAACATTTCCTGCTGAGATATTTATTTTTTTCAATTCCTTCAAGAGAATTTATAGTTTTTTGTTTTTTTTTTAAGAAGGTACTGGGGATTGAACCCAGGACCTCATACATGGGAAGCAGGTGCTCAACCACTCAGCCTCATTAGCTCCCAAGGTGGCTTCCTCATATGCCCTTGTTCATTTTTGGTTTTTGGGGGGCACCAAAACCAAATCTGGGAACTCTCATGTAGGAGGCAGGCACTCAACCACTTGAGCCACACCCATTCCCTTATAATTGATTCTTGAAACATTTTTACAATGACTACTTTAAGGTCTGATTCATCAAAGTGTTAGTGTCAGTTGATTATCTTTTCTTATTCAAAATGTGATTTTCTTGGTTCTTGTTACAATGAGTAATTTTCAGTCATGTCCAGGACATTTTGTCTATTACAATAGGAGACTCTGGGTCCTATTTAAATCTTTTATTTGAGTAGTCAGACACCCTGTTTAGGTTTAGCGTGTGGGTCTTGGCCTACTTATGTGGGCTGTCGTAGCAAAGGCATTTTCATTTTCAGAGACTTTGTGAAGTTATTTTGATCTACTTGGTTTATCTGGTTCCACTAGGTCTCCCAGTCATCCCTGCTGTTTCTGCCTGATGGGCAAAAGGAGTTTCCCCAGGGTGGACCATCAGATGTTTCTTGGTGAGGGAGGAGTGTGGTGGGATTTCTCTACTGGTGACCCCCAGTTACCCTGGTGCCTTTTGAGGGAGAAGTGTTTTGAGTCTTCAAGGTTAAAACTGATAAGCTCTACCCACCCATCTCCCTTGGTAGAAATGGAGAGATGCAGGCCTGGTGGGGAAAAAGAGACATTGATGGATTTTTTAATATTAAATCAATCTTCAATTTCTGGGATAAACTTTACTTGGTCAAGATTTATTACCCTTTTTATATATTGTTGGCTTTGATTTCCAAATTTTTTTATTAAGATTTTGTATCAAAGTTACTGAAGGATATTGATCCATAACTTTTTTTGTAATGTCTTTTTCAGGTTCAGGTGTTAGGCTTATGCTGGCTTTATGAAATAACTGAGGAAATAGTCTCTCTTCTATTCTGTAAGGTTTGTTTATTTATTTATTTACTTTATTTTTCTTTTATTTATCCCCCCTTCCCTAGATGGTTCTCTTGTTGGTGAGGCACCAGGAACAGAACCCAGGACCTCCCACATGAAAGGCAAGTGCCCAACGGCCTGAGCCATATCTGCTCCCCAGTAGCATCTGTTCATAGTGGTGGGGATGGCATATACTATGTTGTGGTGGGGACGGTGTCTAGCTTGTTTTTCAGTGGGGGTGGCATCTAACTCATAGTGGCAGGGGGCAGCATCTAGCTTGTTGCAGTGGGGGGTGGTATCTGCTTGTCTTCTTTTAGGAGGTACCAGGTCCTAAACCTGGGAACTGCCATGTGTTAGGCAGGAGCACAAATGGTTGAGCCACATCTACTTCCAAATATTGGTTTTATTTCTTTCTTAAATGTTTGATAGAATTCATCAATGGAACGATCTGGGCCTGGAGGGTGTTTTATTTGTGAGAAGATTTTTGATAATGTATTAAATTTCTCCATTGATATAGGGCTATTGAGAATTTCTATTTCATCTTGAGTTAAGTTAGCTAAATTGTATATTTTTAAAAATTGAGATTGTTTTCATATAACTTGTTCAATGTGTTGCCATAAGTTTTAAAATAATTAACCTTATAATACCTGAGGAGCTGTAACAATGACTCTAATTTAATTCCTGATATTAGTACCTTGTTTTCTTTTCTTTGTTCATTCTCACTAGAGATTTGGCAATTTTGTTGATTGTTTCAATGAACTGACTTTTTAGTCTTAATTTCCTTATTTATCTATTATTTCATTGATTTCTGCTTTTATCTTTATTAGTTTATTCATTCTGCTTACTTTGAGTTTACTTTGTTCCTCTTCTACTTTCTTATAAGTACAATCTTAGTACTGTAAGCATTTAAAAGTATAGCTTTCCTTCTAAACAGTGCTTTAGATTCACCTAACAAAATTTTTTTAAAAGATTTATTTATTTATTTCTCTCCCCTTCCCCCCCACCCCGGTTGTCTGTTCTCTGTGTCTATTTGCTGCATCTTGTTTCTTTGTCCGCTTCTGTTGTTGTCAGTGACATGGGAATCTGTGTCTCTTTTTGTTGCATCATCTTATTGTGTCAGCTCTCCATGTGTGCAGCACCATTCTTGGGCAGGCTGCACTTTCTTTCGCACTGGGCGGCTCTCCTTACGGGGTGCACTCCTTGCACATGGGGATCCCCTACGTAGGGGACATCCCTGCATGGCAGGGCACTCCTTGTGCACATCAGCACTGCGCATGGGCCAGCGCCACACGGGTCAAGGAGGCCCAGTATCTGAACCACGGATCTCCCAAGTGGTAGATGGATGCTCTAACCACTGGGCCAAGTCTGTTTCCCTCATCTAACAAATTTTGATATGTCTTTTGTTCTTTATCATATAGTTCAAATTATTTCCTAATTTTCCTTTGAGTTCTTTTTTAATCCATGAATTATTTAGAAGTGTGCTGTTTAATTTCTAAGTATTCAAGGTTTTCCTAGATATCTTATTATTACTAATTTTTAAATTTGATTCTTTTACAGTCAGAGAAAATACTTTATATAATTTATTTTTTTAAAAGATTTATTTATTTCTCTCCACTTCACCCCCCCGCCCCAGTTGTCTGTTCTCTGTGTCTAGTTGCTATGTCTTCTTCTTTGTTTGCTTCTGTTATTGTCAGCAGCATGGGGAATCTGTGTTTCTTTTTGTTGCGTCTTTTTGTTGTGTCGGCTCTCCGTGTGTGCGGCGCCATTCTTAGGCAGGCTGCATTTTCTTTCGCGCTGGGCAGCTCTCTTTACGGGGTGCACTCCTTGAGCCTGGGGCTCCCCTACATGGGGGACACCCCTGTGTAGCACGGCACTCCTTGCGCGCATCAGCACTGCACATGGGCCAGCTCCACACGGGTCAAGGAGGCCCGGGGTTTGAACTGTGGATCTCCCATATGGTAGATGGACACCCTAACCACTGGACCAAGTCTGCTTCCCCTTAAATTATTGAGACTTGTGTTAGGTCCAGGTTGATAGTCCTGATGAGCCTTTGAGGAGAATGTGTTTTCTGCAGTTCCTAGTTTAATATTCTATAAGTACTAATCAGACAAACTAGTTCATAGTTTTGTTCAAATTTTCCAAACCATGACTGGTATTTTGTCAGTTTTCTATCAATTGCTGTGAAATGGGTGTTAAAATCTACAATTATAAGTATGGAGTTGTCCTTCTCCCTTTAATTCTGTCAGTTTTTCTTCATGTATTTTGAAGCTTGGAAGTGAGAACAGCAGGATATATTCAGGAAACCTATATTCAATGCTGGATAAAGCTGAGTATGGCATATCATTGGAACTATTTTCATCTTTATTAAATAATGATTTTCTGTGTAATAATAATATTATCAAGTTGTTCTTACTTCATCCCAAAGACTTTGTTACCAAAAAATAATGTTATCAGGAGAATCTGTAAACATTTCCAGAACACATATCTTTTGATGAAATTTGAATAAGATCCTTTATAGCAAAGTATTTTAAAATGTATAAACACAAGTAGAATGCCCCATAATCATCATCATTATAAAATCAGAGATAGAGACCTCTTCTACCCAATCTTGACATAGAGAAGGTTATATTCTCTCAAGACTTAAGCATTAGTAAAGTTCATTTGAGCTGGTTTCTTTAAAGATTTATTTTATTTACTTCACCCCCCGCCCCATTCTCTGCATTGTCTGCTCTCTCTGTCCATTTGCTGTGTGTCTTTCTGTTTCGGCTTGTATATTCTCATTATGTGGCTCCAGGAACCAATCCTGGGACCTTCCAGAGTGGGAGAGAAGCAATTACCCTCTTGTGTCACCTCAACTCCCCTTGCTGCTAATGTCTTCTTCTTTTCTCTCCTCTGTGTCTCTTGTTGTGTCATCTTCCTGTGCCAGCTCTCAGTGTCAGCCGGCACCCCTGTGTGGGGCAGCTTTCCCATGCTGGGCAGCACTACCATGCAGGGGGCACTCCTGCACAGGACATCATCCAGCATGGGCTGGCACTCTGCATGGGCAGGCACTCTGCATAGGCCAGCTTGCCCTCACCAGATGGCCCTGGGCATCAAACCCTGGACCTCCTATATGGTAGATGGGAGCCCAATTGGTTGAGCCTCATCCATTTCCCTAGAGCTGCTTTCAAAAACTCTTAAAAGTTGTTACAGTGTTAGTAAAGGGGTGCGCTTTTGTATGGAAAAAATGAAGTGTGGAGATCATTTTAGTTTCTAGCTTCCCAGCAATTAAAACAAATACTATAAAATATGTTGGCTTAAACAACTGGAATTTATTGGTTTCTGGTTTTGAGGTGAACAGAAGTCCAAAATCAAGGCATCAGCAAAATGATGCTTTCTCCCCAAAGACATGGTCTTCCTGGGTTAGCTGCTGGTGATCCTTGGGTCCTTGGCTTTTCTGTCACATGGCAATGATTTCTCCCTTCCCCTCCAGGTCCCACTGACTTCCCACTTCTGACTTTTCACCATGACTTTTTTCTGACCAATTTTCTTCACTTAAAAGAACTTCGGCCATATTGAATTAAAGCTCACCCTCATTTAGTTTGGACATACATTAACTAACATCTTCAAAGGTCCTATTTAGGGAAACGGATATGAATCAAGTGATAGGGTCTTTGCCTACCATATAGGAAGACCCATGTTCAATTCCTGGGGCCTCCTGGTGAAAAAGAAGAGGAGGAAGTGTGCCTGTGTGGCAAGACAGTGTGCACGCAGCGAGCCAAGTGCCCACATGGATGCCCTCCCAGTGAGCCAAGTGCCCACACAAGTGTCCACGTGGAGAGCTGAGTGTCGTGTGAGTGCCTGCATGGCAAGCCGAGTGCCTGTATGGGGAACCAATACCTGCACAAGTGAGTCACACAGCAAGATGATGACACAATAAAAGAGAGATGAAAGGGAGAGTCAAGGTGAAGCACAGCAGAGACCAGGAACTGAGGTGGCACAATTGATGGGGAACCTCTCTCCACATCAGAGGTCCCTAAGATAGAATCCTGGTCAATCCTAGAGGAGAAAGATGAGAAGAGAAGACAAAAGAGAACTAGATATAGAAGATCACACAGAGAATGGAAATAGCAAAAACAGCAGGGCAGAGAAGGGGGAGGGGCAGGGAGGGGGCAAAAAAATTAATAAATAAAATGGTTTAAAAAAGGTCCTGTTTACACATGAGTTAATCATGATGAAAAAGAATTAAATAGATCAATATATAAGAATACGGGAAGTTCACATGATACATTGTTAAATGAAAGTTATACAAATATAATATGATTAAAATACACGCATGCAACTTTATAGGGGAATATGTAGATCTCTTCAGGCCTAGAGCAGTAAAAAAAATTGTTAACTGTGGACAACTCTCAGAAGAGGGATGTCAGGATGAGGAAGTCTGAGAGATGGGAAGGGGGAGGACACTTTTACGTTTTATTTTCTATGATTTTATATATTTTTATCTTTTCTTATAACCAGTGTGCATTGTTAAACAAAATAATTATTTTTTTAAAGTTTGAGCAAAAACTGACAGATCGAAGAATTGGAAAATGCTTTTAAAAACTTAAATCTTCTAATATGGGGACAGAATAGAACCTTGGCAATAGACAAAGAGGAGCTCCTCAGTGAATTTACTTCTGTAATGCTAGGTTGGATAAAATACTGGACTAGTTTTTTCATAAGTGCATGAAAATTATCTTCTCTGAGATTAATGATAATTATACATTGTAACCTGTTTGTTTAATTGGATTTTTAATCAAAAAAAAATTTTTAAATAAGCAAATAGACGGCCACCCCTGGAGCATTACAACACAATAGCAGCCTTTTCCTGTGCTGTCCTTTATTAGATTAATTAAATTATATTGGCTCTTAGGGGACTACAAATTCAACAGAAGCCTAGAGGAAGAAGACACATTGGCTTCCCCAGCTCCAGCAACATTGAATCAGAACTTCGCTTGATGGAGGGTCAGTGAGAGACAGAAGGATTTGTTTGCAGACAGTAGCAACTTAAACAGTTTATCTCAACAAGACATGTTAATCTGTTCAGGTAGAAAGTAAAGCAATCATATAACAAGAAGTGGCATTACACTACACACAAACACTTTTAGTTGCCAACCTAACAACCACTTTCTTAACTTTATTTCTTGCCAATAGGGCCCTCCTCACATTCCAAGGAGAGCTGAAAATTCAGATACTCAATTTCCCAGCCTCCTTTTAGTCAGCGCATGGACCTGTGACCCAATCCTGTCCAATGGGACTAGATGGGGAAATGTCCTGAGCTACAGAGAGAAATGAATTAGAGAAATCTCTCTTTCACTCTTTCTGGATGTTGCTCCTTTTTGCCTCTGCTACCTCCATCTTGCACCCATCAAGGAACAGGCATGCTTTGCTGCTACCAAGGATGGCAGACCAGAACGGTGGAGAGAATCTGGGTTCATCAGTGAGCCGGAAACTCCACCTTTGAATCTCCTACCCCTATACTTCTAACTTGCTCTGCCTTGGGATATAGAGGGGCCTGTGGTCTGCTCAGGGATTGAGCAGAAAATATAGACAAAAGGGAAGTGTCAAGTATTGTCCACATCATTGCATAGCTAAGAAAATGGCCACCATGTTGCAGCAGAAGTGTTAGGCATGTAACAGGGAAGCTTTCGTGTCAGCCACTGGGATCTGGAAAAGTACTGGAGAAATGGTGGCCAGAAAGGTAGATGAAAGCCTTCCCCCCTTGGAAGCCTGCCAACCCTCCCCCCAGACAAAGCCCCATTTACCAGGGGGAATCTGCATCAACCAGGCCAATCAGCAGCGAGACAGAACCTACCTTGTTTAAACAGATACCCGAACCTTCTAATCTACCTCCTTTCCACAGACTTTCTCACTGATGGCCAAAGACAACTCATCTTCCCTGGTTCCTCCAAAAATGCTTCCTAAGAGACTTCCTCCTTTAAGGGCTGCAGACATCTCTACCTGTTACTCTGGCTGAGGGCTCTAAGTCATGGGCAATAATAATAATATAGCAATGAAATAACTAACACTTACAGAGAACTCTATGCCAGGGACTATTATAAGTGTGTTTGTGCATTAACTCACAGTGATTGTATAGAGTGGATGCAGGCTATTTGCCCCATTTTGCAGATGAGGAAGCTAAGGCACTAAATGACATGCCCAATGTCTCACATCTGGTAGCTGGGCTACAAATCCTGGCAGGTTGGCGCCAAAGCCTGTTTGCCGTACCCCTACATGTAACTGCTGTGAAGTCTAAGAGACGGGGCAGAACACAGAAATTACCTGAAGAACAGGTGTGCAGAAGAGACAGCATAGGCACAGAAAGGCCACGTGGTTAGGGAAAGTGATTTATGATATGAACAGCCTTCTCTGCGCCACCAAACTCTTCCAAATCCAATTCCCTAGTGCTCATTTCTTTAGTGAAAGCAGAGAAACCATCACCACAGTCAAAATATCTCCCTCACAAGCTCACATTTTCTCCCAGAGCTCCCACTTTTACTCCATCCATTCCTCCATTGTGTTTTGCTTATTAATGTGTTTGCCACCTGATAGACTTAAGCTTTGGATTTTGTTTATCTTGTCATTGATGGTGAAGCATCAACGTTACCCTTTTGGTGATATATTGCAAAGACGTGGTTTCAATTGGCTTAAACAGAAAGAAACTACCAGGATAGAAAGATATACCAAAAAAAAATATCCCTTTCCCTATTAGTCCTCTCACCTAGTGATGCTCATAGCTAACAAAGGATAATGTCACACTCTTCTGTGACACCCACACACAGACATTTCTACCAAGGAGAGTAACCCTAGCATCAGTGAGCCTGGATTAGAATAGTTTCACAAAAATCAGACTTCTCCTTATACTATGATTCTCAACACTGAATGCAGTTAAAACTGCCTGGGATGCTTTAAAGAAAGCCCAATATTCAGACTACACCCAGACCAATTAAATCAGAATCTCTGGGGCTGGGGTCAGGCTTTCCAAGTGATTCCAATCTGGTTGGGAGACACTTCCTTAAAAGCTATGATCACGTTGTTAAAATGTAATTTCTAAAAAGGTAAAATCATAACTGTTATGCAAATATAAAATGAATGTGTGAGATCATTCAACTGATCAATAAGGGAGTCAGTAATATGTTAAAAAACAGTTCAAAGAGCATCTGAGGAGCTAGATATTTATGGTCAATTTTAGTATAATATTGTTGGGTTAGATACAAAACTCATTAATGTCCAACAGGGCCATAAACTATAACTTTTAGAGCAGGGGTTCTTAACCAGGGTCTGTGAAAAGATTTCAGGGGGTCCATGAGCTTGAATTGAAAAAAATCAACTTGATTAGATATCCAACAAGATATATGTGTTGCCTTGTCAAATACTACACCACAGTTTAATATTCTTAAGATAAACATAACAGTCTACACATTGACATGCATTTAAAAAATAAAATTTAACTTTCTTATATTTTTGATGTACTGGATTATTATTTAATGTGTTAAGAAAGAAGGACACTTGTATAGTATTATATGTTTTTTATTTTAGTAACTGTATTTCAATATATGTAACTGATTTCTCTTTAATTTTATTTTACGCAATTAAAAACGATATTCCTTGGAGGAGAGTATGGGCCATGATGTGGACCATTGTCTATGAGGTGCAGAGGTGCCCAAAGATGTACTTACCAAATCCAATGGATGTGTCATGATGATGGGAACGAGTGTTGTTGGGGGGGGGGAGAGGGGGGGTGGGGGGGTGGGGTTGAATGGGACCTCACATATATATTTTTAATGTAATATTATTACAAAGTCAATTAAAAAAAAAAAAAAAAAAAAACGATATTCTTGGGAAACAGACTTGGCCCAGTGGTTAGGGTGTCCATCTACCACACGGGAGGTCCATGGTTCAAACCCCAGGCCTCCTTGACCCGTGTGGAGCTGGCCCATGCACAGTGCTGATGCACGCAAGGAGTGCCCTGCCATGCAGGGGTGTCCCCTGCATAGGGGAGCCCCATGCGCAAGGAATGCTCCCCATAAGGAGAGCCGCCCAGCACGAAAAAAAGTGCAGCCTGCCCAGGAATGGCGCCGCATACGTGGAGAGCTGACACAACAAGATGATGCAATAAAAAGAAACACAGATTCCCATGCTGCTGACAACAACAGAAGTGGACAAAGAAGAACACGCAGCAAATGGACACAGAGAGCAGACAACAGGGCAGGGGGTTTGGGAGGGGGAAGGGAAGAGAAATAAATAAAAAATAAATCTTAAAAAAAATAAAATAAATAAAAATATTTTTGTAGGGACGAGTTGGTGCAGGTGTGATATATTTATTAAATAATACACAATATAGTGTGGACTTAGTATGAATTTTATTTTAATGTAGCGTGTTCTGAGTGCAGTGGATAACTACCTACAAAAAGGTTGGTAAGATGGTAGAGATGGTTTTCTGACACCGTGGGAAAACTTGAATTTCTAAATGTTTGCCTGAAATGACCATTGGAACAGGTGTTGAACCATGTTGGGTTATCAGGTACTAAAATTATGGGAAAGTTGTAAAATGTAATTTAGAATAATCCTAAAATTTAATTTAAAGATGTGCTGATGTTGAGTGTCATAAAACTATCTACCGCTACATTCTGAGAAGGCGTTCATAGTTTTCATCTGACTGGCAAAGAGGTTGTGGAACAGAAAAGGTTAAGAAACCCTGCTTTAGAGTTATCTCAATGAGATAATTATCTACAAGTTAACTTCTGTCCCTACTACAGATGTGAAATGACCCAGACAATAGAAAGCCAACCCAGCACTCCTCTGAAAGAACACCCAGTAACCTCTTCCTTATTTCTAAGTTTTGGATAGATTTTATGACATCATATGGGAGTCCAAATTACCAGTTCGGACGTCATTGTTAGTGAATGTTCTTTCCATCTTTGGAGAGGGCTGCCGTTTTTCCCCGTCAGTTGGCCTTGTTCGGGGCCACCCCAATCCATTAGAAATGTTGTACTTAAACTGGAAGGGAAAGTATTGACATCTAGCTTTCTCCCACTGAGTATTTCCTAGCTCCTATGCACATTTCCCCACCTCTTCCCAGCTATTCTGTGGGTAAGTTTGCCCATATACTTTGCTGTAGGATATAGTTAACTGTGTTACCAATAGACAAGAAATAAAAATAGTACCAGGAAGGAAGTGGATGTGGCTCAAGCAGTTGGGTGCCCTCCTACTGAAGGGTTTGGCTCCTGGCGCTCCTAAAAAAAAAACAAGATGAGCAGGCAGAGAGAGCACACAACGAACAGACACAGGGCAGGCAGTGAGTGCAAACAACCAGGGAGGGGGGATATAAAAAAATAAAATAAATCTTTTAAAAATAGCGTCATTTTCTCTGCCTACAGAGCTAGATTCTCAAACTCTTGCCAGTAATTCCAACAGAAATCCTTATCAAGCACTTAGATTTGTGCCTAAGAGATTAGATTCCTACTTTCTGAATAACTGCTCTTATACGCTGGCTGCCTTTGGTAAATGTAAAGATTTAGCTGAAAGGTTCACTGGAGATTTCTGAAGTTTTTTGTTAAGAGTATTGTCAAATCAGCAGATTTCTAGGAGAACAACAGAGAGAGGAAAATGAGAGACAGAGAGAAAGGAGATGGGGGGACCATGTTTGTGCAGTACTTCAGTTTTTACTAAGCATTTTGAGAGTGACAGAACTCTTTGAGAATATAAAGAAAGCTGAATACTTTACACCCAGGAAAATGCACATAGATATATAAACATAAAACTTTGCAATTTCATATGATTTTGTTCCTTCAAAAAGGCTTCCAGGTAAAGAATTCTTGCTTGGGTCCCTCAAAACCAGCAGAAATGGCCAGGGTAAACCATCTTAAAATGTTCTATGCGAAGGGAGTAGACATACCTCAAGTGATTGAGCACCTGATTCCCACATACGAGGTTCCAGATTCAATCCCCAGCCCCAATTCCTCAAAAAAAAAAAAAAAAGTTCTGCGTGATCTCTGTAAATAAAATCTCTGGTCTGAAGCTTTCATCTTTTTGCAAAGTTCTACATAATGTATGAAATGGCTCCCTTTATTTACAGGTTCCAGAAATGAGGAAATCCAATTGTGAACAGGGAACAAAGCACCAAAGAAGAAAACTTCTTCATAGATTGGCTTTTTTGGAGTTGCCTGTTTAGCTAATTAGTCAACTAATGCTAAAAGACATTAATTTTGAAAAATTTATTTATTTTGCCTCCCCACATTTATTTGTTCACTGTCACTTTTATGTACACAGATTTCTGGTTAATGAAGTCTGTATCGCCTTAACCAGCATGCATTTCAGTTTTAGGCTAAAAGTGCAATGAGCTCTAGATGACAACTTCTAACTGAAATTAATCTTCTTTCCTGTTTTCTCAGCTTGAATACTTTTTATGGGCCTTTATGCCTTTCCTCTTACAAACTCATTATTTTCATCTATTAATTTACTTTTTAATTACTTATTTCTGCCAAACTATGACAATAATATTCAATGGTTCTTGATTTAGTATACCTTTGTCTACTTCAGGATAAAATGTCAGAATGGTCTCTTTTTTTTTTTGGGTCTAGAATTTAAAGTAAGATTTATTTTGCATGTACCATTAAAGGTAATAAACCTTCTGGTGTCAGTGAAGAACACAGCAGCATCAGGTGCCACAGGAATACCATCTTAAAAAAAAAAAAGATTTCTTTCTTTCTTTCTTTCTTTCTCATCTTCCCTCATGTTTGCACTTGCTGTCTGCTCTCTGTGTCTGTCCATTCTGTGCTTGTCTTCTTTTGAGGAGATACCAGGAACTGAACCAGGTCCTCCGATGTGGGACTGAGGCACCAATCACTTGAGCAACCTCTGCTCCCTGCTTTTTGTGTCTCTCATATTGTTTCCTCATTGTGTCTCTTCGTTGCATCATCTTGTTACATCAGCTCGCCACATCAGCCCATTATGTCAGTTCTCTGTCTTAAAGCTCCTCTTTTATGGAAGGCACCAGGAACTGAACCTGGACCTCCCATGTGGTAGGAGGGCGCCCAACTGCTTGAGCCACATCCGCTTCCTGGAACTCCTTCTTTACACCATTTATTTCATTATGAAATTTCAAGTAAAATGTCATAGAGTTGTTAAAAATTGCTTCTGGAAAGATGAGGAGGGAGCTGTAGAACCAGGGCTGGTAATCAGTTGCCATGCACTGGTACCCAGCCTGTGGTTTTGCACCAAGCATCTCTTCTCTTTGGGGCCAGTGTTCATTCTGATAGTCAGTCATCTGTTTTGATTGGCTGAATATCTGGGGACTAATTTGTCCTGGTCTGCATGGGACTTCCCCAGTTTTAGAAATGAAAGTCCCTGGGAAAACTGGGATGGTTGGTCACCCTAATTACCCCCTTCAGCGAAATCAAACATCCCTAATTTAAAACTACCTCAAGCCCACATTTTGTGAATGATTAACTCTTTTCAGGTTTGTAGTACACCCAGAAATTTTTTTTAGTTCAATTTATAACACATTTAAGACTAGAATTCAAATTACATGACTTTTATGTAGGAGAAGCCTTATAAAAGAAAGATTCATTTGCATTGGCATTTATGATGGAAAGAATTTGCATATTTCTTGGGATTTTAAAAATAATGATGTTTTTAAAAGTGATAGATAAGGAACTCTGCCTAAAAGATGTTAATCTGAGAATAGTATGAGATAGAATTTCTCCCAGAGTGTAGATGTGGTTATTCTTGGTTTTAGAATTGAATTGTATTGGTTGGAATAGGTAATAAATGTACATAGTTCAGAAGTTCAAAAGGAACAAAAATATGTAAGTACAATGCAGCATCTCCCTCCTCCCCTTATCCCCTAGCTAATCAACTGCCCAAACAATTGTTATTAAGTTCTAGCATATCCTCCAGAGATATTCTGTGCAAATACAAACAAACCTATTTCTTAGAGAATAAGAGGGATGATTACTAGAGATGAGACTTGAGGGGTGCCAGGATATGCACAGGGTACCCCAAGGGGACCTAAGCAGGAACATGATGGGAGAAGGCCTCCCCTTCAGGATGAATGGGAATTGAAGGATAGGAGTCAACTAAGCTTAAAAAAGGCAAGGAGGGAAACGGACTTTGGCCCAGTGGTTAAGGCGTCCGTCTACCACATGGGAGGTCTGCGGTTCAGTCCCCGGGCCTCCTTGACCCGTGTGGAGCTGGCCCATGCGCAGTGCTGATGCGCGCAAGGAGTGCCGTGCTACACAGGGGTGTCCCCCGCGTAGGGGAGCCCCACGCGCAAGGAGTGCACCCATAAGGAGAGCCGCCCAGTGCAAAGGAGGGAGCAGCCTGCCCAGGAATGGCGCCGCCCACACTTCCCGTGCCGCTGACGACAACAGAAGCGGACAAAGAAACAAGACGCAGCAAAAAGACACAGAGAACAGACAACCGGGGGAGGGGAGGGGAATTAAATAAATAAAAATAAATCTTTAAAAAAAAAAAGGCAAGGAAAGAATTTCCAGGAAGAACAAAGGAACACATGGGCAAAGTCAGAGAGTGGAGCAGGTTGGGACATTCAGGGAACTGCAAGTAGTACAGGAGAGTTAGAGCTAAGGGGACAAAAATGGTGGCGACAGGGAGAGATTAATCTGGACAGAGTCAGCAAATACCCTCTTTTGTTTTAAACGAGTGTGAGCCAAAGAAAAACAGATGAAACCTCCACCAGGGAGAAAAAAACTATAAAAGATATCAAAAGGCATGCCTCTTGATGCCTAGCCCAGCTTAGACCAATGTCTGGACGATGTTTTAGATGACATAGTGTGGGGGAATAGGGTATCTGCTACTATACTTTCAAGACCAAACTGAGATTTAAAGGGATCTTGTGGGAAGGAGATGTGGCTCAAGTGATAAGGTTTCCGCCTACCACCTGGGGCCTCGTGGTGAAAAAGAAGAGAAAGCGTGCCTACGTGATGAGCCAGTGCCTGCATGGTGAGGCAAGTGCTTCCACAGTGAGCCAAGTGCCCACAAGAGTGCCCACGCGGTGAGACAGTGCCTGTGCAGCAAGCCAGTGGCCATGTGGTGAGCCGAGTGCCCACACGGTGAGCCAGTGCCCATACAAGTGAGTCACACAGCAAGATGATGATGCAACAAGGGAGGGACAAGGGCAAGAGTCAAAGTGAAGCCAGCAGAGACCAGGAACTGAGGTGGCACAGCTGACAGGGAACCTCTCTCCACATTAGAGGTCCCCAGGATTGAATCCCAGTGAATTCTAGAGGAGAAAAAAAATGAGAAGACAAAAAGAGAAATAGAGACAGAAGATCACACAGCAAATGGACACAGACAGCAGAAAAAAGGAAGGAGCGGAGGGAAGAAATAAATAAATAAGTCTTTAAAATAAATAAAGGGATCTTGTATGGCCTTTTTCAAATGAGTATTTGATTTAAAATGTGATATATGCTCTTGATTTTTGTAAAAATCCACACACAGTGAAGAAAATAATATGAAAGGTAAAAGTCACCCATCCCCCCTTCTTCCCACCCAAAGTGATTGATATTTATGTTCTTGTTTTCCAGCCATTATTATTGCTTATTCCAACCTAATTTTATAAAATCTGTTTAACTTTTCCCCCCACTTATCAATATATCATAGAAACCTCACATTAGGTGATAGAGAACCACCTCATTCTTGCAATAGCAGAATGGGTATATAATAATCTATATGATCTATGTAATTATTCTTCTACTTATGGGAAATTAGGTGATATCCTTTCTCTTTCTAACTCTCTTACAAGCATGCACACACAGACACAAAGCTGCAGTGAATACCCTAATATATCTTTTCACATATGTGCAAGTATATCTGTAGGGTAATTTATCAGAAGTGAAATTACTGCATAAAAGAATAGGTGCATTTCATGAAGGATCGTGGGAAGATGGCAGAGTAGAGAGCTCCAGGACTTAGTCCTTCTACCAAAACAACTATTAAATAGGCAGGAGCTGTCTGAAACAATATATTGGAACTCCAAAGGCCATGAAAAAACTATACAGCATCCAAGAAAGAGCAGAAGGAAGAGGCTGATAAATTATGTTAAAGAACAGTAAATTGCTCTCACTGTACAGCAGCTACCATTGTTCATGTCCCCACTCTCATAGCAGGCCACTGTGGAGTCCAGCCCCTGGCTAACTGTTGGTGACAGAAAGGAACCAGCTCCAATTCTCTTTCCCAAGAAGAGGAGTAAGCATGGCTGATCACTGATCATGGCTTTTGATTAGCAAATTGGATAACTGGGAGCCTGGGTCTGAGGGCAACATGCCCCAGACAAGGGCAGCAACAGCCATTGTTTCAACCCACCCCAGACAGGTTATGGTGGTAGAAATTTAAAGA